>NC_044306.2:84773189-85388748 GCF_007474595.2 Lynx canadensis | reverse complement strand
AACAATAAGCTTCCCCATGTTTTCTGATTTTTAAGATATCCCACAGTAAAAGGCCTATTCCTAACGAACCATCAGAATGGTTTATGAAAGACGGTAAATTCAGCAGCCGTACTCCACAATTCCCCCTCTTACCAGAAGATTTCTCAACAACCAAAAAAAGCATAGAGAAATAACCAATTCTTTTGAATTTGTGTAACTAGTAAGTGAAATCCTTAGATACTGACTTTGTCACCTTAAGCAAGAAAAACACCAATAACCATACTCAAAAAAAATCAAGTGACTCAGTGAAAATACTTTGTGCTCAAGGCCACAAGCTTGATCCTAAGTTTGCCCTTCTTTTTTGCCCTCCTTCTCTTCCTTTTCTACTCTGGCTTAGAACTATTAACAGGTTCGATTTACACACCGGTGTTGGTTTTCGTGACAAATTTTGGCTCTGCCTCGCCTGAAGTTACAAGGCTGAAGCTACAGGTGTTGAACCAGACTGGGACACAGCATCATGAAAGACACACAGGGTGCGTAAGACACGGTGAGGACCCGATCAGTAGGACACCCTTGTCACAGGAGGAGAGCCTGGTTATACATCTCCATTTGTCCCTTCTGTTTCGCCCAAAGGCACAGAGACCCTGAGGACAGGCAAAGTTGTTTGTGGAGTACTTTGTGCCAACGTGACAGAATGTGTACACATAATTCACATGTATATGCTCAAAGTTGCATAGTACAAATCTCTTACGTGACTCACGTCTTTCTAGGCATTTATGAAAGCTATAAAAGCAACTGACTACAGTTTTACCGAAATATGCATACGCAAAGACTGAGCAAAGATTAAAAATACGCTGTTTGGAAGTGTAGTGGAAACCAAAGTGACAGATTCTAAAAGAGCCCCGTCCCCACCTCTGCACAAATACCCCTAATTTCTATCTCTTGACCAGTGTAATTTGGTGTGGATAAGGCCTCCCCTAATTTGAATCAGACTTAAATTTAGGTATAATGCACCCATTTCATTCCGAGGCATGAATCAGAAACGCATGACAAATAATGACAGCTGTACAACTCCTGAATGTTGACCATTTTAATGACTTCAGCTTAGCAGATAATGGTTTCCATGAGCCGAAGTACGCTCACTGTCTCCTAAATAATGGAAAAGAGGATTATTTGATCATTCCTTTGGGTTTGTGGTAACGCTATATATTCTGAAATATTTGTTCATGCTATAGATCTGAAAGACAAAGAAAATCCAGGTTGTAACTTTTCTCCAGGAAACAAAACCAAACAAGGCATTTTACCCTCTGAGAGAGAGAACTTGCAGAGCAAACAGATTATTTCAACACGAAGCTAGATACCAGAGATAGAGCATTTTGAAAATACTCTCAGTGCCTATTTTAACTATAACTAAGTCTCTTAAATTTGCCAACTATGGAAACACAACGGACCTTAAACATAACAGAGAAGAGCTTTGCTTTTCCCTCTACGTCTGTTGCTGGCAGTCTGCAGACTGAGCTGGGTACTAAAGGATGCCTAGACTTCTGATCAGCAAAGAAGGGGGTCATGGGTAACTGTAGCACGGAGGTAGCACGAAGCAGAGTGCAGGCTCAGGAATAAGCCTGAAGAACAGAGGTGAGGTGACTAACTGGTTCAAATGAGATCACTTTTGGCAATGCCATCACAATACCTCCCATACATCCTTCTCACAACGGGCTCTGCTACTCGTCTCATTGAGAGGTGGGGGTCTACAGACCCTCATCTCGAACCTAGCTGGGCAGAGCTTTGTGACTCCTTCCACTCATAGGGCATTACAGGTGCTATGCAACTTCCGAAGCTAGATCCTAAAAAGGCCTGGCTGTCTTGTGACCCTCACTCTTGGGGCCTGCCACCATGCTCCGAGGATTTCCCAACTAGTCCGGGTGGATGCACCACCACACACAGAAGCCATGTGTAGGGGCTCCTGATGACATCACAGAGGAGGTCTTCAGGGTCAGCAAAGGCCACCAGACACAAGGAGAGGCAGTGCCAGAACACCCCATCATCAAGTCACCTCCAGCTTTGGAGTCTTCTCGGCTGAGAGCCCAGGCACTGGGGATGACAGACAAGCCACTGCCTCTGTGCCCTATCCAAATTCCTGACCCACAAAATCTGGAACATAAAAATGGTGGTTTTATGCCACTCGAGTCCTGGGGTAGTTGGTTACAGGTGGAACAGACACCTACTACGAGGCAGATATTAGACCTCACATGTGACCGGACTAACAGGGGTAATGGAAAATCGTGGGAGATTTTCAAGCAAAGTGATTTTGTAATTAAGAACTTAAGACATCAGAGGGGTTAAGTTAGAAAGAAAAACCTTTAAAACAATTTTTTTTAACATTTATTCATCTTTGAGAGACAGACAGAGAGAGAGTGGGGGAGGGGCAGAGAGAGAGGGAGACACAGAATCTGAAGCAGGCCTCAGGCTCCGAGCTGTCAGCACAGAGCCCAATGCAGGACCCAAACTCACTGGCTGCGAGATCATGACCTGAGCCAAAGTCAGATGCTTAACCGACTGAGCCACCCAGGCGCCCCAGCAGAAAAACCAGTTAAAAAAATTTCTCACGTTGGCTTGGTCTAATGCCGTTGCAGGACAGAATAAAAGAGCAGGAGGGAAAATACGTGTAGTTGGAAGAGTAAGTTTCGATGCCAACAGAGTGTGAAAGATGGCACCTGAACACACAGAGAGGACAGCCAGTTACCAGCAGGTGGGAGAAGAAACACAGCTTCCGTTTAGACACATGAAGCCTGATGCAAGACACATGCAAGAGCCTGCCTGAAGACCAGATGTCCTGATGCAGGACAGTCTCTTCAGGCGGCTTGAAATAAAGGGCTAAAACCTAAGTGAAAAGACAGATTACGACCTATACATCATCTGTGTCCAGGGGACAGTTTAAAGTACACACCAGAATTGTTCTATGAAAAGCAAGAGAAACAGAAATAAAGGGGGCCACACACTCAAGATTTCCAGGGCATCTGTGTCTGCCGGGCTTAAGAAGAAGGATCAAAGAAGAATCTACTCAAACCGTGTCCCTCTTCACTCCCAGTCATTTGCCTCATTGTCCACTTCCTCGACTACCTCGATTCAGCAGCCCTTTATCACCCCCCCCCCCGCCTCCCTTTCTGCACTGTCCTCCTTTCCTTCATCATGTAATCCTTTGCCCATCATACTCCTCTCTTTCTTCCTCCTTTTCACTTCCTCTCTGTGACAGGCTTATCGTGTCCCCCGAAAATTCGTATGTGAAGCTCTAACTCCCAGTGTGACGGTGTTTGAGACAGGGCCAATCAGGAAGTGATGAAGGTTAAAATGAGGTCATAACGGTGGAGCTCTAATCTGTACTGTTGGTATCTTTATTAAAAAAAAAGGAAGAGACACCAGATCATACCCCCACACCCCACCATGTGAGGACACAGCAAGAAGGCCACTGTCTACAACCAAGAGATGAGGATTCAAGCAAAACCTACCTTGCCAGCACTTTGATCTTGAACTTTCCAACCTCCAGAACTGCAAGAAATAAATTTCTGTTGTTTAAACCACGAGCCTCTGGTATTACGGTTATAATGGTATGGTTATAGCAGCCTGAGCTAATATACTCCCTGATCCAAATACTTCTTTCATATTTTCCTAGAAACCTCACCCCCTACCAAGCAGACTTTGTGGAGGCCAGGTATAAAAAATTATCTTAAAATGGCTAAGATCATAGAGGGATATCCTCATGATCACCACGAAATTTAAATGACCAGTGAAAATACTTACAGTAAGAAATGATCCATAGTTTTTGATAAAATACTTTTAGTAAATTCTTCAACTGTGTTTAAACTTTATTTTAGGTATGTAAATTTAATTGGCACAAAAAAGGAATTATGGAAGTTATCCGGGTAGAGCTGCATAGATAATACCTCTTCAAAGAACAGAGAAAATTGCAAGTACACATAGGGATACCTGGAATGGAGCCTCTGCAAAGTGGAGAAATGGGATATGTACTGGGCATGAGGGAGTATGACCCAGGGTTCTTAAGGAGAGGCTTGGCTTCAAACAGCATTGGCCATTTTAACTTCTCTCAGCAAGGTAAACAATGACAACAAAACTAAAAACTGTAAATCTGAGGGGAACAACAGACCAATGCCTGCTAGAAATAGTCAATAAACCCAGGGACATAAACTAGAACCAGAGACTTAGATCTAGAAGCATCCTTTGGGTCACTGGATGCAAACCCCTCAGCTTATAGATGAAGCCCTTTACATAAGAATCTCTCAGGATTTTACTTCTCCCTTTCTCCTATTCTACAGCATGCCCACTAAAGTTAAGGTAAGGGAGAAACCTGTCTAGCATGACTCTCCCAATTTTCATTCATTCACTCGTGCATTCATGTATGCATTCATTCAACAAAGACTTATGAAGCACTAAGTGCAGGTGTTTGCAAAGTAGCTTGCATAAAAGATTACACACTAGATTACAATTCATAATGATGTGAAATCCATTATGTGGCATTATGATGCTGTAAAATGCAACCAGCACAAAACGGACTTCTTATTCCTGACTTAAAGCACAGTGACAACAAAAACTCAAAATAACAAAAAACAAGGACAACCATAATTCCAAAAATTTTTAAGTTTATTTATTTATTCTGAGAGAGAGAGAGAACCAGCAGGGAAGGGAGAGAGACAGACAGACAGATGATCTGAAGCAGGCTCTCTGAGCAGTCAGCACAGAGCCTGATGCGGGGCTCAAACTCACGAATCACAAGATCATGACCTAAGCCAAAGTCGGACACTTAACCGACTGAGCCACACAGGTGCCCCTCAGGGGGTCCGTTTAGAATCTTATTTAGAATGTGCAGTGTAGCACAAATTATATATATAGGACAAATTAATGACTATAATATCTTCTTAGTAGATTGTTCCTGTAAGTAATAAATACTATTTCTCTTTACTTTCTCTTTATCCCTATCCATATTTTTGCCTTAGTTGTTATTTTATTCAATATTACTATCATTAAGGCCAGCTTGCTTTTAGTTAGTGTGTGTGTGTGTGTGTATGTGCAAAAGCAGTATATTGACAATAATTAGTACTACAGATGAACTATATACATATATACTTAACAGTTTAGTAAGTAAAGGGATATACTCATATAAACTGCCAAATCAGATGTGTACAGTTTATAGTGCCTAGTTAATAGTACCTACTTAATATCAGTGCACTGTTTTTGACGTCCCACTAAAACACAAAATAACTCCTGCAGATACTGAAGAGAAATCCATACAGTAGGTGGCCACAGCTGACACTGTTCTCCATCCTGCAGGGCAGAAATAAACAACTACTATGTATTTCAAATAAAATAAACAGGTCCCTGGGGCGCCTGGGTGGCTCATTGGTTGAGTGTCCAACTTCACTGCAGGTCATGATTCACGGTTCATGGGTTCGAGCCCCGCATCAGGCTCTGTGCTGACAGCTCAGAGCCTGGAGCCTGCTTCAGATTCTGTGTCTCCCTCTCTCTCTGCCCATCCCTGCTTGCACTCTGTCTCTCTCTCAAAAATTAATTAAAAAATTAAACAAAATAAATAGGTCCTCGTTTTGAGAGAGGGAGAGAAGGCACGTGCATGTGAGTAAGCAGGAGAGGGGCAGAGGGAGAGGAAAAGAGAGAATTTCAAGCAGGCTCCATGCCTAGCACAGAGCCTGATGTGGGGCTTGATCCCACAAACCATGAGATCATGACCTGGGCTGAAATCAAGAGTCAGATGCTTAACCAATTGAGCCACCCAGGCACCCCGGATAGGTCTTTGTTACAATAAGAAAGCCAACAGCCCAAGTGAATGAACAGGGCATCACAAACAGTGTGCACTTCGGAAAACTTCCCCTTTACTCTTTCCTCTTATGTTGCTTGTTTTTTTCTACTGCCCCTTCTTTTTACATCTACCTTTTCCTCTATTTATCTACTCCCTCCACCCCACTCTAAGGGGCTAATTATCTATTTCTACCTTAAAACTTTTATTTCTTTCCATCTCCCTTTCTCTTCCCCCCCCCCCATCTCTTTCTACTTCAATGCTATGAAAACACTTCTGCTTTGAAATTTTGGTTGTGCAGTAGCTAATAAATGATGTTTTATAGTCCCTGCTCTTAATTTTTTTAAAAAATCAGCCAAGCTTTTAAATGTATCTTTTTTAAAAAAGCACAATGTGCTATTTTTTCGTCCATATATATCCCTCGCTTAACTTTTTTTTTTTTTTTTTTTTTTTGTAGGTCAGCGACCCTCACTTGAGAAAGAGCTCCTCATCCAATACTTACTAGTTGGGCAGCACGGACATCTCTGTGATCAGCAGTTACATCTTCCATCACAATTGCTTCACAGATAGTTTTTTATCAAGAGGAAAAAGTAGACGCCCATAGAATTAATTCTGAATTCCTCAGGCTGGTCACCGAAGGCTTCCTCTAGTAGATCCCAGAAGCAGTGGCCAGCGCCCCTTCCCTTGGGAGCAGTGTTCAGTGAAGGAGGCTGGGCTCTGGAGCCCAGGGGAGCAGGTCTGCATAGCACCTCTGCCCCTTACCAGTTGGTAACTGTGGGCAAATGACTTAAACTTTCTGAGGCTCCATTTACTCTCATATACCCTGCGATATCAAAAACCACTTTACGTGGATGGAAAGATCAAATATGTTAATATCCATAGTGGCTGACACACAGTGATCTGTCCCACTGGCATACACACACTGCCCTGAAACTCATCTGAACAATCCAGCCTCCTGGTTCCTGCTTTTCCTTCCAGGAGAGGAAAAGGGAGGAACAGACAAAAGCCATCAGGTTATCAGAATGATCACAATTTAAAGAGACTTAAAGCCAACTTGAAAGAGAAGCTGGGCTTGAAAGAATCTGAACTGTTTGTACCGTTAATATTAGAATGTTACTCTGACAATTTGAACTAATACTCTTTCTTGCCTTATAATTACTGATAAAACTTGAGAGATTTGCTTAAGAGGAGTTGCATTTAAAAAGTGAAATAGGTAGGGGCGCCTGGTGGGGGGGGGGCGCTCAGTGGGTTAAGCATCCGACTTCAGCTCAGGTCATGACCTCGTGGTGAGTTCGAGCCCAGAGCTGGGCTCTGTGCTAACAGCTCAGAGGCTGGAGCATGTTTTGGATTCTGTGTCTCCTTCTTTCTCTGCCCCTCGCCAGCGCACATGCTGTTCTGTCTCTCAAAAATGAATAAACATTAAAAAAAACCTTTTTTTAAATAAAAAACAATTTAAAAAGAAGTGAAATAGAGATGCCTGGTTGGCTCAGTCAGTTGAGTGTCTAACTTTGGCTCAGGTCATGATCTCATGGTTCCTGAGATCGAGCCCCGCATTGGACTTTGTGAAGACAGCTCAGAGCCTCATGCCTGCTTCAGATTCGGTGTCTCTCTCCCTGCCCTCCCCTGCTCACTCTCTGTCTCTCTCTCAAAAAATAAATAAACATTAAAAAAATTAAAAAGTGAAATAAAGGGGCACCTGGGTGGCTCAGTTGGTTAAACGTCCAACTTTGGCTCAAGTCACGATCTGGAGGTTTGTGAGTTCAAGCCCTGCATAGGGTCTCTGCTGAGTCCACTTCAGATCCTCTGTCTCCTTCTCTCTCTTCCCTCTCCCCTGCTCGCTTGCTCACTCTTTCTCTCAAAGTGAAAAAACTTTAAAAAAAATTTAAAAAGTGAAATAAAAAGGGGCACCCAGGTGCCTCGGTCAATTTAGCGTCCGACTCTTGATTTTGGCTCCGGTCATGATCTTGCAGTTTCATGAGTTCAAGTCCTGTGTTGGGCTCTGTGTGCTGCACGCAGAGCCTGCTTGGGATTCTCCCACTCTCCCTCACTCTCTGCCCCTCCCCTGCTCTCGCTTTCTCTCAAATAAATAATAAATAAACTTAAAAAATAATAAAAAGTGACAGAAAATAAAACAATTAAATGGGAAATTCAACTACTTTTTTTTGTTCCATATTGGTTATCTGTGAATTTTGGCAGCTGTATGGAAATCAAGAATTGCTATATCATCTCCTTAGAAATATAAGGTGCTAAAACACTTTGCTTTTCTATTACACACACACACACAGGCAGAGAGGAGGGAAGAGGGCGAGAGGGTGAGAGAGAGAGGATGGGAGAAGAAGAGAATATGAAATACACATCCTCACTAAGCTTTTACACTGGTCACCAGTAAAACATGCTTACATGTCCAAAATCAATTTTTTTCATCTTCTAGGGAAAAAAAAAACCCTTCCAACAACATGTTTCATAATTGTCTGAGATAAAAGGGAGGAAACCAGATCACAGATCCTAGTATCTTCCATTATTGCTAATAAAGTCTCTTTGATGCACTTAGTTGAATTCTCTTGCTGATCCAGTCTTTGGAGACTGTTCTCTAGAAAGGCAAGGTCCAGTGAGGTGTTCTGCAGCCTGGAGGCACTCAGGAATGCAAAGAAAGAAGAACTAGCTGTTATTTATCTTGCTGCCTGGGTTGGATCCCAGAACCCTCCAGGACAAATAAAGCTGAAGGACTGGAGGGCGAGGGTAGCAGTTAATGAGCTTTGCCATCAGGGGATTTGGTGAGCTCTGCGTCTAGGAATATATGAAATTGGACAATCGTTTCCAGTCCGATCACAGCCACCATAGAATCTAAAACAGGCAAAACATACCGGCCCAGGGACCATGGCTGTGAGAGTCTTTAACGTTAGTTAAGGGCCTGGTGCATGTTGTTGACAGAACAGGGAAGAGGAATTTTGGATTCTCAGCCAAATGGAGGCAGGGACATGAATAAAGAAAGTGGGAAGAAACAGCTGTAAGAGGAAAAGAAAACTAGCTGAAAACTTATGGTTTATGGCAAGAAAAAACTGATCAGGGGGACCATTTAACTTCCTAATAACTCCCTGTATCTCTGATCTCATTTACCAGCACAACGCCTATTGGGAAGATGTCCCCCCGAATGCACAATAGGGGCATATGAAGGGTAATCACATATGAAGGTGGAGAGACCACTAAGAGTGGCCCCTACACCAGCAACAGATATAACCTAGCTTGCCTTTCCCTAATCTTGAGATACTTACTACATACGGTTGTGTATACACCTGAAGGTAAATGTACAGCATCATATCACAGAGTTTTCTGTCCAATGCCCTGTCTTAAGGTTTCTAAGCAATTACTTATATAGATACCTGGATGCAACTGTAATCAAATTTATAGGGAACAAATAGCTAGGAGACAAGGCTGCTGGTTGTCCCCAATTATCTTCCTATAATAGACTCTGTTCTTCAGCTGCACGCATGGCCACTGTGAATAAAGCCAGCATATCCCAGCCCGTTTTGAAGGCTGATGCTGACCTAAGTGTGAGTGACAGTGTTAACATGTGACTTCCAAGTGGGCAGCCTGGACCGTACCAGAATATGTGCTGAAGACGGTAAAGCTATAATATTAAGAGAAGCATAGGTCCCTAAGGATCATGAAGGTGCTAGAGTAACCTCGGATAGTACAAGTTCACACTTCATTCCTATGAGAGGGAAGCTTCTGCCTAGTTTAAGCCCATGTTATTTTTGCTTTTCTGTTATTTTCAGCTGCATCTATTCTTAAAAGACTAATAGCAAATCTGATGGATAACTCAATCAGGGTATAAAAAGGCATCAAATTTTAACTAACAAAAAAGAAAAAGGCTTGATCTAATTCAATAAAATTTAATGGGACAAATGGAAAAAATTACCTCTACATTTATTGATGCAGGAAACCAATCACATAAAGATAGGATAGGAAAGCAGGTCTTAGTGGCATACTTAGAAAGCAATTTTAGAGGCTCATGACCCCAGTATAAGACAATAGTTATACATCAACCCAAAGAGCCAGTATGTTCTTAAGTTACATACATAAAAACAGAATATTTTGATGCTGGGTTCATGCCTTTTCATGACAACAGGGTCTGTAAGTGAAGGAAGCAGGTCAGGAAGAGAAAATGAACTGGCAAACACATGCCCACTGCTCAGCTCCCGGTGATGGTCGGTTTTTAAGAGTAAGGGTCCGGGGTCACCAGCTTTTGAAATTTTTCCCCAGAGAAGCTGGGAATGTGGACGGCAATGTGGCATCTCCACTTTTCCTAAACATAGGTTATTCATTCAAAATTTTTAAAGACGACTACACATGCAAAAAAAAAAAAAAATGCCATACCCTCCTGGGAAGTGTGTCAGGTGCTCATTTTCAGGCAACATCTCAGATGACAGGAGAGAGCAGTCCCACTCTATCTAATTTAGGTGAGTCCACACCTGAAACAGTGTGTTTTCCTGGGCACTAACATTAAGGAGAAACAGCAAGAAGGATCAGTGAGGGTACTGGAGGTCTGGCTTCTAGAGCCAGTGAGAGCAGGGTCAGAATCCCAGCTCCACTCCTTCCCAGGAACATGGCCTTGAGCAACGCCCGTGGCCTCTGAAGGTCCAGCTTCCCCATCTATAAAATAGGGGTAATCATAAGACCCACCCCCCATTACAATAGACATGAGGATTAAAAGTGCAAATGTGTTCCAAGAACTAAGTCCATGTGTGATGCATTTTAAGCTAAATAGAACCTGAGAACTTAAAAATAAGTTGTTTAGGGAATTGCAGAAACTTGAGATTTTCCCTCAGATTAGGAAAAAGATCGAATGGCAACATGACATTTGTCTTGAGATGTGTGCACACGTGGGGGTGGCTTAGCTAGCCTTATTGATAAAGTCCCAGGACAGGAGTGGAAAGAAACAACCAGTGAATGCAAAAGGGAAGTATATTTGGATCTGGGAAAGGAAACAAAAGTTTAAAGTAGACTTTGCTGTCTCCAAATACAATATGGTGGCTTCCTTTCCCTGGAGGAAATTAAACCTAAATTAGCCACTGGGCAGATACAGCAGGGGGTATTTCAAGTACTGAACTGGGGCGGGTGTAGGAATCAGATAAACTAGATGACCTTCAGGTCCTTCAACACTGACACTTCTGTGATGCTCCTACACAGAAACAAATACTATATTCAATTCCTCAGCTGTCCTTTAAGACAGACCACTAATTCATATGGATCACGCTACCAGCATACAAAGGAACTACAAAAACAAGCCAGTGATTCAGACCTGCCAAAAACGAATCACCACCAAGGCTTCTGCTGATTGTGCTAACACAAAAACATATACACACACTACAGTATTCACGGCCAAGATACCCGACTCCCATCTCAGTAGATAGACTGACTTAACTTCAGGCTAGCGTGATAAAGCCTCGCTAAATATATATATTTCGTTAACATCAAAAAAAGGAAACAAATAGGACCTCCTAAGGAAATCTGTATTCATCACTTTTTTCTTTAGAGCCCTCCATATCAGGTATTCTTGGCATCATTAAAAATAATGCCATGCCAACAGTACCTTTCTGGACTACTCAATGATTTATCATCACATTCAAAGAGACAGATTATCTTTTTCTTTTTCTTATAATATATCACGAGGCAGGTCACACAGAGATTACATTTCCATTTTTCAGACCAGAAATTTGGGCCCTGGAGGGTATAAAGTGAGTGACAAGGCAGCATCTACCAATTCCAAATTCCATCTGCATCCTGGTGTGCCATATTGTACTTTTAAAGGGTCAATGATTTTTTTTTTCTTTTGGAGAACAATATAAGCACATTATTATACACAGATAAGTAGAAAAAGGGCTGGTTTATCCATTCCTGTACTATGTGGGAAAGAAAATCATTCTAGTGCGAAACATCTCAAAATATTGGATGCATTATTTAAAGTATCTCTTGGGGGCGCCTGGGTAGCTCAGCAGGTTAAGCGTCTGACTTCAGCTGAGGTCATGATCTCGCAGTTTGTGGGTTCAGGCTCTGTGCTGATAGCTCAGAGCCTGAAGCCTGCTTCAGATCCTATGTCTCCCTATCTCTCTGCCCCTCTCCTGCTTGCGCGCTCTCTCTCTCTCTCAAAAATAAATAAAACATAAAAAAAAATAAAGAAAATAAAATATCTCTTGTAAAAGAAATGAGTTGGTGAAAAAGTCAGGTCACAAATAAAAAGAAGGCATGATCCCACACAGGTAAACCAGCAGTGAAGGTCCACTGCCCTGAGGGCACTACTGCTCTTGCGGCCTTGAGCTAGTGTTTATGAAGGAAAAAGACACAAATCCTGGGGCTTAGTAGGATGAGAGAACAAAAAGGGAGACTCCTATGCAAAGGTGGAACCCCTGAAGGGCAGCCCTGAAATGGATGGACTAGAAAAGAAACAAGCAAAAAACCTTCCCTGTAGGATGGTCTTCTGTTTGAGCCTTGGATCTCAGTATGAAAAGGAAAAAAACTATTTCCCCTTGGATAATTATCCCCCCTAAACACACTCTATACAGGTAGGGCCTGAATTTACCCTCCTGGGTGACCTATGACAACAAACACCTCACCCTCCAAATTATTTTAAAGTGGCTTTGGGTTAGTGCATTGAGGCTGTCAGCAGAAGCAAATCCAGAGCCTCTCAGAAGAATTCTACAAACAGGTTCCAAAAGATTCTCATGAACAAAGCTCTAACGAACTTAAACTCATAAAGTCAATATACAAATGAAAACACAAGCCTCCATGAGTGAGACAGAAACAAAGATACCGAAGCAGATGTGCAAAGCTGGCAGGTGTTAACAGAATATAAAATGGGTTTATTATTTTTAAGGGAATAAAAGATTGAAAATGTGATGAAAGATTGAGAGACTATAAAAACAGAGGAGATTTGAACAAGAACTGGAAGCACACTTGCCAAAATGAAAAATATAACAGGAAGTCCAAGCTCAGGTTCAGCAGACGATTATAGACACAGCTGAAGAGACAGACCCTTGGTGAGAGGGGAGACAAAGCTGAAATATCACATAGAATGCAGAGAAGAGAAAATGTAAAAAGAGGTTCACAGATATAATAAAAATAAGATAAAATAAAAACATTTGACATTCACTTATGTGCAGCGTCAGAAGCACATAGATGTGTGGAGAGGCAAGGTTTTACTCGTAATTAAGGATTTCCTAGATAATGACGGTCATGCCTAGACATGTCACGGTGAAACTGAAGAACACCAAATACACAATGAAGATACTGAAAGCAGCTAGAGAGAAAAGACACAATACCATAAAATAGTGACTAATAACTATTAGATGATTTCTCAATAGCAACAAATAGAAGACAACAGAATATTATCTTTGAAGTGCTAGGAGAAAGGGTGTCTGAGTGGCTCAGTTGGTTAAGCGTCTGACTCTTGATCTCGGCTCAGGTCACGATCTCAGGGTTCATGAGTTCAAGCCCTGCGTTGGGCTCTGTGCCGACAGCATGGAGCCTGCTTGGGATTCTCTCTCTCCTTCTCTTTGCTTCTCCTTCTCTTTCACCCTCTCTTGCTCTCTCAAAATAAATAAATAACCTTAAAAAATTTTTTCTAGGGGCGCCTGGGTGGCTCAGTCAAACGTCCAACTTCGACTCAGGTCACAATCTCGCGGTCTGTGAGTTCGAGCCCTGCGTCGGGCTCTGGGCTGATGGCTCGGAGCCTGGAGCCTGCTTCCGATTCTGTGTCTCCCTCTCTCTCTGCCCCTCCCCTGTTCATGCTCTGTCTCTGTCTCAAAAATAAATAAACGTTAAAAAAATTTTTTTTTTTCTAAATGCTAAGAGAAAGTCACTGTCAATACAGAATATGACCAGAAGTTGGCAAACTTTCTGTAAAGGACAAATAATAAATATTTTAGATTTTGCAGGCCCAGGTCTTTGTCCCATAGTCTTTTTCTTTCTAACTAACACTGTAAAAATGCAAAAGCCATGCTTGGCATGGGGCTATACAAAGACTGCCCTCATACACGATTTGGCCCAAGAGGCTGCATTTTGTCAGCTCCTGGAAAAGACAACAAAATTATCTGTGGAGAGGAAATAAAGACATTGTTCACAGGCTCTCAGTAAGAAAACTTGAAAAGGATGTACCTTAGGAAGATGCAAAATGGCCCCAAAAAGTCTGAGACGATGCAAGAAGAAATAATGAGTCAAGCATCGGTAAATACCTATGAAAATCCAGGTAAACACTGGATAGGTTTTTTCACTATCTAGATAACATATGCTGTAAAAAAAAAAAAAAAAAAAAAAAAAAAAGTCTATAGAACTAAAACACTAGAAAGTGGACTTCTGCATAAGGCTTAGGAAGCTGGAAAGAGTGCTGCTCCCACTTAACAGAAAAAGAACAGAAGAAACCACAGAACTTTAACTTTTCTTGAGAGAGAGCCGAGGGCACAGGGCACCTGAGGAAAATGTGGATTCCAATGAGGGACAGCTTCCCTAAGGATGGGGGGGCACAAGGAAGGGGGTGCACAGGCTCACCAGGTGGGTAAGAGGAGGCTAAGACGACATCAGCTACGATTTTAAGAAATTTTTGGAGGCCAAGAATAGGCCGACATGTCAGTCTGGAATAGCTGGGGGCCCCAAACTCAGAGAGGTTTGCAGTCAGTAGTAAATTCTTGTCCATGAGCCTCCATTGAGTCCTCTCCAGGAAGGAGGCTGAGAGGGCCCCTCCTCGGTACTGACATGGAGGAAGGGATCAGGTGCTTCTCCCTAAAAAGCACAAAATCCACTCCTTACCCAGATGATTCTTTCATATGGAACAAAAGCCTTAAGAAAAAAAAAAAAAAAAGACACACCCCAAAATGTCTATCAAAAATGAAATGATAAAATTGACAAATTGTGGCATACTGAGATAATACAATATCCTATATAATTTAAGATGGATGAATCTCCTACACATAATTCTAAGGGAAAAATCAGATACAAAAGGATTCCATTTGTGTAAAATTAACTTCTTTGGGGTGCCTGGGTGGCTCAATCGGTTAAGAGTCTGGCTTTAGCCCAGGTCATGATCTCACGGTTCGTGAGTTCAAGCCCAGCATCTAACTCTCCTCTGTCAGCACAGAGCCCACTTCGGATCTATCCCCCTCTCTCTCTCTGCCCCTTCCCCACTCATGTGGTTTCTCTCTCTTAAAAATAAAATATTAGGGGTGCCTGGGTGGCTCAGTCGGTTGGGCGTCCAACTTCGGCTCAAGTCATGATCTCGCGGTCCATGAGTTCGAGCCCCGCATTGGGCTCTGGGCTGACAGCTCAGAGCCTGGAGCCTGTTTCTGATTCTGTGTCTCCCTCTCTCTCTGACCCTCACCTGCTCATGCTCTGTCTCTATCTGTCTCAAAAATAAATAAATGTTAAAAAAAAATTTTTTTAAATAAAATAAAATATTAAAATTAACTTGTTTACCAAACTTGTATAAAATTTGTACATAAATTTTAAGTTGATATAGACATATACACATTTTTATACAGTGTCTGAAACAAGTAAAACAAAAATGTGTGTGCATTTATTTTTAGGGATGCATATGTAAGAATTAAACAAAGCAAAGGAATTAATTAAGAACTTCAGGTTAGTGGTTGCCCTGGTCAGGAGAGAGGCATAGCAATCCCGGAGGGGCACCCAGCGGCTTCTAAAGTGCCAATTATAAAGAATCTAGTTACGGGGCACCTGGATGGCTCAGTCGGTTAAGCGGCTGACTTCGGCTCAGGTCATGATCTCACGGTCAGTGAGTTCAAGCCCCGCATTGGGCTCTGTGCTGACAGCTCAGAGCCTGGAGCCTGTTTCAGATTCTGTGTCTCCCTCTCACTGACCCTCCCCCATTCATGCTCTGTCTCTCTTTGTCTCAAAAATAAATAAACGTTAAAAAAAAAATTAAAAAAATTAAAAAAAAAAGAATCTAGTTAGTATACTGAGTGGTGGGAGTATGTTTTATTTGAAGTTATTTACCATTCTTTACATATATGTTAATTCACTCTTATGCATACATGATATATTTTGCAACTAAAAGTTTTGTGCAGATGTGCATTTAACAGTTAACAGCAGTTGATAGGGGAGGGTAGAGGAGCCAGTTCAGCTATGTTTACTTCTTGCTCAAAGTGCTTCTATTTCTGGTGTTTGGGTAACACAAGGAGTAAAGTGTATTCATACTCTACTTAAAGAAAAAAGCCCACTAAAGATAGCTTTTGGCTTCTGAACCAATGAATAATACTCCTTTTAGGAAGATTCTTTTCTGCTACATAGTAAAAATACCTCGAAAGGATAAACATGAGATTTGTACAGCTACAAAAAGCTATGTAATAACTTTTTCTAAGCTGCAAAAAGCTATGTAATAAGTTTACAGAGATACCACATTTAATGATACTTTAAAGTCTTCTCTGACTTTATTTGTTCACTTCAGGAAAAATGGCATTTAAGTTTTAAGTTTATTGGAATTAAATAATCCTTGTATTTTTATTCCGGACGAGGTAGCATGGTGATTTACGACTTCATATTCCTTTACACAGACGAGAGATCCTGAAGTCCTGATCAGCCAAGTGGAGAAAGCACTCTGAATGCTTGGCTGAAATTCCAAGAAACTTTAAGATTCATCAGTGTTGTATTTCTTTTATCCCTAGGTGACTTCAAAATTCCTTTGTTTGATGAACAATGGCCAATAACCAGGGTGAGAAGAACTTTATGTGGGACTTAATGCTCTCTAAGGCTCTTCCCGGGTCTAGAAATCTCTTGGACTTCATTTAAATGCAACCATGTCCTCAGCTATTGGAAAATGTGATGCAATTAGACTCTCTTCATGCGGCTTTATCAGAGACAGCAGCCTGAATATAAAAGCATCATTTGCCAAACCAGACCGCAATCTGCAGAAGTGTGTTGCTTGGGAATCTTTTACTTCTCCCTAAATAGAAAGTGAGTTCCACCGAACAAGGGATCTTGTTTTGTGTGCATCTTAGCAGAGGCAGAGCCTAGTTCAGCACCAGGAACACTCCAGGTACTGGTAACTGGGGCCTGAGTGCCTTTGCTTGTGTTTACAGCTCAGAAAATTAATTTCTTTTAGCCATCCATCCATAGAGTTCATCATCCATAGAGTTCATCCATAGTGTTACCTTTATTTTGTGCCAACTCTGAGCCAATATAATACATAGTGAAATTACAAATATGAGTAACACACCTTTATGCCTTTAGGGGGTTAAGTCTACAACCACAGTTTGGAATTATTCACACTAGCAACAAATGTGGGTAAAAGCCACAAACACAATGTTGAGTGAAAGATGCTAGAGAGAAAAGGGTACCTTCTGTATAATTCTGTTCATATAAGGTTCAAAAAACACTACGGAGTATGAAGTAGGGATAGTGGTCACCCTGGAGAAGATTAGTGTCTGGAAAGAAGGGAGGACAAGGAGCATGGTGTTAGGGTTTTGTTTCTTATTCTGGGTGTGATCACTTTTTGAAAACCCATCAAATAGTACATTTATGATTTGGGCACTTTTATATATGCATGTTACATTCACTTTACTAAGTAGTTTATTTTTAAAAAGAATAACACATTAATTTTTATCTTTTAATTATTCTTTTAATGTTTATTTTTGAGAGAGAGACAGAGCACAAGCGGGTGAGGGGCAGAGAGAGAAGGAGACACAGAATCCAAAGCAGGCTGCAGGCTCTGAGCTGTCAGCACAGAGCCCGATGCGGGGCTCGAACCCATGAGCAGAGAGAGCATGACCTGAGATGAAGTTGGGCACTTAACCGACTGAGCCACCCAGGCACCCTAGAATAACACATTTTTAAAAGCGTGTGGCTCAGGGCACCTGGGTGGCTCGCTCAGTCAGTTAAGCGTCAGACTCTTGGTTTTGGCTCAGGTCATGATCTCACAGTTTCGTGAGATGGAGCCCTGCATGGGGCTGTCAGCTGACAGCGTGGAGCCTGCTTGGGATTTTGTGTCAATCCTCCTCTCTCTGCCCCTCCCCCAGTTATGATGTCTCTGCCTTTCTGAAAATAAAGTTAAAAAAAAAAAAGCATATGGCTTGAAGTGGGTTTCTCTTTACTGTTCATACAGTTCAACACATTCTCAACACTTTCCTAATCTTCTTCTAACTTAAATGCCACTTCCGGCAGAAAATCTCTACTGAGCTCAGATACATTTTTCCCTCCTCGGAACTGCCACAGCATTTTGTTTATGCATCTCCCTTACTTTCCTTAACTGTAGGCACAGTGTTAAAATGTGAAACAATCTTCAACTCATACTACCTATCACAGTGCTCCAGACAGATCAGGTATTCAAAATCCTTAAGCAAATAGACACTTAACATTCTATTCCTTGACCTGTTCCACATGGCCCCTTCTTACGCTTCTGAGTGCTGTTTGATCTGTCCGTTTATTCAGCATACCGCATACTGCATAATCTGTGGGAACCTACTCTAAACGTGAGGCAATAAACCTGAAACCCTTTCTACTGATGGCTTGGACGCATTAAAAAGAAAACAGCATTGTTTTTTTTCGTTCTAATGATAAACGTAGTATTAAAGCTTCAAAACAAAAATAAGTTGCCAGTAATTTACTATACGCTTTGTCTTATAACTTGATCCTCACTCCTAGAACACCATCCACATCTTTTCAGGTCTGCAAACACAGTTCCCACTGAGGACCATCACATTCTGGAACAATGGCTGGGCACAATGGCTGTATGCTGAAGGGACGTATCTTCCTTTGCACTCCCCTTCTATGAACATCTGGGCTACTCCAAAATTTTGACTTTTAAAAACAATAAATGTCTTTATAAACCTGTCCATTCACAATAACGACCCAAGGGTAAATTCCTGGTGGTCTGTTTTCCAGGTTGGAAGTATACACGTTATAAAGGGTTTGGGGGGTACACACAGACAAAAGTGAAGCCCATATCAGTCTGTTTCTACAGTAGCAAATTCCATGCCTCACAGATTCATTGTTTTCACCTTGTGACATCTTTGAAATCTGAATGCTCCTTATAATTTACAGCATGTCACAATCACTGCTGTCAGTCAGGTGGCTCTTGGGACCTGCTTAACACTGCCTGTCACACCGCTACAGCACTTCAGCCAGAAAACTACTTAGAGAACGTTTTAGGAAGGTCTAGAAGTGTGGACTATCATCTGAAAACATTTAGAAGTCTTTAAGAACGTGGCAGCATTGGGGCTCCTGGATGGCTCAGTTCATTAAGCATTTGACTCTGGATTTCGGCTCAGGTCATGATCTCACAGTCAATGTCATGAGATCGAGGCTCATGCCCAGTCCACTCTGGGCGTGGAGCCAGCTTAAGATTCTCTCTCTCCCTCTCCCCCTTGTTCGCTCATGTGTGTGTGTGTGTGTGTGTGTGTGTGTGTGTGTGTGTGTGTGATGTGTGTGTGTGTGTGTCCAAAAAAGAACAGAAAGTGGCAGCGTTGAATCTTACAGATAGTGCCAGTGACTTGGAAGAAAATCCAAGCGGAGGCCTCTTTTATGCAATGCCACATGCTCAAAGCTCTTGACGGTGCTGATAACAGGGTGAAAAAGCAAGGATCTTGAGGCTCTAAGTTGAAAAGTGATTCAGAAGTGCTGCACTCACTGTGAAGAAGTTTTAGAAAATAACCAGCTAAACCAATTTATTTTGCTTATATTTTCTCTTCGTGTTTGCCAAGGAGTGATTTATGGTTAAAATCTTTAAAGAAGAAAATCTTACAATAATTATAAAGCAAAACTATATACTAATTTACTTGGTGGCATTTAAAAAAAAAATTCTTGTAATACATGAAATAATGTTGGGCCTTAACACTGACAACAACCATAGTCCCTTTGTAAATTGCCTGTTTTTATATTTTTGGCACATTTTTCTATTAGATGTTTATTATTTCTGATTATTTTTGTGGCAGCTCTTTATAAATGAAGAATATTAAGCCTTTGTTTGATCTATGTCATGCAAACACTTTTCTCAGTTTATCCACCATGTTAACCTAATGGTGTTTTTTTTTTTTTTGCAATTCAGAGACTCATTCAACTGGTAAGAGATGCCAGCCAATTTCAGATTTGATCAAATTTTATCAATCTTATTCAGGCATCTCCCTCACGAAAACTCCCCATAGACAGGAGAAAACCACATACAGATAAATGTCACACTGCTAGAAATAACTCCAATTATTAGTATCAGCAGGCACTGAAAATTATAAGACACTAGAGACCTGCATCCAGTTCCTGTCTTTGACCACATTCCCTCCCACCTCCCCAGGAATGATATTAAAGGTCTTTCCAGACCACTGTTCATCTTGGGTTACTTCACAGCTGCTCGGTGATAACAATGTCCGCAGCAGAGGTGGTACAAAGCTGGATTGATGGGAAATAGCTTCTGACGGTCACTCCTCAGAACCCTCCAACTCCAGCTGTTTGCCTCTGGCCTTGTCAGCACACAGGCCTCCTGATGCCACGGTGGGCCAGACATCCCCAGCACAGCACACAAGCACAGCTGGCCTCTGCCACGTCCAAGCACAGCCTGCCTGCTGGCATGGTGGGCGCTGCCCTGTATGAGGAGTCATGGGTCCTAACTTTGGCCTTGCCTCTAACCAGAGATGTGAACTTGGAGAAATAATTGTACGTTTCCAGGTCTCAGTTTGCTCATCGTTATGACAGGAGCAAGTGGACCGTCTTTCCAATGCCCACATTCTGGTTCTATGGTACATACCATTTGCCCCAATAATAAAAAAAAAATGGGGAGGCAAACAGACTCTTAAATACAGAGAACAAGCTGAGGATTGCTGGAAGGGTGTTGGGTGCGGGGATGGGCTAACTGGGCAATGGGCATTTAGGAGGGCACTTGTTGGGATGAGCACTGGGTGTTACATGTAAGTGATGAATCACTGGGTTCTACTCCTGAAATTATTACACTATATGTTAACTTGGATTTAAATGAAATTAAAGAGGGGCACCTGGGTGTCTCAGTCCGTGGAGTGTCCAGCTTCAGCTCAGGTCATGATCTCACGGTTTGTGAGTTTTTGCCCCGCACTGGGCTCTGGGCCAACGGCTCAGAGCCAGTTTCCGATCTTCTGTTCCCCCTCCCCCCTCTCTCTCTCTGCCCTTCCCCACTTGCTCTCTCTCTCTCTCAAAAATAAATCTTAAATAAAGGGAGCTTGGGTGGCTCAGTTGGTTAAGCTTCCGACTTCCGCTCAGGTCATGATCTCACAGTTCGTGAATTGGAACCCCGCGTGGGGCTCTGTGCTGACAGCTCAGAGCCTGGAGCCTGTTTCAGATTCTGTGTCTCCCTCTCTCTCTGCCCCTTCCGCTCTTGCGCGCGCTCTCTCTCTCTCTCTCTCTCTCTCTCTCAAAAATAAGCATTAAAAAAATTTTTTTAAATAAGTAAAATATAAAAAATAAAACAATAACAATAATAATGAATTCAAGTGTGTCTTTTTCCAAAGGTGCTCTTAAATGTTTTGCTATATTGCCTCTCTTACATTAAGAGAGCACAGTTTGATCTGTGTTTCTCTTCCTCATTTACACAAGGACTGGATTGACTTGAAAGTCAAGGTTACAAACCTCAAAAAGTTTTATTAGACTTCTGACCCCCTAACCTCAGCCAGCACAGATTGGCTTTAAAAAGCATGTTGAATTATTTTTCCAGTTGTTTTTTTTTTACCAATCACAGAGACAGAGTTCTTTCAGCACTTCCTTAAAAGATCTATTCTGTAATTACCTAACTCTGCCAGGGTTTTATTTCTGAAATGCATCCTTCTGGGGACTTTCCCCCTTTCTACTGTCCCTGTATCTCTATTTTTGCTCCCCATGTAGTTATAGTAAAAACGAATCCTAGGATTGTATTATTTATAGCTTTAATATCATTTCGTATGATGATCACACTTCTCATTCCTGCTGGTATAAAAGGGTGCAATAAACAGTACTTTCCAAGAAGCTGGCACCAGAACCACTCTGAAAACAGGAAATATCTTCGATTGGGGCAGGAGATGAAAGAACTTCAGAGCAGAGCATCCACTGCTTCCAAAGCTTCAGGGAAGGGGGTGAAACTGGTCCACAACAAACTGGGAGAGAAATGGATGGTTCTGGAGCTGGCAGCTGGTAAAGAAAGAGGAGAGAGAAGCCAGGGGAGGAGACCCTTCTGGTGAGTTATGGTCAAAATCTTGCACAGCCGTTATGGGAACTGTAGTCCATCCTTGAGCCCTACACCAAACATGAAGTCTACTGAGAAACCACATGAGAATATAGAAAGGCTGGGAAGGACTGCTTCGACTTCTGAGATAATATCTATTTCAGGGGAACAGACGGAAGAATCGGGGACCAGAGATGCCAGTTCGAACACAGGGCTCCACCATGAAGTGACTCGACATAACAAAGTTAAAAAAAAATTTTTTTTCAAGGACAAAAATATCTAAAATGCAGTATTGAACTATACAGTATATAATGTGATCCCGTGAGAATTTCAGTAAAATCTGGTACACGAAAATGTGACTGAAATTTTGTGTGCATGTGTTATATGTTTTAGTAAGGTCTTTGTCTTGGTGGTGGGGTGGGGTGGGGTGGGGTGGTAGGGAGGGTGCAGTAGAGAGACTGAAACCTGATTAGGTTTGGATCAGTGTGGTGTGAAACAGACATCAGCAAAAATCTCATGATAACCATGACAATACAAGTTCCCTGAGTTCCCTGGGAAGCTCAAAAAAATCTCAGGGAAGGATTTAAACTTTTATAGAACATAGAATGAAAATTCAAATCAATACAATGTAGACCTCAAGGAACTGAGACTCCCGGCTGACATCTAGATTTTACTTCTTTACCCAAATACTGTTTGCACAACTTTATAGTATGCTAGCTATGTTCTAGTCTTTATATAGTTATGAACATCTTCAAGTTCTTTCAAAATCTTTCCTAAGGAAGGCAGTAATTTCCATAAAAATTAAATGTACAATTCTCTCTTGCAAGAACAAGGTGAGAGATTTTTATCTCTAATTGGAGAGAATTCTGGAACAGTCTAGAATCTTTTCACTAATGGAAAGGAGTGACATTTGTTCTTCTATCAAGTCCAAAGTGATAAACATAAATATTGTGTATCTACCATTTAATAAGTAATGGCATCAGGGATATTCAGATCTTCATATCACAAACTGATCCAATACAATGCAAAGGCCATACAGGAACATGATTTCAGTGTACCTTTTCCCTTTTGACATTTACCAACCTGGGAGTCATCTGATTGAGAGTACCGCACAAGGATGCATACTAGAGAAACAGATTTAAGATAAGCTTTCAAGCATATCTACAAAAGATCTTTTCTTCAAACCATTTCTCTATCAACACCGTTTAAATATCTATTAGGCTTTTACTGCTTAGCTTACCCTATTAAAAAAAATTAGGGGCGCCTGGGTGGCGCAGTCGGTTGGGCGTCCGACTTCAGCCAGGTCACGATCTCGCGGTCCGTGAGTTCGAGCCCCGCGGCGGGCTCTGGGCTGATGGCTCAGAGCCTGGAGCCTGTTTCCGATTCTGTGTCTCCCTCTCTCTCTGCCCCTCCCCCGTTCATGCTCTGTCTCTCTCTGTCCCAAAAATAAATAAACGTTGAAAAAAAAAAATTAAAAAAAAAAAAACAAAAACAAACCTAGAGTGGCCGAAAGACACAGAATTTAAAAAACAAGAAAGAAAAGCAATAATCCATATATGAGATAATGTTCCCTGATCCTTTCCTTCCTTTCCTAAAGGTCATGAACACAATTCAGCACAAATACCTGGCCATTTAGCCCCTTCTTCTTGTCCTGACAGTATCAGGGAGCAGTGGGAGGTTCGTGGCTTCCATGTTAAAAGAGGAGCTAATGTCACATTCATCCCATAGTTGGGAAATTCCTACGTGAGTTGTAGTGGTCGCCAGCAGAAATAACCTCATCCAGAAACCACTCTATGGTGATCCTGCTTTCCTGGATCGGTTGGACATCAACCCAGTGACTGCAACTACAGGTGAACCTGCCATGGCTGGGGTCTACTGATAATCCACGAGGAAGCGCCTTGTAACTTCTGAATTCATAAAGCCATGGTTGAGACTATTCATCTTATACCACAGAATGAACTGTACGCCATTTTACTAAGCAGCTGTCTTACAAAGTAAGTGAATAATAAACATAAAACTAAAAACTAGATAGAACTCTACTAGAAGGAGAGTGGGGTTCTGGTGTCCCTGTGGCACCTCCTCACATAGCCGGGAGAGCGCAGGGTGGTCATGGTTTCTAGTCCACAAGCTTTCCACCAGATTCTCTGTCAAACACTCATTCACTGCCTTCTCAGACACTTTCAAAATGAAGATACTAACTGCATACTTTTAGCTTTATCTATTTATTTTGAGAGAGACGGAGACAGCTTGAGTAGGGGAGGGGCAGAGAAAGAGGGAGACAGAGAATCCCAAGTAGGCTCCATGCTGCCAGCACAGAGCCCGACGACACAGGGCTTGAACTCATGAATCGTGAGATCATGACCTGAGCTAAAACCAAGAGCTAAAACCGACTGAGCCACCCGGGTACCCCACTAACTGCATACTCTTCATCTCCTCATCCCCTAGGATTTGGAGATTAAAGTACACAGCCTTTCTCCTTTACTATGCAGGGTCCATCAACTGTACTACTATTGCTAGAGAGAGATTCCGGATCCCATTTGCTAGTTCACATGAGATTAAATTGCCAGAGACCCTTGTTTGACGTGAACACACAGCCCTCTCTGCCTCTGATAAAAGCTATAAGCACATCTGCACAATCGAGGGATAGTGTTAGACATCTTCCTGGCTTTTGTTCGGCAAAGACTAGCCTCTGAGTTGTGAACACTCTTCTTTACCCAGAAGCCCTTCTGTGCAAGCTTCTATCAGCAAACATCGTGGTGGGAGCAGGTATCAGCCTGCTTCCAGACTACTCGGTACAGGGGAGAATACACATGGTCATAATGCTTGACACTGTAAGCATTCTCACAGAGTAGAGAAAGAATTATGGTGAATCACTGGAATATTATCTATGACCTTAGCTTTTAAACCCATTGTGACCTTTCACACACATACATGGGTGTATGTAATATAAGTTTTGCGAAACAATAGCTACCCATACACATGCAGTGAATTCTAATTGTTTTTCTCTTCTGCTTCATTTGAGAGTTTGTATAACCTTCTAAATTTATCTTTTGAGTTGAAGCTAGGAAAAAAATAATATAAAAGGTTAATGAGACAGGTGGAAATATAATTAAATTGAGGTATTCAGAGAAAACCTCAAACACCAGTGTGGAAGTTTTGTATGTCAAGTTGTGTTCTCTTAGGTATCAGAATGATTTTGTTTACACAAAATTCCAAACACAAAGGCCTGGGGACATCCACTTAGCTTTTATTACATGACAAGGCAGTAAGACTGCAGCGAGAAATAAGTAGTGTTTTTACTTCAACTCTGAATAAGCCCATAATAATTTAACAAGTTTACACTGCAACAGGGAAATAATGGAGACAGTATGTTCTGATCAGGGATTGTAAAGAGAAGCATATGGGTGATGAGGTTTGGGGGTACAGGAGGAAGGTCAAGTTTGCTTGATTTAAGCACATCACCTAATTAGTTCAACCGTGAGAGTGTTTGGCAGCTACAGAGCACAGGAGGAGAACAGAGACTCCTATAATTCAGGTCAGAGGTCACTAGTAAAGATGCAAGAAAGTATCCGCTCATTCTTATTGTATGGGTTCCAAGCATAACCACCAGAGCCATCTTCCCATCTGTTTATGACATCACTGGGCAAAATTCTCAGTGCAGAAACCTTGGTCTTTTGTTTTGAATCATCTCCAATAAAGCCAAGGGCAGTCAGAGCTGAGTAGCAACTCAACAGAAGAGCTATAAAATGTTTGCAGTGACTAGATTTTACCTTAGATCTCCCTATACATTAAGAATGATGCATTCAAGCTTAGCAAAACTTTGTTTCCCTCCTCTCTCAATAGTTTAAAGATTCCATTCAGTGTCCCAAATCCAAATTGGCTGCAGACATAAAGACCCCAATTGTCAGCCTATTTTTTGGTGGGGGAGGGAGTAATGCTTGTTAAAATGCCAGTGTTTGCAATGGCCTACACAATGATCATTCAAATAATGAATTATCTTTGAATGTTTCTATCTTTGTAAGTTTGGAAAGGAGGTCTCAGCTGAAATCATTCCAGTAAGGCCTGAATAGAAACTCGGGCACTTCCAGCACCATGATGCTGATAATACTCACACACACCCCGACCTCTCAACTTCAACTGCAATCTGAGACACTGTCTATCCCCATCATGATCTGGCATCCAAATATTAATATAACTGGATTCAGCCATCATTTTTATTATCCCAACACTGCAGGCCCCTTGTGTAGAAGGTTAAGTTAAATTCGGAGAGTCTTATGATGAATTCTATATATTCCACACAACCCAAACATTAAGGCGTTTCTTTCGGGAGACTTAAGTGCCAGGATTAGCAATGCAACACCAAATTCATACCCATAGATAAACAGGAATAAACCTCCATGATGGTTTCGTAAATTAAAGAATTTCTCCAGACTGGCCTATTGATCTATTACAGGCCCTTGGGCAAATCTAGAAACAAAAACTTCCAAGTTAAGGATTAACTGGATAGGGGTTTTGATATCATCTAGTCCCGGGGTATCATTACCCGGCAAAACCAATAGCCTCAGGCCCTTGACCTCTTAGGATGTGGTACTGTTCCATACCTCTTTACTGAAACTCGCTCATTCCTAGATTCCCATAATTTGAGTCATTTTGGCTGTCCTGTAACCAAAAACTTCCTTCCCACTAGCAATCCCCAAGATCCTGCCCCCTGCCCCCAGGCTTTATCCTCACCTTAAACCTCCTCCATTGTTGGTCCATCCATCCTCATTGCCACATTAGCGGCACTAACATCAGCGTGCAGCATCAACCTCCTCAAATGTAACACGCCCAGCACCGAATCCACGTTTTCCTTCCAAACCTTTTTCTTACATTCCCTTTTTTATGTTGTTCATCAATCACCCAGCCCAAAATGTCATTTAGTCCACCATCTATATTCAGACACCAATTTCTAGAAGCTTTTCTGAAATCTCGAGACCACTGTTACCAGCCTTATAATTAACATCCCCTAAAAATCAGTGTCTCTTATACACACTCTTCAGTACAGTTAGCACATTAAAAAAAATTTTTTTTCTAATGTTTATTTTTGAGACAGAGCATGAGTGGGGGAAGGACAGGGAGAGAGGGAGACATGGAATCTGAAACACACTCCAGGCTCTGAGCTGTCAGCACAGAGCCCGACGCGGGGCTCGAACTCACGAACCGTGAGATCATGACCTGAGCTGAAGTCGGACACTCAACCGACTGAGCCACCCAGGCACCTCAGCACAATTACTTTCTAAAGCAGAGCTCTGACAATGTCCACTTAAAAGCCTTTAATGGTTTCCCATCACCTATAAGAAACGGCCAATGTCCTCAGCACTCTTCCTGTCTCAAACTAGTTTTTTGTCTCATCTCAGCATAAGACCACTTACTTGTCACTCTGGTTCATTCACCTTCTCTCAATAATCACACAAATGGTTTCCTTTGCTTAATGTGCTCGCATCTTTACTTTCCTCACAATTCTGCTTATTTTCAAATATCACTTTCTCCATAAAATCTCCCTCAAATCTCTAGGTGACTTAATCATTCCTGGGGGCTCCTCTAGTACTCTGTTCACACTAATATCATACATCAAACTCCACCTCTTTGTCAGACAGTAATCTGCTTTCGGAAAAAAGTGGTATGTTGTTCTTGGTATAGCTAAGATTTAATACACCTGCACATAGTAGGTGCTCAATTAACAGCCACTAAGTAAATATGTAAACACAGCAAAAAATGCTTTCTAATTAAGATGTGAATTTGAGTCCTACTTTCGCCAGAACTCAAACTCTGAGCTTCAATTCCTTGCCCTGTAGGCTGAGATAACAGTATCTTTTCCATCTATGAAGTACTAAGAATAAATGAAATCAAAAAGAAGTACTATGCTAGATACAATTATATTAAGTATGATCCAAGAGTATAATCTTTTAATGCTTGTTCTTTCACCTGAAACATATGAAAGGTTAAGAAGAGATTCTATACAGGGGTGCCTGGGTGGCTCAGTCGGTTCAGTGTCCAACTCTTGGTTTCAGCTCAAGTCATGGTCTTGCAGTTTGTGGGATCGAGCCCCATGCTGGGCTCTACTCTGACAGTGCAGATCTTGCTTGGGATTCCCTCCCTCTTTCTCTGCCCTCCCCTCACCCCCACTCACAAGAGCACACACAGGCTCTGCTTCAAAATAAACTTTTTTTAATTAAAAAAAAAGAGGATTCTACAGCCAATGCCCAAATTGGGGATGAATATAAACACAATGAAGAATAGGTTTATCTGTCACGGCAGTCGGTGTTTCTAGAAATCAAAGTTAACAAATTAATGTAATCTGTCCAGCGTTAGGATAGTACATATTAGCGAGTAAAGAGAGATTATAAAATACAGGTTTCTGATAAAACTGACATGAGTCCTAGTACCACAGATTACTTTGCTGTCTTATTAGCAAGTGTTATTATCATATTTATATGTATAAATGCTTTACACATATCAACCCTTTAATTCTTGTAAGAATCCCATGAAACAGAACCTATTATTCCCATTTTACATGCAAGGAAACTGAAGCAGGAGTCAGTTAACTTGTCCCAGGTAGCAAAGCTATTAGGAGGCAGAACTGGGATCTGTGTCTGTGCAGACGGGTTCTAGTCTGGCTCTAACCAGAAATCCATGTCTAAATAATGATGTGACAGGCCAGCACAATGCCTGACCCACAGTAAATTCTTGAAAAATGTTTGTTTCCTTTTGTTTCCTTTTGTATGTAATGGTGCTCAAGTGATGAGGACCCACATAACCGTCATGAAGGCTGCTAACATCATCTCCTGACAATACTCTCATGCCATATGGGCTCCATGAAAAGGGGATTGTCTGTATCGTGTATTACCCTCCCTACTACACGAATAGAATTTTTGAGAAAACTAGAAGAGATCAAACCATTTTAACTAGCTAGTAATTCATCCATTCAAATGGGATATATTTTATTCTTTCGTTGAATCATTAAAATGTCACTACCCTGGGCTGAGGCAAAGACAGACAGCTCACCAGGTCTGTTCTTTCAGCTCTCCTGGCCATCTTTTGACAAATCCCAACACATCAATTACATCTTCTATTACAGCCAGCACGGTTCACTTTGTATTAACTGGACTTCCTTCTTCCTCCCCTCTCGGAGAGTTGTTACGGTTCCCTCTTAGCATACAATTCATGGAGGAATGGCGTGAGACAGTGCTCTCCACACAGAGCTCACATCTCTGCAGTGCTCTTGGCCTGTGCCTGCTTCAGACCCGGGGAGTCCATTTGATTACAACTGCTGGGGCAGACCAGTCTTCTGCAGAGTTCTTGCAACTGGGTTAATTCTTACATGCCCTAGTTGGTACCAGCATGCTGTTAGCTGCTGTGTTAAGAATATTGTTCTAGTTTTAATACGGACTCTTTTAAAACAAATTCCATGTGTCTCCACTGTCACAAGGATTCTTAGATTACATACTGGTGCATTATCCATATTTCATAATCCTAGATTTAATAATTTAAAGGTTCTACGCTAAGTGCTTTACACTCAAAAATTCTCACAACAAAGTTATGACATAATAAAGTTCAGTTCTATGAAGACTTTTTGTTACATTTTAGTATCTCTGAAATCAGGATGCTTCTTCTAATACCATGTCAAAGTGGTGATACGGTTTTTTCTCAGTGTACAAAAGACATTTTTACATCTTAACATCAGTGGTATTTTAGATTCAACAAAATTTGCTAAGTACCATCTTGACTGTCATTTTAGAGTTGAATACACTGAGGCTCAACATGTTCAAGGATTTGCCCAAGATTCACTGTATTTACATAGCAAGCTAAGTAAACATATTTGCATGTCAATAGAAGGAACTCTATCTTCTTCTTAGCAGTTAATTGCAGCATGAAGACAGAAAACCCATCCCATCACATGTGCCCCACAGCTCATGCTCTGGAATTTCACTGGCACTCAAGACCAGTTGTGCCACTAAACTAAGAGTGTGATTTAGGGCCTGTTGCCTAAACTTAATCATCTCATCTGTCGTCCAAGTAAGCTAACCCCAGAGGGCTTCTGAGACGATTAAGTGAGATAATCTATGTAAAAGTTCACAGCACAATGAGAGATGCTTGGTGGTCAATGAGTGGAAGTGATAATTTCATAAAATAAGGGGGGAAAAAGGAACTAATTAGGTCTGCTTTGCTCTTTACCCCCAGCCCAATTTTATTCCAAATAATAGGATACAATTAGCATGACTCTGTTCCTATCATCTCAAGCACATTTTGCATGGGATAAATTCTAGTTCCAAACTTAGAGAGGTCTGCTGCCCATTCTAGCCAGTGCTCTGCGCTCATTTCAGTTCTATACATCGTTCTGAGCATGTGCTTTGAATAAGGTCTTGTCCTTTGTGCTAGGTGTTATGAAGGAAGCAAGGGTGTAGAAGTAGAATTACCCTGCCCTCCGGTCACTCCAAATCTAATGATGGGGATACACAAACGTAAGATTCATGATAAAACACGGCAAATACTTTAAAACATGTACAGATGAAAAGTCTACCTGAGAACGTGTAAGGAAGAGTTCACATCTAAAAGGAAGCAGGAATTCCCTCAGCAAAGGGGAAGCATTTAAGACAGGCCTTGGGGGCAAGACAACAGATGGCAGATCCTACGGGAATCCTAGGAACAGAAATGTATAAGCAAAAACAAAAAGGCTGATTTCTTTTTCTACCTATTGTGAGCAGACAGTAACAGAATAACCCTTCCATTAACAACAACAGATTTTTTTCTTTTTCTTTAATTAGGAGCACCTGGGTGGCTCAGTCGGTTGAACCAACTCTTGATTTCCGATCAGGTCATGATCTCATGGTTTGGGAATGGAACCCCACGTCTGGCTTTGCACTGACAGTGCAGAGCCTGCTTGGAAGTCTGTCTGTCTGTCTGTCTGTCTCTCTCTCTCTCCCCCTCCCTCCCTCTCTCAGCACCTCCCCTGCTTGCTGACTCGCTCTCTCAAAAACAAAAAAAACAAAAAAATCAAATAACAATTTAAGATGAGAGTAACCAAAGCAACAAGAACATGAGGGTCCAACAGCCTAGGAAGAAAGAAAATACACAGAAGGGAGCTCTACATTTGCTGCCTTTTTTCCCACTTAGGGAAGTTTGTGAAATCAGATCTCAAATCATAGTGACCAAGCAGAAAACAGCAGCCTAGGACTTGCTGCAATCTTACAAGTTGAGGGAGGGGGAGGAAAAAAAAAAAAATCAAAGTTCAAGGATAACTAAGTTGCCAGGACTTGAGAGATTCAAGGACCAGGGATAAAAAGGAACCATACCTAAAACATTCTGCATGCAATTTCCTCCTGAGGTCTCTGATGACTCCTGAGCTGCTCATTATCAGAGGAACATGCTTTGAAACCAATCAGAAAGCAACTGTTCAGAGGCTAAAAAGCCAATCAGCTGTTTTGGCAATCTCAGGGTAGCAGAGAGCAAAATCTACTCTTCTGGATCCACTGAGAAAGAGATTATCCGGTAAGTAACCTGAAGGGCCATGCCCTAGGAGTAAGAACAGACCAGAGGGGCACCTGGGGGGCTCATTCAATTGAATGTCCGACTTCAGCTCAGGTCACGATCTCATGGTTTGTGAGTTCAAGCCCCGTATCATGCTCCCTGTCATCAGTCTGTCAGCACACAGAGAACTTCAGATCCTCTGTTCCCCTCTCTCTGCCCCTCCTCTGCTTGTGCTCTCGCAAAAATAAATAAATATCAAAAAAAAAAAAAAAGATCAGAAATGAACCAGCTCACAAAACCTACTATGTACAGAAGTTATAGGGCCAAAGATACCAATAGCACCAAGGTAGAAGATTCTGATCCAGAAGAAGTGGTCCCTAAGTGGTATTTCACAGATACCATCCAAGGCAGTTTCCCTCCCAACTACACTTATTCTCTGCTGTGTGGTCTCCAGTAAGGCAAACTCTTAGGGTCTCGTGGTTTTCATTGATAAAAAGTATGAGTTAATCATTTTATCAATAAAATAAAATGATCAATGTTGATATCTAAAATCCCTCAGTAAAGGCCTATTTCTATTTTGTGGTTAACTAAAAAATAATAGAAGACCTGGGTAATTTTGATAATACAGACGAAAAAAACTACAAACCCACTGACCAACAGGCAGATAGAAGCTCACACTAGAAGGGCCTTTTCATCCTGCTTGCACCTGGGGAGATTTGTGTACGAGGTAAAACTATGTGTGTCTGTGAAGAAAAACAGATTTTAGGAGTACTCTTACCAATAAGAATCTTACAAGTAGAATATACTAGGAATTAGTTAAAATAAGCGAAAAAAGAACACTAAAAATAGACGAGTTACTGAGCATGAAGAACCACAAACCTAATTAAAGAAAATCTTATTTAAAATCAAGGGTGTAGCAATTTAATGAGAAAGCAAAACTGTTCTGGGACTACATGAATTAGACATCATCCAGAACCAATTAAAATGTTACACTATAGACTATATTCACACACACATATACACACACACTTTTTAAAATCTCATAATGACAGGAAGCGCCATTCTTTTATTTTGACCTTGAAATATTTTTCTGGCAAATGGGATTTGGTATTGGTTTGCAAATGTTAAGAGTAATTACAAACCTAGGAAAATCACAGTTGGATAAATGTGAAGAGAATGATTTGTTTATAAAACTAAAAATAACATTCTGTGGCAGAAATTTGCAGAGACCCTTTTACTTTAATAGCATTAGCAGACAGGGGCTTGACGCAATTCTCTAAGAACAGCATCGTGTTTAACTAATGGGAATAAATCCCTAGAACTAGAACTGTTCTTTACCAAATTTACAGACAAGGACTATAATATACCAAAGACATTACCACATCCACAGGGGACAGGACTTGACTTGTGGAACAATTAAATCCCTAGTAATTTATACGTTACAACTTCAATAAGAAATATTTCTTGTGCAACCAAAGAACCACACGCTGCAGATATGCAATGAATTTAACAATGGCAGATTAAGTTTCCCAATTTTTATGGGAAACAGCGTTTCTCTACAGCTTATCATCTGTGAAGAAATTTTTCCCCTCATAAAAAAGTACACTGACACAAAAATTAGTAGAAAGTCAAAGAAATCCTATACGCCTCACAATACAGTTGAAATTTATATAGATCTGGATTAAAATACCAGCTTTGCTTTTGTCCATCTGTAACTCTGGGCAAGTTTCCAAAAACATAGGGTCTGTGAAAGAAGTAAAGTCTGAAAGACATCTACTGCAAGTGCTAGAGTCTCATGTGTTCAGAACAAGGTCTAATATTTATTCAATCTAACAAAGATTTGCGGAGTTCATCTAATGAACAAGGTGACAGATTTCATACAGAAGCCTGGAAGCGGAAGAGGTGATTTGCAGAAAGGATGTCTGGTCTTATTCAAAAAAGGAGAGAATTTTTCTCAGTGGTCTCCCATGGGAAGAGAAGTTGGGGCACGTGAGAAAGAGCACAGTGGCTATTTACAATGGCCATGTGGCTGCCGATGGGCTCCTCGGCTATTGTCTAGCCACCTCGCTTGCAGCACTTGACATGTCAGTGCTCCGCAGGCCCTGACCCCCTGGGGAACTGGTGTCAGGCCTGCTGAATGACCCTAAGCTCATGAATACCAAGGCCCAGTCCGACTTTGTCCATCACAGAGTTGCTAGACAACAAAGCACTGGCAAGTGGAGAGGACTGAGTCACACCTACTTGCCTTTGAATCCTGCTGCCCCATCACCCTGGCAATTGAACAAACATTTTAGATGATCCTGGTTCCCATTGCTTCTCTGCCTTTTGGTGAAGATGAAGCGAATGATCCTGGTTCCTTCTATCTTAGGTTTTTCTCAGCCTGGAGTACAGCTGAAGAATACCAAACACCATACACTATGGAAGACTTGCTACCTGGTGTGGAGATAGAAGCTTACTCAAACTGTCAGCTACAGAAAGGAAACATGTCCGTTCACCCGAAATTCCCACTCCCTGAAAAGGATGGACGGAATCTGGGGCTGAGACCCACCCAGAAGCACAGGACAGTGGAATGAACGCTGACAGCGACCACTCCCCCTACCAATCAGTCTCCCTGTGACAGCGTATCTTTTCTAGAAATATGATGGTAACCAATTAGACCAAACAAGGTAATGGCCTATTTCAGGACTGTCGTTCCTTTGAAAAATGTCAAAGCAATCAAATCTATCAATCAGTCAAGGGCCAGAGTTTGAGCTGTTGTTTTCTCATTCAAGTTGATCTGGTGGTAAATGTGATGAGATGCGAACAGGAAACACAACAGAATAGATTTGCATGAGTCAATGAACTGCAATTGTTTTAGCATAACAGTGACAGCATGCACTGTGTTCCAATATCTTAACCTACTCAAATTTCATTTTAATGCCAAAATATCACTTATTCTGAAATGCACAAAATGTACTTTAGTAATTATGTGCCATCTTTTCAAAGACTAAATATAAAAATAACAAGCAGGCTCATGGTTATGCTATGGTTCAAAATGCTTCTAAGGTTCTAATTAGCTTCACTAAAGAAAATGGCTTTTCTCCCCCTCTTACCCACAAGGTAATGTCTTTTTCACAATATGACTAAATTAATAAAACTCAAAAGTCTTCATGAGTAATAAGCTAAGATATACTTAATTTAGTATCTCGGCAGAAATGGGAGAAAGTTGATTAGTTTCAGACAGCAGTAAGCCAAATTACAAGAGTCAAAGAGAATAAGACTTTCTAACTTAGAAGAATCGAGTTTTAATTAGGTGAATCGTTTTTCAAGACGGTTGGAAAGGTCGACAGGATGAAAGAGACTAAAAACTTTTAATCTACAGAACTCGGTTTGCATGTAATAAAGCATCACTTCATGTTTTTTCTGAGCATGGCCCTATGAGAAGGACACTTACCTCTCCTGTGCAGGTTTAGTGTTTGCCAAGGTGAGCCTCATAAGATGCTGATTATTTCCTTTAAATGCTTGATATAAAAGCCAGGTACCTCCCACCAGGTGAATGGCATCAAGATGGGTCATGATTGAGATTAGCTAATATTGCCACTGATGGGGAATCATTCAAGAAACCTGTGGTTACCAGGGCAAGGGGCTGGAGGCACAAAGCACCCTCACTCAGGAATCTCACAGTCTACAAGGAGAGACAGTCAGGTAAGGAATTAATCTCAGTAAAATGGGATCAGTTTCATATAACAAATGCAGTTATGAAAAGAACAAAGAACAAAGTAATGATACAGTATGTGTTTTCCACAGAAAATGAACTATTAAACTGATAGGGATAATATTACCTAATTGCTTCAAACTTTATGCATATAGTTCTTAAGAACTAAAAAGCAAAAGCACACAAATACGTAGGAAATTAAATTCACTCTAGAGCAAACCTCAAATGCTACAACAATTGCTTTAACAAAGTCCTCTTACTCAATTTCAGAGAAAACTTGAGATTTTTCTCATAGTGCTCTCATGGCCCAAAAGGTCACGATCTGGCCTATCTCACTGGTCATTTGTCATTTGTTATTTCCTTCATTTGCAGAAATCCTGACATCCTTCTTCCTGCCCCATTAACTTCAGATTCTTCTGTAATGAAGTAGTGTGTACGCAGAGAGATTCAAAAACTATACAGGTAGCATTTACCATCAACCTATAGGATGTCCTTGTGGTAACACTCAGGTTCCCTTGAAGTACCCAATCTACCAGATGCCCAACTCCTAGTAAAAACACCCAGGCGACACTATGTCCAGGTACTTCTTCCAGATTTCTTGTATTTCGTAATAGCTGACTTCAAAGGACACTTCTGTTCCATGGTCTGTAAAAAGAGCCCTTGAAGACCTCCAAAGCAAAGCTCCTCAAAACAGAGAAACACTTGTTTGTAGGTGTTGGGGACCAGGCAACCAGGTGCCCTTAGACACGCTGGTAGGATTATAGAAGATTTCAGAAAATAGTGACTGGCTTCCTGCTCCAGATCCTCCAACATTCCTGACTGGAGGCCAAAAGAAAAAGGCCCTTTCCATTTGCTGAGCAATGGAAATAGGGGAGCAAATGAATAGGGAAAGGATGGTTCCCTGAGCACCCTAAGGAGGCACCTCATCAAGGGTTAAGTTCAAGTTAGGCAGTAGATGAATCCCCTTAGCACAGGCCCAGCAGGAATAGTTCTGTGCATAGGATAAGAAATGAGGTTTTTAATGTCTCAACTTAAATCTTACATTCAATGTAAGGCAAATAAGGTGTATGTAATCTAGTCATTACTTCATCCATTAAGTGATCAATGCATCTGAAAACTATGGATGGGTACGGGTGCCTAGGTGGCTCAGCTGGTTAAGTGTCTGACTTCAGCTCAGGTCATGATCTCACGGTTTGTGAGTTTGAGCCCTGCGTTGGGCTCTGTGCTGACAGCTCAGAACTTGGAGCCTACTTCGGATTCTGTGTCTCCCTCTCTCTCTGCCCCTCCCACACTCATGCTCTGGTTCTCAAAAATGAATAAATGTTAAAAATGTTTTTAAAAATATGGACGGGTACATATTCTACCTTTCATTTATCTGCTCATTTTCAAAAGACATTTACTGGATGTCTTTAATGTTCCAGGCTCCAGGAATACAGCAGTTAAGACCAGACCCTTGCCTTTGTGGAGCTTATGTCCTCACAGGGGAGATAAACAGTAATCAATGAATGAATGAAATAATAGAACGATTTCAAATGATAAATGCTATGAAGAAAAATAAGGGAGAATAAAGGAGGAGAGAATGAGTAGCAGTAAATAAAACAACCCCCCCCCCCTGCCCCCACCACAAAACTTTATGTGGCCAAGGAAAACTCTTGATAAAGGGAACGACTGAGCAGGGTCCGTTGATATGAAGGAATGAGCCATGTAAAAATCTGGAGGAAATCCACAAAAAATTGAGGGTGGTGACTGGTAACTCTCCCTGCCCATTTGAGTGATTAAATCCCATGATTCTAGCGCTACCACATTGGACTTTGCTGAAAGCTATTCCCCTCAGGGTACAGGTGACAGACGAGCAACCTGCATTTAAAAAATAATTTTGTTGGGGTGCCCGGATGGTTCAGTTGGTTAGTCGTCTGACTTCAACTCAGGTCATGAACTCATGGTCTGTGGGTTCAAGCCCTGCGTTGGGCTCTGTGCTGACCACTCAGAGCCTGGAGCCTGCTTCAGATTCTGTGTGTGTGTCTCTCTCTCTCTCTCTCTCTCTCTCTGACCCTCCCCCACTCATGCTCTGTCTCTCTCTCAAAAATAAACATTAAAACAAAATTAAAAAATAATTTGGTTAAATAAGGGGGAACCAGATACAAATCTACCAGATATTCCTGTTTAGAGGTCATTCTCACATATTTCAGAAGCATACAGAGATGTTTCATAAAGAGATTTGCTATATAAATAGATAATAATTATATCAAAAAAGCTGAAGGGTCAGGGTGCCTGGGTGGCTCAGTCGGTTAAGCAGCTGACTTCGGCTCAGGTCATGATCTCGCGGTCCATGAGTTCGAGCCCCGCATCGGGCTCTGTGCTGACAGCTCAAAGCCTGAAGCCTGCTTCAGATTCTGTGTCTCCCTCTCTCTGACCCCTCCCCTGTTCATGCTTTGTCTCTCTCTGTCTCAAAAATAAATAAACGTTAAAAAATAAATAAATAAATAAATAAATAAATAAATAAATAAATAAAGCTGAAGGAAAGAGCATTTGAAAGGCCCCAAGGTGGCAGCAAGTTGGGCATGTCTGAGGACCAGAAAGAGGGGCGAGGAAAGAGTGAGGGGAAATGTGGCCGGAACAGAGGCTTGGACAGCAGGCAGGGGCCACACCAGACCCTGGGGGTGACAGCAAGACCTCTGACCTGGTTCCAAGTATGATACGCAGCCCCTGGAAGATCTGAGCAAGGGAGTGATGTCCTTTGATTTTTAAAAATTCATTCTGTCTGCTGGATGGGGAACAGATTGCAGGGAGCAGGAACGGAAGCAGGAGTGACAGCATTCCAGGCCGAGAGCAGGATAGTTGGGATTCAGCTGGTGAGAATACAAGGTGGGAAGGCTGGAGTCCGAGTCTCCACATATTTCTTTTGACAAAAATCTGAGCTAACACTACATGCTCACAGTGGCTACTCTGTTGTGTAAGTTCACAACAGTTCTGATGGATAACACACGAGGCTCATTCACAGGTGAAGACTCAAAGGCTTTAGGTTAATCACTTGCTTCCTGAGAGTCCAAGCCCCGTCTGCCCTGTGAGACTCTTAGGTCTTGACAGCATCTTTTCCACTGTGCTCAAATCCCACAAACCTCTATCACTCTCACCAACCAGAGGACTTCACATTTCTATCTCCATACCTATGATTCTTTGTCTCCTTAGGCAAGTGACTGTCAGGGTTCAGACCCAGGCCGGCCGTGTACCAGAATGGTCTTTCCCACCACCACCCTGTGCTGCCTCCCAAACTGGGTAATAACAATGATGATGTGCCAAATGGGGTACTTCCTACTCGGTAAAAAATACCATGGTATCTCTACCTCTAATCCCAGAAGCCTATAATCAAGATAATGAACACTAAGGGACACTTGGGTGGCTCAGTCGGTTAAGCATCTGACTTCGGCTCAGGTCATGATCTCACGGTTCACGAGTTCAAGTCTCATGTTGGGCTCTGTGCTGACAGCTCAGAGCCTGGAGCCTGCTTCACATTCTGTGTCTCCCTCTTTCTCTGCCCCTCCCCCACTTGCATGCTTCTCTCTCTCTCTCTCTCCCCCCCCCACTCCCTCCCTCTCCCTCTCTCTCCCTCAAAATAAACATTAAAAAAAAAGATAATGAACATTTATCACATCAATGAAATTTCACCCAACTTAATTGTCTAATCATTTCTGACTCATTTTTGTACTCTTTTTGACTATTACAGAAGTTTGTGTGCTTTCTTGTACTTGCTGTATTTGCCATCTGTTTGTATTCTTGCTGGTCTCCAAAATCTGGTAATTATTTGTGAATCACTAACTCATGTCTTGAAATAATACTTACTGTACACACCCTCATAGTTTTAATCACTATAATCCTGAAATTTTAAAAATTCTCATGTGGAATTCAGATATCGTCAAAGGAAAAAAAGTCACTATATCTTTAAATTATTAAGAACTAGGTGGGGCCGCCAGGATGGCGCAGTTAAACGTCCAACTCTTGATCTCGGCTCAGGTCGTGATCTCACAGTCGTGAGATCGAGCCTTGCCTCAAGCTCTGGGGCCAACAGCGTGAAGCCTACTTGGGATTCTCTCTCTGCCCCTCCTTCACTCGTGCTTTCTTTTTCAAAATAAACAAACTTAAAAAAAAAAAAAAACTATGGAATATAAGAACTCAAGGAGGACTTTAGATCCACCCAGTGAGGTGGCTGTCAACCCTGGCTGCACATTAGCCTCATCCAGAGAGTCCTCTGCCCACCTGACCAATTACATCAGAATTTCTGCAGGTAGGACCTGAGCATCTAGAATTTTTAAACTCCCCAGGTAATTCTAATGTGCAGCCAGAGTGGAGAATCACTGATCTAAACCAAGTTCCCCTCCAGGAGCCTCCTGCTCCTCACTTTCAACTGAAAGAAAACGAGAGCCGGGGAGGGGAGGCGACTTGCCATTGGTAAAGCCAATGTGAGGTAAAACCACAAATGAAACCTGCGTCTCCAAACACACGGTTTCCAATTTGCATTTCACATCCCCAAGACATAGATAAATGTAAGGGAACAGAGGGGTTCCGCTAATTGCCATCCTGATGACTCTATTACCCAGGCTTCATTTCTTCTGATTCTCTACCTTTGGTGTCTTGCCCGAGCTGCCAAACTAGTCTAGCTTGGAGAAAAGCTATGCTACAAGACTAGTAGCTCCAATAATTGACAGAGGTTCTTTCTCCTTCAACAGAGCCATACTAGTGAGTGAGCACACCTCTTAAGACCACAAAATGGGTTGCAAAAAACCCTGCTTTACAGCCACACAGGAGAAGCCTTTGACTAATTAGTCCCATATTCAGGAACTTGACCTAAGAAAGTAACCATGGACATGCACCCATTTTTAGGTACACAAGATGTTTCAGTAGCATTGTTTATATAGGGGAAAAGTGGGATCATCATAGAAATATTGTGGAAACAAATTTCAAAATGTACCCTTAAATTTTAAAAAGCCACAAAACACGTAATATATCCCCAGTTTGGTAAAAGTAAATATGCATCCACATATTGAAAAAAAAAAAAGTGGCTGGGTTAAGGGTGGTTTTTGTTATCTTCCCTCTTTTTAAATGTTCCAGATTTTCAAGTTTTTCTATAAGGCATATGTCTCTCATTTAAAAGAAGAGAAAAAGATATGTATTTTCTAAAACAGCAGGACAAGAAACACATGTACAGAATTGTATTTGCAACTTATTTTTGAGACCCTCCTGCTTATGTCTTTTTTCCCTTTAGACCAAGGACATGAACCAGGCACCTACTTCCTGCCACATTCTACATGCAGAATAAACATTTCAGTGGGAGACTCAAATTAGAATCTCCCTGACTTCCCTTATGTAAGTCAAAAGCTAAGAAAAATGTTAGTGTCACAGAATATTTCTTCATGACATGAGAGACCAACGTATTGACACAGTCCATCTTTCCAGTCTCCGGGTTATTTCACAGATCTTAACAATATTTACTAAGCATTTTCCATGCACCAGGGACTCTTCTAGGCTTTGGGAACTCTGTGATGAACAAAAGATGTCTAAAAGCCCTGCTTCCTGTGGGTCTTATATTCCGGGGGAGGAGACAGACAACAAACATGTTAATGAGAAGTAAAATGAAGCAGAGAGAGAGGTAGGGAGTGTGGAGGATGGTGAGTGGGGGAGGGGTGCTGCTACTTTAAATAGAGTAGCTAGGGAGTGCCTTCGTGGTGAGGTCACAGTAGAGAAGGGATCTGAGAGAGGCAGCCAGTCTGGTGGGTATCTGGGAGGAAAAACATTTCCAGCAGCTTCCTGGTAAATAAAGGAGAAAACATCTATCCGATTCCACTATTCTTTGGGTCATCTGTAATTACATTCCAGATGTAGGTTTAGTCAGTTCATAGCTACAGAATGGCCACATGAATATCTTCTGTGGAAAGGGGGGACCAAAGGAAAAAATTAAAGGAGAAAAAAAAAAGGCATTTGTGCATGTCAGCTCTCGGGAAAGTCTCAAATCTTTGCCTTTTCAGTAATGCTTAAGTGGACTATGTAAAAAGCCATTTATGATGGAGAAATACCAGGTCGAATTGGTTAAAAAACATTTCCTGGATCTTACCTAAAATATGTATTCCATGTACTCTTTATATATCTTTGCCAAGGGAAAGGACATGCATGAGCCATATATTTAATACAAAATTATTTCTAAAAATCTTTAACCTATATTATGAAATATTCACATATTTAATATCAAAAAAAGCTAACAGTCTAACGCATAAGCCTTAACTTTATGACAAACGATGCTTATTTCTACTGAAAAAGTTTTTCTAAATACCACTTATATATTATGGAATAGACAAAAAATTTTTAAGATACTTACAGAAATCAATTTATCACCAAAGCTTTTGAAGTAAAAGAAATTCAACCTTCCTGTCACATAGAAAAGTAAGGACTAGAAACATAATCATAAAATACTTTGACTCCAATCCGTAAACCACACTTCAGTTGAACTGTCAAGTGAATGATCCTTCAGAGTTTAAAATAAAAACTTACATTATACTTATAGACAAGGTTTCCATTGAACAGAACCACCATAATTGTAGCTTAGTGGAGAACAATCACACAGCACAAGGCGGCCTTTTTTCCTCTGGGTTTTATGTTCCCAACAAAATCCTTAAAAGCGGAGATCATCTGAATAGGATTTGAATTTCATTTTAACTCAAATTTAGCATCTCTCAATTTACATGATCAACTGCGCTGAATTCCAGCATCACTTCAACTCACGCAGCAGTAAGTGAAGATCCTGTTTAGAGTGTATACAAGGCAAAGCATCTCCTCTAGGGATAAACTGAAGACTTTCAGGGGCTATCAAGATATTAAATTCCTCATATACTAAGTTTTAGGTCCAGAAATGCAATGACAACGGCTAATGTCCCTTTCAAAAGTGGAGGCTGGGCCCTAGACAAATTAACATCCCATCAGAAGCATAATTCCTCCTTTCTATAAAACTAGGAAGCAAAGTTAAAAAGTCCCAGGTTCTTTCTAAATCTTTCCAGATTTTGTGGTCATAAATTCCTTCCTTTTTGAGAAGGCTGGGGACTTTTAAGAACAGAGCCATCAGGAGAGAGAAGGATGGAATTCTTACTAAAGGCTGGAAGGGTAGAAGGTAAGATTCCTTCCAAATCCCCCAGATTGGTCTTTCTATGACCCAAACTAGTAAACAAGTCATACGGTCTCTTGAAATGCCCAGGCCATATTAGGTTACACTGCCAAGAATGTTATCTAACTCTGACACTGAATTATGGCTTTTAATAACAGAGTCTGGAATTCCTGGCTCTTGGATGTCTGGCTGCCACTAGAGAGACCAGTGAAGAGGTAGTTTAGTGCCAAATAAATAAGTATATAAATACTAAATGGGGAGGGTGAGATGGTTTGGCCCGGGAGATTAAGACCAAGCATAAATGATATTTTTCTCTTAAGACGCATACAGAGAAGCTAAGTGGAAAACTGAGGCTCAAGGGTTTCTTAAATATCCAAATGACAGAGAATCATGAGTGCTTGGGCTCCAGAAGACCCTTAAGGCATCACCCAGTGGAAGCCCGTGCGCGACTCTCGCACTCAGCAACTCCACAGCACCCTCGTTCAGTTTCAATCTGAACACAAGAGAAGGCTTCACCTCCCAAGGAAGCCTCTCCCCTTTATGAACGGTTCTTCTATCCTTGTGAACACTTCCCTTTACTAGAAAAAGTCGGCTTTCTGTAATTTCTCACTGACCCTGGTTTGACTCCGTAAAGCTGGGGCCCCAAATACAATGGCCTTGGGCTTGAGGCAGGGGCAAAATAAGTGGCACAGGCCAGGAGCCAGACCATAAGAGATGGGGACGGGGCCAACTAACCAGCACACTGCCCGTATCAATGGCCAGCCACTCTCTGCTCCAGCTGCCTGTTGCCATGTGGGACACAGGTCCCTGCGGTCAGTTTTTGTGATGAAGAAAAGGCAGAAATCTGGATTTTAGTAGAAACAGCTTGATTTCTGAATATATAAGGAATTATGGAGTTCAAACAGCTCTTAGATATCAACTAATCCAAACCTCTCATTTTACAGAGAGAGAAAACGGAGGCCCAGAATAGAAAAAGTGACTGACCCAAAGCCAGTTACTCAGAGGGATATCTGGAGGAGGAAGAGCCCTAAGTAGAAGGTCCCATCTATCCCATCACAAAAATCCAGTGTGTGAGTCAACAGGGCATTCAGCCTATAGACTTGTTAGAGTATTCTGAAGAACTCACTTTAGATCATTTCCTGTATGCATTAAATCATAGTTTTTACAGTGTCCTTGCAAATTGAGAGAGAATACAGAGCAGTAGTTGCAAGCACAGACTTGGGAGACAGACTACTCAGGTTTGCAAGCCTGGTTCCACCACCTGCCACCTTCATGGCCAAGTTACCTCTCCGTATCTAGGTCCTCAGTTCCTCTAGGTCTCAGTACGTCAAGGTAATAATAGTACCCATCTAAGCGTTGTTGTAAGAATTAAATGAGCTAATACACGTAAGGTTCCTACGACATGCCTGATACAAAATAGGCACTACATGGCCAATATTATCACTTCTCAAAGAGAGAACCACAATATACTAAAGAAAGAGTCAATGCAAACATACCAATTAAAGGAAAATGTAAAACACATTCTAGAAAATTATGAGTCCCATAAAAAATTAATTATAGCAGCTAGTTCCTTTAAAGAGGTTAAGGCAAAGGTAGACTTTACCAATTAAAATAACGGCCACAAATGTAGCAAGAACCCATGAATTAAAACTCTTAGGGGTGCCTGAGTGGCTCGGTCAGTTGAGCAGCGGACTTTGGCTGGGGTCATGATCTTGTGGTTTGTGAGTTCAAGACCCACATCAGGCTCGCCGCTGTCAGCACAGAGTCAACTTAGGATCCTCTGTCTCCCTCTCTTTCTGCCCCTCCCCTGCTTGTGCTCTCTCGAAAAGAAACATTAAAAACAAATTAAAAAATAAAACTCTTGGGGCGCCTGGGTGGCGCAGTCGGTTAAGCGTCCGACTTCAGCCAGGTCACGATCTCGCGGTCCGGGAGTTCGAGCCCCACGTCGGGCTCTGGGCTGATGGCTCAGAGCCTGGAGCCTGTTTCCTATTCTGTGTCTCCCTCTCTCTCTGCCCCTCCCCCATTCACGCTCTGTCTCTCTCTGTCCAAAAATAAATAAAAACGTTGAAAAAAAAATTTAAAAAAAAAAATAAATAAAATAAAACTCTTAGCACACACCGACACAAGAAAGTGTCAGTAAACCTCCTGTTTTCTCCTCCCACATTGGACAAGTGCTAGAATACATGGGATAGATCTCATCCTGGGCTCCTCCTCACCAAGCTGAGCTTACTCTCTAACCAGCTTAAGCACCTCTTCCATTCCTCCATCTCTAAGTACTATTAGGGACCAAGTCCCTCAAAAGTTCTTCCGTTCAGATAGATGTTTAGTTTTCTCATTTCCCTCTGTCTGCACACTAGCAAAGGACAAAGACAGTAAATACACGCTCTTAAGAAAGGGAAAAAAAAAATGGATCATTCCTACAATGTCACAACCCAGTCACAAACTGTCTCCATACACATAAATCTACCCTGTTGACCATACAGGTCCCTGCTAGGATGAGATTACAATTTAAGCCAAGACAAAGCACAAATGCAACAGGAGAATCCTTAAATGTTCAACAACCAACAGAGGGAGGTAGAACACTCTTGTCTCAAATCACAGAAGCCAGACAGGAACCAGCACAACTGCTCTGGTCTTCAAAGCATGGGAGGGTCAATAAAGAGCTCTTCCCCAGGGCCGCTATGGCCTCAGTGCAGCCTAGAGTTCTTTTGGATCCAGTTTATGGATAAGCGTATCAGTGTATACAATGCTTCTAAGGGTTAATATTTATTGACTTCTATGTGCCAGCTACAGATGTAAGCATGGTCCCATCTGTAAAGGAAATATCCAGTATAGGCAAATATACAGAAAGCAGATCAGTCATTGCCTAGGGCTGGGGGTCTGGAGAGGAAAGAGGAGTAACTGCTAATGCACACAGGGTTTCTTTTTGGAATTAGTGGTGAGGGTTGTACAACTCTCCGAAGAGTAAAAGCCATTAAATTGCATACTTTAAATGTGTGAATTGTAAATGTGAATTCTTTCTCAATAAAGCAGTCATATTTTTCAAAAAGATTTGTAAAAACCAGTTACAAAGTAAAAGTACTAGTGTATTCAAGGAGAATCTGTGTCTTTGTGAATGAGAAACCATAATTGCAGAAGTGGCAGAAACCCAAAATTATTTCAGCAAGAAAAGAAAAAAAAAATCAGAAAGAAGTTTATATGGCAAGGGTAACTGACTATTTAACTGAATTTCAAGACAGTGGGTATGTCGGGATCATGTCACTCCAAATGCATACATATTACATGATAGGTGGTGTAACTAAATTCTGACTTTCTCACCTAAAGTTAGCAGTTCCAAAAATAAAGGATTTAGAGGAGAGGTGAGATTAAAAAAAAAAAAAAAATCATGCAAAGTCTGATGTTAGCTTTTTGGAGACTGAATTTAAAAGTTTACAGGGGCGCCTGGGTGGCGCAGTCGGTTAAGCGTCCGACTTCAGCCAGGTCACGATCTCGCGGTCCTAGAGTTCGAGCCCCGCGTCGGGCTCTGGGCTGATGGCTCAGAGCCTGGAGCCTGCTTCCGATTCTGTGTCTCCCTCTCTCTCTGCCCCTCCCCCGTTCATGCTCTGTCTCTCTCTGTCCCAAAAATAAATAAACGTTGAAAAAAAAAAATTAAAAAAAAAATACATTGTACTTACAAAAAAAAAAAAAAGTTTACAAATGTAAGGATCCTCTGGATCCTTAGGAAGACGGATCCACATCTAAAATGTATACCATTTCCTAAGATGAATTTAGAAATAGGACTCCAACTTAACTAGAAAAAAGTAAAGCCTTCAAGTTCTGGAGCTGAGGGAAAGACAGGGACAGACAAATCAGTGATGGCATCTCAGCGTTTGAAACTCAGGAAACATATTTAAGAGTAAAGTGAAGGGTTTGCCAAGCTGCACAGTCATGTATCTCCTTATAATGAGACTTTAGCAAAAATCAATGCAATCTCTGACTGAAGTGTCTCCTAATGTGGCAATATGTCAAATGATAATATAGAAGTTTCATAGCTATTAGCAAATACAGTGTTAACACATTTTTGGAAACAGCATAATGAAACTAGAGAATTTTGTTTACATTTTCTAGCCTTTAACTTTCAAACTATTACTAAACCCTTTATTCCCACTATGTTTATGCTTATGTCCCACTAAGCATCATTTGTATGGAAAATCAGCTTTCTTTAAGAACAGGCAAGTCATCAATTGATCCAGTGTGTTGGCAGTTCTGGAAAACCTTTTTAGACAGGAACAAATGATGCCTCTTTCTGTTCAAAGAAGCCCAGTTTAACATTTCACGCATATGCATAGAGAAACATTTAAAGAACCCCGAAAATTAGCTAACAATCTTTTTGGAATTTACAGAACAACAACAACAAAACCCTCCTCACAACCCCTCAAATCAAGGTTTAAATATTAAATGTTTAGGGGCGCCTGGGTGGCGCAGTCGGTTGAGCGTCCGACTTCAGCCAGGTCACGATCTCGCGGTCCGTGAGTTCGAGCCCCGCATCTGGCTCTGGGCTGATGGCTCAGAGCCTGGAGCCTGTTTCCGATTCTGTGTCTCCCTCTCTCTCTGCCCCTCCCCCGTTCATGCTCTGTCTCTCTCTGTCCCAAAAATAAATAAACGTTGAAAAAAAAAAAATTTAAAAAAAAAAAATTAAATGTTTAAAGATACTTTATGTGACCTAAAGTGATCTTCCATAGTCCTCCAAATCCTTGAATATCATAAAGTTTAAGTAGTGCTCCTAGGACTCAATGTTGGGGTACAATCTGTTCCACTACAAAACTGCTGAGCTCAAGAAAACATATCAATTGCTCCCAAATACTCTATCATAGCTTTTCTAAAAAGTGAACTGCCTCTCCTCTTCATTAATTAAGGGACTGCATTTTCTGGCCTATGTGTTAAAAGCACTGAACTTTCCCCACTCCACCTGTTTGTGTTAAGGTTGACAAGTTCCTTGCTGAAGACAGCTGGTGTTGATTACCAGGGACAGACCAATTCTATACTTCATTAACAGGTAATACAGCTCTCAGAATAAAACCTTGTCCCCAAGAATGCACCGCCGCCCCCCCCCCCCAACAATACAGCCAAAGCTTGGTGTTCCATTTCAGTAGCATAACTGTTTATTAAAACGTGGCTTTTAAAGAAAATGACATTTTTGATTAGACAACTGTCAGAAAATGCATCTGTCATTTCTATTTCCTCCCCCTCCTTGGGGATGCCACAGCCTCAGCCCAGGAACCCCTCTGGGGAAGGAGGGCCCAACTCAAGGAGGCCAGACTGCTAAAAGTAGCTGATTATGCTGACAAGGCTGGAGAGGACTTTTTTTTTTTTTTTTTTTTTCTTTTGGTTCCTACCGCGGAAGCACTGGCATGTCAGGCCTAAGGGTAAATAAATACGAGTTTGGGGGCAGTAATGTATTTCTAGCCCTGGCACCCTGCAATCATTAAGAAAAGCTTATTCTTTCTACCCTGAAATCGCCTCATTCTTGCCGGAAAGAAAACCTTCAGCATATTTAACCTCCCACTCATGCAAAGGATAATGAAATACTGGAAAAGTAGGCATAACTTTATGGCCACCATGCTCTTCTTGGCAGGTTGAGGATTATTTACCATCGTGTCTGCCTGTCAGCTTCTCCGACTGCCACAGAGCACAGGACTTTTATTATTATTTATGATGTACGTCAGCCCAGCAGGGGGGAAACTCTTAATCTCCCAGAGCTGAAACCTGACTTGAAGGAGCAAGTTAGCGGCGGTGAGCTGCCAGCACCAGTAACCCTACCCGCCGCCTGACACAGAAACGCCTGCATCAGTAGTATACCTGATGCACACACGGGTGCAGAGCTGAGTTATCAGATCTGCTGGTTCCAAACAGGTGCGGGGCAGGTCCACAACTGAGGACAATACGTGAGCCCTGCCCCCAAACTTCACCTTCCAGATCCTTCTCGGAAGTTAGCCCACCTCAGCTAACCCACATCCGACACTTGTCTAATCCGAACACACTCTCCCGGTCTTGGTCCTCCTTCCCCCGCGATCCGATTAGTCCTCCCTTCTTCGTAAACCCCCTCGAAGTAACGCAAAGCAAAACTTAATAGGTCCGGGGAACAGAGACGCGTCTTCCGCGCAGACCTCCCAGAAAGGAGCTAGAAGGCGGGCGCTGGATCCTTCTCGGCGCCTCCATCCCCTGGGGCTCCCCTCCCCCCCGCCCGCGTCCGCCGCGCACCCGCCCGGGCCACTTACCTGCATGGGACATGGTGATGGTCTCGTTGGTGTTGGAGCCCACGTTAAAGATGACCACCGCGGAGGCGTTCTGCAGGAAGGCGTTCCGGATCTTATCCTTGTACGTGCAGTTGCCCTTGGGGATGAGGGCTATCCAGTTCTTGCCGTGGGCCGGGGCGGCGAACTTGGTGTTGGGGTCGCAGGCGAGGCGGTCGTGGGCCGAGCTAGCCATGACCACCTCCCCGCGCGCGTCCTGCTTGGGCGAGTGCTCCCCGTAGCGCCCGCACTCAGTCTTCTCGGTGTGCAGCTCGGTGCCGCCGCCGCCCGCCACTCCGGGCCCGGGGTCCGGCGCGGGCTCCGCGTAGGTGATGTTCACGAAGGCGGTGTACCATTCCTCCTTCTCAGCCACGGTAAAGTCCAGGCAGAGCAGATGCACGAAACAAAAGGAAAGCAGCCATGTTGAGAGAGCCAGACTGCGGCACGCTTGGATGAGAGACATTGCCATCTTTATCCGCCGGGGCCCCCTCCCCGCCCCCCGCGCCCTCCCCCCGCCCCGTCCCTCCTCCCCGGCCCCGGCCAAAGCCGGGCCGGCGGCCTCTCCTCCTCCTCCGCCTGCTCACTCCCGGGCCCGCGGGCCCGCGGCCGGGACGCGCAGCCGCCGCGGGGGCCGGATTCCGAGCGCGGGGATGGCGCCGGCCCCTTCCCCTTTCAGCTGGAGCTTGGCGGTAGCATTTCGCTTCACGGGTGCTGGAGGGGCGCGGGTGGAGGAGGCGCTTGGGCTTGCGGAGGAGTCCAGCTGCCGAGTGTCCAGCTCCTTGGCCCGGCTTCTGCTTCTCTCATAGGGGTGGCAGGGGCCCCAAGAGCGTGCGGGGAGGCGGCTCCGCGCGCTCCGGCCCCGGCGGGGGCGGGCGCGGCTCCTCAAAGCCCGGGGTGCTGCCGAGGGTGTCCCGGCCGCCGCCGCTGAGCGCTCGGGCGAGCGGATCCCGCTGCCGGCTCGGCGGTCGCTTTCTGCCGCGTGCCGGGTCCCTGGAGCTGTGGGCGCTGCGCTCCTCGCTCCGCCGGGTGGCCACACCGGGGACACACTTGCCGGTAGAGGGGAACCTGGGGGCAGTGGGAGAGAGGACAGAGGGGAGAACGCGGTCTGTGTGTCTGTATATGTTTGTGTGTGTGTATAATGTGTGCGTGCAAGGAGGAGCTTAGTGTGATGTCAAAGATTCTGGGCTCCGCTTGCCACGCTCCCTCGGTCTCTCTTGATGGGCAGCAGCGACCCCTGCCGGGTCTCAAATTCAACGCGATCTTTGATTTGGTCCAGGTGGAGGCAAAGGGGGAAGCGACCCCTTGACGTTTGAGTACAGGAACGACTTCCTGCGCGTTAAGTATAGCCAAAGAAGGCGCCTCTCGTAAACAGCCTTAGCGTTTGCAGGAAGAGCCGAAGTGAGCTCCCTAATTATCCATCCTAGGTCCAAAGGGTAGGGCAAGTTGGTAGCTAGGACTTAACAACATCACACCGGGGCTATCTTAGGGCCGTGACTACCAAATAGAAGTGTGTATCAGCATCACGTGGGGCCTGTTGAAACGGAGACTGATGGGCCCTGCCACGGAATTTTCGATTCAGTAAATCTGGGTTAGGGCTCCAGAATACACCTTTCTAACAAGTTGCCGGGGGAGGCCAATGCTGCTGGTCTAGGGACCACTCTATTAGAGGGAGTAAAGGCAAGTGTTTCTTTCCTCCCATCTGGAAGCAAACAGGTGACACGCTTTCTTATAGAACGGGTGTTTTCTGTATAAGAAACTGGGTGAGCTATTTCTCCACCCAGTGGTTATTTGGGTTGTCGTGACTGGTAGCAGAGGACTAACAAAATCAGCAGGCAAGGAAGGTTTCTTTGGGTTATTAATATTTATGGTGTGTTCTCCAGGTATATGTAGAGATCACAACTAGTCAGGGGAGACCACAGCCCCTTTAGAAGAATGTTCTCAAAACTGACACAGCACAGCCCCTAATCATTTCAGTGTTCGGATGGTTGTTCTACTTTAACAGTTTCCTTGACTTGTACCTGCCGTAGAAAACTACATAATGTATGTTATGGTTCTCAGTCACTCGCATTAAACGTCCCACCTGGAGTTCTTTCAGAGAACTCAGGACTGGGTGATAAAAACCAACGTCCACCTTTTCCGTAAGACCTTAGCATGTTTACAGCTTTCTGTTAATAACAGTCCCCCAGCACAACTTCTCTTTTCCCAGAAGCAGTACAAACAGCTGGTGGCTGTTTGGGAGAGCAAGGAGCTCCAGCTATACCAAATTAGAAGCAGGCACAAGAAGATCTACTTAGACGAATTTGTCTCTATGGTATTTGATGTGCTGGTTTTGTGTGTTTTCCTGACTTGCTCATTTTAGAAAATAGGATTCTAGGCAATTGGGACAGTGCTTTTTATAGTACCTAAAGCCAAGGAGGCAGGCATGGAGATTGCCTGGCTGTTGGTCCCTGAATCACCAGAGATCTGAGGGAACAGTCCATTGGCTGAAAACTCCCAGCTAGTTTCTGTACAGATGCCTTAGCAAACCAAGGTGGTTCCCCAAACCTTTTTATCTCTTAGTAGTTTTTCTCCAGCCACAACACTTGGAGAATCTGTATCATTAAGAATGCATGACTACGGCTTATCCTTTCTTTCTCTTAGAAAAGTTAGAACCTGAAGAGATGACAGGGTCAAGGAGGCAGCATCCTGGCTGGGAAATTGATTAATTACAGGAGCAGTGGGCAAATAAGTAAAATATTGAATATAATGGGAGACAGATTTCTTAGTGTTGGAAAAAATTTTACAAATCTGTAAAGAAAGGAAACTCTGAAGGACCCTGAGGCATTGGATTAGATTAAAAGTAGGTGTGAAATCACACACGTATACACCATAGCTCTCTTCATTCAGAGGCCAGAAGCAATGGTTACATCAAGTAGCCAACAGATCTTGGTTTCCTCCAGTAAAAGGAACCAGGATTGAGCTGGGAAAGTCCAAAGTAAGTCTGGAACTCTTATAGGGCAGTGCTCAAAGCATGATGGGAACATGCCAAAGGACATATGAGCCAGCTGGATGGAGCTCCCACTGGCCAAACCTGGGACAATTTGAGTGTCAAAATAAAGAATGATAGTAACTGATTATAACCTGTTGGATAAAACAGGAATCTATGAATCTGTGTTAATATAAATTAATAAATATTGATAGAATAAATAAATATACGGGGAGAAGAGACAGCTCTTCCTTATGGCTGACTTCGAGCTATTAAGATTGATGAAAATTGAAAGTCACCATTCAGTAGTGTTGATTAATTCAGTCTGGAGTTTGTTTTTTTAATGTTTATTTATTTTTGAGAGACAGAGACAAAGTGCGAGTGAGGGAGGGGCAGAGAAAGAGGGAGACACAGAATCTGAAGCAGGCTCCAGGCTCTGAGCTGTCAGCACAGAGCCAGACGCAGAGTTCCAACTCATGAACCATGAGATCATGACCTGAGCCAAAACCGGGTGCTTAACTGACTGAGCCACCCAAGTCTAGAGTCTTCAATGGATGCTCAGAGTGGTGGGTGGATGTTTGACGTACAGCAGGATGTTAGCCTAGTCCTGAAGTATCTTCTGAAAAAATATGGATTGATTACAAGGGGGAAATCGTGAATTTTTTGAAGGGAACCCTGGAAAACACCAGATTGACCAGGTGAACAAAATGAGCATCACCAGTAGTGGAATGAGTTACACCACGTGGCTCCCTGTGTGCTGTGCTGAAAAGAGCACAGCATCATTTCTGTCACATGTCTTGCCAACAGCATATGGCCTGTATCTGAACGTGGGCAAACACTGGGTGGACCCAGGCTGAGAGGCATCCTATGAGGGGAAATGTCTTCATTCTTTAAAACTCTTGAGCTTATGAGAGACAGAAAGAAGAACTAATTGATCCAAATTGAAAGAGACTCAAGAGACATGACAACTAAATGCAACAAATGATCCTGGATTGGCTCCTGGACCATAAAGGAAAAAGAAACGGTTGGGCAAAAATTGAATGAGACCTGTGGGCTGGATGGCAGTGTCTTATCAATGCTGATTACCCGATTTGGGTGTGTATATTGTAGCTTGTAGAAGAAGGTCCTTGTAGGAGCACATGTACTGTGAAGTATTTAGTAGTGATGAGGCATTCTGTCTGCAACTTGCTCTTACAAGGTTCAAAACAAACAAACAAACAAAAAAAACCACCAGAAAGTAATGATAATCTGTCTATAAGATCTTGGTTTCCACAGCCGCTATTGTAGAGAAGCTAGAACCCAATTAATGATAAAATAAAAAGTCGAAAGTCCACTTTTTTAGGGGGAGTAATCAGTTTCCAGCTTTGTGCTAAGGTTTCTCCTCCTGCACAGCCCTTCCTTCCTTCCAGAAGCATTACTTGACACACTGAGCTGGGAGTACACTAGGGAATAAAGCAAGTAAGTTTTTTGCTTTTGTTTATTCTGGGATGGAAGAAACAAATTCTTTCAATTTTAGGTTATGGCAGGTAGTAACAAATGCTATAGAAAAAATGGCAGCAGTGAGAAAGGGTGACCTGTTTTATATAAGGTGCTATTTTACATCAGGATCAGCTGCTGTGATGCCATGACCTTTGAACAGAATCCTCAAAGTAAGGAATCCATGTATCTATTTGGGAGACTGGTTGTACCAGGAAGAAGGAAGCACGAATACAAGGGCCTTGAGGCCAGATTGTATTTGCTGTGCTTGAAGAAGAGCAAGGAGACCACCGAGGTTGGAGATGAGTAAGAGAAAGAGAAAAGGAGATGAGGCCAGAGAGATGGGTGCCCCTCATACGGGGCCTTGTAGTCCAGGGTAAGAACACTTTGGATTTTATTCTGAATGGGAGGAAAAATCTTTGGCGAGTTTTGAGCATGGAAGTGACGTAGTCTGACATGTTTTAAAAGGTTCATTCTGGCTGTGTTGGTGCAAGTATGGCACACTATAATAGTAATTCAGGAAGCAGGGGATAGTGACTTGTGCCACGGAAGGTGGCAATGAACAAGGTGAGAAGTGATCCTCAATATATTGTGAAGACGGAACAAACAGTATTCACTGGTGCATTTGAAATGTGGTATGAAAAAAAAGATAATTTCAGAAGGTCTCTAGAGTTTGGAGCCAAATAAACTGGCAGAATGGAGTTGTCTTTTTCTAAGATGAGAAAAGTTGTCAGAGGAGCTGGTTGAGGTCAGAATCAAGAGTGTTGAATAGATTAGGTTCAAGGTGCCTAGAGATACCCAAATGGCAATTTCGTATAATTTGCTTCAGCATAGAATCCCTGGAGGAAGATTGCTGGATCAAAGCACAGGAACAGTTTTTAAGTTATTGACGCATGCAGGATGGCTAAATTCCGATTCCAAAGATTGGCCTCTCTTCATATACTGTGTCCCAGAGTAAACTGAGCTCCCTAAAATAGTTTTTGAAATATCACCAGAAGGCAGTTTAGCGGTGAGTCCCAGCCTAAAGGGGGACTCTTTCCTCCAGCCAAGCAGCCCAGGCCAAATAGAATTTATAAGTTTCTCCAGGGTGGAGGTAGGTCTGACTTAAATGCATGAAACATGTATGTGTCTGAGTCAGAAACAAAGAGTAGCCCCAGCAGAGAATGGCAGTGCCCCATTTTTCCAAATGTCAGCAAATAGGACTTTCCTTACAGAGCATTCAGCCTTGACACTGCTTTTGCATCTTGCCACTAATGTGCACTGTGTGTTCAAAAGAAATTCTACCATAGACTTAAAAAAAAATTTTTATGTTTATTTATTTTTGAGTTAGAGTGAAAATGGGGGGGGGGGGCAGAGAAAGAGGAAGACAGAATCCAAAGCAGGCTTCAGGCTCTGAGCTGTCAGCACAGAGCCTGCCACAGGACTTGAACTCATGGACCATAAGATCATGACCTGAGCTGAAGTCAAACACTTAACTGACTGAGCCACCCAGGTGCCCCTACCATAGACTTTTTAAATTTTTTTTTTAATTTTTCAAGTAATCTCTACCCCCAATGTGGGGCTTGAACTCACAACCCCAAGATTGAGTCACATGCTCTACTGACTGAGCCAGCCAGCCATCTCTCTACTGTAGATACTTATTTTTTATTTTCTTAGTATGTATTTCTTTTTGAAAGAGGGAAAGAGAGTGCCTGCATGAGCGAGGGAGGGGCAGAGAGAGGGAGAGAGGATCCCTAACAGGCTCCATGCTGTCAGCCCAAAGCCCGATGTGGCGTTTGAACCCAAGAACTGTGAGATCATGACCTGAGCCGAAGTTAGACATTCAACCTACTGAGCTACCCAGGTGCCCCAATCTACCACAGACTTTTAAAAAAACTGAATGCAAACGTTTGAAAATACAGTTCCTCTTACATGTACATATTTTAATAGTTTAATAAAAGTTTAATGTGGAAAAGATTGAATGTACAGGGTTTGAGCTATATTGTCCTTTTAATTTTACACTGATTCTAATTTTAGGAAATTGGTGCCCATTTAGTTTCTCAGTATAGGTCCTTTTTTCGCAGTAAGTTCCTAAATAACTATTCCCGTGGCTGAAAAGGAGGAAAACCCTCCAAAAATATATCCCACGGGAATGTGAAAGGGGAAGAATCCTCAAACTATAATAGGGGATTCACATGCCCTTTTGTGTAAGGGCTGGCATAATTTTTTAAATTGATATTTTATGCAGAAACATCCTGTGTTACTGAGTTTCATATGTTCTGTCCTAAAGATATTTTCCTCTTCTCCATCTTCCATGTTTGTTCAGGGCAATGAGCTGGAGTGGAAGAATGGGAGATTTGGTGCCAGGCAAACCAGGATGAGGATCTCAATCCTGCCACATGGGCAATTTTACTGTGCTGAGACACAATTTTCTCTTTGATACTGGAGTGATTACACCTCCTCCAAGACCTGCTAGAAGATTATTTTGTGTGTGTGTGTGTGTGTGTGTGTGTGTGTTAATATTTACTTATTTGAGATAGAGAGATGGGGAGCAGCAGAGAGAGCAGACAGAGGATCCAATGTGGGCTCTGCACTGACAGCACAGAGCTCAATGTGGGGCTCAAGGTCACAAACTGCAAGACCATGACCTGAGCCGAAGTCGGATGCTCAACTGACTGAGCCACCCAGGCAGCCCTGGAAGAAGAGTCTAAAGGGCAATGAATATTGGGCTCATAGAAGAGTGAGAGAGACTCCAGGACAGGTCAAGACAAGAGGAATAAAAGGGAACGAGAATCTAGAAATTTTAATGTCCAGAAAAATTTAAAGAAAGTCAATGTATTCGTTTATGTATATGCAAGTCACCTAGCTTGTGTTAGTTCCTGTGCTGGAGGCTAAGAGGAATGCGACAGGGGACCCCTTTCAAGGAGTTCAGAATCTAATTTTGGTGATAGACATTATCATCCAAGGGAATTGTGAAGGTATAATGTGGTAATTATTTAAACAGACGTGTAAGAAGAATTCAGTGAGAGGTGAGAGCAAAAAAAAAAAAAAATCTACATAGAAATGAAAACATGCAGGGAGGAATGAACCAGGTTGATTCAGTATCACAGTTAGCAGAGAGAGTTTTACCAAGAACTGGGCTTGTGTGGATGGTCCATGCAGGACACCCTACTCCTGCTCATATTCCAAGCATCTGCTGAAATGTCTGATGATAGTAATCATCAATACATGTGTTAAATAATACATAGTAATGAAGAGTTGCAATTTTTGAGCACTTGATATATATATTTAGGCACTATTTCTTTTCTTTTTTTTATTTATTTTTTTTAATTTTTTTTAACGTTTTATTTATTTTTGAGACAGAGAGAGACAGAGCATGAACGGGGGAGGGGCAGAGAGAGAGGGAGACACAGAATCGGAAGCAGGCTCCAGGCTCTGAGCCATCAGCCCAGAGCCCGACGCGGGGCTCGAACTCACGGACCGCGAGATCGTGACCTGAGCTGAAGTCGGACGTTTAACCGACTGAGCCACCCAGGCGCCCCTTCTTTCTTTTTTTTACCTTTAAATTCTAGCTGGTTAACATACACTGAAATATTGGTTTCAGGAGTAGAATCCAGTGGTTCATCACTTACATACATTACCCAGTGCTCATACCAACAAGTGCCCTCCTTACTACCCATCATCCATCTAGCCCATCCCCCACCCAGATCCCTCCATCAACCCTCAGTTTGTTCTCTGTTGTTAAGAGTCTCTTATGGTTTGTTTCCCTCCCTCCTCTTTTTCCCCCCTTCCCATGTGTTCATCTGTTTTGTTTCTTTAAAAAAATTGTTTTGTAATGTTTATTTTTGAGAGACAGAGTGCAAGCTGGGGAGGGGCAGAGGGAGAGGGAGACACAGAATCTGAAGGAGGCTCCAGGCTCTGAGCTGTCAGCACAGAGCCCAACGTGGGGTTTGAACTCACGAACCATGAGATCAGGACCTGAGCTAAAGTCAGATGCTTAACCGACTGAACCACCTCGGCGCCCCTCATCTGTTTTGTTTCTTAAATGCCACATATGAGTGCAATCATATGGTACTTGTGTTTCTCTGAGTGACTTATTTCACTTAGCGTAATACATTCTAGCTTCATCCATGTTATTGAAAATGGCAAGATTGCATGCTTTTGATGGCTGAGTAATATTCCAGTGTGTGTGTGTGTGTGTGTGTGTGTGTGTGTGTGCGCGCGCGCGCACCACCTCTTCTTTATCCTTCCATCACCTGATGGATATTTGGGCTCTCTCAATAGTTTGTCTATTGTTAATGCTGCCATAAACATCGGGGTGCATGTAGCCCTTCAAAACTGTATTTTTGTATACTTTTGGTAAATACCTAGTAGTACAATTGCTGGATGATAGGGTAGTCCTGTGTTTAATTTTTTGAGGAACCTCCATACTATTCTCCAGAGTGGCTGAACCAGTTTGCATCCCCACCAATAGTAGGTGCTATTTATTCTAAGCATTTTACGAAGACTCTTATTTCATTCTTGCGATGACTCTATGAGGTAGGTATCATCGGTCCCGTTACATAAATGAGGGAACAGAAACTCAAAGCAGTGGAGTAACCTGCCTGAGGATATGCAACCAGCAAGTGCAGGAGTGGGGATTTTATTACCAGAAGTCTGACTAGAGACTATGGGCTTAGGAGCTATACTACTGCCCTTGGTTTTGTCTTTGTGTTAGATATTCACCATCCTGCTCATTAACTTGACTCCATTTTGTAACTCCGCTTCTTTTGCCTCTGGGTAATTTCTTTGTTCACTCCAGCCAGCCTGTGTTCACTTTTACTTGCATCCACAGCCAGCTTACCACCTACTGATGATGGGCTGTCCTGCTTCTTTGAGACCATGTACTAGCTACACAGGCAAAGCGGGAGAACTTCCAGAATCCAGCAATCCCAGTCTCTTCTGCTACAAGTGCTGCAGATGGAAACACAAGGCTATGGAAAAGTTTCTTGGAGAGTGTGCAGGAAACTAACGATACTCATTTCTTTGCTCTTTGTTCCCTTACCAATTTCTCAAATTTCAGAGCAATAGCAAACTTTGCTAAAAATAACCTTTTTTCTTTTTTGCTCCTTTGAATTATCAGATGAGTTCCTCTTATTTCAGTCTTTGATATAATTCTGACTTTTAATTTGGGCTTCTTTGCCCTTCTCATTAACCAGAACCCTTCCAAACAATTTTATGGCATGAAATTTTTTGAGTGACTAAAGTCAGCCTAGAAAAAATTCACTTGGGACTTGAGCCAAAACCAACAGAAAACTTTTTCACCACAATACATCTGTTTCTTTTTTTCTTTTTCATATTATTTTTTCATATGGTTATTAATTTTTTTCCAAGTGATTATGTTTCATTGGGGACATTTTCCAAAACTGGCTTCATTTCTATTCCTGTGCTTTTAAAGATCATCTCACCCTCTTTCACCAGAAGGCTGGATGGGAGAGGATGTATCTACAGGACCAGAAAGACATTCAGAACATTGCATGCTGACCGACTGTGACTGCTGTTAGACACAAGCAGCTTTCAATGATACTTTGTCAGAATTATTGAAGGGGAAAGAATCCAGGCCTTTTCCTGCCCTTTCTATTTGGCTGTTTGGAGGGATGCTTTTATAAATAGTTTCCCTTTTCTGATGATACCCATTGCCACTGGGTGGGTGAACAGCAACCGGCACAATTGAGGGAGACAGACTTAGGCCTGAAGGGCACTGGTGTCAGGTCTTAATCCCAGCTCGGTGCCTAATTTGCTATTTAGGTCAAGTCTGCCGGACGACTAATCACTCATTTGGGCATACTTTCCTCTTGATACTAATTCCTAAACACCCATTGAGCTGTAGTAATAGAGACCCCTCCCAAGACGACAGCATTCATGTATTTCCACTGACTGATTCTTCTGCCACATAGTGAGGACACCAAAAAGGAACAAGGGATAGAAAATAACGTTTGTGTATTTTCCCTCATAAGCGGGCCCTCTGCCTGTTGTCATGTATGTTATCCAGGCTGAGTTCTTGCCACAGTGCTACCAGTGACTAATGTGACAGCTGAGACAATCCCTTCAGAGTCTCTTTTCTCTTCTATAAAAAGAGGGTGTCAGAACTGATGATTTCTACAGACCTTTCCAACTCTCCCTTTCTGTGGATTTAATGATTCTCTTAATCAGGTTGCATACAACTGTGTATTTCCTTTCCTGTTATTGTTGCTGTTTAGACTTGACTGTATTAGGGTCTCCAAATGGATCCCAAGAACTTACTTGGAATTTCTAGCTACTCAGTGCTCTTGACAAAAGAAGAGGCCTTCTGTCTTTGGAAATGATTTCCTCTTTGAGTATGGTGGGAATGAAACTTCAAAGAAGGTGACACCAGCATGGCCAGCCAGTTCATCCAGTTACACCATGGAGAGCACTGGGGTGACGGGAGTCAAGGAGAGTTCCCACTCACGTCTACTATTATCATTTATTATCGGAGATGTCACTACTGAGCTGATTAACTTTATATGTAGGATGTAAGGCCCACATTGGCCCTTCCCAGAAATGCTACTATGTTTCTCTATCAGTTCACTTTCCACTCCTCTTTAAATATTTTAGTTTCTTATTCTTAGTGTACAATCCCACCACAAATTTGAATAAGAAAAAGGAAGACTTAAAAATTTCTCATCTTTCCCCCACCTGATCAAAAAACAATCTACTTGTACCCCATTTTATCATTCACCGCTGTTTAAATGCAGAAAACACCCTCCAGCCTATCAAGGTCAACTCTTTTGCTCATAATCTTGTTCCCTCTTGCCTTCTCTCTAGGACTTGGCTTTCAGAATTATCCCCTGCCTCTCCCACATTATTAATCAATTCATTTTAACTGGAGTATAAGCACATAAACATGCTCAAATATCACCTAAAACACTTTCCTACTGGGGCGCCTGGGTGACTCAGTCGGTTGAGCATCCAACTCTTCGTTTTGGCTCAGGTCATGATCCCAAGGTTGTGGGATCGAGCCCCGAGTCGGGCTATGTGCTGAGTGTGGAGCCTGCTTAAGATTCTCTCCCTCTCTCTCTCTCTCTCTGTCCTCTCCCTTGCTGACACACTCACTCTCTCTCAAAAAAAAAAAAAATGAAAGCAAAAAACTTTTCCTACTCCCCCAGCTACTACCTCATTTCCTCTCTCTTTTCATAGCAGAGCTTTTCAGAAGCAATGGCAATAGTAACTGTCACCCCATTCCATCCTCTACCCACTCTATTCTGTCTTCTGCTCAGCCACTCACGGAAAAGTCTCTGGTCTCCAAAGACACCGTTTTGCCAAATCCAATGGAAACATTTCTGTCCTCACCTTATGTAATCTCAGCAACACTTGCCATGGTCAACCACAGCCTTCTGCTTGGGACACTCTTCTCTTTTGATTTCCTCAGTACTATTTGGCTTCTCAGTTCAATATGTAAATGTTGGGGGGCCCTAGGACTCTGCAATGTTGCTGTGGCCCCTTTTCTTCATTTTGTACTCTATTTAGGAAATCTATTTCTTTCCATTTGTAGGTATCTCATCTTTGATCTGAAGACGCCTGAATCTATTTTCTTGGAACCCCCAAACACACGTATCCTGTTGCCTCATTTACATGTCCATACTGATAATTTATGGATATCACAAAAGTAAAGTCAAACTCTGAGCTCCTAATTCTTCCCAGTCTTATGATCATTATATGGCAAACGGCACCATCACCCACTTAGGTACTCAAGCCAAGAGTTGTTCTTAATTCCTCCATTTTCCTCACTCCACCCATTTGTGTAATTCAATGGGCAGTTCTGTTAATTCAGTCTTCAAAATAAGTCTCAAGCCTACCCTCTCCTCTCCATGTCCCCTGTTGCCGCCTTAGTTCAGTCCTACCAGCCCTTTTCATCAAGATGAATACCGTAGTCTCCCAACCAGAATAAGGGCTTCCCTCCTCCACGGGACTCAACACAGCAGTTAAGGTGAATTTAAAATATAAATCTGATTGGGTCTGTCACCAGTACCTCATTAAATGAGTTTATGGCTTTTGTGATCTGTCCCTGCTTTTCCTGAGGCTGATACCTTCCCCTTAATCACCTCAGCCATAGTGCTTTCTTTTGGATCCTCAAATGTGGCAAGCTTCAGTCCCTTTCTCCTCAGGGCTTTTGCACGTTATTCCTCTATCTAGAATGCTCTTTCCCTATCCATTCACAGGGCTAATGCTTCTGTCTTTAATTTTAAATTCCACCTTCTCAGAGATACTTCCCCTGAATACCCTCCCTAGGAGGGGGTGGGACCCTTCAATTATTATCTTTCCCATCTCTTGGCTGGGGTGGGGGTCGGGGGACAAAGCATGTGTAGAGAAGCAAAATCTTCACCATATTGGATATATGGGGCTTATTCTTTTGTTAAGAATTATAACCACCATTTGACTGGATAAGATTTTGTGATCTGTAATCTGACATGCATTTGCCCAAAAGCCATTATTCCAAAACATAATTGGGATCCTCACAGTATGTATCTGACCAGCCTTCCCAATCCACTTACCAGCAGCTATGCCACATTGATAAAGCTTGTATTTTGTTGAAGTATTCTACAATTAGCAATTATCATACTCTATACAGTTGTTTTGGATTCTAGTTCTTAATGATTCTTTGTTTTTGAGAATCCCAGTCCAGTTACTTAGGGATGAACGTGAATTTTATGTAGAAGATTGACTTCATAATAGACTATGTGGCTATTGCGCTGAATTTTGTAGTTGATGTTTACTAATGCTTTTAGGGGCACAAATATGTCTAGGCACCAGAAAATTTCTGATAGAGATGATTCCTTTTGTGAAAAAAGATAAGGATGGGACAATTATATATACATTTTTTCATAAAAGGATATGTAGAAAAGGCATACTTAATTACTTTGGACAATATTTTCTATACAGCTATATGGTTCTTTCCTAAATACTAGAAATAAATGGCATGAAAGCAGAGAGCTTATCTATATTTCTATGTTTAGAAAGGACTGACACTTAGTAAATAGATTCTCAATAAATATGTGTAAGAAGAAAGAAGGAAGGAAGGAAGGAAGGAAGGAAGGAAGGAAGGAAGGAAGGAAAGGAAAGGAAAGAAGAAGGAAGGGACAAGCTAATTAATCAAGGTACCACCAGTAACAAAAGCATGCTGCTTCAGCTAAGCATTAAATGTGATAGTATAGTATTTATAGGTATAAATATTAGGACAGAACAATATGTGTTCTGGCTTGAACTTTAAAAATGGAAATTTCTGTAAGGTCTAGATTGAAAGACAATCCTGGCCATTTAAGACATTTATTTCACATTTGCATTGTGCTTATTCCAGAAAACAATTGGTATAGATTTATAAAATCAAATGTAATAGAAATTAGGCCAATTAAAAGAGAAAACTAAATCGATTAAAAAGAGTATAAAGATAAATGTGACCAGCACAAGAATGTTTTAATCACTGTTCTTGAGTGCTAAGTTTGGTCAAAATTTCCTAATAGGGTGTAGAAGGAAATATTGGATTAAGTAGTTTTTTATTTGTTTGACAAAAGAATAAGGACAATTTGTCCTAAAAGATATATTTTTTCTTTATAACTGATTTCAATATAATCACTTTCACTGTATTTGTTATTGTAGGATAATAATAATGTCTCTATATTTTTTTGCAAAATACACAGTCATGTTCAAATGGACATTTCAACACTGACCCTTTACAAAACTCAAATGAAGGCATACAATGGAGACATTACTATAGAGCATATAAAAAGGAAATAATAAAAATATTTGCAAAATAGAAAGGCTCAAATTCTCAAAAGTGCATAGCAAACACAAAGTAAATACTGTTACCACTACAACTTATTACTACTTCTGCTATTACAGCAGCTTATGAGGCATTAAATGAGGATCCCAAACGTGTAATGCACTATAGTGGGGATCATTCCTGTGCTATTTAAGCAAATAGTTGGCAAGGATCACTACTAGATAGAAAATAAAAATATATGCCCGTATACATATACATATTCATATACGTGTTTGTTTTGTCTATATTTAACTTTCTTGCCAACTATAGGAGTGGTCTTGGGGATTTGTTTTTAAAGTTTTTTTTTTTTTTTTTATTTTTGGAGCGAGAGAGAGCATGAGTGGGGTAGAGGCTGAGAGAGAGAATTCCAAGGAGGCTCTGCTCTGTAAACACAAAGCCAGACAGGGGGCTCAAACTCACAAACCATGAGATGACCTGAGCTGAGATCAAGAGTCAGACGCTTAACCGACTGAGCCACCCAGGTGCCTTACTCTTAAATTTTAATTCTCAATTCACATCCTCAGATTTATTGGTGATGATAGTTGCAGGAGAGAGAACATTCAAATCATTTAGGTCCAGATCTCAAACTTGGGAATAAACCATTTTTCTCAACCCTGGCTACATGCTGGAATCACCTAGGAAGGTTCTTTGTTTTGTTTTTCTTTTTGTATAATAGCTGCAGAGATTTGGATTCAGTTGACCTGAGTTAGGGCTCTGATGATGGTAATTTTAAAAGCAATCCAGGTTGGGGCGCCTAGGTGGCTCAGTCGGTTGGGCGTCCGACTTCGGCTCAGGTCATGATCTCACGGTCCGTGAATTCCAGCCCCGCGTCGGGCTCTGTGCTGACAGCTCAGAGCCTGAAGCCTGTTTCAGATTCTGTGTCTCCCTCTCTCTCTGACCCTCCCCCACATGCTCTGTCTCTCTGTCTCAAAAATAAATAAATGTTAAAAAAATAAAAGCAATCCAGGCTGAGAACCATGGATAATTTGGATAATTAAGAAAGAAAGAAAAGAAAAGAAAAAAGTGAGTATTTAAAACAATAATAATAGGTAATAACTGTTATACCTCAACTCCCACAATGGTCAGTGTTCATAATTAGCTAAATAATTTCCTGAACTTTACCGAAATTAGGTGTGTTATATAAGTTTTTAAATGGCAGCTAAAACTGTATAGAATTTAAATAGTTTACAAAATACTGTTAAGGTGACAAAAAGAAAATAAACACTGGCCTATGAATAAATAAATACAAATTGAGTTGGAAATATTTTCATTTAAAATAAATAAGATGAAACTAATAAAAACACGCAAAGTGTAAAATATTATGAAGCCTAGCTTAATATGAGGCAGGCAATAAAGAAACATAAAGCTATTATAAAGACAATTTTAAGAAACTCAACAGGCTATATAACTAAAATATACACAGATCATTTCCAATTAATAGGAGTGAGTGAGTGAGTGTGTGTGTGTGTTCTTGTGAATAGTATAGTTGACCATTTATCACACAGTAACTTCTGTGGGCTGGCCAGTGATTTACTGTGTATTTCAACTCTTGCTGTATTTGGCATGGCTACACTAAATTGAATAATCTTTAAAACCAGGTATTCCAAAAAGAAAGAGAAAAATCTCATTATCTGGTGTATAGACAAAAAAGGAAAGACAAATCATGTCATCTATTTACCCAAGATAGAAGTCTCTTGGGTGCCTTTGTGGCTCAGTTGTTAAGCATCTGACTTCGGCTCAGGTCGTGATCTCAAGTTCATGAGTTTAAGTCCCACATCAGATGAGCTCAAATCCTGCTTTGAGTAAAAACATGAGCCCCTCTGCCTGTGAGCCTAGCTTCTCTTTCTCTTTCTCCTTCTCTCTCTCTCTCTCTCTCCCCCTTGCTCACTTGCACCCTCTCTCTCAAAGAAAAAAAAAAGTCTCTCATGGGTCAAGGCCTATATGGAAAAATGTATGTTATGGAAGATCCAATGCTCAGGTTCTACCATGGTTCAGGTTCCCAACTTTTAGATCTTGTGAAGATTTGAGGAGTCTGATTGTCAGGATATCGCTGTGTCAGGACAGATGAACAGCAACCATCAGCTGCCTCAGTGTGTCAGACATTTTCAGTGCCCTGTTGCCTCCCACCTACAGCACCTTGCTGGTCCCTTTTCCTGATACATTGGAGAGGAGAACTTAATTTCACTGATTAAATCTCTCTAGGACTCAGGAAGAGGAGATATGATCTAACCAACAATTGAATTTACTATTTTATATTACTGAGGGACATGCGTTTAATGAGTCAGAGACAGAGTTGGTCCACTGGACTGAGTCAAAGCAATTTAAAATCACATCACACTGTGGATCTAAATAATAGAGACTTTTCATTTTAGACCTGAGGACACCTTTAGATTCAGAGTGAGGGGATGGAGAACTATTTATCATGCTACTGGAAGCCAAAAGAAAGCTGGAGTAGCCATACTTATATCAGACAAACTAGACTTTAAATTAAAGGCTGTAACAAGAGATGAAGAAGGACATTATATAATAGTTACAGGGTCTATCCATCAGGAAGAGCTAACAATTATAAATGTCTATGCACCGAATACCGGAGCCCCCAAATATATAAAACAATTACTCATAAACAGAAGCAACCTTATTGATAAGAATGTGGTAATTGCTGGGGACTTTAACACCCCACTTACAGAAATGGATAGATCATCTAGACACACGGTCAATAAAGAAACAAGGGCCCTGAATGAGACACTGGATCAGATGGACTTGACAGATATATTTAGAACTCTGCATCCCAAAGCAACAGAATATACTTTCTTCTCGAGTGCACATGGAACATTCTCCAAGATAGATCATATACTGGGTCACAAAACAGCCCTTCATAAGTTTACAAGAATTGAAATTATACCATGCATACTTTCAGACCACAATGCTATGAAGCTTGAAATCAACCACAGAAAAAGTCTGGAAAACCTCCAAAAGCATGGAGGTTAAAGAACACCCTACTAACGAATGAGTGGGTCAACCAGGCAATTAGAGAAGAAATCAAAAAATATATGGAAACAAACGAAAATGAAAATACAACAATCCAAACGCTTTGGGACGCAGCGAAGGCAGTCCTGAGAGGAAAATACATTGCAATCCAGGCCTATCTCAAGAAACAAGAAAAATCCCAAATACAAAATCTAACAGCACACCTAAAGGAACTAGAAGCAGAACAGCAAAGGCAGCCTAAACCCAGCAGAAGAAGAGAAATAATAAAGATTAGAGCAGAAATAAACAATATAGAATCTAAAAAAACTGTAGAGCACATCAACGAAACCAAGAGTTGGTTTTTTGAAAAAATAAACAAAATTGACAAACCTCTAGCCAGGCTTCTCAAAAAGAAAAGGGAGATGACCCAAATAGATAAAATCATGAATGAAAATGGAATGATTACAACCAATCCCTCAGAGATACAAACAATTATCAGGGAATACTATGAAAACTTATATGCCAACAAATTGGACAACCTGGAAGAAATGGACACATTCCTGAACACCCACACTCTTCCAAAACTCAATCAGGAGGAAAGAGAAAGCTTGAACAGACCCATAACCAGCGAAGAAATTGAATCGGTTATCAAAAATCTCCCAACAAAGAAGAGTCCAGGACCAGATGGCTTCCCAGGGGAGTTCTACCAGACGTTTAAAGCAGAGATAATACCTATCCTTCTCAAGCTATTCCAAGAAATAGAAAGGGAAGGAAAACTTCCAGACTCATTCTATGAAGCCAGTATTACTTTGATTCCTAAACCAGACAGAGACCCAGTAAAAAAAGAGAACTACAGGCCAATATCCCTGATGAATATGGATGCAAAAATTCTCAATAAGATACTAGCAAATCGAATTCAACAGCATATAAAAAGAATTATTCACCATGATCAAGTGGGATTCATTCCTGGGATGCAGGGCTGGTTCAACATTCGCAAATCAATCAACGTGATACATCACATTAACAAAAAAAAAGAGAAGAACCATATGATCCTGTCAATCGATGCAGAAAAGGCCTTTGACAAAATCCAGCACCCTTTCTTAATAAAAACCCTTGAGAAAGTCGGGATAGAAGGAACATACTTAAAGATCATAAAAGCCATTTATGAAAAGCCCACAGCTAACATCATCCTCAACGGGGAAAAACTGAGAGCTTTTTCCCTGAGATCAGGAACACGACAGGGATGCCCACTCTCACCGCTGTTGTTTAACATAGTGCTGGAAGTTCTAGCATCAGCAATCAGACAACAAAAGGAAATCAAAGGCATCAAAATTGGCAAAGATGAAGTCAAGCTTTCGCTTTTTGCAGATGACATGATATTATACATGGAAAATCCGATAGACTCCACCAAAAGTCTGCTAGAACTGATACATGAATTCAGCAAAGTTGCAGGATACAAAATCAATGTCCAGAAATCAGTTGCATTCTTATACACTAACAATGAAGCCACAGAAAGACAAATAAAGAAAATGATCCCATTCACAATTGCACCAAGAAGCATAAAATACCTAGGAATAAATCTAACCAAAGATGTAAAGGATCTGTATGCTGAAAACTATAGAAAGCTTATGAAGGTAATTGAAGAAGATTTAAAGAAATGGAAAGACATTCCCTGCTCATGGATTGGAAAAATAAATATTGTCAAAATGTCAATACTACCCAAAGCTATCTACACATTCAATGCAATCCCAATCAAAATTGCACCAGCATTCTTCTCGAAACTAGAACAAGCAATCCTAAAATTCATATGGAACCACAAAAGGCCCCGAATAGCCAAAGGAATTTTGAAGAAGAAGACCAAAGCAGGAGGCATCACAATCCCAGACTTTAGCCTCTACTACAAAGCTGTCATCATTAAGACAGCATGGTATTGGCACAAAAACAGACACACAGACCAATGGAATAGAATAGAAACCCCAGAACTAGACCCACAAACGTATGGCCAACTCATCTTTGACAAAGCAGGAAAGAACATCCAATGGAAAAAAGACAGCCTCTTTAACAAATGGTGCTGGGAGAACTGGACAGCAACATGCAGAAGGTTGAAACTAGACCACTTTCTCACACCATTTACAAAAATAAACTCAAATTGGATAAAGGACCTAAATGTGAGACAGGAAACCATCAAAACCTTAGAGGAGAGAGCAGGAAAAGACCTCTCTGACCTCAGCCGTAGCAATCTCTTACTCGACACATCCCCAAAGGCAAGGGAATTAAAAGCAAAAGTGAATTACTGGGACCTTATGAAGATAAAAAGCTTCTGCACAGCAAAGGAAACAACCAACAAAACTAAAAGGCAACCAACGGAATGGGAAAAGATATTTGCAAATGACATATCGGACAAAGGGCTAGTATCTAAAATCTATAAAGAGCTCACCAAACTCCACACCCGAAAAACAAATAACCCAGTGAAGAAATGGGCAGAAAACATGAATAGACACTTCTCTAAAGAAGACATCCAGATGGCCAACAGGCACATGAAAAGATGCTCAGCGTCGCTCCTTATCAGGGAAATACAAATCAAAACCACACTCAGGTATCACCTCACGCCAGTCAGAGTGGCCAAAATGAACAAATCAGGAGACTATAGATGCTGGAGAGGATGTGGAGAAACGGGAACCCTCTTGCACTGTTGGTGGGAATGCAAATTGGTGCAGCCGCTCTGGAAAGCAGTGTGGAGGTTCCTCAGAAAATTAAAAATAGACCTACCCTATGACCCAGCAATAGCACTGCTAGGAATTTACCCAAGGGATACAGGAGTACTGATGCATAGGGGCACTTGTACCCCAATGTTCATAGCAGCACTCTCAACAATAGCCAAATTATGGAAAGAGCCTAAATGTCCATCAACGGATGAATGGATAAAGAAATTGTGGTTTATATACACAATGGAATACTACGTGGCAATGAGAAAAAATGAAATATGGCCTTTTGTAGCAACGTGGATGGAACTGGAGAGTGTGATGCTAAGTGAAATAAGCCATACAGAGAAAGACAGATACCATATGGTTTCACTCTTATGTGGATCCTGAGAAACTTAACAGGAACCCATGGGGGAGGGGAAGGAAAAAAAAAAAAAAAGAGGTTAGAGTGGGAGAGAGCCAAAGCATAAGAGACTGTTAAAAACTGAGAACAAACTGAGGGTTGATGGGGGGTGGGAGGGAGGGGAGGGTGGGTGATGGGTATTGAGGAGGGCACCTTTTGGGATGAGCACTGGGTGTTGTATGGAAACCAATTTGTCAATAAATTTCATATATATAAAAATAAATAAATAAATAAATAAATAAATAATAGAGACTTTGACCCTGGGGAGGAAAAACATCTGCAGGTGAAACATTCCTTGTAGAGACTGAAACCTTCTCCAACACTTTTTATCCCAACCTCAATTATTATATGATTACAAATAATAATAATAATAATAATAATTGTTTGCTTAACTTAAAAATTGTTCACCACATCATTCAGAGAATTTTAATTTCGTTGTTTAGGAAAAGAAGTCAGCATGTATGATCATATAATACAAATTAACTATCCTTAAAGTATAGGTTAGCCCATCTTCTCATTTTTGAATGAAAATGGAAGTCCCTAGGAATGATATACAAAAACTGTAATTACCAGTGATATGGCTCACAGAAAAACTTGTTGAAGATGTAATTCAAAGGTAAAAAAAAAAAAAATCAACATTTGGGATGAGACTGTACACGGCTCCCTACACAAAGTTGCCATTGAATATTAGCCAAAATCTGGAACACTCTTAGATAGGAAACCTACCAAATAGCTCTGCTGGTGCCCATCTTATAGGTCCTATATCTCACACAAGACAAGTTTATTATCTGCACCTAGAGAACAGTACAATCTGTTGGAGGTTTAAGGAATCGATAAATAACAGTCTTTCCACTCAAGATTAAAACAAATTGAGAAGTAGACTAGGATCCGGACAGGTGGAGGCAGTACCTTAGCTTTATTACTGGTAAAAAAAAAAAAAAAAAAAAAAAAAAAAAAACCTCTTTGGAGAATGTGACTGTATTTGTTATGATAAGTAATGCTGTTTTGTTAAAAAACCAACCCCAACATCTTAGTAGCTTAATACAACAAAAGTTTATTTCTTGCTCATGTGAAATCCATTAAGGATGTTCCTGTTTGGTAGGTGCCCATCAATATGGTTGGTCATTCAGTGATCTTCCATAATGTGACTCCATCATCCTCTAGGGTTTTGGAACATTCTCCTGAAGTCTCTACTTCCGGTCAATAGGCTGGAAAGAGAGACTGGGAAAGACTACACAGGAGGTTTTTATGAGCCAGTAGTGGAAGTGGCTCACATCAGTTCAGCTCACATTTGGTTGCCTCAGCCACGAGGCCTGACCTAACACTAAGGAAGACTGGGAAAGCGGGGAATTCAGTCTAGTTCTATGTCCAAAAGCTAGAGGAAATGGGTTTTGGTGAAAACATAGCAGTCTTGGCCAAAGTAGTGCGATCTCAGCCAAGTGGGCCTGCTAACATCTCCTCCCTGTGGTAAGCCAGCCGATTCACCCCTTAAAGAACAAGAGAACATCCCTGCAGGGTAGACCTTGCCTCACTGAAGCTCACAGCATGGCTGAGAGAGACACGCAGACCACACCCTCTCTGTAGGCAGGCAGATTGTCCAAAGAGTGGAGAGGAAAGGGTTAATGGAACATTACTAATTTTTTCTTCCAATCTCATAAGTCAGAGACAGGGAGAAGAGAGACTCAAGGAATTCTGCTCCAGAAAAATCATGCCCCTTGGAAATAGCTTTTATTCTACCCTGGCCTCCCTGACACAGCTGCCTGAGTAATCCTGCTAAAACAGAAGACAGGTAGTGTCAGTCCCTTGCTCAAAAGCCTCCAGTGGTGTTCCATCTCACTCAGGGAAAAAGGAAGGTTTTCAGAATGCCCTATGGCCCCAGTCAACGTCCCTACATCCCTGTCCCCATGTGCCTTCACATCCTCTTGGTTCACTCCACTGCAGCCACACAGGCCTCCGTGCTGTTCCCTGTGGATGCCTCTCACCTCAGGGTCTCCTCACCGGCTGTTCCCTCTGGAAAGCTGTTCTCCAAGGTATCCAAGTGGCTCACCACCTCACCTTCTCCAGACCTTGTTCAAGTCTTTGCTTCCCTGTTCACTTCATTGAAAATGGATACTTCTCCTCTTACATTATCCACTTCCTTTCCTGCTCTTCCCCCTCTCCCATACTGATCTCCATTTAACATAGTGTACAGTCGATTTTATTTACTGTCTTTCTCCTCTCCTTCTTACCCTCCCACCACCAGAATTTAAATTTTAAGAGGGCAGGGATTTTCATCTACTTTCTTTACTGTTGTAACTCTAGGACCTGGATTAGTTCTTGGACTATAGTACACACTCAGTAAACAATTCTGGAATGAATGAATTAATTAATTAATGAATCAGGTATATTAAATTAATTTTTGTATTATTTGATTTACAAATAAGCTTTGGTTTTTTACAGTTGTTAAAGAATTGTAAAAATAGCACAGAAGAAACCCAGTTTTATACTTAAACATATTTAAACAATGTTATGACAAGAGTAACTTAAGTCAACACTTAATTTTTTGAAATACACTATTCTAGGTAGGTTGATAATAATCTGGAAGAATCAGAGAGTTGCTGTAATATTAGAATTAGGAGAAAACTGAAATATTATCTAACCTAACATTTTACCTTAAAACAGAATACAACAATTCCAGCATTATGGGAGTGGTTTTGTTTGTTTATTTTAAATTTTTCTGTGCCTCCTTGGGTGCCAAATTTTCAGGATTTTGTGGCAGGGGCATGATTTTCTTAATCTTTATAACATTTGTATTTACAAATAATTTGAAATTCCCTGACGAAGGCGACGTGTTGCCATGATAAAATGAAATTCTTCACAGAAAATTCAGAAATGGAAAGCTGTTCTAATGGATTTAACAGATAGATATTGTTGGGAAATACTTAATTCTCGGAAATAAGCATGATGTCAGTCTGCCATGTGTCCTTTTACAAATCTTTCATTTCTGTCCAAAGAAATATGTAGTTTAGTAACAGGGATAAAATTGTCATTTACTCAATTTTAACAATGGCTTTTATGCAATTAGTCTGTCTCAAGCAATTTGGGAAATGCTGCTATGAATCATTAGAAATACATGAAGGTTTGAACTGTGAAGTTTTATTAGAGAATTATATTATGCCACAGGGACTCTTCAGTGGGTAACACAATGTCAAGATGAAAGCCACTTAGGAATTCAGTTCTATTGCCTGTGTCACTGGAGGGTGGGTTGAACACCCACACGGTGAAATTTTGCTAGTTATATGAAAGGAAAACATGAGAATTCTTTTTTAAAGGTATTAAGTTTTAACATAGCTAAATAATTAGTCTAGGAGGGAATAGTCTGCCCTCTTGAAATAATGAATATGGACTGTCTATTATTTCAGTCTGTGATGACTTTGTTACTTTAATATAACACATTGCAAATCACAAAATGTCATCCATTTGTTCTTTTACTATTTAGTTATTTATATGTATCAAAAGAAAGTGAAATTTATTCACAGGAAGCGTTGCCCTCTATTTTGCTGATGTAGATAATGGATCTCACTATAAATTATGTAGTAAGGTCTTCCCAGCCCTTCGATTTGCTCTATCCTCATTTTCAGGGCCAATTCTCAGTTTTATTCTGCTCTATAAGATGTTTGAGATACACTAACCACTTCTGGGGGATTAAAAAAGGGCAGTTCAAACTGTATTTTTGTTATTAGGATAAACTTCACTTCATGCTGCACATATATGTAATACCCTGTGATGAGAAGCACTTCAAATTAGCCTGTGAAAACAATTCTAGGCTGTGTTTTTGAATAACCAAAAGCGTGTCCCCAGGAATCATTCACAACATCTTAATTATACACTTTGCTTACAGTATGCATAATTATATTCTTCTTTTCCTGTCTTAGGCTGAGAAAGTTTTTCAATTCTTACAAATGCTGGGGATGTACTGTCATTAAAAATGTCAAAGCACTATCAGGAGAAGTTGGTCGGAGTTAATGCAAGTTATGGGCTGAGTTGTGTCCCCCACCCCACCCCCCAAAGTCACATATTGGAGTCCCAAACTCCAGTACCTAAGAATGTGTCTGTGTTTAGAGAAAGGGTCTTTAAAAGGGTAATTCAGTTAAAATGAGGTCATTAGGGTGAGCCCTAACCCAATCGGACTGATGTCCTTATAAGAAGAGGAAATTTGGACACAGGTACAGAGGGAATACCTTGTACAGACACAGGGAGAAGATGGTCATCCATAAAGCAAGGAGAGAGTCCTCAGAAGAAACCACCCCTGCTGACACCTTGATCTTGGACTTCTAGATCCCAGAACTATAAGACGACAAACTTCCATGTTGAAAGCCACCCAGCTTCTGGTACTTTGTTCTGGTAACTCTAACAAACTAATACTTAATAAAACAATAAAGGTAAAACACCTTCAGTTGTTTTACGCCAGAAGATAGTGGTATAGTAGATTAAGAATAGTCTAGAAGCGCCTGGGTGGCTCAGTTGGTTGAATGTCGACTCTTGGTTTCAGCTCAGGTCGTGATCTCACATTTCTTGAGTTTGAGCCCCACATTGGACTCTGCTCTGACAGCAGGGAGCCTGCTTGAGATTCTCCCTCTCCCTCTCTCTGCCCCTCCCCTGCTCACGTGCATGTGCACATGCTTTCTGTCTCTCTCAAAATAAACAAAGTCAAAAAACAGTCCAGAGGGATGTAAGATCTCCATGACCTATTTTTCTATTGGTTTCCCAACCGCATTGTGGTGTTGCTTAGAGCAGAGATGATGTCTAATTTGTCTTTGAACCCCCTGCTCTTTGCACAACAGTGGGTGCTCCTACATCCCTAATGAACAGATCAATAGTTCACTGGGGGAGATGTGCGGCAATGACACTCTGTGTGTTCAGATGTGGTTTAATGCAGGGTTGAGAGAACAGGCTCTGGAGCAAGATTGCCTGAGGTTGAATCTCTGGTCTGCCCCGTACGAGTCATCTGCTCTTGGACAAGTGTCTTTATCTCTCTATGCTTCTGTGTCCCCGTGAGTAAAACAGAGATCATCATTACATCTGCCTCATCAGTTTGCTGTAGTAAATGAGTACACACTTAGAATGGTTCCAGGCACAAAAAAAAAAAGACACCCAGGAAGTCTTTGCTATTAAATTAGTTATTTCGAGTAGGTCCGGAGAGCATGTGACAGAGACAGCTCTGCCTCAATCGTTGACATATACCAGGATTCTGGGTCTGGTGACAGTGCTATCAGTTCTTTGGCCAAATTCCAACTTTTGTCCTTCCCAGTAAGCAGCCAAATCCTCCCCACTGTGGGAGAGGAACTGGCTTTTATAAAGCCAAAAAGGAACTTTGCAGCCTGCATAACAAAGAGCAAGGTCATTCTGCCCTTCCTTCACCTGTCTGCAGCTCCACACTGTCATGTTAGGGTCACTAAGGCAAGCAGTTGTCTCCATTGACTGGTAGTGACTTTAGATCAGAAGCATAAATATTGGGGGACTGGGGAGAGGTTGAGAGGAGTCAGAGAACGCACATACTTACACATAAGTCAAGGCCAAAATCTCTGCCTTGCTTGACTTCCTTGCAATCCTGGTATATACCAAGAGAGAGAGAGAATATGCCCACCTGCAGCAGAAAACTTAAAACAATGGTACTTAAAATGCAGTCCACAGACTTGAGTTCAAAGGGGACATAAATTAATAGGTGAATTTAATTTGGGGAAAGCTTGGGTTAGAAGGGAGCTCTTGGTAAGTTAGGTTGGATGAAAGAATATACATTGGTAAAGACAAGGAATAGAAAAAAACCACATTCAATGAGAACCTATGTTTCGGATACAATATCTCATTGGATCCAATCAATAAGCCTAAAGGTAAGTAGAGGTAACCACCTCCATGCCTGGTATCTAGGGACGGGAGATAGGAACTGCATGCCTGTTCACAAAAATAAATGCTGAGTGATGTCATCCTTCATCCTACTCAGATATTGTACCAATACCTTCTCCTTCATAAAGGTTTTTGTTTTGCTGAACTTCTGTTGTTCCACTAATATGGTATACATTATATGCAACTGTAACTCTCTGAGAATACTCTATGGATGATTGAAAGAAAGGAACCATGGGGTATCTGGGTGGTTCAGTCGGTTAAGGCTCTGACTCTTGATTTTGACTCAGGTAATGATCTCAGGGTTGTGAGATCGAGTTCTGCGTTGGGCTCTGTGCTGGGTATGAAGCCTTCTTAAGATTCTCTCTCTCTTTCTCTCTCTCTCTCTCTCTCTCTCTCTCTCTCTCTCTCTCCCTCTGCCCCTCCCCTGCACATGCTTGCTTTCACTTTAAAAAAAAAAAAAAAGGAAAAGAAAGAAAGGAACCCATTGAGGTCCAGGTTATTTCCAAGCCTAGGGGCCCCAGAGGGGCAACACCTTGTGAAAAAGGTAAGGATGCCTTCAGCAGCAAGTCACGTAATTTCCCAGTAAAAATGACTTTAAAACAATGGGCTTAATAGCTCATGTGACATCCAGAGCTGGCTAAGTCCACAGTGTGACATTGCTGTCAAGGACCCAGCAATGTCCTTTCTGCCCCTCTGCTCTGCCCCATTTAGGGTGTCATCATGTTTCCTCTCATAGACACAAACAGTTGCAGAAGTTTCAGGTGTCACACACAAACACAACACTATCCCTTCAAAAACAGGTGTGTGTATTTCTCATAGATAGCATGCAAAATCTTTCCTAGCATGGCCATGCATGCTTGCCCTCAAGAAGACCTAGGTTGGGTCATATAACCATGGCTAAATCTAGTCACTGAGGAGAGTAAAAGTATGACTGACGTAGCCACTAGTGGTGCATAGTACACAGGAGGGTGCACCCCAGAACAAAACTGGGGCTCTATCAGTAAGGGGGACTAGGGAAAGAAGCGACAGCCAATGGTGTCCACCTCTGAATTCACTAGTCTAGAAGGACTTCATGTGGTTTTTTTCCCCCAGTCCATTCAGAGTTGACTTCCTATTTTAGCCTTTAGAAGGCAATCTATTACTCTTCATTAGCCTGAATTGCTCTGCTGCCCATCCCTATATTGATCCCATGTATCTCAACTTTATTGACTTGTTTATAAAAACTCTAAGGAGGGGCGCCTGGGTGGCGCAGTCGGTTAAGCGTCTGACTTCAGCCAGGTCACGATCTCGCGGTCCGTGAGTTCGAGCCCCGCGTCGGGCTCTGGGCTGATGGCTCAGAGCCTGGAGCCTGTTTCCGATTCTGTGTCTCCCTCTCTCTCTGCCCCTCCCCCGTTCATGCTCTGTCTCTCTCTGTCCCAAAAATAAATAAAAACGTTGAAAAAAAAAAAAAAACTCTAAGGAAGGAACCATGCGTGATAATAACATATGACCTCCTCCCGTTTGCAGTGTGCATCATAATATAAAGACGGCTTCTACCTATAGTTTCATGGTTACTCAAAACAGCGCTGTGAGAAGATCAAGACCAGGTAAGTCACAAGGGGTCTTGTCCAGAGTCAAACAGCTTTTAGTTTCTTGTATTTGCTCTACAGCTCAGGTCTTCTGACTCTTTGCCCAAGGTTATCCCCTCCATTGAACAGAGTGGTGTTCAGCACATATTCGTTAAATAAATGGATTCACATTTAAAATCTGGGGAAGTGTGCACATCACTTACTGTTTTTTGGACTTTGAGAAAATATAAAGCACTACACTGTAACAAGATTGCCACTGGAGGTCGCTGTTATTTCACAAAAGGAGAATTTTTTTTTTTTTTTTTCCAGAAAGAACAGCCTGCTCCTATCTTAAAATGCCAAGCGAAATGATAATGGTGGTTGTTACATAACATTCCCTGACTTTCCAAGGCTTTTGGAATAGAAAGCTCATGCTTAGCGTATTTAGTGTTAACATTTACCAAACATTCTGCTGACTGACATAGCTAATCTTTTTCTGTGGCGTTTCCTCTAATTTATAATTACCATTTCTTTTTTACAATGTAAAGATGGTGGGATTATTTCGTACATAGAAAATTTCTTTCCTCAACGTTGGATTTCTGCCTTGGTATATTCCCAAGGAAGGGCCGTCTATATTTCCCGTGGGTATAATTTGAGAGACATTTAGAATTCAAACCCTCTTTTCACCTGGGCCACCCTTGCAATTTGTTCACAGATATCTTAAGTTTCATCATTAGCTCTCATTCCTTCTCATTAAGTTTGTGCACCCCCACTTTGAAGGCCTGTGCTCCAGAATGGCATTTCCAAAGTCAGAGTTCCTCAAAATGTCTAAGGCATGAAACATGCGGTAAAAAGGAGGGTTCTTCAGTCAAGTGGCATTGGGAAATGCTGCAAAAAATAGTCCCATTTGCAGCTGCAAAACCTGATTAGCAAGTTAAATGAAGAGAAATTCAACAGCAAACAAACCCTTGGTGTAACTTTAACAAGGCTTCCAAATTTTTTGAGCAGAGGTCAACACCCTTCTGTAAAGGACCGGATAAGGAAGTATTTTAGCCTTTGTGGGTTATCCCGGGTCTCTGATGGAACTTTTCAAATCTGCCATTGTGACAGGAAGGAGGCTGTGGGCAGTGTGCAGACAAACAAGTGTGACAGCGCTCCAATACGACTTAGTTTAGAGACAGACAGTAGATCATGTAATTTTCACATGTCATGAATTACTGCTATATTGATTTTTCTCCCCCACCATTTAAAAATCTTAAAGCTTGCGGCTCTATGACCTTTGTATGCACAACATTTATATGACTTGTGCAGCACAACAGGCAGTGGGCCTCATTTGGCCGATGAGCAGAGTTTGCTGACTCCTGCTTTAGACCACAAACTTACTCTCCTTACGTTTTAATTTTTCATGTGGCATTTATTAAGACTGAAGATCTATAAGAATACACTTTGTCAAAGAGTGGTAGCTAACTCTTGTGATTTGTTTTTTTTCAACCTAACAGCCTGCTTGCTTACTTAAGATATTAATAGGGGGAAGCATGAGAAATCAAGGACTCTTTGGTGGGGAGTCCGAGGAAGGCACGGTCCTCTCTCTGCCCACAGTACTGTTTCACTTAGTTCCAGTCCTAGAGCAGGGGTATGTAGAGAAACTTCATTAGGTCGCGTCACCCCGGAGCCAAGGCTTGAAGAGCTGGTGTGCCTCCGTCATGTTTATCTCCCCATTCAGAGCCACGTGACCCCACCGTTAGCTAGTACAGCCTCCAGATGGAAGCCACCTTGATGGACATTGGCTTGTTTTCAATTTTTAATATTGTAAACAATGTTGTGACCCATCGGCTATATTCCTGGATCTCTTTTTAGATCTACTGCTCCCTTAAAGAAATGACCCAGGACCCTTGTATCCAAATGTTCTTTCCCTATGCTTGTGGAAGCTGGGTTCCAGTACAGCAGCATCAGCATCATCCGGCACCTTGTTGACGATCCAAATCGGCAGTCCTCCCCCAGATCTAGGGTCCAGCAATCCGTGTTTTCATAAACCCTCCAGGTTATCCTGATGTGGGCTAAAATTTGAAAAACCACTGTTTGACAGCCACCAGACAGGACGTTCTATGAGATAAGGAAAAGAAAGTCTGAAAGCTATCATGGATTATTTGGCTAAGGCAAAACAGCTGTTAAAAAATAAGAATTGAAAGGAAGCCTGCTGGAAAGAGATGATGAGGAATTAGAAATCTGCATTTCAGCAGAGATGCTGGTGGGTATCCCAAGTGTTCTATAATTGTGTAAATCTAAACGTATATAATAGTAAGATGTCTTTGCAAAGAAAAATAAGAATGGCTTGTAAAACTTTGCAAATGAAATCACTTGTAAAACTTTGCAAATAAAAATACATCACCTCATGGAAAAACGTAAAATAGCAAAATTAATTAACTTCTCAACAGATATTTCTTGGGCAATTTTTTAGCAGTTATAATTTGGTAAAGAATCAAAGTAATTCATTTAGGAAGGAGAAAAGAGAAATTCTCACAGGTTGACTAAGCAGGAAAAGGTCCAAGAATCACAATAAAAAAGGTTAATGTTTAATTTAAAAACAAGTTGTTGTTTTTTTTTCTGTCTACATTTGAAAGCCTGTGACGGGTGGTTTCCTTTTTTCAGGGGGTAGGGAATCTTCCAGTCTTATTTTATTCATTTATTTTTGTATGGAAGTGTAACTGACACACACTATCTTGCTAGTTTCAGGTGTGCATCCTAGTGATTCAGTATTTTTATACATGATGAGATGACCCCACCATATGTCTAGTTACCATTGTTCACCAACATGGTTATTGCAGTATTATTGACTAGATTTCCTGTGCTGTACCTCACATCTCCATGACTTATTTTATAACTGGAAGTTTGTACCTCTTAATCCCCTTCACCTATTTTGCCCAGCCCCCAGTCTCTCCTGACAGTTTGTTTCCTATATCTGTGTATCTCTTTCTGTTTTGTGGTGTGGATTCATTTGTTTTGTTTTTTTAGATTCCACATTTTATTTTTTTATTAGAAAATTTTTTATAAGTTTACTTATTTATTTTGACAGACACAGAAGACAGTGCTCTCAGGGGAGGGGCAGAGAGAGAGGGAGGGAGAGAATCTCAAGCAGGCTCCACACTGCCAGCATAGAGCCTGATGTGGGGCTTGATCTCACCAACCATGAGGTCATGACCTGAGCTGAAACCAAGACTTGGATGCTTAAGGACTGAGCCACCCAGGCACCCCTAGACTCCACATTTTAAAGGAGCAAGTCTGGTGTGAGATTCACGACAGGGCTAGACTGAGCAACAACACCTTTTGGAGTAAATTTCTCCTTATACTCAGTGTTATTCTCATCTTCCTTTGAGCAATCTATTTGAGTTTGGATCAACTTTAAGTGATTACATTTAGTTCTCTAATTGTTTGTTATTATACTCATTTTTACCTTTTAGGTCTAACCTTTGTGGGGGGTTTTTTGTTGTTGTTTTTTTCAGTATTTGCCATTTATTTCCTTCTGACATTTATAAAGGTGATTATAGTTCCATACCTTTACAAGAACTATTTAGTTTGTCATATGAGGCATTCAACATATTTTCCTAATCTCTGTGACCTCGAAGGTCCTCATTTCCTAAAACTCCATGATTCTACAATTTCCAATTTGTGCCGTAGTTCTGAGATCCCAGGACGCAAAATAAAGGAGATGGATGAATTTGTTAAGAAAAGCATTTCAGAAATAAGAATCCCAACATTAATATTTATTTTGCACTCAACTAAACACGAATCTAGATTTAGGGATGGTTCACTGCTCATATAATTAAGCTAATGTTACAGAACTGCGGAATCATGAGTCTGCAAATGAAAAGAAATGGAGATACTAAATCAAATCTAGAGTTAATGAGCCTTTTCAGGCTTCATCGTGTTAAACAATATATTCCATTATTATAAATATTTGTAACAGTTGTAAATCAGATGATATACGATGCATTGATGAACACACTTTGGACCAAGTAGCCTGCAATTTCACAGTTATTTTGAGGAACTTTATCATATAGATGACATTTACTCCATGTCTTGCTGCACCTGTGGATGACTTTTTATTGTGACATGAATCACCATATAATGCTTGGATGGCTGAAGGTTGCCTCTAGAAATCAGAGCTGTCAGAATCCATTTTTACACAACAGATTGAAAAAATAATAAAAAGTAACTCCTTTAATTCACACTTATTATTTCTCTTATTGTGATATAGTTCCTACTCTGCTTAGGAAAGTGAAATCTATAAAGATGTTTTTTTTCTGTCTCTGCAAAGAAGAGTCTATTATCAAAGCAATCAAAAATGACTCTGATTATTTTTCCTAAGAGAAAGTCATAACTTTTATTTTGATTTTCAAAACCCATTATAGTGGGATTCTTGGGTAGGCTTCCATATAGGGATACTAAAACAGTCAGTAAATAATCTCATTTTGGAAATGGCCCCAAGAAGCAAATGGCAAATCACCTCGTATGTCAACCGGCTTCAGAGTGTTCCACACAATAATCAAACATCCATTCTTGTTAGAACCTGATTTTTGTGAGTAGGGGTGTCAGAAAGACAGCAGGGTCTCCAATTCTGAGTCTCTCCCCCAGTCGGATAACCTTGTTGGATAACTTTTTTTAGAACATAACACTTAATGTATGTTATGTACCAAGCACTGTGCTAGAAGCTGAGGATACAAAGAAGAGCAAGCTATAACCCTTCTTTCAGAAAACAACAGTGTCCTGCACAAATGTAATCTTGAGACAGTCGTGTAAATGTTAGGGTAAGGATGTACACAGTCTGTTCGGGAAGCAAGGAGAAAGATTTCAACCCAAGGCTGTAAAGGCTGGCTTGCAGGAGGGGGGCTTTCAGGAGGAAGGCTCCCTTCCCTCCAGCCCATTCAGCATGGTACTGGCATTGTGTAGCAGAACCAGAATTTGCCCCTAGATCTTTCCAGTGCTGTTTTAAAAATTTTTTTAATGTTTATTTATTTTTGAGACAGAGAGAGAGAGAGAGAGACGCAGAGTGTGAGCAGGAGAGGGGCAGAGAGAGAGAGAGAGAGAGAGAGAGAGACAGAATCTGAAGCAGGTTCCAGGATCCAAGCTGTCAGCAAAGAGCCCGATGCGGAGTTCGAACTCACAAACCATGAGATCATGACCTGAGCCGAAGTTGGATGCTTAACTGGCTGAGCCACCCAGGCACCCGCCCCCCACCCCCCACCCCAGTGCCCTTTTTATGAACAAAGATGCCTCTTGGGAGATATTACCCTCCTTCACAGTGGTCTATGTAAGGATTGACCCCTATAGTGGAATCTCCTTATTGGTGAATTTGGTAAAACTTTTTTTTCTTTTCCCAATAAAACATTTTTGATGACAGGTAGGGATTTTCACACTTGCCTGTGACTAAACAGGGAATGGTACAATTGAATCTGCTTTTCTCTCAATTCATCTGTTTCCACATACCTCTTAGGGCTGCTTTAAGACCTTCTCTGAGTACAGGGATGGATGGTGAATTTCGAGGCTCCATACCACCTTAGATCAAATGGGTTAAAATGTATGTATCCATATCCCACATTAGATACAATTTACATATAACCATAAAGCAACTGAACTGAATTGCAGCTGACTAGTTGACAACGAGGTTTATTTTGTAGATATTTAATTAATTAATTTTTTAAATGTTTATTTATTTTGAGGGAGAGAGAGACACAGTGCGAGCAGGGGAGGGACAGAGAGAGGGGGAGACACAGAATCTGAAGCAGGCTCCAGGCTCTGAGCTGTCAGCACAGAGCCCGATGCGGGGCTCGAACTCACAGACTGCGAGATCATGACCTGAGCCGAAGTTGGACGCTTAACTGACTGAGCCACACAGGCACCCCTATATATTTTTTAATGTTTATTTATTACTGAGAGAGAGAGACACAGGGCACGAGTGTAGGGAGGGCAGAGAAAGAGAGAGACACAGAATCTGAAGCAGGCTCCAGGCTCTGAGCTGTCAGCACGAAGCCCGATACAGGGCTCTACCTCACGAACTGCGACATCATGACCTGAGCCGAAGTCAGACATTTAATCGACTGAGGTGCCCCGATATTTAATTAAATGGTGTTAAGTTATCCCCCTGTGTTTTGGAATAATTTTCTTCAGGTTTCAGACATATCCCCATGCCCCTGGGAAAGCTTATTGCTGGTAGGTACATGCCTGTCCTGCCCAGGTACCTCTTTTCCTGTGATCATCTAGCCCTGCTTAGAATGAGTTAAAATACTTAAATCAAATTTTCATTATATGCTCTTTAGTATACACTATATAATAATGTACATATTATTTTATACCTATATATAAGATCAATGGTTTAATTAGCAGTTGCCACAATAATGTTCTGCAGTGAAGAACCACAAAATCTCAGTGGCATACAATAGGCTTTTATTCTTTTCTCATGAGTTTGCTGATGAGCTCTGTGTAACATACTTCTCATCTTTCTCCTGGGACCATGAACTAGCTGTGCTAGCATGAGCTTCTCCTGTTGATGGCAGAGGTGTGAGAGAGCAAGCGTAAACTCATGAGCCCTCTTGAGACCCAGACTTGGAACGGGTACAGCTACTTCTGTCTGTATTTCATTAGCCAAAGCAAGTCATAAAAGTCAAGGGGAAGAGAAATATACTCTCTCCACATCAAGGTTGTAGCAAGAGTGTGGATGTGGATAAGGGTGAAAACTTGGGGCCAATAATTGGATCTACTAAGTCACTGCCAACCTATGCAGTGTCTCCTATGCACTGTGAGTGAGCAAAAGGATTTGAAAGATGTATGCTCACCAATTGACCTTAAAACCCATACCTGTAGGAAATGTGACCCAACTGTCCCTCCACCAGCTGGTGAGCCATATGCCCATGATGCCACATCACCAAAGTGAACTTCCTGGGTTGGAGTTACCTTCCTCTATGCCCAGGATAACCACACTCATATGGGCATGAAGTATACTGTGGTCAAAAGCTGGATTTAAGAAGATCAGGATATTCATTTTACTTTAAAGTTAAAGGCATGGTTTCCAAGAAAAAGCTGTCTCTACCAGCTTGTTGCCTTGAGACAAACAATGACTACCTTTCTGTACCAGATATTAGTTGTGTTGCCCATAATGGCCCTATTTCCTTTAAAAGTCTTTCCTTTATCTTCAGCTAATCCTTGATGCTTTGATCAGTTATTGCCTGTTACTTTAGTGATGGCTTAGGCACTGGCTTTATGCTGGGTTGTGGGGAATTAGGTTCTACTTGCATAAATAAGTTATAAAAAAAGCTTAGGGCAGAAAGTCACCACCATGGGGCTAAAGTGCCTGAGGATAGCTAGCAAGATATTGTAATTGGGTCACGAGTAACTTGTTACATCACCTGCAGGAGATCACTTTCCATCTGAGACCAATATACTATTGTACTTTGATCACAAATTCCACTTGTCCTCCAGACCCTTTGCTTCTTACACACACAAATGAATGACTACCTGGTTGTTTTCTCCTTGTTCACGTGTGTAAGATCTTGTTTTCCTCACGTTCACCACGTGGGTAATATCTTGTGAGCTCAATAAATATGGAAATGAAACCCCTGTTCGGGTCTCTTGTCTCCTCTCAGACATTAGCCTCTCTCATATTCAATTCTGCATCTGCTCTCTTGCCGGACAAGAGAGAACTCCAGACTCATCATCTGCAACACTGGGTATCTTTATAAATTTTTGATTATGTGTTTATTTATTTTCATTGCACATATCCTGTACATTTACTGTAAAATATTAAATACATAGATAAGGAAAAAGAGTAAAGTGCTGTGTGCTTTATGCATATCATTTCAAAGACTCCTCACAACAATTCTGCAAGATAGATATTGTTTGGCCCATTTGAAAGAAGAGGAAACTGAGGAACCGTGAGATAAAGGAATTTACCTAAGCTGACAAGGCTGGTAAGTGGCTGTTGGAATCTTCTGGCTCCATAGCCATCATACTGTGTTACATAGTGCTCATTTACTGCATACAATTCCTCTACCTGGAGCTCCATGGTATCTTTATTTTATTTCCTTAAGCCTTTAGTTAATACAAACAATAAGTACATTCTCAGTATAAAAATTTAAACAATGTAGAAATATTTAGAGTAAAAAAGTGAACGTTCACTGTCAAAATCCCCAAATATCTCCTTCCCTGGAGACAACTACTGTTGTCAATTTGGAGTGAATTTTCCCTGGCATTGTCTTATGATTTAAGAAATGCAGTTTATATTTTGTGGGTGTGTCTGTACATGTGTATGGGTATGTATGTGTGTACTTTACAGAAAAAGAGTCATATTATACCTACTCTTCTACACAATTTGTATTTCTTGCCTAAAGTTTAATTTTAGAGACATGTCTGTGGCACAGTGTTAGTTAACTCTCGTACCCATTTTGCCACTCTTCAATAATGAAAGGTTTATTTTCTGGGCATATACTGTTCAGAATAAAATGACATTTTCTACCCTTCCTAACAGCTGGGTGTGGCCACCTGACTAAATTTTGGGCACAAGGGTGTATATGGGAGTGTTGAGACAGATCTTAGTTCCCTTCTTTAAGAGAAAATTGCCATGTGCTGTTTGAGCCTTTCCTTCTTCGTCCTTTTTTCCACTCTGCTGTCTGCAAAGCCGATGACACCATCCTGAGCTGCAGGGCTGGGACCGAGCACAACAGAGCAATAAGATACAGAGGTCCATGTGTCAACACCACAGAGCGACATATCAGTTCTGATCCTCCTCTCTTTGCTTCAAAGAGAAATGTATCTCTATTCTGTTAAACCCACTGGTATTTTGAGGTCTTCCGTTGTTTGCAACTGGTCTTAATCCTAGAATCCTAAGTGAGTTGCGGCAACTGGCTGAACCAAAGCACGTTCCACTGTCCTACTAGAAGTGCTTAGGTGGTGGACAGCAAGGAATCAACTATTAATGGCTAGAAAGCTCATGACCCATATTTAGTTCAGTGGTCCCTACTGAATCTTGAAAGGCAGACCATAAGCTGACAGAGGCAGTAGGGTTAGGAGAAAGGAAGAAACCGCAGAATGTTGATGGCTACGTTCTCTGCCTTCTGGGTGCAGCGAAGTCCCACTTGAGAGAGATGAGTCCAGATCAGAGAGATCTAGCAGGAATACAGCTCCACTCTGGATGGCCTGTCTGCCTGGAATCTTCCATCTAAGTTGTCTCATTGGTTACCTGGGACCCTATATAATAGAAAAATGTTGTACCCCCAAATGGTGAAGTTATAGGCGATGACTCTGAAATAGCAGCTACAGCAGGAAGTAAAATCCCCAAGTCCTTTCAATCATGTTCTGCTAAGAGTTTCCTGACAAAAGATGGAAGCCAGCCCTGGGGCAAAAGATCCAGCTTACACTGATTGTTTTCCAAGCTGTCAGTTGCAGAAGGATTGTCAGAAGGCCTCAAGGTGGCCAAAATCAAGCTGAGCAAAAGGAGCGGGCAGAATTCCGCAAATAGGAATGAAAACTGCAGGCTCTCTAGTTCAGTCTGGAGCCAGAGTGCTGAGATCAAACCTCTTAGCTGAGCAATCCTGGAAAATTGCTTGATCTCTCCACTCAACCAAACTGATTGAGCTCCTATTATTTTGCCAAATACCATTCATGGGCTGGGGACAACGTGACTGTTGTGGGTGTTGAGTTCCAGTGAGAGGAGAGAGAGAGTTATTAAGCAAACAAATAAACTAACATGGTAATTACAGATAGTGGCAAGTGGTAAGAAGCTAATGAGGGTGACAGAGAGTGTTATCAGTGGCTATCACATCCAAGGAAAAGTTCAGATTCTACATTACTTCTAAAATCCTTCTGCGTTACTCATTACAGTGGTTTAAGGGAGCCTTGCGACAATGTTTCCCACTTGAATGCAGAACCAAATGAGAGATAAAGCAAAGGGGTCAGGGCGATCCCACTCAGATGTCAGACTTATTACTGAGAAAAGCTCATTTTGAGCACATGGTGTGGTCCATGACAAAAACAGGCTTTGGAAAATGGAGCCTCAGAACTAGACTAAGTTTCTTATCCAGCCATTGGGATGGGACACTGCTAAAGAAACTACAATTCGGGGTGCCTGGGTGGCGCAGTGGGTTTAGCGTCCGACTTCAGCCAGGTCACGATCTTGCGGTCCGTGAGTTCGAGCCCCGCGTCAGGCTCTGGGCTGATGGCTCGGAGCCTGGAGCCTGTTTCCGATTCTGTGTCTCCCTCTCTCTCTGCCCCTCCCCCGTTCATGCTCTGTCTCTCTCTGTCCCCCCAAAAATAAATAAATGTTGAAAAAAAAATTAAAAAAAAAAAAAAAGAAACTACAATTCACTCAATTAAAAAAAAATTTTTAATGTTTATTTATTTTTGAGAGACTGAGAGAGACAGAGCATGAGCAGGGGAGGGGCAGAGAGAGAGGGAGACACAGAATCCGAAACAGGTTCCAGGTACTGAGCTGTCAACACAGAGCCTGACATGGGGCTCAAACTCACATGACCTGAGCTGAAGATGGATGCTTAACCGATTGAGCCACACAGGTGCCCCTTCTCTCAGTTTAACAATAAGGCCCAAAGCAGGTAAAAATCTGATGAAAAAGAACCTCCACCATAGAATACTGCAGATTATATTTTTAGTACCTTCAAGGAATATCATTTATAAATATTTCCTTGTCTTTTATCTTGATAACAAGCAAAGCAACCCATTCAGGGCCTTGTGTTCCCAACATTTTATGTCACGAGTGCAAAACTTTTAAGTCTCCTAAGTGTTCTCTACTAAATCTGCTCATGTCTGCTGGTTTTAGAAGTCAAGGATTCATACAAAATACAAGATATAAGAAGTTTAATTCTCCAATGACATCAGTGATAATCTATAGTTACATATGGAACTAGGAATCTCACAAAAGGGGCAGTAACCTGGACTTAGGTTGTGTGTAATTGTATGAAAAGGAAGATTACAGTGCTTACTTTGAAATGTTTCTAATTCCCTCCATTAAACCCACTTTAGAGATGGAAAAGTTTAGTCTTGGCTCTTTGCTGCTCCATTCTGATACATCCTAAACCTAAGTCCATGTTTCTACTGAGGATAGTAGGGGCTGGTAACATGCCAGCATTACAGATAAGGTCCACTGGTGTGGGAATGTAATCTGGACCTCCCCTGTACCTTTCCTCTCTCGTGATACAGCCTCTAATGTACATTAATATCAGGGCAGAAAACTATGGCACAGGGTATTTCATTGTCTAGGACTGTCAAACTTGCCTAGGAAGCCAATTTCTCTTTAAGAGAATTTCCACAATCTCGATGCATGTGCTGACATTCTCTTTCCTGGGTGTATTATTCCTCACACTCAGTTCTTGTTCTTTTTTTCTCTGACATTATAGAAGAAAATTAATGGAACAGAATAAATTAGGAGGCCTGGTGCTTTATCATCTTAACTGTTCAGCAAACTTAATTGATACCTTGGGGAGATCAGGAGGTTCTTGCTGATAACTCCTTTAGAACAAAGGGCTTTTTACGTGTTTTTGTTTACTTCTATGTTCTATTTACCGTAAAGAATCTCGTATGGTTATGGTGATGTATAAATAATAAATGCAATAGCAAATATGATAAAGTTTTGGGGAGACATGACAACTTTATCCTTTTCAAATTAAACTGCAAGATTTTGTCCCAAAATTATCTATACAACTGACAAACTTGGTCATTTGATTAGATGTAAGTAAACTAAAAATCTCTAGGTTTCATTAAAATTTCTAGAATATTTATAACATTGAAAAGTAGTTCTTAGAAAGGCTGTGGAAATTCCCTTTCAAAAGTGTCTGAAATAGGATTTCTTTATTTGGGGATCATTAGGGCTAAACCTTAGATAGGTATTTTCTCAATGTCTGTTGCAACCTGTGTGTGTGTGTGTGTGTGTGTGTGTGTGTGAGAGAGAGAGAGAGAGAGAGAGAGAGAGAGAGAGAGGAAGAGAGAGAGAGAATAAGTGCATGCATATACCTGCTTTTTCTTAAGAACTGAATTAACAACTAGCATATTGGAGGCTTTCTATCTAATTTGAGGTCCATACCTGTATCAAGGTTAAAAATGATCATTTTCTAAATGAGTAACAAAGAGTAATCTTTGTGCTTTAGATTTACAGGAGTTAATTTTCTCTTATATTCTCTGTTTTTCCCGTGTGAGAGATGTGTCAGAAAGAATAAGTTCTGGAGAAATTTTAGGGCAAAAAAGAAGGGGATGCTTGTCAATTGCTCAAAATCATCAGCTGACAGGCCCCCTTGTTATTCACTTACAGTCTTCAGCTTAAAGAAGATGAGTTCTGTGGGGTTCACGGGGGGAGGAGGGTGCCCATGTCAAGAGATAGCCAAAGCTTTGAACTTGTGCTATTGAGGGGCCAGGGCAGGTCCAGTTCTTGTGGATGTCAGTTTAAGCTCTTCAACTGCCTCTTTCTTTCTTTCTTTCTTTCTTTCTTTCTTTCTTTCTTTCTTTCTTTCTTTCTTTCTTATGCTTATTTATTTTTGAAGGAGAGAGAGAGAGAGAGAGAGAGCGCAAGTGAGTGGGGGAGGGGCAGAGAGAGGGAGACACAGAATCCAAAGCAGGCTCCAGGCTCCGAGCTGCCAGCACAGAGTCCAACATGGGGCTCGAACTCACAGGTTGTGAGATCATGACCTGAGCCGAAGTCGGACACCCAACCGACCGAACCACCCAGGCGCCCCTCTTCAACTGCTTCTTAATGCCAATGCTCCTTAATATCTTTCAGGTTCAATTATGTATTTTCGCAGTCTAAATATTCCTGCAAAGTTGTGTATTCCTACCTGGAAATCTGGCCCTGCTTTTCCTCTAACACCCAGCCACTTTCCAAGTCCAAGCTCAATGTCACTGTCTCTAGGAGACATTTGTTTTCCAAATTAGGATCCTCCTTTGTTTTTCTTAGTACCTTGTTCCTTTCCTTTAGAGTAATAAACATATAGAAATATATGTACAGGAAAATAATTTATAATTATATATTAAGATCTCCTACTTGGCTGAAAGTTTCTCTCCCACATTTGGCTGTGTGCTCTAACAGGGAGGGACTCCTATCTGGACAGTGCAGCACCAGATGGAAGACAGCCAGGCGGTATTTCCCAAGTGAATAAATCAGTAAATATTGCCTCACTGTCTCAGAGTGGAGTTTCTGAGCTTCTTTGTCTCTATTCAGGAATCTTCGATTGCCATTATTCCTTACCAGTTCAGGTTAAGAATTTTGGAGTCCTTCCTTTGTTGCCAAGGGGATTTAATATTTAAAGGAGTTCAATAGCAATTTGCTTTGTAAAGAAAAAAAGTCGCTTGATTGTATAAATATTCCATATTGTTTTAAAGGTTGAATTTATTTTCTCGCAAATATTCCCTTGTCTGCAGAGTTTCACTGCTTAGGGCTGGGTCCTTCCACAACTGCTTAAACCCCACTCAGGTTTCAGTAATGGACACTTTCACCTCCTGCCACCCGCACAACACAGTTTAATTGCATTTGGGAAGACTCGCTTCCTTTTTGCTTGTGGGTGGCCACAGGCGGTAACTCTGTCCTCATAACCTCTAGATGTCCAATCACTGTCAGGCCAGAGCCCGGTGGCTGTTGCTCAGTCCTGATGCCAGGCAAAGCCACAGGGAAAAAATGAAGCAGATTAATGAGTGCTAATTACTCTTGAGCCAGATGATCTCCTCTTAGTGTGACAAAATAGAATGATATCCACCATACAGTCTGCTCAACTAGTCAGAAAGGTGGGGTTCTACAATCCAGATGCACGCACCGACACCCTTTCCTGGGAAACAAAACACAGCTGGGTAAACAAAGCAAAAAACCCCTCCCGGCTCTACTGTCAACCCCTGGTGACCGTCCACTTTGTCTTTTCCCTCTTATTCATAAGCATCTCAGTAATTCAGTATCCACTTCGAATGCCTTGTGCTCTAAATCACAGGCTATTTGACTGACGGTTGTTTAAACAGGAGAGGATGATATTTCTCCCTTAACAGGAAATCTGGACGTTGGTGGTTGCTGGTGTTTGTTCAGTGGCTCCCAAACGCAGGACGGTGGGCTGGTGTCTCTGATTCTTATATCTGTCAGAGGACGGATGCAGCCCCCAGCAGCCTCTGCTCACACATCCAGGTTCACCGGCAGGCAGGTGGCGGGGGCAGCTAGCGGCAAAGGTTTGCTGCTCACTCCCATTCTCTCTTCGCCAGGAGATGGAAACATTCCTCATAAGCTTCCCAGCTTCCTTGATTGCCACCTTACATTTTATTGGCCAGAACTAGGTTACATGACTTCTCCAGCTGGAAAATAAATGAATCATCAGTCGTCCAACCTTTATAGTAGGTAATGGAAAATGGAGAAGGGGATTGGAAGTGGCCTTTAAATAGGGACACAGGGTCTGTAGAAGATCTGAACCTGAGACCCTGCGCAGCTCTTTGCAATCTCATTTATTACAGGACGAAATCTTCACTCTTGGCGGCGACATTCTCCTTATACCTTAAGATGTTCCCCCTTCTCTCTTTGGTGCCATACCTCCCATCTGACCTTTCCTTGAAAAACTATTTGGCACCAAATCAGCAAATCACACATATATATCAGCAGAACATGTATTATTTTTAAAAGATTACATTTTCTTTTTATCTTTAAATGTTTTTCTCCCCACCTGTAGGGTATAGTTTTCTTCTTTCTATGGGCTTTCCCCAGGTACTGCAATTCCTAGAGTAATAAATGTAGATGTTCATCCCAGATTGCAATTAATTTGATATTTACTATACAAATGAAATACAATCAGTAATTTTATGATTTGGGATGCATGGTGCATAGAAGCATTACTGTGAACTTCACTATATTTATTATATTTTGAAAAGGTAATGTGAGATAGACGCTCTCCTCACCCCCAGCCTTTCTAAAGTACACAGTTTAATCAAAATGTGTCCGTGCTGGAGACGTTATCGAATACTAGTATCACTACTCAATACAGCCTCTTGCTTTAATCATCACAAAATTATTAGCACAAAACCTGTTGCTGAGTTGCTTCTACCTATGGTATCATAAGTCACTGGGTGCCCCTGTGGATTCATAGTTCATTTCTCCAAGAATGGCAGGGAAAAATGGACAAATGTTCTTGGTAATTGTTGACAATTCAGTATGTCATGCTAGTAAGTTACCTAATGTGCTAACTTTTCACCTGAAAGGAAAAAAAAAATCAAATCTGTATAATCTTCCTATAATTGTGATTACTTACAAAAATTGATTGACCTGAACTATTTAGTGTTTTTCATCTGTATATAATTAATAATAAATGAACTCTGCAAGCTGAACAATTTTTTTTTGAAATTCATTTATTTGATAGTCTTGGTTTGACCTCCTTGAAAATACCTTGCAGCTCTGCTTTTTGTTTGCTTCGTTGATTGGGCACGCGCAGTCACTCATGCATAGAAATTCTTACTGACTTACTCAATGACACTTTCTCTTTTGCATACAAATGTTATCTCTAATTTTTTTTCTGCTGTCATCAAATGTCCATGCGACATGATCTACAAATATGAAGACTGTGCTCATTCAGACAGAGTTCAGTGTTTAAATAAAATATATAGCAAAGTTAATCTGACACATACTTAATGATGTGTATAATTGTTATTGGGCTGCATGGTAATTTGGCATAAATGGTAAGCCACTCTTGTCATAGCAATGGAGAATATATTTATAAAGACAGACTCAGCATTTTTATAATCAGCAGTGGGAAGAACTTGAAAGTGGGGCCATAAGAATGGAAATGCAGTTTGGGGAAAGCCTCTCTCCCCTACCATATGATGCCTGAATATTTACCTGTTTTCTCCCAGCTCTAGCAGACCTTAAGGAAAGGTACCTAACGTCTCAAGGTTTTTGCTATATTGATTTTTCCAGGATTTAGGTGGACTAGTATGTCAATCTACACCCGGGCTTCTTAAGCACTTAAATGTGGGTCTCCCACGTGGATCATTTTGGAAAGAAAAGAAACTGACTAAAGGACTAAAATGTCCAACAAGGCTCAGTAAAACAAATAGGAAAGGAAATGATTTCCACATGGCATTATCTTAGCATAGGACCCCTCGGGAAGTGGCCCTTTATGTTCATGGGTGGAGAAGACAGAGAGGTTATATCCTTATCTTGAAAAGCCTACGTATAGCCAGTTGGGGTGTGGAAAACACTTCATGAGCCTAGGTGATCATGGTGGTAGATCTCCTAATTACTCACTTAATTTTTTTTTATGTTTATTTATTTTTAAGAGAGAGAGAGAGAAACAGAGTGTGAGCAGGGACGGGCAGCGAGAGAGGGAGACACAGAATCTGAAGCAGGCTCCAGGCTCTGAGCTGTCAGCACAGAGCCCGATGTGGGGCTTGAACTCACAGACTGCTAGATCATGACCTGAGTGGGAGTCAGATTCCCAACTGACTGAGCCATCCAGGCACCCCTCCTAATTACTCATTTGGTTGGTATGTTAAGCAGAATTCTAAACTTAAACTTGTTGATTAAAATTATTGAAGTTCCTTCTAATCTTAAACATTCTCATTTCACATAAGTATTCAGTCAATTTGAAGTCTAGCTCCACCAGAAACATCGTAACACCCTGCACCTATTCTCCCACTTCTTGAGTTGGCGTCTTGGTTCCATTGAGAGGGTACTGCCTTTCTGCATTCTCGTGGTGGTAGAAGAGAGATCCGTGCAGTGAATTCTGGCCCCCCACTGGTCTTGGCTGTGAAATGGTTAACCTGGGCTTCTCTCTGAGTAGTGATCACTAAGCTGGGACCAGTCCCATCACCGATTCTGCCGATGTCTGCTGCAGATCTGTATACCATGTTTGTGCCTCTTTTACTTGGTCTGAGCCTCAGGTACTCCCTGGCCAACACAGCCTCACTCGGCTCCCTCTGAGCCCCTTCCATGTGTCTCTGGTTTGGATGTTTCCACCTCCTCCCTTTGCCCTTGCAAGTCCAGTGGCAGAACCTCTGGTTGTAACTCAACATTGATCCACTTCTTCCTCTATCTCCAAAGGGCATGTGGAAACTTCTGGGTTTCATCCTCCCTGAGGAAGCTAGAATTCGGTCTTCCTTTGTCAGATCACACTATGCTGGCGAGTTTCTTTTGGTATGTGTACATTGCTGCAAAGATATAGGCCACTCTGCTTCCAAAATCTGGGATGTGAAGAAGAGTAAAGCTCCCTGCACTCAGTGTCCCCAGGGATTTACCTATCACATTTCTGCCAACCTAGGATAAAACCTAAAGAGACAGACACACAATGGCTCATCCCTGCCTCTCCTCCCTCAAATTCCTTTTTTACTATAATCCCTGTTCCTAGAAGAAGCTTATTAATTATTTTCCTTTCTATTCTTCCAGGAACACTCTGAGTACATTTGGACCAGGAAGGGAGGACTTCGGGCTCCCTAGTTCCTCGGCCATATTGGTAGAGAAAGACAGGTCGGCCAATAGTCTAAACTGGAGGACATCTTGAAATAGTACACCCAATTACAATCTTTTCTGTAGTAAAAATCCCCCAATCTCAGTGGCATTTACTCTTATTTAGGGTCACTTCTCCCTTTTCCCAAAGTGCAAGAGCTAAACGTCTACCTTGAATCTACTTTCTGATTCACCCCCACCCCAGGTCCTCTGAGGGTGGCTGGGCAAACTTGGGGACTAGTCAGTTCCTGTGTTTGTGGATACATCTGAGATCAAAGAAAACCTGAGCTTTCCAGTACTGGCCATTCAGAGACCCAGGCCAGGTGTGCAGATGGAGGTTCCTGGGAGCAAAAGTAAGTCTCAGATCTCGATTAGCTAGGGATGAGTTGTTTCTCCTATTTAAAGATAGCAGGATATATGAGATGCCACCTCCAAACCCAAACGCACATCTGTGTTCTCTTCAGCCATAGCTCTGTGACCCAGAAGAGAAAAAGGTGACAGCCGAGGTCATGTCTTGAGATCAGAATGCCTTCGCTTTCTATCTTTGTGAATGTTTGCAGCCAAATTTTGTTTCATATCCATAAGCTGTGAAGATACTTTCTGGCCTGAATATAGATTCAGAGTCTAATCTCTTTCTCCAAGGCATAATTTTTGAAGTATGTCCTGGGCCTGGGTTGCTGGCATAAGGCTTCACCCTGCTGAATGCGGCTCAGTCATTTCAAAGAGAAATAAGATTATATCCTTTACTCCACCCCTTTCCTTCTTTCTCTCTTTCTCCCTTTCTTTCTTTCTTTCTTTCTTTCTTTTTCTTTCTTTCTTTCTTTCTTTCTTTCTTTCTTTCTTTCTTTCTTTCCTTCATCTGCTAATTGTCTGTAGTTGCCTATATAAATAATTTGTATTCATTGTCCCAGCATCAGGGTTGTTGGACTTTCAAATTCTCATTTATCACCTGTCAGCAGCACAAATACGTGCTTCCACAGCTTCTTAAGGATCCCAAATGGGCTTCTTCATGCAGCAAACGTGCAGATTTGTTTCCTCGGATGTGGAAAGGAAATGTAGCTTATTTAATTTGTCAGTAAGTAGTCTGCTGCCCCTTGTAAGCCTAAAGTCTGTACTATGCAATCATTTGAACAGCCCTTTTAGATAATACTCCGTATCCTTATGCAAAAATGCACATTTCCTCATCATTCCACATCGCTCCTGTCCAAGAGAGTATCTGTGTGACTGAAGAGGTGGTATAGCTTGATGATGGAGTACAGCACGCTTGGATCCACATGGTGCTTCGCGAAAAGAAATACAACAGCATGCTTATAATACACACATGTATAATACTTTATATAATGTACTGAAATACAAACTCTCTCTGTGTCCATCCACCCATCCACATATGCAACGCTTTATGTTGTTTATGAAGCTCTTAAGGAACATCTTGACGAGGGATATTCCGTGGCCATGTGCCCATTGAGGGCTGATAGTGCCGTGTCTGGGTGCTCTATGGTGTGTGTTCCAGAGGGCTAAGGCCCGTGTGTCCTGGCCTGTTTTCTTACTCTTGGTCAGGCCTATCCATCTTTCCTGAGGCTTTGGCCCCACCTTGGTTCTCACTGGCTTTGCAGACAATCCTGCTTCCTTGTGCTCCCACTCCCTATCCCCAGATCCCCATGAACCAGACGGAGCATGCGTTGGGCTCTTTCTTCTTTTTCTAGTCCAGATTTCCTCCAAATCACAACTGCTTCCTGTCCCCGAGAGCAGTGATCTGAATCCTAAATGCTCAGTTCTTGCTAAAGGATTTAGAAAATACTGAGTCCCTTCAAGCCCATTGCCTTGCAGCAAAAAACCCATTTTGAATATTAGAAAGTGAAAATTAATTCTTTAAATTTTTTCTAAGGTTTATTTTTATTTTTGAGAGAGAGACAGAGTGTGAGCGTGGGAAGGGCAGAGAGAGAGGGAGGGAGACACAGAATCCAAAGCAGGATCCGGGCTCTGAGCTGTCAGCACAGAGCCTGACCCGGGGCTCAAACCCACGAACCGTGAGATCATGACCTGAGCTGAGGTCAGATGCATAACTGACTGAGCCACCCAGATGCCTCAAAAATTAACTCTTTAATTCTCTCTCCATTCCTAATGTAATAACCTTAATATCTCCTCTCCACTTGCAGCAAGCAGTTGTGTACCTCAGTCCAGCCAGAGAGAAAGTCGTGTACACAGTAATGCAGGAGAGGAAAACATGTTAATATTCTCAAGCTTATTACTTAAGTACACAGAGTGAACAATAGTGAATAAAACGGAACAATCTCGGCTTCTTGGAGCTATAGCCTGGTGAGAGGGACAGATATTATACAAATAAGTACATAACTCTAGTTTGTAGGCAGTGCTTTGAAGGAAAACAGCTGGTAAGAGAAAAAATGCCTGTGGTTGACAGTCGTAAGAGGCACAGGGTAGACAGGGGCATCAGGAAAGGCCCCTGTAGAAAAGATACGGAGACTTGAGGTTGAGTAGATGTTGGTCAGGAAAAGTGCAGAGGAGAAAGTATTCCAGGTGGAGGGAACCACATATGGAATGGTTCTGAGGTGAGAGGTGTAAGAAAAAGCCAGCGGGGCACCTGGGTGGCTCAGTTGGTTAAGTGCCTGACTCTTGGTTTCGGCTCAGGTCATGATCTCATGGTTTTGTGAGTTCAAGCCCCCCCACCCCCGGGGCCATGTGCTGGCAGCAGGGAGCCTGCTTGGGCTTCTCTCTCTCCCTCTCTCTCTGCCCCTCCCCTACCTGTGCTGTTTCTGTCTCTCTCAAAATAAATAAATAAATAATTTGTGGGCACCTACTATGTGCCAGGCACTGTCCTGGGCCTGGAGATATGGTGACAGGGAAGACAGTATCCTTGTCTTCATGGAGCTTCCATTTTAAGCAAAAAGAATTTTCCTCCAGAGATTCTGTCTTGTGACAAATACATGCCCTCTGACGCCGTTCTGCCTCCACCTGCCAGAGGGCAGCAGTCACAGCAGCCAGCCTGGCAGGGCATACCACCATTGAAGTCACCAAAGGTGACAGAATGGAGCAGGGTGTAGGAGCAGGAAATGAGAGATGGGCCTGTGTGATGTAAATCTTGCAGAGGGACGCGGAAATGCCCAGGCAGTAGCCTCTGAAGGAATCACTCAGCTGGGAGGGAGTGGTGAAGAAGATTCTCTAGTTGCGGATAAATAAGAGCCGGCCGTCCAATTTCCCACTACTGTTAAACTTCCTCATTACATGACAAGGAGGATCATTTTATTCTAAATTTGTTCTTGGATAAATTAGGATGGCCACTGAGGAAGAATGGCTACATCTGTGTAGGCCATAAAAAGCAATGGAGCGTTTTCATTCGGATTCCCATAAGCCCGTGGTTTTGCAAAAGTTGATTGCTCGCATTTGGACGTGCCATTCGAAACACGCAGATTGTACACTTGAAACTACACGCTTCCGATGTGGCAAATGCATCTAGAAAGTTAACTGGAAAAATCTGACGGGTACCCACAGCTGGCACTAATGCCTTTATAAAGGGGGTTTTGATGTATTGTAATAGTTACTAGGAATGAAATTGGAGGTATGGTATTACATACAGTCAAAATATTAAAAAATAGTTTAAAGGATTCCGGGGAGAACCGATTTGTATTGGCCTATTATGGCTGATGAAAAAGGATGAGAAACATATATATGGTAATTAGTTATTTAGGCCTCATATCCTAATGAATGTACAGAATTTTCACACATAAATGGATCTTAATAGCTAACATAATTTTCAGATTTTAGGCTGGACCACATAAAATTCTTATCTAATGAATGCCAGGTGTTTTTTTTTTTTATAATAATGTCAAATTTTAATATAATTATAAGTAGAGAATCACAGACCTTTCCTTAGGCCTTTTTTTTTTTAAAGACTGCTACCACACCATCTATTACAGTATTATAATTGTAAGCTCCTTCAGGTAGGGACAGAATCCGATTCATGCTTCTTTATTCTCAGACAACACTAGAGTACCATGTAAAGCCCCACATGCAGAAGGTATTCATTATGGGTGGAACCGATCAAAGAGCTGGCATATGAACTGTCGGCTTAGAGAAACACAATCCACAAGGAAGGTAGCAATAAGCATGGGTTTCAGAGCAAGACTGCCTGGGTTCAAATCCCAGCTCTGCTACTTACCTGACCCTGCACCTCAGTGCCCCACAAAGTGAGGAGAATCATAGTAAATACCTCACAGGGTGGTAGTGAAGATTAAATGAGTTAGTTAAAACATGTAAAGCATTTTTTAAGTTTATTTATTTATTTTTAGAGAGAAAGACAGCACAAGCAGGGGAGGGGAAGAGAGAGAGAGAGAGAGGGAGAGAGAGAGAGAGGAGAGAGAGAATCTCAAGCAGGCTCAGCACTGTCAGCATAGAGCCTGATGAGGGACTCGAACTCATGAATGGCGAGACCATGACCTGAGCTGAAGGTAAGAGCTGGCTGCTAAACTGACTGAGGAACCCAGGTGCCAAGTCAAGAGCTGGATGCCCAACCAACTGAGCCACCCACGTGCCCCAAACACATAAAGCATTTAGAACAATGCCTGGCACAAGGGAAAGACACAATAATATTAGCTACATTATATAAGTGCACATACTCAAAAAGAAAATATAAAATATAGCATTAATAAGCATTTTTCTACCCTTCCCCTCTACAAGTCTCCTTTCCAGACACATGCACATTTGCAGAAACATAAGCCCCTCATAAAAATAAAGAGAAGAGTTCCCTTCATAGGCTACCAGTAAAAATAATTTGGAGGCAGGCAGGGATCCTGATGTAGCGTCTGCCCCTTTAAATGAACCCAGCCTGCCCTTATAAACCTGAGATGGGATTATGTAAAAGGTCCCTGCAAGGCCTCTAAGCTCTATCCCTGGACAAATTCCAAGTCATTTTCCATCTGCCAGTAGTGCTAATCCTTGATCTTGGCGTGATTAGATAATCTTTTCAGATATTAATTTATGTGGCTTTCTTCCTGCATCTTTTCTTTTATAATGCCCCTGACAACCTTGCTCTCTCTTCCTGCTCTGCCCCCATTCAAGCTGACCTTTGACCCAGCTCTGCTTCCCTGAGTAACTGGTGGAGGTGGGGGTGAGTTGGGGGATGTGATTAGCATGGAAAGCACTAGTAATCGGCACTGTCCCGACTTTCTTTGCTCAAAATCGAAGCACATAACGTTAATTAGAGGGTCCGTAAAGTTGGTAGAAAGGTTAAGTGAATTTGTGGAGGTAGAAGAGTCTAGAAGAAACACAAGGGGAGAAAGATTTCTTACAATTTGGGGAGAGGTTCTATTACATTGTGATAGGGTTTGCAATCTAACTGTTTTACCAGTAAAAGAGCTCTGAATATTATTCTCTGACAAAGTTTCAAACCTACGATGTGCCTCCAGGATTGGCTGTGCAATACACTAGGAAGCTGGGATCACAGGCACCTCATGAAAGATTTCCAAATGCAAAGCTCAGGCTGGACGTGATAAAGAGCCGGCAGGCATGGGGACAAAGATTATGGGATTCTCCAAGTAAACCCTGTGGACAGCAGACCAAAATTCAGAGTGCCCCTTCCCTATGATTTGGTGATGGAGAAAGTTCTGGAATAGTAGCGAAACGCTGATGGATAGAGAAACCCCCCAGAAATGACGGATATAATTTCCCACCTGTCTGGAAGAATGGGCCTCAAAATAAAAATTAACTTGATGTATACAAAATGGAGAAGTGTGATGGATTGGGCAGGTGTTTTTACCTTCTAGCAACGCTTCCCATTCCTTTTGCTAAGAGGATCTTGACCCCACTCGAGAGGTTTACATCTCCCTATTTGAGGACTTGGGTGCAGCTGTAGCAGAGAGGGGAGGGCACAGGCCCAACTTAGATCAGACTCCCCTTCTTAGGACTTTGCTTCTTCTTTTTTTCTTTTTTTAATGTTTATTTTTGAGAGAGAGAGACAGAGCACGAGTGGGGGAAGGGAAGAGAGAGAGGGAGACACAGAATCCGAAGCAGGTTCCAGGCTCTGAGCTGTCAGCACAGAGTGCGACATGGGGCTCGAAGCCATGGACCTCAAGATCATGACCTGAGCCAAAGTCAGATGCTTAACCAACTGAGCCACCCAGGTGCCCCTTTAGGACTTTGCTTCTTAGGAGGACAGATCCAAGCATCAAAGAACTGTTGGATCTGACTGGTCCCATTTAGGACTAATCAGTTCCTGCTTCCCGCATCCATGGGTGCCCTGTGTTCTGCCTTCTGCAAGAGCAGTTCTTCAGCTCTGCCTTGATTCTGAGAACTGCTTCCTACACTCACACTACATTCCTCTTCAAGTGTGAAAGGCTTTGGTTAGAAATACAAGGTTAGACAGAATTGGCCTTTTTTGTTACAACCCCTAAAATGAACGGTTCCAGTAGCTGTTATACTGCCCTACTGTATGTAGCTTTGGATTGAGGAACTGGCGATGAATTGCAGTCATAGTTGGCCTAGGCTTTTTGCCAAGATAATGCATTTTGGCATCTCCTTTAGCCTTGCATACTGACCCTTCTGATAAGGAAGACTCATCTTTCCTTCTTGTCAGCCCAAGTGACAGAACCCTTTCACTCCCTCTCTCCCAGAATCTGCTTCACCAGGAGGAGGACCAGAGGGGTGGCCGCTGCTGCAAAATCTCCTGATCAATTAAAAGATTATCCCTCATCCTCAGTACTTCCTAAAATGAATTTTGTTTCATTAATATCCAGTTTTCAAAACATTGGCATGAGCCTATCTTGTTCTGACCAGTAGCCGACATCAAAAGCCGCATTAAGTTTTGTTCCAAAGATAAAGTGTTTTAACAATTTCTCTTTTATCCTCTTGTGTCCTTTCCTTTCATCTGTGTTGCAGCTTCGGTTTGCTATTTACAAATGTCATGTTAAAATTTTATTGTATGAAAAATTATCTCAAAATATTAGTGAATTCACAATTGCAATCCGATTTTGAATGTCTTCATTGTTTGTTTGTTTGTTTGTTTTGCCAAAATTTAATTTGAATATATATCAGGGTTGGTTTGAATCATTCAATAATAAAATTCATTTCATACCTCTTAGATACTTTCTTGATTTTGAGTGTTTCCATTTCTCCCCTTTTCTGCAGTTTTATCATCATAATATTTTTTTGTTGTTTGTTTTCTGGGTCTTTCTTTCTTTCTTTCTTTCTTTTTTTTTTAGAGAGGGAAAGAATGCACATGTGCACATGGGAGAGGGGTCGAGGGAGACGGAGAGAATTTTTTAATGCAGGCTCCATGTCCAGGGCAAAGCCCGAGTCAGGGCTCAGTCTTACAACCATGAGATCGTGACCTGAGCCGAAATCAAGAGTTGGGTGCTTAACTGACTGAGCCAACCAGGTATCCCAATCATCTTAATATTTTAATACATAATTTAAGAGAAGATAGAGTACAATACTCAATATATTAATTAAAATTTTTTTAACACTTCATATTTGCAACTTATGTTGCAGCCCAAACCATTTTCAGAATAACAAAGAAAGTTAATCTAAAAAGTTCCTTGTATTTTTCTCTCTAAATATACTTTTATCAAATCTTTTTTAATTTGTATTTTATTTTTAATTTTTTTCATGTTTATTTATATTTTAGAGAGAGAGAGAGAGTACAAGAGAGCACATGTGAGTGGGGGAGGGGCAGAGAGAGAGGGAGAGAGAGAATCCCAAGCAGGCTCCATGCTGTCAGCGTAGAGCCTGACTTGGGGTTTGATCCCAGAACCGAGAGATCATGACTTGAGCTGAAATCAAGAGTTGGACACTTAACCAACTGAGCCACCAGGTGCCCTAATTTGTATTTTCTAAAGTCAAGTGATTGAATATTAAGAAATGGTCTAAACAAGCAGAGTGCCCAACACTCAGTAAGTGCTTAATTAAATACTTATTTAATAAGTGAACAAGGCAAGTTGATTTGACTTGCTTTTATTCGCTACAAACCTTCGTACAGGGCATTAACCTACTCTTCTTCATCTGTCCCTTTTCACACATAATGAGGGATAAACTCATATTTTTCAGTTACGTCTGTTTCCACTGTGTTCAATATAGAAGTGCTCTCAGCTCGCCTGAAGTATTCACATGAGGTGAAACTCATTCATTACATAAAGTTTTCTTGAGCATCTATAATGTGTTGGGCTTTGGGCTTACACAGAAATTCAATGCATCATATTTTTCCTTCAAGGAGTTTGAAGGAGTTGAAGAGTAAACAGATAATAAGAGCAAACAGTGGTAAGTGTGGTCAGTGGTATGTTCAGAGGGTCATGAACAAATAAAAATAAATGTACATCTGCAAGTCTTCTGGAGTGAGGAAAAGGTTCATAGAAGATGAGCTCAGAAGTTTCAAATCTGTGTTAAAAAGTCAATAAAAATGTCCTTGCTCTGTTTGGAGCTAAGAACATCTCAAGTATAGTCTCTACCTTCAAAATAAATTTTATCAGACAATGTTAAAGTAGGGCAATTAGGTGGCTTAACAAAAGTAGGGTTTTACAACACCAAAAACAATCCATAAGAGTAAAAAAAAGATAAATTAAACTTTATCAAAATTAAAAATTTTTCTCTATAAAAGACAATGAAAGACAAGTCACAGACTGGGAGAATATACTTGCACGTCACATATCTTACACAGATTCTTATATGCAGACATACAGAGAACTCTCCAAACTCAACTGTAAGAAAACAAATGGGCAAAAGATTTGAGCAGATACTTTACCAAAGAAAAAACACGGATGGCAAATAAACACATGAAAAGATGTTCAATATCATTAGTTATTTAGAGAAATGCAAATTAAAACTCAGTGAGATACCACTGCACATCTATTAGAATGGCTAATAACCCCCACCTTCACCCCGCCAACAATCTCAAGTGCTAGTGAGGATACAGAGGAGACTAGAACTTTTATGCATTGCTGGTGGGATTGAAAAATTTCATAGCCACTTTGGAAAGCAGTTTGTCAGTTTTTCGTAAAGTTAAACATACAATTACTGTATGGCCCAGCAATCTACTTTTTATCCAATAGAATGAGAATTTATATATTACATAATAGCTTTTATATGAAAGTTTATAGCATTGATTATTGCCAAAAACTGGAGACTATTCAAATGTCCTTCCACCCATGAATGGATAAACCAAATGTGATGCCTCCATATAATGGGACACTCCTCAGCAACAGAAACACATTAGTAATATACTCAATGATGTGGATGAATCTCAAATGCACTTTGCTAACTGAATGAAGCCAGCCCCAAAAGGACACATAATGTACGTTTTCATTTATATGTCATTCCAGAAAAGGCAAAACTTTTGGGACAGAGAATAATAGATAATGGTTGCCAGGGGTTGAAATTGGTGGATAGCTGACTACAAAAGAACAGCATGAAGGAAATTTACAAGATATAGGGAAATGTTTGGGACCCCCCAATGCAGGTCTACACATCTTTTGTTATCACATCTGGATGCACCCTGGCTCAGATTACATATGACTTCTATAAGTAATGCATGAGGTTGTATTACTCACACAAAAGAATGTTGTTTAATTATGAATGTCTTGTACCCAAATAGTTACATAGCTTGCATGAGATTTTCCAGGGAGGTATGCCCCATAAATCAATGGATTCCAGATTTGTTTACCATAAGTGATTCTACATAGATTGAGAACATCCTTCTAAAGACATTACGTAGATGAAGATTCTCCTCCTGGTAAATATCGTTGGCGTGTTTTCCAAAAGGTCAGTCATTCGAGTGTTTCCAAGAACATTTGACCAGGTCACCTTTCTCATTTCTTATTTGGAGATGCCTTTCCCCAATGCCTGCATGAAACTGAGAGAATGGGTCTATCCCTGCTCTTATTTTCTTCTTGAAACCAAAGCCTTAAACACTTCATAATTTAGAGACTCACCTCTTCAGGAGTTTTTTCTTTTTCTCTCTGCCTTATTCTCTTTCTCAGTCTCTGCTGGCTTCATCGTGTAGGTAGATTCTCTCTTTATAATTCGGAAGATGGCTAGGGGCACCTGGGTGGCTCATTCCCTTAAGCCTCCAACTCTTGGTTTCAGCTCAGGTTGTGATCTCACGGTTCCTGGGTTCAAGCCCCGCATCGGGCTCAGTGCTGACAGTGCCAAACTTCTTGGGATTCTCTCTGCCTCTCTCTGTCCTCCTCCCCTGCTTGTGCATGCACTCTCGTTCTCTCTCACTCTCAAACTAAATAAATGAACTTAAAAACTAATAGTTTGGAAGATGGCTACCAACAACTTGATGTTAGAGACCCCAGTAGAAAGAGTTATTTTGTTTGCTTGTTTGTTTCACTCAGAATCCCAGGGAAAACCTTGATGGTCCCTGTATGGGCATCTCACTGTTATTGGGGAATTTAAGTTCTGGATCAAGTGGAATCAGGGGAGCACATCCTGTTGTTTATGAAGGGAAATGAGAGAACTTCCTGTGCAGATAAAACTAATAGCTGAGAGTCCACTAAACTGTCTGAATCATTCTTGTCTTTTTTTTTTAATTTTTTTTAATGTTTATTTATTTCTGAGACAGAGCACGAGTGGGGGAGGGGTAGAGAGAGAAGGAGACACAGAATCCAAAGCAGGCTCCAGGCTCTGAGCGCTCAGCACAGAGCCCAACACGGGGCTCGAACTCACAAACTGTGAGACCATGACCTGAGCCAAAGTCCATCACTCAACCGACTGAGCCACCCAGGCGCCCCTGAATCATTCTTGTCTTAAACACAACCAGAGTTTAGTCAAAATCATAGTATTTTGTTAATAAATACATTCTTAAAGATGCCTTTATTCATGTTTGTTATATGTGATTTTAAAGTAAAACTTTTGCTTAAAAATATTATAGAAATTCATATAAAATGATTGTTTTTCAAATTAATTTGGGGGAGGGGTACCTGGGTGCTTCAGTCCATTAAGCATTCAACTCTTGATTTTGACTCAGACTCAGGTCATGACCTTGAAGTTCTTGAGATCCAAAGCTCTCCCACACCCCCACCCCCCCCCACCATCGGGCTCTGCCCTGACAGCCAGCGAGGAACTAGCTTGGGATTCTCTATCTCCCTCTCTCTCTGTCCCTTCCCTGCTCATGCTTGTGCACTCTCTCTCTCTCTCTTAAAATAAATTTTTAAAAAACTAAAAAATACAAGATATCCTGCAAATATGTAAAAGATTTATGCAATTTTTATGAAAATATTTTCAAAATCATTTTGTGAGTTACATAGAAAATTATTCTCATTACTTTATAACAACATTGATAAATTTTATTGTCTGCAGTCAAATGTTTTGTCATTAGTGTTTGTCTTAGGAGAAAACTCTGAAAGTTATTAAGTATATAGTGACAGAAAAATATTTTCATAAGTCCTTAGGGGTCAGACCACTTCCAAATTATCAAACAATAATATTTTACTCTGCAATTGTAAATTATTCCATAAAATGGAATGGCTGTAGAGAATATAGTGGCAATAAATCCTTACGACAAGAGTATGCTGTTTGGCATGCATTTAAAAAGAGAATTCATGTTTCCTTTGGAAATGCCAAAGGATTTATTCCCAATTTTGTTTCATAATATACATTTTGACTATATGACCACTTAGTTGAATCTGTTTCAGCAGTTTTTTGTTGTTTTTTTTTGTTTTGTTTTGTTTTATTAAAAAGGATCATGATACATTTATGCAGACAAAAATATGTGATTATAATGAAAAGTGTGGACTCCGATCATTCTGTGTGATTGACTGAGAACTAATTATGTCCTAGTCACCATTTCCCCAGATACCAGACTTTGGATAGACAAGGATCACTTCTGTCTAATTTACTTCAGACCCAAAGGCACCAGGTCTGGAAAGGTTGTTCTCAGCCCTCCTAAAACTTTCAAGGTCTTTTCTTTTTACCTTTGCAAGTTAGGTTGGGAGTACCTTCAGGGGAGATTTTGTTTTGTTCCGTTTTATTTTTGCTTTTGCCAATAGTGCTTCTGGGTTCTGAGGTAGACAGAGGAAAGGCTGATTGAAAAGGAAAGCTGTGGCTTTGGTCCGGTCAGTCGCCACATGGCCACACAGCCACAGGTCAGCTCACGTCTTCCTGGCATCTAATCATTAGAGTAACAGAAATATGCAATTCCGAACACAGTGAAGAAAAAAACAGCTCTTCTCTAGCCCTTCTCAGAGGGGTAACATTTCTGTTAAGAATTTTGTAAGGATGAGTGGGGCTTGGTAGGAAGGCCAGGGAGAGTGGGGAGAGAACTCCAAGCCAAGGTGATACCCTGTAAAATGCAAACCTTCAGGAACTGGACAGTTTGTGAAGGAATTTGGACTTCACTCTAACCTATGAGGTCCATTTGAAATTAGAGAAGCAATATGAGGAGACTGTAGTTCAGAAGCATCAGTCTTGCTGCAGCTGGAGGCAGGATGCAAACAGATGGTACTGGAAACAGGGACATAGTTCGCCAGGAATCTCCCGGGTGAGAATAGGTGAAAGACCTGAGTTTATGCAGAAGCAGTGAGAAGGGAAATGGGAGGTGACACGTAGGAGCTATTACTGACAATTTATGATATTTTTTAAGTTCATTTATTTATTTTGAGAGAGAAATAAAGAGTGCAACTGGGGTAGGAGCAGAGAGAGAGAGAGAGGGAGAGAGAAAATCCCAAGCAGGCTCCACACTGATGCAGGGGCAAACCCACAAACTGTGAGATCATGACTTGAGGTGAAATCAAGAGTCAGGTGCCCAACTAACCAAGACACCTGGCCATCCCTGACAACTTGTGATTTATTGGATGTGAAGATTGATAGGGAGGTGATCTTTCTCCTGTACCAGAAAAATCTCTGCAAAAAGTAATTATGATAATCTACTCACCTTGTTTCAAAATGTCTTCATTAGCCTCATGTTGTTTTTAGACAAAAAGACAAAATTCCTTATCTATTCATCTTTGCATCTTTAGCACTTAATATATAGTACACACTTAATAAGTACAAATATTCTCCATCCCATTTCCTCCCTGTTCTATGAATATGTGCCATCTAAATTGATCTATATTCTCTCCTGAAGGTGGAGATTAAAAAAAAAAATTTAATGTCTCTCAAAAAATTTTTTTGAGAGAGAGACAGACACAGCATGAATGTGGGAGGGGCAGAGAGAGAGGGAGACCACAGAATCCAAAGCAAGCTCCAGGTTCTGAGCTGTCAGCACAGAGCCCGATGCAGGGCTCGAACTCATGAACCAAGAGATCATGACCTGAACTGAAGTTGGATGCTTAACCAACTGAGCCACCCAGGTGCCCCCTGAAGGTAGAGATTTTAAAGGAGATCAACTGAGTGGCTGTTGGTGACAGATGAAATAGTTCTTGGGACTCCTAGTAACAAACTTGACATACATCTTGTCCAAATAAGATAACTAAGGTGGAATTCTCAATAAACTACAAATTGTAATACAAATATAAAGGCTATGGGGACACCTGGGTAGCTCAGTCGGTTAAGCTTCTGACTCTTGGTTTCGGCTAACGTCATGATGTCATGGTTTGTGGGTTTGAGCCTCATGTCGGCTCTGGGCTAACAGAGCCTGGTTGGGATTTTCTTTCTCTCCCTCTCTACCCCTTCTCCTCCCCCACTTGTGCTGTCTCTGTTTCTCTCAAAATAAATAAATAATAAACTTATAAAAACAAATATAAAGGTTATGATTATGTTCTTTTGCATATTTTATACTTGCTGAGGTCCTCGGTCTTTGGTAGAATATGAAGAAATGTTTTTAGGGTCAAAGATATGAGTGTTCTAATCTCAGTGTGACCACAAGCTAAGACCATTTATTATTTTAAAGGACCTTTTTCATATAAGCAAAACCCAGGGGTATTTTTAAGTGCAGAATTTTGGCAAGGCCATCTGATATATTCCTATAAATGCATGCCTTGAGGTCTTTTCCAAACATAGTTGACCCATTTGGGATAAACATTCTTAAAATGATCTTACATCAAATAAATATTGACATGTTTTTTAAGGTCATTTGACACAAGACTAGAATATTAACCAGAGGCTAGATTGGATTATTTTTTTTTTACCAATAAGTGAAATTTAAATTCACTGCATTTATTGTATAATATAAATCTCAAGTATTAAGAAGTAATTTTGAGTTTCTGTAGCCCCTGTCATACCCTAAGTGACTAGTAAAAGTATATAATAAATGTATAGAGGTTATTCACTTATGATGCTTATAAAATATTTTTCATATCCCATTTTCTTAATAATGCTCAGGAACCAAAAGATCTGAGATGGTAAAACAGAAGTTTCTTTCAAGCTATTATTTATCTCTGCATATTTCATTTTTCCCTTTCTGGACTATGCTTTATAGGTAATAAAGGAAACAAAAAGAATGAGACTTGGGTCTGGGAGGACAAAATTAGAGAGAAAAAACTGTTCTATTATTGAGAAAGATGATGAATTTATAAAGGCAGGACAAAATGTTCAGTCATCCTTCTAATGAATATTTTTGTTCCACATCAAAGCACAAATATGTTTCAGGGTTTATGTGTGAAGGGGCATCCATTATGATGAGAAATACTTCTTCGTGGGAGCGAAATAGCAGGGAATATATTTCCTATCACTATAAAGCTAGACACATATTTTGTTTATGTGACAAGTAAATTGGTGATATCCTCACATCCCACAGAATGATCTCTTAATTTCCAGGCCCCAAGGAGCAACCCCAAATTCCCCATTCACCTCAGATCAGGTTTTTGGCAAAAAATGGATTTTAAGAAATTACTACGTTTCCCAATTTTGGCCACTTTCATTGTGTGTGTTGGAAGAATTTAAATTTAAAAGAATTCATTTAAAAGAATGTGTAATTGCTGGAGAAGGGAAGAAGTGGGTCTCGTATCTTAATTTTTAAAAATGAAATCATTAAAGTGATACCTTTACAGGCCGATGCACTCTTTTTCCAGGTCTGTTCATAATCACTCTTGGAGTTGTTCCTCTCTAAAGTCACCCGGGATCTGGCTTGCTATTGTTGCTCTCCTTACCTTGGTAGTTCCTTTCCATCTCTCCCTCTCTCATTCCTCCCTAAGGGAGTGTCTAAACACCAAAATACCAAGTTAAAGAAGATTGCCACAATCAAGGCCGATCATAAGGTTTCACGTGAGAATGTCAAATGAAGAAGATATAACAAACAACAAACATTCAAATCTTTAGATGGTGTGGTAGGCAGACCACCTTACCCTACCCCAAGAGGTGATTATACCGAATCCTGAGAACCTGTGAATATGTTACGTGACCTGATGAAAGGGACTTTGCAGGTCCTATTAAAGATAAATTGAGCTAAGGAATTTATCCTGGATTATCTGGATGGGTGTAGCAGAGAAACTTCTCTGGCTGGAGTCAGAGAGATGCAGAAGTTAGGAAGATGAGAAATGGAGGAAAGACAACCCCTTGAGCCTGTCACTGGAGGGGCCACGTGGAAGGCATGAGAGTGAATGTGGGCAGCCTCGAAGAGCAGAGACCAGCCCCCCCATGATGGCCAGCACGGATCTGAGTATGGTTGTCCCACAGCGGCAAGGACTGAAGTAAACCAACAAGCTGAATGAACGTGAAAAACTTCTTTCCCACAGCCTCTACCAAGAAATACAGTCCTGAGGCACTGGGAGGCTCAGTCAGTTAAGCATCGAACTCTTGATTTCTGCTCAGGTCATGCTCTCATGGTTGTGACCTGAGCTGTGAGGTCGTGAGGCTGTAAGATGCAGGTCGATGAGATGCAGCCCGATGCTGGTCGTGAGAGCCCTGCATCGGGCTCTGTGCTGATGGTGGGGAACCTGCCTGAGATTCTCTCTGTCCCTCTCTCTTTGCCCGTCCCCTGCTTGTGCACTCGCATGTGTGCGCGTTCTCTCTCTCTCTCTCAAAATAAATGAATAAACTTTCAGGAGAAAGAAACAGCCCTGCTGACACTCTGATTTTGGCCTGTGAAACCCTAACCTGAGCACCCATTTAATCCCACCCAGACTTTGGAGCAACAGAAGTTATAATATATGTATATATTTTTAATGTGTTAAAAAGGGACACCTGGGTTGTTATTTGGTTAAGCATCAGACTTCAGTTCAGGTCATGATCTCGCGGTTCATGGGTTTGAGCCCCAGGTTGGGCTCTGTGCTGACAGCTCAGAGCCTGGAGCCTGCTTCAGATTCTGTGTCTCCCTCTCTCTGCCTCTCCCCTGCTCGTACTCTGTCTCTGTCTCTCTCTCTCTCTCAAAAATGAATAAAAGTTAAAAACTAAAAAAAAAAAAAAAAAAAAAAAAAAAAAATCAATCATAAATGAAAAATACAGATATAAATTTTTAAAAGTATGTTAAAAAAGTGTTGTTTCAAGTCACTAAGTTTGTGGTAATTTGTTATGGCAGCAAAAAACCAACATATATGGATATAGATTTTAATAGAATCTTTAGTTCTATTTTTACTGTTAAAGTTTTCACAACGAAAGGGGGAAAACTAAAACCAATTTTGAGTAGATTTTCCTCAAAGTTTATGTTCTGTTATCAGGCAAGGTTTGGTCAGGACAGAGGAAACCACTACAGGTATTTCAAGCAGGCAGGGTATTAAGCATTTTAAAAGCAAACAAAACAAAACAAAATGAAAACATGGTTGAGGGAGCAAAAGTGAAGAAAATCATCTCTCGTGAAATCTGGAACCTGAAGGAACCACAAGAAACCACCACTGATGATCTGTCATCTGTGGCACTGAATGAGTAATCCTCGCAAGAATAATCCTGGCAAGAATAAAGTGGCTGGCAAAACTTCATTTCTACTGTCTGCTATGGCTTTATGTCTGCCTTGCTCCGCTGCAGGAATAGTGATGGCTTCTGCCTCTCTCTGCTTTCCAACCTTATGTGATTGCCTCTCACTGGTGGAATCTAACGCAGAAGCCAGGCTTCTACCTCCTGCAATACAGAGAAGAACACAAAAGCAAAATGGCCCTGAATGACTGGCACATTGCCATATTGTATTGTTTCCATTGCATCAATACCACATGTAGAAAAATAAAGGAAGGCAGGAAGAGGAGAGCAGCACCATCCACCAAAGCCCTTCATGATACTTGCAAAGTGAAAGTATTCAGTATACAGTATTCAGTATTCAGTATTCAGTATATATTCAAAGTATTCAGATACTTACAAAGTGAAATAGTAAAAGAGCCTCTATTCTTCCTCGCAAGCTCCGTTTTATCTGCACGAACGCCTTCCCTCTAGAGCTCAGTGTATTTTTGCTGCACTCACACAACATAGAATCATGGGCTGTTAGAGACTATTTACTTCAATTTTCTCCTTTTACATAAAAGGAACAAAAAGACTGAAGAAGTTGCTGAATAGTCCAAGTCAAGAGAGGTAGTTAGTGACTCAACAAGGTCAGGGTCTTTTGAAGTCTTTCTAGTGTCTCAACTTATGTCAAGGTCCATGAAGTGTCTGCAATTTTACCCGACTTACAGGTTAAGTGGATGCTGGCAGAAGACACAAGACTCGTGGGTCAGAGATGACAGACTTTAGTATTCAAGGTACAGCAGGAGCTAGAGGGTCCATATGGATATCATATTGATTCCTCTTGAATCAAATCTCATAGTAGTGATGCTTAGGGGTCATTTGGATGCTATGCGCATAGCAGGTTTGCATTGTAGGCAAAGAACACCAGGCCTGAGGAACTTACAGCTTTTTTTTTTTTTTTATCATGTGGAAGCAAGCCTGCTCCTTTTCCAGTGAGACATGTAACTTCAATCCTCAAGGTTGCTCATTGCAAACATAACCCTGAGAAATGGCCCTGCTAAATGGCCTTGCATTCTTGGCACACCAGCAAAAATGCATAGGTGAGGGTCCACTGCCTCTCCCAATACCCACCCAGCAGTAAGTTCTGAGAGGGTACACAGGCAATTGTTCACACTTATAATTTAAAATGTGTATTTGCAACATGGAAAAAAATGTATATACAATATATGTAAATACTCTGTTTATGAAATTATCCATGATTCTGAATATTGTTTGTAGTTTGTTCATTTTCACTACCATAAAACATTGTATTGGGTGAATATGTAACCATTTACAGATCTGTTCACCTGTTGATAAACATTTGAGCTGGTCTGTAAAATTTTGCTATTATGCTACTATTAATATTTTTGCATACATTTTCTGGTACATATGTACAGAAGTTTCTTTAGAGTATTTGACTACTTGTGAGATTACCTGGTTATCAATGAGGCTAAAAATAACTGCATACATTCATTCACAATTTGTTTTCCTGTGAATTGCCTGTTCATATCTTTTACCCACTTTTCTATTGGGTTGCTTGTCTTTTTAAGTTTATTTTTAAGAGTTCATGGTTTTATCCCTAATTCATGATTACAACAAAATATTTTAGCAATACAAAGGAACATTCTTACTCTGCCCACTGCTGCCAATTTTTTTTAAAGGTTATCTGTTAAAACCTATAATTTCAAACATCATTTTTATGGCAATATGATAAAAGCATTCTTTTTAAAATCGGAAATGAGATAAGAATTGTTTCTGTCATGGCTTCTATTTAACATCATGTTGGAAGTTCTCCCCAGCTCGTTAAAGCAAGAAAAGGAAATAAAAGATATAAGGTGCCGGAGTGGTAGCAAGCAATCACAGATTATATAATTGTCTTATAAAAGCCAAAATTATTCACAGAAAAGTTAGTAGAAATGGTAAGAGAATTTATAAACTGCATGGGTATGTTTAGAATCATAAATGATAAGTCAAATGTTGTTTTTCTGCAAATAAGGAGTTGACAATGTGTTTTTTTGTCTTTAATCTGTTACTGTGATGAATCATTTGTAGATTGTGTGTGTGTGTGTGTGTGTGTGTGTGTGTGTGTGTGTGACTATTAGGCCATTTCTGTGTGTATTTGTTTGTCTTTTATCTTGATCTCATGCTTGGTTGATTTTAATCTGTGGCCAACCTGGAGGCCTAAATTGGCAATTCTTTCCTCTGGCTATATTTATGTTTGCTTCTTGTTGAAGTCAAGAACACCAATGAGCTGGGGCCATTTCAGCTGCCTTAAAGGACCCAGGTTATAATCCGAAGCTGTGATTGAGCTCCTTGAACTGGTTGCTGTTAAGAGGCTAAATTTCACATGTGCCGTGTTGATGCTGGTTTTGGCCCTCAGACAAACACCCCTTATATGTTCGTTTAATTTAATTAATTTATGAATGTATGTATGTATGTATTTATTATTTTCATTTTTAAATTTTTATTTATTCTTGAGAGAGAGAGAGTCAGAGTGCAAGTGGGGGAGGGACAGAGAGAGAGGGAGACAGAATCTGAAGCAGGCTCCAGGCTTGAAACTGTCAGCACGGAGCACAACGTGGGGCTTGAACTCACAAACCATGAGATCATGACCAGAGCCAAAATCGGATGCTTAACTGACTGAGTCCCCAGGTGCCCCATATTTATTTACTTGTTTTAGAGAGAGAGAGTGCATGAGTTGTGGAGAGGGGCATGGGGAGAAGTAAAGAGGTCTTAAGCATGCTCCATGCTCAGTGCAGAGCCCAACTAGGGCTCAGTCTCATGACCCTGGGATCATGAAGTGAGCTGAAATCAAGTGTCAGAAGCTCAACCAATTGAGTCACCCAGGCATCCCATGTTAACTTACTTTTTAACACCCTGGTTGCAGCTCTACCTGTTTTTGGTAGGGAAAGGGTGGTGTTAGTGTTAGAGATTTCCCTTACTTCCTGTGAGGTCAGCAATGCATTCAGAATTATGCTGCTTGTGGGATCTAGTTGTTTTGTACTGAAAGGGATTGTTTTTAATGTTTATTTATTTTTGAGAGACAGAGAGTGTGAGCAGGGGAGGGTCAGAGACAGAGGGAGACACAGAATCTGAAGCAGGCTCCAGGCTCTGAGCTGTCAGCACAGAGCCCGACGCGGGGCTCAAACTCACGGACCGCGAGATCACGACCTGAGCTGAAGTCAGCCGCTTTACCGACTGAGCCACCCAGGTGCCCCTCTTTTTTTTTAATTTTTAAAACATTTTTTAAATGTTTATTTATTTTTGAGAGGGCGTGCGTGCAAGAGACAGAACATGAGTGGGGGAGGTGCAGAGAGAGAAGGAGACAGTATCTGAAGCAGGCTTCAGGCTCTGAGCTGTCAGCACAGAGTCTGACTCGGGGCTTGAACTCGCTAACCAAGAGATCATGACCTGAGCTGAAGTCGGACGCTTAACCAACTGAGCCACCCAGGCACCCCTGGAAAGGATTTTTAAAGAACACTGTTTTCCATTTTGAAACCATTCCATCCCACTTTTTTTTTTTTTTCCAATCCATCCTTATAGTTTTTAAATTTCCTAGCTTATGGAATATCAAATACCAAGTTGTGGCTGAAACTGCTACTTTCCTACTTAATATCTATTATCCATTTTTCCCTTAATAACATAACCTCAATTTTACTTAAGGTGGCAATGTGTTCAGATGAAAACTTTCTGGCAGCTACACATGCTCATGTGATTCAGTTCTTGTCGATTATCCAAACCCAGAGTCACCTGGGCTTTACGGAAAGCCACTGAACGGGGCTGGCTCAGCTGTTGTGGGTCCTTTTGCCTTTTTCCCCTTCCTCAATTTTTCTGCCTAACCACTTCCTCGATAGTGATTACCCTTGAAACCTTGGTCAAAAGAATCCCAAAGACTTTGGCAGTAAAGTCTTTGAGCTACTGTATCTGTTCTGGACTTCTCGTAACATGAGAGAAAAATAAACTATCTTGTTGAATCCACTATTACTGGGTTTTCAGTTACATGCAGCTGAATGCAGTTCCCAACTGATACATTTCATATCTAAGTTTGATGTAATTTTTAAAGCTTATTTTTATTTATTTTGAGAAACAGAGAGAGTAAGGAGGGGAGGGGCAGAGAGAGAAGACAGAATCACAAGCAGGCTCAGTGCTGTCAGCGCAGAGCCAGAGCTCTGCCTTGAACTCAAGACACTCATGGACGGACCATGAGATCATGATCTGAGCTGAAGAGTCAGACACAACTGAGCCACCCAGGTGCCCCTAATTGTGATGTGATTTTTTTTAAGCGCTAACATCTTTAAGTAAGTAGCAGGCTTAAAAAATCACAGTGACAAATCACATTTTTTATATGTTTGATAATTTGAAGTGTTTTGTTTTGTCATACTTAATTATGGATGCAGCTGGAGATCAGATGTATCTATGCTTGTGATTTCAAGAAATTTTTACTGAAGTTATAATTTGATCTTATCCAAAGAAAAATGAAACTTTAAGTCAATAGTTCCTATCTGATATTATATATCTATCATGATTCACATATTAGAAAATTAATATGATTCTGTTATTTTAATGCCTTGCTATTTCCTCCAGAGATTTAACTTAATGTATTTCAACTTTCATCGTATTGAGTCTGTTTTAGAGTCCTTGAAGGTTATCTATACATTGTTCTTGCACTAGTTCCCAGGTAGAAAAGTAATAGAGTCAACTATCCCTTTAACTCTTTTCATTTATTTTAATGTATCGATGTTTTTTTGGACATGTGGAACTATTGTCATCCAGATGGCTGTATTGGATAAAAATAACGTTCTATGTTCAAAACTAACAGTAATTGATTTTTTCGGTTTAGAAGATAAGGCAGCTTCACTTTGCTGTATAATCTTTATTGTCAATATTTTAATCAATTTTTAAAAGCTTATTCCATCTAAAACTCCTCACTAAGGCAGAGTTGTAATAATGATCATTCCTCAAGTAAAGGGAAGAAATTAATAGGAGAGGAAACTAGAAACGAAGTGAATGCTTTGCCCATTTTGAGTTGTCTTTATGGTATAACAACTACCTTGTTTGGTTTTGTTTTCTTTCCCCACCTATATTTGTTTGTTTGTTTGTTTGTTTGTTTATTATTGAATTCCAGCTTTATGCCAGAGTCTTCATATACCATCTTACTCTTTTAGGCCACAGGGCCCCTGTCTCAGTGCACATGATACTTACTAGAATCCAAGTTCTAGGTCACTGAGTTTGTAGATGGTCTCGGCCAAATGTCAGCTCAGAACTTGATACTGTTTGGATTCCTACTTTCATCTTCTTCTCGGTTTCCTTGAACTTCTACTACTTTACTGTCCGTTTAGCCACATACCGGAAAAAGTGTTTCTTGCTTGTTTGTTTGCTTTAGTTTTGTTTTATTCAGAATTTTGTGTGCTCTGTTCTTACACAGTTTCTCCAGACATCTGGCCAGAAATAGATATCTGGACTTTATTGAGAGAATGAGCTTGATAGGTAATTTGGAGATCATATTACAAAGGCTTAATTTTAAGAGTGATGGATAGGAGAGATGAGAGTGTTTGAGTTGATTCTCAGATTTCTGGCTTAACCAGATGGATCAGTGCCTTGTGTTCACTGAATTAAGACTCCAAAGAGGAGGCATCAGTTTTTGTGGAAAGATGCTGAATTCAATTTTGAACAGGTATCATTTGTCATGACTGACACAACTAATTTGCATCTTTCTTATTTGCAAAGTAGAGATAATATCTACTTCACAACAGAGTTTTTATGGGTATTAAATATAATAATGAGTGTGAAATCTTAATGAACTATGAAGGGCATTAGATACTAAGAAACCTTGCTTCTTTCCACAAAGCTAATTGGTCAGACAAAAGAGGTCCTTAGAGGGGTGCCTGGGTGGCTCAGTTGGTTGAGTGTCCGACCTCAGGTCATGGTCTTGCAGTTTGTGAGTTTGAGCCCTGCGTCGGGATCTGTGCTAACAGCTCAGAACCTGGAGCCTGCTCCAGACTCCTTGTCTCCCTTTCTCTCTGCCCCTTTCCTGTTTGTGCTGTCTCTCTCAAAACTAAATAACCATTAAAAAAAAATTTTTTTTAAAGGAGCCTTAGAGACTTCTTTATTAAAAATTGGGCCAGTGTCTAACAGGGTGTGATAACCAGTGAAAATGGGAGAAATAAGTGGCTAGCTCCTTCTGAACACTATAAGTCTTTTCCAAAACACACAAACCATTTAAGGATCATTTATTAGCCTAACTAAAAAATGTGACACTTTAAAAGAGTGAAGGTGAAATTGATCATGCAGTTATTTTCTGAACCACAGTTATTTCCCTTCTGATTCTTAATGATACAGAAAATATGGACAACATTAGTTGTCTGGATTTGGAAAGTGATTTCCTGAGCTAGAGAATGTATTTTTGTGTGCAGAATTAAAACTAAAGGAAGCCAAACTGAAAAGTCCTTCAATGGGTAGGGTAAGAACTCCTGTGGTGTAGAGGTCCCCAGACTATCTATCCCAACATACTCGTATGCTGCCAATAAGTTGTAAGTGTGCCTTGACCTGGGTCCTTGAGTTGAGGCCAGAAATAAAAAAGTCAGACTACTTCTAGAAAAAATGAGTATGAGATATGCCTGTTATGAAAACACAAAGAATTCTTCTTTCCAGGAAGAGAAACGAATAGAGATTTTACCTTTGCACTAAAGAAAGGGGGAGTGAGGGTCAGAGGTGGAGAAAAGTCACAAAGAAAAGTGAAGGGAAGGAAACATTCTTCCTCCAGCTAGACTAAGAATTAAATTTAAATGAGACAGATTAATAGGAGAAAAAGCCAAAAGTTTATTACATGCCCATGGAAGCCCGATCATGAAATCGACACCCAAGGAAATGAACAAGGCAGGCAGTTTTTATACTTTTTAGACAAGAGACAATAGATCTTGAGGAATTGATAGCAGAGAAAACAACTTTGGGAGCTTCAATTAGTAAGGAATTCTAAACAGAATTTGGGCTGGGGTAGTAAATTAGTAAAAGTAACAAGGGATATTTATGAAGACTTCCCTGCTCTACGGGCCACCTGGGTGGCTCAGTCAGTTAAGCTTCTGACTCTTGATTTTGACTCATTTCATGATGATGAGGGAAACCAATGCAAAAAAAAAAAAAAAAAGATGCAGTTTAAATTAATTCCTTTACAGCCTGTAGCCCATTGATAGATGTCAGAGACCTGCAATGTGTAATGCTTGCCAAGATGTTTATGGCTGCCTTAATGCCTTAATGTTTACATTCCCTTAAAAACTAAAAGCAACCTTATCTGGACAACAGTTAAATCTTCAGGGTCCTATTGATGAAATTTGGGGTTCATGAGCAAATGGCTAAGAAAGAATTCTTGAGATGTGTTTGGTGCAAAAAGGAGATTTTATTAAAACATGGGGACAGGACCCATGGGCAGAAAGAGCTGTACTGGGGTGGCGAGGAACCACGGATTATGTATGTTTAGGTTGGGTGGGGGTAGAGATAAAGTTAGTTTTTAAAGAATTTCTGTAGGCTGAAAGCAGGGTCTCACAGGACCCTGAAGATTTAGCTATTGTCAGGATAAGGTTGCTTTTAGTTTTTAAGGAAGTGTAAACATTAAGACAGCCATAAATGTCTTAGGGAGTGTTACACGCTGCAGGTTTCTGACATCTATCAATGGGTTGCAGGCTGAAAGGGAATTTAAAACTACACTTTATTCTTGTCTTTGTTTTCCTCATCACTATGAGACCCTGCTTTCAGCATAAAGCAATTTCCTGGAAACTAACTTTCTCTCTATCCCCCCTCCTTCCACAAACTTAAAAGTATATAATGAGTCGCTTCTCACAATCCCAGGGCAGCTCTTTCTGCCTATAGGTCCAATCCCCGTGCTTTAATAAAATCACCTTTTTGTATCAAAGATGACTTAAGCATTCTTTCTTAGCTATTTGCTCTGTGAACCCCACTTCAAGTTTCAGCAATGATCTTGCAGTTCCTGGGATTGAGCCCCAAGTCAGGTTCAGCAGTGACAGAGCCGACAGAGTCTGATTGGGATTCTCTCTCCCTCTCTCTCTGCCCCTCCCCTGTTCACCCTCACATGCATACTCTTTCTCTCAAAATAAATACAACTAAAATAAAAAATACTTCTCTGCTCCAAATTTCCTATCTCTGGTCATAAGGATGTCATCTTTTTACCCTCTGGTGTAGGGAGGTTACCATTTACGACAGAATTTTTTTTCTTGATTTCAGGGAGACAGAGGAGCATCTGAGTGTCCTTTTTGTTTTTTTTAATTTTTTACAAAATATTTTATTTATTTTTTGAGAGAGAGAGGAGGACAGAGGATCCAAAGCGGGTTCCATGCTAACAGGCTGATAGCATCAAGCCCATGTGGGGCTCAAACTCAAGAAACGTGAGATCACAACCTGAGTCAAAGGCCGACACTTAACCAACTGAGCCAGCCAGGCGCCCCATCTGAGTGTCCTTCTTACACAAGCTATCTCTTAAGTGACTTTTATTTAAAATAACCAACGTGCCAAAGTGGCACATCTTAGGGTTGTCTGCCCTTGGTCCCCACAAGAGTTACCTCTGGCAACAAATAGACCTGTCCTATTTACCCATGTATGCCTTATGAGTATTATTTTCTATTTATGCCACAGCAAGGAACTGCTGTAGATAGCTTCTTTTAACACTTTCATCTAGGTTTACCACCTCTATTTTTAATTGGTATTTCTTTTACAAAACCTGTAACAAAACATTGCATATATATGACATGAATCATAAATTTATAGATTGTTGAAATGTTCACAGTTTGAACATAGTTGTAAATAATATATTTCCAGTACTCCCATTCATGACCCCTTCCAGTCACTACCTTTTCCTGAAGGTGTCCAAAAGAAACAATAGGCCCCAAATGTAGTCACATATGTTAAGTCCCACAAAGACTTAATATCTAACTGAATTGTAGTTTCAGCCACTCCTAAAGGTGGAATTTTAAATGGGTCAGTCTGGCATTTCCTGTCAGCACTAGTGCAGTAATCTGCATAGTAGGAGCCCTGCCCCTCCTCCCAAGGTGACCTTGTCTGAAACAATCCTTTCTTTTCTTTTGCTAATAACTTCCTTGTCCCACCCATTGCTGCCCATAAAAAGCTGGATATTTTGTTTTGCTCTTCTATTTGTTGGAGGGAAGCTGCCCTACTCAAGAATCATTGAATGAAGCCAATTGGATCTCTAAATTTACTCAATTGAATTTTTCTTTTTTTTAATTTTTTTTTAATGTTTATTTATTTTTGAGACAGAGAGAGACAGAGCATGAATGGGGGAGGGGCAGAGAGAGAGGGAGACACAGAATCGGAAGCAGGCTCCAGGCTCTGAGCCATCAGCCCAGAGCCTGACGCGGGGCTCAAACTCACGAACCGTGAGATCGTGACCTGAGCCGAAGTCGGACGCTCAACCGACTGAGCCACCCAGGCGCCCCAATTGAATTTTTCTTTAACAAAGATAACCACTATACAGAATTCTAACCCCATGAGTGTAGACTATTCGTGAACTTTATAGAAACAGAATTATACTGTAATTTTTGTTTCATTGCTGACTTTTTCATTGCTAGCTTCTTTTGTTTGATCTTATTTTTGTGAAATTTATTTATATTGTTATTTGAAGTTTAGTTTGTCCAAAGTTTCAATTCATTTATCCACTATGCTGTTGAGGGACAATGGCTTTTTTTTCCCCCCGAGTTTTAGGGTTAATTATAAATAGTGCTGCTATAAACATCCTTAATTTAGTATTTAGCAAATTCAGGTATGCATTTAATATATGATGTTAAATAATTTTCAAAGAGATAGTCCAAATTTATACTCTCCCAGACTGAATGAGAGTTCCAGTTGCTTCACATTTTTATCAACACTTGATATTGTCAGTCTTCTTAATTTTAGCCATTCTGATAAATGTGGTATCTAAGTGGGGTGTCTCTCCATTGGATGGGGGCTTCCAAATGTGGGGCAACGATGGGTAGAAGCCAGTGGCTAAGGAGGCAAAAGAATTCACCTAAAGCAGAAGAGATAGAAGTTTACTGAATACACTGCAAGGGAATGCTGGGCAGGAAGGCAGAGGAGAGGCTGTCTGCAACTGAGGTAGTGGGAGGGGCTATTTTTAAAGGTGGTATGGCAACTTATGGAATTCTCTCTTTTTTGGTAACTGTGCCTGGTTGTAAGTAGGCCATTGGTCAGGGCCTATGGATACCTTGAAATGAGTCGCCTGAGGGGCCTGTTTATATTCAGCTGAGAGGTCTCTGTGGGCCCTTTCTACATTCCATTGTTCAAGTCTGTTTGGCTAAAAGCAGCCGCTACAGTAAATGTGGTATTGTTACCCTAAACTGGGTTTGCTTTTTGGTGTGTTTTAAGACAAGAGACACAACCCAGCCAAAGAAAAGGAAAAAGAAAGGATTTTACTTGCAACAAATAAAGGAGAACAATGGGAATGTTTCCTAAAGTTGTGTCTCCTCGAACAACAAAACTGGGGGAAATTTTAACCTAAGGATACAGATGTATTCACAAAGGGACTTGCACAGGGGTGCCTGGATGTCTCAGTTGAGTGTCTGCTTCTTGATTTCGGCTCAGGTCATGATCCTAGTGTTGTGGAATTGTGGTAGAGCTCCTCCCTAAGGAATGTGGTGAAAACCTCAAGAAGGAAACCTGGTTATGTGCGCATGCATGACATTCCTCATGACTCTGAACATAGATCGCCCATTCAGACTGTATGTTACCACATATGGGACACAGAGGAGCAAAAATTATACAAAAGGCAAACTCCCACCATGCTCGGGGCTCAGCCTGTTGGGTCTTAGCCCACTGAGCCTGTGCTGGCATGAATAAAGTTGCTTCCTGGAAAGAAAAACCTTGGTGTCGTGACTCTCTGTGTGTGACTCACCCTACATTTCATGGGGGCTCTCCCAGGAGGTGGAGGTGGTGTTTCACCTCCCTTGTCTCTGGGGTACAAACCTTGGGACACTAGGAGAGGTGACCTCACCTGGCGTCAGTGGACCACCTGATCCAAAGGAGACTAGCCCCTCCTGGTGCACCAGGGCAAGAGACCCAGATGCACAAAGGAACCAGGCAAGGCCCAAGAATGAGCTCAGGGAGCATCTCCTGTCAGACTGGTAACCTGGGTTCGTTTTGGGAGACCTGCATCTAAGAGGCAGAGGGGGAGTATGATCACCTCCCAGAGTTGCCTGAGTAGTTCCATAAGGAACAAAACCACAACTCTAAGGTGCTGGGCGCTGGGTAGTGGGTTGGAGTCACTGTGTGACTGTGTATGAATGAGACAGACAGTGGAAAGGTTTCAACCTGACCAATGGGCCCAAGCAAGTGTTTAGTCCCGATCCGGGGCTCTGTGGCAACCTCATACAGCTTTAGGGTGGAATCAGACTTCCTCGGGAGTCTTATCAGGGTCAAGGCTTGATACTGAATCTGACAATGCTAAGAGGCACCTAAAATATATCTAAGAGAGGCTGAAAACAATGAAGCTAGTTTGTGTCCTTTCCAAATTAGTCCCGCCCTTCCCCTATTTTTCTCTCTTGTGCATGAAAGTTGTTCATTACGGGGAGGAAATGGGTGGAAAGTAGAGTAAACCAATTCCCCTAGAGTGTATGTTGAGGAATTTCAAAAAGGGATATTCAGGAGATTATGGTGTGAAATTAACTTCTAGAAAGCTCCATATTGGCCATCATTCAGGGTGGGCTGGCCCTCTGAGGGCTCACTTGATAAGGAACTAGTTGGCTGAGTGTTCAGGGTTGTTGTGGAGGATCCAGGCCACCCTGGCCAATTTCCTTACATTGACTGTTGGCAAGACCTGGTCCTATCTTGGCCGCCTTGGCTCAAGGGCTGTATTGAAGAGAACTGTTAAGTTATGATGTCTCATGTCGCAGCTTCCTCCAAATGCTGGCCAAAAACTGAAAAACCCATACTGTCGGGAGAGCCTGAGGGGACCCCATCAACATATGCCCAATGTACCTCTCACTGTTAGGACAGAACCAGGGTGCTCACTATCGTCAGGAGGGCCACTGGGAAAATAAGTGCCCCCTGCAGCTGGGTAATTCTCAGCAGTGCTCCAAGCAGAAAGAAAGAGGCCATGTGGTCTTGGGCTGGTACCAACCAGCATCATGACCTCACAGGGCCCCTGAAGATGATTTTGTGGGGCTAGCTGCCGTGGAGGACTCTAAGGAGGACTAGAACAAACCAGGCCCTATTTTGTTAGACCCCCAAGAGCCTATGGTCAGAATGAATGTGGAGGCCGACCCATCAACTTCATGGTGGATACTGGGGCAGAACATTCGGTGGTGACCCAACCCGAGGGCCCCCTCTCACAGAGACAAGCTACCATTGTGGGGGCCACAGGCAACCGGACACATCCTTTCCTGCTGCCTCGGTGATGCAATTTAGGTGGCCATGAAGTCATCCATGAATTCTTGTACCTCCCAAACTCCCCCATGGCTTTAATGGGCTGTGACCTTTTGGGAAAGCTCCATGCCCAGATAACTTTAAACTCTCAGATAAACTTTAAAAACTCAGGGACAAGCTGCTCTGACCCTATGAAAGCCGTAAGCAAGGATTATGACTCTCACGATTCCCCAAGGGGAAGAATGTTGCTTCTACATTCTCATGGAGGAGCCACAACAGGGACTTCAGCTGCCCTTCAGAGTACCAGGGGTGTGGGCTGAGGACAACCCACCAGGACTGGCCCAGAACATACCTCCAGTAATTGTAGAACTAAAGCCAGGGGCAGGGCCCATCCACCAAAAACAATATTTCATCCCTGTAAGGCACAGGTGGGGATACAGAAGCACCTGGAGAGACTTCTAAAACATGGGATCCTTCAACCCTGTCAGTCATCTTGGAACACTCCTCTCCTACAGTCCAGAAGCTGGGCACTGATGACTACTGGCTGGTCCAAGACCTGCATGCAGTAAACTAGACCACTGTCACCCTGAACCCAGTTGTCCCAAATCCATAGTCTTGGGTCTTATCCGTGCTGAAGGTGCCTTCTTCATATGCCTAGACCTCAAGGATACTTTCTTCTGCATCCACCTGGCTCCCTAGAATCAACCACTCTTCACCTTCCAGTGGGAGAAAGTTGAAAATGGTGACAAGGGCCAGTTGACTTGGACCAGGTTGCCTCAGGGGTTCAAAAATTCCCTATTTCTGGCACTGCATTAGCCTCAGACCTAAGAACCTTCCCAGTGGATCAACATGGCTGTGTCTTGCTTCAGTAAGTAGCAAGTAGCATGGAAGGAACCTGATAGCTCCTTACCCTCCTATGGGAGACTGACTATAAGGCCTCAAGGAAAAAGGCCCAACTCTGTCAAAAGAAAGTCAATTACCTTGGCTTTCACCTCTCCCAGGGGCAGTGCCAACTCAGCCCAGAGAGAAAAGAGGCTGTTTGATCCCGGTCCTGCCAACCCGAAGTCAGGTTCGGGAGTTTCTTGGGACTGCAAGTTTCTGTAGAATCTGGATACCTAACTTGACTGTCTTGGCAAAACCCCTTTATGAGGCCACAAAGGGGGTAAGCGGGAACCTCTGTTATGGGAACAAGTACAGCAAAGGGCCTTTAGAGAGATCAAATGGATACTCGCCAATGCGCCTGGTCTGGGGCTCCCAGACATGTCCAAGCCCTTCTTCTTGTATGTTCATGAACATACTAGCATCGCAGTGGGAGTCTTAACTCAGATGTTGGGGTCATGGCATCACCTGGTGGCATATCTCTCCAAGTAGCTTGACTCTGTTACCCAAGGCTGGCCACCCTGCCTATGGGCACTGGCATCTATGGCCCTCTAGTGTCTGAAGCTGACAAGTTAACTAAGGGACAAGAATTGACAGTCCAACTGCCATGTTCAGTATTGACATTAATGGAGTACAAGGGACAGTACTGTCTAACCAACACCAGGATGGTCAGATATCAGGGAATGCTATGTGAGAACCTGCACATTCACCTAGAAGTAGTGCGGACCCTAAACTCTGCAACCCTGCTGCCTGTCAGACCAGGTCAATCAGACCACGACTGCATTGAAGTCATGGATGAGGTATTCTCCAGCTCACCAGACTTGAGGGACCAGCCCCTCAACGACCCTGTCGCTGAATATTTCACTAATGGTAGCAGTTTTGTGAAAGAGGAAGAATGTCTTGCAGGGTACTCTGTGGTGACCCTGAATTCTGTCATTGAGGCCAAACCCCTGCCAAAGGGGACTTCAGCATAGAAGGCAGAGCTCATCACACTAATCTGAGCTCTCCAACTGGTGGCAGGGATACATGTTAATATATACACAGACTCTATGCCTTCACCACCCTCCACGTACATGGGGCTTTATATAAAGAGAAGGATCTAATAAACTCAGGAGGAAAAGACATAAAGTTTGATAAGGAAATCCTTGAACTCTTAGATGCTACATGGGCTCCTAAAAGAGTGGCAGTCATGCATTGTTGGGACATCAAAGGGGAGACACCACGGCCACATGGGGAAACTGTAGGCAGATCGAGAGGCAAAGCTTGCGGCCTCCAAAGGAACAGAGGAATCAGCAGCTTTAACCACCAACACGGTTCCCTAGCCCACTGGCAGAATGGGACCCTAATTACTCACAACATGAGAGTACCTGCTTTAAGACTGAAAAAAGGAAGCTACCTCCCAGGTGGATGGTGAAAATTTGAAGATGGATGAGTAGCAGTTCCTAAGGCCCTGGTTCCAGCTTTGGTCAAGCAGTTCCATTAGGAAACCCATATTGGCTAGACAGCTATTGAGACTGCATTGAGCCAACATTTCTATGTCCCTCAACTCCCAGCATAGCCCGAGCAGTATGAGAGCAATGTGAAACATGTGCCCGGAATAACCCATGTCAGGGACCCAAGGTCGCCCCTGGGGTGCAGAGTGTCAGGGGAGCCCCATTTGAAAATGTGATGGTGGACTTCACTGAGCTCCCAGGGTCTGAGGCTATAAATATCTGTTGGTCTTTGTGTGCACTTTCTCAGGCTGGGTGGGAGCCTTCCCTACTCACACAGAAAAGGCACATGAAGTGGACTGACTTCTAAAAGAAATCATTCCTCGATTTGGGATCCCTAACACTATGGGATCAGATAACAGGCCAGCGTTCGTGGCTGAGGTGGTGCAGCTGGTGGCAAAGGGGTTAAAGATCACCTGGAAGTTACACACGGGCATACTGACCCCAGAGCTCCAGGAAGGTGGAATGAATGAACCAAACCCTGAAGCTGCAATTAAGGAAACTATGTCAGGAGACCACCTATACTGGGACCAGGTGTTGCCAGTTGCCTTGTTAAGAATCAGGTAGAGCCCCACTAAGCAGATGGGGTTCTTCACTAATGAAGTCCTTAATGGGCACCCTCTCCCCATTATCAAGGGCATAAGGCAGGATCTAAATAAGATAGACAATCTAACCCTAAGGCAACAGATAAGGCCCTTGGCTCTATTCTAACCACCTTACACCACTGGGTTAGGGAGCGATTAACTGTGAGTCTGACCACAGATTCTCACCCCTTTAAACCAGGAGATGTTGTATGGGTGAAGGAGTAGAATGTCCAACCCCTAAAACCGCTCTGGAGGGGCCTGTTCACTGTCATTTTGTCCACCCTTACTGTAATAAACGTAGCAGGAGTAGGTCCCTGGATTCACCACAGCAGAGTGAAGCCAGCATCTTGAAGCTCGGAATGCATTCCTGATCCATCAACGCTGTGCAAGCTGACCACATGGAAGAAGCAATCTGCAACTCCAGAGGTTCTGGGAGACTGCAGCCCTGCTTTAGGTACTCTGGAAACTGACTAATCTACGCACAGCAGAAGCTTGAGGAATCCATCGTCTGGTGAAACAAATAGACTGTCCTTATTTTCTATATCTGTTTCTTTACTGTGATGCACTGTCACCCCATGTTTCTCCCTGTTATTTTGATATTTGCTCTACTTTTTACCATAGGATTGGCAGAGGCCACCCTGGTCAGCTGGGAGTGTCGTGAGAGGTTTCTGTTAGCACTCACCTTCCCCTTCTGGCTGGGATGCTTTGTTGGTATTGGTTGCTTCTAATCTGGACCCCTTCTGTAGACCTAGATTCCTCTTCTTGTGACCCATATATTCACATAACCAGGTCAGGGCAAGGAGTCACTTGGACCTTACTATATCATACCCACTTCTCATGCCAAGGAAAAGGCCTGGGGACCTGCAGACGCAATAAGACCACCTATTCTATCTGCCAACGGGAGAGTCAACACACTTGCTTTGATTCACAGTACTCCCCCAGTGAAGATTGGTTAGAAGTCCCATCCTACCAGGGAGTGAGGGAGGGGGCTTGGTCAGCTGGACACAAATTACTAACCCAAAACGACTGGTGTCAATGCTGTTTGACATATGTGAGGTTATAGGTATTGGCCCAGAGGCATCTGTCATATGAAAAAGCAGGCATTTGTCATAGAGGGCCCAAGGACTCTTGATATGCCATGTGGAGGCTTAGATTGAGAGTGGGAATCCCGACTCAATGACAGATATATGTGTGAGGAAAATGGTTTATGTGCCTGTACACCTGAGTTTTTATGCCCCAGCTAGAGCTGTGTTTCATGGGCTACTTGGAAAAAAGAAGGCACAACAGTGCTCCTTCAGAAGGGGCCTGCTACATCAAGTTGTCAATCAAAGGCCTGTAATTCTGTTAACTTTACCATCATTAACCCAGGAGATTCCAAATGGCAATGGCGCACCTGAATTGGCATCCGGATCCATGGGCAAAGCAGAGACCCAGGGACTGTGTCAAGAAAGTCACTACCGCCCATCCAACCATGTCCCATCAAGTCTTCCACTCCCTCAGTGAAGAATAACTTCACTGTGACTCCCATCTCAGTCACAGCAAGGAAGTTGTTTCTAACCCTAGCAGAGACTCTGAAGGTCTCTTCTTGCTATGTATGTATGGGAGAATCAATGGCCATTGGAAGCTAGAGAATTAGATCCCTGCAAACCTTATAATGGAACAGAACACCCCAGTCCTACTACCAGGGTTTGGCTTCTCAAAACCTCAATTATTGGAAAAACCTTCCTTGCCTGGTGAGGAAGTTCACCACCTCTCTTGGAAGCTTAATGTGCGTAGGCCAAAGATTTTATAACTTAACAGCCCAGGAAACCTGAGGGTGGGGGTCCCCAGATCACCTTGAGCCAGATCCCTACCCTGTGGCTAACTTCTCTCATCTCCAAGAGGCCTGGGACAATGTCGACGCAGCCACTGAATGGCAGGCCCCAGGTAGAGGTGGACTATACAGGTTATATGGAAGACCAGCCTATATAATATTTCCCTCAGTTTGGTCAGAGTCATGTGTGCTGGGAACTATTCATCCATGTTTCTTCCTGCTCCCACTTGCCAGAGGGGAACATTTGGGAGTCCAATTGCATAGGGACAGGGAGACTGGAAGGAAATGACGTGCCCTACAAATTGGCAATTGGAAAAATGATGAACGGTCTCACGAGCATATAATCCAATATTATGACCCTGGACAGAGGATGGGTCCTCAGGCTACCGCAGTCCCATTTACATTCTAAACCACATAATCAGACTGCAAGCCATTGTAGAAATTATAACCAATGAAACTGCCAGAGCTCTGAACTTACTGGCCAAACAGCAAACCAAAATGTGCATGCTATCAAAATTGCTTGGCCTTAGATTACTTGCTTGCTTCTGAGGGAGGAGTTTGTGGAAAGTTCAACCTGAGCAACTGCTGCCTACAGATAGGTGATGAAGGAAAGTCATAGAGGAGATCACAGATGGGATGACAAAGGTCACTCATGTCCCAGTCCAGACCTGGAAAGTTTGGGACCCCCGGGAGTTATTTGGAGGATGGTTTTCAACTCTTGGTGGGGGGGGGGGGGGGGGGGAGAGGAGAGACAGAGACAGAGACAGAGACAGAGACAGAAAGGGAGATTCAAAACCCTCATGGGAATTATCCTCTTGATTTTGGGAGCCTGCTTAATCCTACCTTGCCTAGTTCCCCTTGTGATACAGTCTGTCCCCAGCCTCATTAAGGTAATGGTTGAAAGGAAAATGGCCACACATGTGATGATGTTATGGGAATATAAACTTCTAAACCAAGATGCAAGATGATGCTCTTTGACCCAAAATAGGAGGTCTGAGCATCAAAGGGGAGAATGTGGTAGAGCCCCACCCTAAGGAATGTGGTGAAAATCCCAAGACAAGGGCAGGCAATCTGGCTATGTGTGCATGCATGACATCCTTCATGACTGTAATATGGCCATTCAGACAGTATGTTACCATATATAGGAGACAAAGGAGCAAAAATTGTACAAAAAGCAACCCCAAGCTGCACTCGGGGCTCAGCCTTTTGGGTCTTAGCCCGCTGAGCCTATGCTGGCATGAATAAAGCTGCTTCCTGGAAAGAAAAGGCTTGGTGTCCTGACTCTCTGTGTGTGACTCACCACTACAGAATTGAGCCTTGTGTCAGACTCTGTGCTGAGTGTGGAGCCTGCTTAAGATCTCTCTCCCTCTGCCCCTCTCACCTGGTGTGCGCACGCTCTCTCTCTGTCTCCCAAATAAGACAAAAAACAAAACAAAACAAAGCAAAATAAAGGGCTTGTACAATGGGGAATGCAGCATGACATTGGGGCAAAAGTCATCTTAAGTTGGCAGAATCCAGGTTGAAGTGATGAAGGCCTATAGCCAGCAAGGATCAGCATCAATTCTCTAGCTTTCGTTGGCCTGGTATCTGAGTGCTCAAAGGGGTTTAGATCCTGTAAAGATAACACAAGAATGTGCATCAGGTCAATCTTTACTTTTGAACCAGCATTGGGAGTTTTGTTGATAGAGTCATAGGCAGTTAACGGATATGAGCAGGGAACAGGTGCTTTCTGGCTGATAAAAGCAGTGAGGCACAGGGTACCTTACTGGCTTAGTCAGTGGGAACATGACTCTTGATCTTGACCTTGGAGTTGTAGGTTTGAGCCCCATGTTGGGTGTAGAGATTACTTAAAAATAAAATATTTTTTTTAAAAAGGGGGGTTGTGAGGCCAAGTTCCAAACAGTCTGGACAGACCCCAAGGGATATGCACACATTCTCCCCTATGACTACTGCCCTACAGTAAACTATAGCTTTATTATAATACATTTACATTGCAGTTTTAATCCTCCTCCCTTCACCCCCAAAAATGGCTGCCATAACAGTTTCTGAGAGGGGACATATAAGACCAAAAACTCCCCCTCACAACTCATAGGAGAAATCCTTTAGACGATTGGTTGCAACCTTAGTCAGACACTGCCCTGCTATGACCCATAACCCATGCAAACACAAAAAGAGAAGACAACCCTGAACCCTGGTGTTGTGGCCACCTCTGGGCCTGCCAGCTCTTCCATCTTAAGAGTGTCCTTTCGCTTAAACTGCTATTAAATTTTTGCTTAAGAATTTGGCTCTGAATTCTTTCTTGGCCGAACTCAAGAACCGAGGCTGGGTAATGGGACTCACCATTGCCATTACCACTGATTTATGGTCCCTGATATGATTAGGCTATCTCCTGGCCTGATAGTGGCTGTTGGCTCTTAAATTTTGTTGTTTGTTCAAAATTATTACCTATTGGGTAATAATAATAATAATAATAATTGTAATTCTTCTGTAATTTCAACATAAACCAGGAAGTTCTGCAAGAAATGTGCTTTGGGCAAGTAGTGCAGGTCAGACATAGTTGACAAGATGGTCAGGGGCCTAAAATGACTTTTCTTGTGTCAAGAAAGCTATGTCTCATCTTTCTTTTTCCAGGGACCCTTAACTCTTTCTGCTTATGGCATTACATATGTTTTTTGATTAGTATTGTTCCGACAACTAAAAGTATAGCTAATGCTTCACATCTATCTGTTGTTCTTTTTCTTTCACCAGAGATAATCACAATCTGAAGTTAATATCATTTCTGTGGCTGTTTGGATACTTTTACTAGGTGTATATGTATCCATAAATAATGTATGTATATAATTGGTTTTTTGCTTTGCAATTTTACCAAATAGTATTTCAATTAGATTTCTCCTTTTTTTTTTAAAGTTTACTTATTTTGAGAGGGAAAGAGAGACAGAGTAAGCTGGAGAGAAACAGAGAGAGAGAGGGAGGTAGAGAATCCCAAGCAGCCTCAGTTCTGTTAAGTGCAGAGCCCGACACAGGGCTTGATCTCACGAACCATGAGATCATGACCTGAGCTGAAATAAGAGTCAAACACTTAACTGACTGAGTCACACAGGCACCCCTTAATTACTAGAACTTTATAATAAATAAGGGTATCCTTCTTTTGCTGGTGTTTAAAATGGTCTGGGTTATTCATGGGTCTTTAGCCATCCATATGAATTTCAGCATCAATTAATCATATTCTATTAAAAGGTTTCTGTCAGGATTTGATTTGAACTGCATTTGCAGTTGAATTTAGAGACAATTTCCTTGTGGTTTTTATATCCAAAATTATTACAGTTCTGTTGTTTTGTACAGTTCTGTTGTTTTATATAGGCAATGTTTAAGATTTACCCTGTTAAATGAATTGATTACCCACTTTTGCTTTTTGCATCTCCCTCCTTTCTGAATTCCTTTTTTATCATTCTGAAGTATACTCTTTGGAATTCTTTCCATGAGGGTCTGTAAATGGAAAAGATTCTTTGTCTTTGTCTGAATATTTCTCTACTTTGTCATCACTTTTGTAGTGAATACTGGGAGACACTACCTGTATCTCTCTTCAGAAACAAAAGACTTAAGGGTGTGGGTGGCTCAATCAGTTGGGCATCCAACTCTTGGTTTTGGCTCAATTCATGATCTCTTGGTTTGTGAGTTTGAGCCCCGCATTGGGCTCTGTGATGCTGGTGCAAAGCCTGCTTGGGATTCTCTCTCTCTGCTCCTCCCCTGCTCTCTCTCTCTCTCACTCTCTTTTTCTCTCTCAAAAATAAATAAAGTTAAAAAAAAATAAACAAAGGACTTATTCCCTGAGCTGCTGGAGGTTCAGCAAGCTGACAAATTTCAGCTGTCAGCCCTCTTCAGTAGTAGTCTAGCTCAGTGTTATACTTGTTTTCCTTGTCAGCTCACATTTAATGACTCTCACAGGTATATAAAGGTTGAGCCCAGTTGCCTCAAATCTGAAGGGACATCCCAGATTCAAAGTTGAGGTCTCCATTAAAACTAGAGTATAGGCCAGCTCTTTCTTCTGTCCAATCCTGCTACCATCCCTTCCTCAGGAGTTGTTCCCAAAGCACTCCCCGATGAACTCTCTATATTCATCTCTGACGCAGAGGACCTCCAGAGAAACCAATTTAAGATAGTTGATGTTAGGAATGATTCAAGAAAATTGAATCATTCAACTTGAATCATTGGCCACATTGACTATCAGTGAGGACCTCCTCATTGGTGATAAATGTAGGACAGACAGACCTTGGCATGAGGGAACAGCACAATAGGTAAAGCTTTCATCAGTAGTTAACTGGGATGTATTCTAAAGAAAGATAATATACTAGTGGGTGCACTTAAGAAATATGAGGGAAACAATAATCTTAAGGACAGAGGAATTGGCTGTTGCTAAGCAAAATCGATTCTTTGGAAAAAGCATGACACTGAGATGGGTAATGGCTATTAAAAATCTAAGAGTCAAATCACAAAGCTTCTTTGGTAGCAAATAAAGAGGCTTTTATCTCCTGCAGTGGGAGGGGAGAAAAAGCTGAGGAACAGGCCCAGCACTAAATCATAAGTGTGGCAGAGCTCCAAAGGAGATTAACAGCCATGCAGCTCAGCTAGGTCGGTTATGCCAAGGTCAGAATGCTGGATCGTAAAGAAAGAAACCCTGATGCAGAGAGCTGGGTTGTGATACCTGAAAATCTTGAATGCCTAGATTCTCCTGAACCCTCTGTGTCTGAACATGGCCCAACATTCCTGACTAGTGGGTACTGCCTCCATCACACACACCTTGCTTAAATACAATGTAGAGACTTCTTCCTCCTAGCACAACTAGTACTCCCTTTAGGATCTGTCCCTAACCCCCTCCCTTTAGGATCTGTCCCTGACCCTGGGTCAATAACTTGTCATTCTTTACAATGTAATCTGGCATAATTATTGTAATCACCAGCAAGGGCAGAGTGGCAGCAAGGAAGAGGGCTCTGACACTCAGAATATTAGGGAGATGGATGAAAGTATATAGTGTCCCCAGGAGCAGAATGGATCCCCAGGCCGCAAACAAGGATCTTGCTCAGTGTGTACAATCAAAATAAGCCAGTCCCCAGGAGCAGAATGGATCCCCAGGCCGCAAACAAGGATCTTGCTCAGTGTGTACAATCAAAATAAGCCAAGGGAGCACATGACCAGAAGACTGAGAACAATATTCCAATAACGAGTCACAATTATTTGCCCAGTTTTTAAGTCTCAGCCAGTTTTTGGATCTAGCAACCATGGGCATTGAGAGGGCTGCCAGACACCCAGGAGGAAGACCCTGAAACATCATAATGGTGTATACTGTAATAATTCACCCAGAGGGTTATTTCCCAGAGAGCTCTTCACTGTTTTACTGGCTAACTGTATGTTAGGAAAACAAGAACATAAAAGCTTCTCAGTGGATGGCATATATAGGAAGTTACCTGCCTTCTGTTAAGCTTTACATTAAAGACATTTGCAAAACTGTAACACATACAACACTCTTGTATGTTTTCTATTAAGGAAAATACAACGTTTTTGTATAAATATTTATACTAAGATGTAATAGATGTATTATTCTTTAAATGTTTATTTATTTATTTTGAGAGAGAAAGAGACAGAGCATGTGTGCTACTGTGCACAGAAATGTGGGAGGGAAAGAGGAAGGGGGGTGGGGAGAGACAGAATCCCTAGCAGGCTCCACAGTCAGGACAGAGCCTGAGGTGAGGCTCTATCTCACAACTGTGAGATCATGACCGACCATGAGATCATGCCTTGAGCTGAAATCAAGAGCCAGACACTTGACTGAGCCACCCAGGTGCCCCTAAATATATTATTTTTAATGAATTAATAAATGTTATCTTTTAATTTTTTTGTATGGTAAATATCAATAGATATAGTCCACATAAACAAAGGTTGTTAGAATCTTCAGTTTTTAAGAATTTTTAAGGGGTCTTGAGACCAAAATGTTTAAGAATTGCTGCAACAGACAACCCCACAAGCCAAACCATCTGTGTAATCTTGGGGCAAGTTTCATAGTCTTTCTGCTCAAGGTTCCTCATGTGTAAACTCAGGAGTTAATACTACATATGTAAAGTAGAATGTCAGGAGCATAAAATGAAGGATAATCATTATTGATGTTATTCTGTTTTCTCTGTGAAATATAATATCTGCTAAAATTGATGGAAAAAGTAATGGACGGTTGAGGAAAGGGGAGAAGATTTAATAACACCATATAGACCATGGGAATGACAAATCTGATTAGGAATATCTAAAAGGATTGAACGGCAATTTTGAGAGCGTTGTGGAGGTTAATAACTTTGGATTCAGAATAAAACCATGATTGTGTACTCCCCCCCCCCCCCTTAACAATACTAAGTCCACTGTAGAAAAGAAAAGGCAAGCTGTCGAATTAACAGTATTGGGAATGTTCCAGTTGGTTTGATGAGAAAGAAAATAAGGCAAATTGTGATTGATGTGATGAACTGCATTTCATAACCTGGGGCAAAAGGAATGGAAGAAAGCAGAGAGATAATCGATAGGGAGAAAATTGAAGCGCTGAGATTTGTGGTCTTCGTTAGGAGGGAAAATTGAGTGAGAGACGTCGTAAAGTAGGAGGATGGATAGTTTGTCTGAATTTTGGATTTCAGTGGTGGAGTTGATCCACCTGACCACACAACCTGGAGTGTGGTCATGAGAGTAGATGCCTGTAGTGGCATCGAGATGATCGCTCCTGGAGATGAAAAAAATCTAGAGCTCAAGAGAATGGGTTTGGATGTTAATGTCATTCTGGGTGATGGCAGAAGTTGAAAGTCAGTTTCCAAAGTTTTCCATCAATAAAGTGTGGGTAAAAAAATAGCAGCAATGAAGGAAAAATGTGGCATTGCTATATAGAAAGGAGGAATAATTATCTGAATGACGTACTGGGGAACAACAGCATTGATCCTACTTCCTAACCAAGAGATACAGAAAGTGCAAAAATGAGCACCCTTCACTTCATAGAAATTTAAAGCAAGCAGCTTTTATAAGGGAGAGGATGTTAGGTTTCAATTAAGGGCAAGGCGGAACACACACTAAAGGTCCAGAATGTGGGAGAATTTGTTCACAAAAGAATGGAGTTCACAGTGGAATGTTAGGCATAAAAGATGCAGGTAGCAGAAAGTTTCCAAAAGAATTAGGCAAGAATTTTCTGTCCGAGTCAACTGATGCAGTGTCAAGTTTGTGAATTCATTTCCCTCTTCCTTTAGATTTCTCCTTTTCTGAAAAAATAAAATTGACGGGCCTTCCCGTTCCCTCTCCTCCTGCAGTCCATTTTTCTTCTTCACTCAGGCATTCTCTTCCCGGCTCAGTCAAATCCTCCGCAGGAGTGGGCGGGCTCAGGGCGGAGCAAACAGAAGTGGGCGGGCCCTTCCTGTCGACGTGCTGCCGTAAGGGCGCTGCTGACATAAGAGGACATCCGGTCCGGCTTCTGTGTTGGAAATTGCTTCTCTCCGCCCTTCTTCGTTTTTAGTAGGTTCTACTCCCGGAGTCCTGTCCCGCAAGTTGGATTTGCTGCAGCCGCGGGCCGGTCTCACGCTGTTCCCTGCCCCTCTGCCCCCGGAGTGAGCCCGGCCTCCCCGCGAGGGTGAGCTAGGTCGGCCTGGAGCGCGCGCGAGGGAGGGTGTCCCGCGGGCGGGTGATGGTTGTCAGTTCCCGAACCGCGTGGCACCTCCGCGGTGGCCTCTGGACGCCCCTATCACTCCGCTGGGTCCGATGATTGCGGGCTTTTCCTCCAAAGGCGCGCTGACCTCGTGCCTTTTTCCTCATTTGGTGACACGGGCCACGTTTTACAGAAGTCGAAACGGTACCGGAGAAGGGCTTAAAACCATCTAAGGCTGAGGAAAAAAATTCATTAAGTTTCCAGAACAAATTGGAGGAAAAAAATGGAGGCTCAACAAAAAATTCACCGGGCGAGCACGCCGTGATTGTTTTGTGAGTTCCTTTGGCAGGAGCAGTACACATTTTTTTCACCCTGTAGATTTTTGTCGTTATAAATCCTGAAAGGGTGATCTCCTGGGCTTCGATGTTACTTAGCCGACCACCTATTAAATCTCCTGGCCTGATTTGTCTGTATTTTTAAGTCGCAGCTTCCCACCCCACTTGGCTTTTGATTGGACATTTTAAGTTGGACATTTTGAGTTGGAACCCTAAGTAGGAAAGCATGAGTGACCTTAGTACATGTTGGTGCATGATTTTGCCCAATTGTAATTGGCCCTTTAAATAAGAAATAGGAATTTTTTAAACGTGTGATTTCTTGGAACTCTGTCCATGTATCATGGACGTGTTTTGGTTTCTTTGAAAAGAATGTTCATGCCTTCAGGGAGGTTGTCACAGTCACCAATGAAACTTAATCCTATCCTTGGAAGTTTAGAATTTGTAGATTTTTAGTTGGGCCTAGAAATGTAAATCTGTATTTGTTAGGAATTTTTACAGTTGATTTTTGAGAATCACTCTTAGAGAAGACTTAAAAAGTACATATTTTGAAGAATATTAAATTTGAGATTCATGTTGCAAAGCAAGTACATAGACCCATTCATGCCTGTGTCACTTCATTTATTGACTACTTAATATATACCAGGCAGGACTGGTATATAAAATTGTCAAGAAAGACAAATCCTCAGAGAACATGTCTTCAGATTGGATGAAAAGCCAAATAAAAATGTGTTATGCAGTAAATTTTTTTTTTTTAATGTGGTAGTTCTTTCAACTAAGTGATGAAAGATGAAAGCCTGTTTTAAAGTCCTTATTTATATAGGACTTTACGTGCATACTCCTATGTAATACTCTTAAACATAAATTTGAACTTTGTTAAAATTATGTACTCTAGAGAGACATTCTTTTTAAGTTTTTTTTTTTTTTTTTTTTTAACGTTTATGTATTATCAAGAGACAGAACATGAACATGGGAGGGGCAGAGATGGGGAAACAAGAATCCGAAGTAGGCTCCAGGCTCTGAGCTGTCAGCACAGAGCCCGTCACAGGACTCGAACCCACAAACCACGAGATCATGGCCTGAGCCAAAGTCCGATGCTTAACTGACTGAACCACCTAGGCACCCCGATAGACATTCTAACATAAGAGTTGAAGGGCAGCTTGTAGAGTCAAAGCAACTATAATACTTTTAATACCTTTTCAGAGAGAGAAGTTTGGCTTTGCGGTTAATGCTGTCATTTGACTTGACTGTCAGATGTTTTGTTCAGATATTATATAGGAGAAGTAAGACTCGTTATACTTCACATCTTAGCATCAAGTTGTCTGAATTTATAGTTCAAAAAAGTAATATAAACTGGGTAAATGGTAAACTTTTTATTTCTTGCTAATGATATGCCCAATAACTTTTTAATTTGGTACTGAGTAATTTCCAAAATTGCATTTTGGAAATGCAAATAAGTTCCTCATTTTAAAAGTCATATATTTTATTTGAGATAATGTATATGTAATATTTCATAAAGGCTTAAAATGCCCTTAACAGTCAAAATGACAGAGTTGAGTTTAAATTGTATTTTTTTCTTTTTTTTTTTTTAATTTTTTTTTTGTAACGTTTATTTATTTTTGAGACAGAGAGAGACAGAACATGAATGGGGGAGGGGCAGAGAGAGAGAGACACAGAGAGACAGAATCGGAAGCAGGCTCCAGGCTCCGAGCCATCAGCACAGAGCCCGACGCGGGGCTCGAACTCACGGACTGCGAGATCATGACCTGAGCTGAAGTCGGACGCTTAACCGACTGAGCCACCCAGGCGCCCCAGAGTTTAAATTTTAAAGAGAGTAAAAAAAAAACACTTCATTCTATTTTATTTAAGATAGCGAATACAACCAGGCATTTATATCTTCTCTGTTCTCTTGTGTAGAAAGAGCAGTAAAATGCCTAAAAAGAAGACCGGTGCAAGGAAGAAGGCAGAGAACCGCCGGGAACGTGAAAAACAGCTCAGGGCGTCAAGAAGCACCATAGATTTAGCTAAACACCCATGCAATGCGTCAATGGTAACAGCTTTTTTTTGATATCTGTTGATGGTTAAAAAACTATATAATATCTGAAAAATGCCTGAATAAAATTTTGCTGAATACATTGTTGCTGCATACATTTTATTGAATTTCAAATCTGTGTTTTGTCCCTTGTTTTTATTGACTCTGAGTAGCAGTGAGTGAGTGAGTTATTTATTTATTTATTTATTTCCTTGGCTGCTGTTGGTGATAGATAGGAAACAGTAAATACTAGGAACTGTGATATTTTCTAGCTTTTCTAATCTTATATGCATTAACTTAATTTGTTCTATTAGTTGGAAGCTTTTCATTATTTCTCTTAGCACTTCTCAACTCATATGATTTCTTTTTTCTAAACTTTTCACTTTTCTGGACCTCTCTTTTGGCTATCACCTTATTTTCCTGTGCTCAGTGGGTTAGTCTTGATTGTTTCTGGGCTTCTTTGGTCAAAGCGTTAAAAAGCGAGATTATCATGTGATTATAACCCCTTTCCTTTCTTTGACTATGTTTCTCTTAGTTGTCCCTTATTTCTCTATTTCCAGTCTTCTCTACTTTTTCTATTCCTGCTACTCCTCAGTCTTCTTTTGTTTCATCCAAACATATGAAATGCTTAATATGACTCAGTTCCACAAATGTTTCTCGTGCATTTACTTTTGCCAGGTACATTTTAGGCAAAAAGATGGGGTATAGATAGATGAGTGACGCAGCCCTTGTTTCCACAAGTTCATAGTAATCAGTTGTCTTGTTGTTTGTAAGTGACAAATCCAACTTAAGTAACTTTAGGGAGAACTAGAGTTTATTGACTAACATGTAGTTGGGAAGGGCATGGATGTAGCTGGAACTCAGGGACAACTGGAACAAACTTGTAGTTCCATCTTTTGCTTGTGTTTCTTTTTGCTTATTAGTTCCATTTTCTCGTGTTGTCTTAACCCATTTGTTTGGGTTCGTACATACTGGTAGCCTGTGTATCTCACATCACATAATGTCCTCAGAGAGGGAGAAAACTCTGATTGGACTTGGCCAGGTGCCCAGCCAGGGCTAACGTTTATGGCTGTCATCACGTGTGGGAGGGACCAGGATTACATAACACAGGACAGATGGTAGAGACTCCCTTCAGGGTCATTTTTTAGAGAAGACGGATATGGAATAGACAAAACAAGAAATGACTCACATACATAAATATACATAGTGAAGGCTAGAGTTTGGTAAGTGTTGTCTTGTCACAAATGTACAATTAAGACTAGGGTACATCTGGGCTAAGAGGTGATAAATTTGAGTGTGTTGATGGGGTACAGTTCATAGAGGAGGTGGGATCATCACCAGAACTTTGAACAGGTGAAGATTGTAAGGATAGACTTTTCAAGGAAAAGTATTAGAATAGTAAAGCATGGAAAAGAGGGAGTAGAAGACATATTTCATGAATGACTGACAATAGCAACTTGAATCTAGAGAGAATAGGCTAGCAAGGTTTGAAAGTGTTTAGGGACCAGATTGTCGAGAGCTTTTAGTACCATGTTTAGGATTCTAGATTTTCTGGGAGCTTCATCATACTGTGTTCTGAATTTCTTATGTCCATTCTGTAATACTTGTCTGACTAAAAAACAATAACAACAACAAAGAATACAACCAAAACACAAACCACTGCTTTATTTATTTCACCTCTTGTGGAGATACCACTTCTTGCTCTGTGTGGTATGCCCAAGAACATACCTTTATTATTAAAGTATGTATAGATGCTTGTTTACATGGGTGAAGTTGGAGACTTTGGGAAGTGTTAAGTTTTAACATGAAAAATAAGGTATTTTTTATAATGCAAGTAAATTTGTAGTTTTCAGTCCATAGAAACTTAATGTTCTGTTTTTATATTTTACAGGAATGTGACAAGTGTCAGAGGTAAATATTTATTTCTTTTTATATGTAATAACAGAGATCTCTCACCTTTTATCTGATAGTGACCCTATTTTAAAATTTTATTTTACATGACAAGGCGGCAGAAGAATAGAGCGTTTTGCTACTTTTGCAATTCTGTACAGAAGTTACCAATTTGTGCACAGTGTGGTAAGTATATGATACCTAAGGACATATGCCTTTTCTTTTCTTTTTTTTTTTTTTTTTTAAATGTTTGTTTATTTTGAGAGAGAGAGGGAGCGCAAGCAGGGAAGGGGCAGAGAGAGGGAGAGAGAATCCTAAGCAGGCTCCACCCTGTCAGCACAGAGCCCAACACCGGGCTCAATCTCACAAATCCATGAGATCATGACCAAGATGAAACTTAACTGACTGAGCTTAACTGGACGCTTAACTGACTGAGCCACCCAGGCACCCCTATATGCCTTTTCTTTTATCAAACATTTGTTTTGTAGTTGATTAGTTTGATTCTATGGGTTTATCATTTTTTACAGTAATGTTAAAACTTATTAATGAAATAGCAAATTGTTATTTGGCTTGTCAAACACTATCACATCTTGATTTTGTCTCTCTGATACGTTATAACATTATAAGATCAGATTTCAGACTAATAACATTTGGTGATCTTAATTTTTAGTTATACTAACTTAGTCTTGTTTATTTGTATACTTTTTTTAAGTTTTGATTCCTGCTGAAATTGCCCACAGTATCTTAGACCATTGAGAATCATTTTATTCCACATTTTCTTGGTGCCAATTTTTTCTTTTTGGCACTTATCATATGATTCTTGAGTTTCCTCATATGTTTTCCCAGGTGATTGCAATAGAGTTCCTAAGCCATGTACCCAGTTGCCAGGTGTAAGTGAAAACCTTTATTCAGAGTAAATGATTATTCAAAGTAAAACTAAATGGTAGTTCATAGAACAACAAGGTTGATGCTTCCAAAATAGTCTTCCACAGAGCACTTGAGATATTAATAGGTGTTTCTTAAAATAATGCATACATTTGAGAAATCCTGTTTGTTTCATGTCCTCGTTTCCATGTGGGAGATTTCTATTACATACTTTTATGTTAAAGGTTCTGAAGACCTCCAGTAAAGAAACCTGATTCATTTTATTCACGCCATACTTACTTCTCAAACTTTCGTTTCAACAAATGTCCCCTTTGGTTATGGGATAATAGTTTAAGGTAGAACACAGTTTGTGATATGCTCATTTAAATGTGTTTATGTATGATAACATTGCAGAAAATTAGCAGTGTTTAGGGCTATATCCCTGAATATTTCTAGTGTAGTTTTAATTTTCAAAGAGGCCATGTTTTTAGGTTTATATAATGAACCAGGTAAGTTGCATAATCATGGTTTGGTTTGGTTTGAGATATTCTGTGGAAAGAAGTAAGCAATAACTTCAAACCAGACTGTTTATTGTGAATTACAGACTGTAAAATTTATTTCAAAGCATATCTTTTTAAAATCTGTATTAATTCATCTGAAAATTCATAAGATTTTAAACTACTTTACTGACTGTTAGATTACAAACTCTAACCTGCAGTTTCTGATTTTTAGTACAAACAGTAATTAGCATATAATTTTATCATGCAATACATTTTTATAGATTTACTAATAAATTTCTAATTTTTTTTTAAAGTTTATTTATTTATTTTGAGAGAGAGAAAACATGAATGGGGAAAGGGCAGAGAGGAGGAGGAGGAGGTGGAGGAGGAAGAGGAGGAGGAGGAAGAGGTGGAGGAGGAGGAGGAGGAGAGAGAATCCCAAGCAGGCTCCTCACTGTCTGTACAGAGCCCGATGTGGGGCTTGAACCCATGAACTGCGAGATCATGACCTGAACCGAAGTTGGATGCTTAACCGACTGACCCACCCAGGCTCCCCTAATAAATTTCTAATCTTAAAAGAGCTGATTCAGGTTAGATCTGTTATATCTAGCTTCTTTTTTTAGTAACATAAGCAGTGAACTGCTGCTTTCTATCCATTTTCAAATTATTTCCATAGGAATTTAGGTTAGATAGAAAGCGGAATCAGTGAGTACTTACGTGTACTACTTTGCAAGGCTATTAATGCACATTTGTTTCTTTACTAGGGAAAACCAAGTGCATGATGAAGTCTTCAGACTGTGTCATAAAGCATGCTGGTGTTTATAGTACTGGCCTTGCAATGGTGGTAAGTTTTTTGTCTTCATCCCTTAGACTAGCGGGTTTCCAAGGATAAGAAGTCTTTGTGACCAATGGTGATTTTTTCTAAATAGCACTGCTTTGTCCTTGATTAAGTCAATCTGGAGTTTTTCTGGATTATCTGTGGAATGTTCTTTGTATGATTTTCCTTTAATACCTATTTGTTTTTGATTGCTTCCTCTTTTCTTTTTGGAAAACATACAAGAAATGGAAACTTATTTAAAGTTGACTTAAAAATTCATTTGTCCTTGGTACCTTTCTAGAGTGTCTTATTCAGACTTCATAGAACTCAGCACTTACTATACTGAATATCCTTCTTAAGCAAGGTTCAGGCTTTGGTTACAAGGTAACCTAGTTTCAAAAGAACGTAACGTTAGTAGATTTTTTATAGCTTTACATTTCAAAAAAGAATACATATTTAACATAGGCTTATACATAATTTCCTCATTAGATATAGAGTTTTCTAAGGAAATTCATTGTTTAAAATACAGGCATACCTTAGAGATATTGTGAGTTGGTTCCAGACAATTGCAATAAAGCAAATATCACAATAGAACAAATCACATGAATTTCTGTATGATTTATATGATTTCCCATTGCATATAAAGGTTAATGTTTAGGGGCACCTGGATGGCTAAGTTGGTTAAGTGCCTGATTTTGGCTCAGATCATGATCTCACGGTTTGTGAGTTGAGCCCTGCTTTGGGCTCTGCACCAACAGTGTGGAGCCTGCTTGGGATCCTCTCTTTTCCTCTCTCTGTCCCTCTGCCACTTGCGCAAGTGTGCAATTGCTCTCTCTCTCAAAAATAAATAAACTTAAAAATAAAGGTTACGTTTACACTATACTGTAGTCGATTGAATGTATAATAGCATTAGTCTAAAGAAACATTTTACGTACCTTAATTTAAAAATATTGCTATAAAATGTTAACCATCACCTGATCTTTCAGGGAGGGAATTGTAATCTTTTGCTGGTGGAGGTTCTTCCCTTGATGTTGTTGGCTGCTGATCAGGCTGGTGGTTGCTCATGGTGGGGGTGGCTGTTACAATTTCTTAAAATAAGACAGCAATATAAAGTGCTGCATCAGGGGCGCCTGGGTGGCTCAGTCGGTTAAGCGGCCGACTTCGGCTCAGGTCACGATCTCATGGTCCGTGAGTTCGAGCCCTGCGTCGGGCTCTGTGCTGACAGCTCAGAGCCTGGAGCCTGTTTCGGATACTGTGTCTCCCTCTCTCTGACCCTCCCCCGTTCATGCTCTGTCTCTCTCTGTCTCAAAAATAAATAAATGTTAAAAAAAAAAATTTAAAAAAAAATAAAAAATAAATAAAGTGCTGCATCAGTTGACTCTTCTTTCACGAATGATTTCTCCATAGCACGTGACACTGTTTGATAGTACTTTACCTACAGAAGAACCTCTTTCAGAATTGCAGTCAGTCCTCTCCAACCCTGTCACTGCTTTTAATCCAATTTTTTTTTTAATTTTTTTTTTTAACATTTATTTATTTTTGAGACAGAGAGAGACAGAGCATGAACGGGGGAGGGTCAGAGAGAGGGAGACACAGAATCCGAAACAGTCTCCAGGCTCTGAGCTGTCAGCACAGAGCCTGATGCGGGGCTCGAACTCACGGACCGCGAGATCATGACCTGAGCTGAAGTCAGCCACTTAACTGACTGAACCACCCAGGCGCCCCGCTTTTAAACCAATTTTATGTCATATTCTCAGTCGTTGGCTGTCATTTCAACAATCTTCCCAGTGTCCTCATCAGGAGTAGATTCCATCCCAGAAACCACTTTCTTTATTCGTAACAAGGAGCTTCTCATCAGTTCAAGTTTTACTGTGAGATTGCAGCAATTCAGTCCCATCTTCAGGCTCCACTTGCTATTTCTACATCTACAGTTACTTTCTCCACTGAAGTCTCGAGCCCCAGTAAGTTATCCGTAATGGTTGGAATCAACTTCTTCCAAATTCCCATTACCGTTGATATTTTGATCTGTTCCCATGAATCACTAATATTCTTGAAGGCATCTAGGATTGTGAATCCTTTTCAGCTTTTCAATTTACTTTTTCCAGATCTATTAGATGAATTACTATCTATGGCAGCTATAACCTTATGAAATATATTTCTTAAATAAAAAGACTTGAAAATCAAATGACTGCTTGATCCCTAGGTTGCAGAATAGATGTTGTGTTAGCAGGCCTTTTGAAAACAACATTAATTTCATTATATGTCTCCATCAGAGCTCTTGAGTACCAGGTGCACTGTCAGTGAGTAGTAATATTTTGAAAAGAATCGTTTTTTTCTGAGCAGTAGGTCTCAACAGTGGGTTTAAAGTATTCAGTAAACTATGTTGTAAATAGATGTGCTGTCATCCAGGCTTTCTATTTCCATGTATTGAGTATGGGCGGAATAGATTTAGCATAATTCTTAAGGGCCGTAGGCTTTTTAGAATGGTAAAGTAGCATTAGCTTTAACCTGAAGTCACCAGCTTTATTATTAGTCTCTAATAGGAGAGTCAGCCTGTCCTTTGAAACTTTGAAGGCAGGAATTGACTTATCTTCTCTAGCTATAAAAGTCCTAGATGGCATCTTCAAAGTGGGGCTATTTTGTCAACATTGAAAATCTGTTGCCTGGTATAGCCACCTTCATTAATTTATCTTAGCTGTATCTTCTGGATAACTTGTGGCAGCTTCTATATCAACTCTTGCTGCTTCAGCTTGCATTTGGATGTTACGAAGATGGCTTCTTTCCTTAAAGCTCATGAACCAGCCTCTTCACTTGAAACTTTTCTTCACCTCTCAGCCTTCGTAGAGCCGAAGAGAGTTAGGGCCTTCCTCTGGATTAGGCTTTGGCTTAAGGGGATATTGTGGCTGATGGGATCTTCTATCCAGACCACTCAGACTTAATCCATATCAGCAATAAGGCTATTTTGCTTTTTTATCATTCATGTGTTTATTGGAGTAGCACTTTTAGTTTCCTTCGAGAGCTTTTTTTGTGTGTGTGTATTCACAACATGGGTGAGTATCTGGCACAAGAAGCTTACTTTTGGCCTGTCTTGGCATTCAGCCTGCCTTCCTCATGAAGCTTAATCATTTCTAGCTTTTGAGTCAAAAGTAAGAAATGTGCAACTCTTTCACTTGAACACGTAGAGGCCACTGTAGGGTCATTAACTGGTTTAATTTCCATATTGTTGTGGCTCAGGGAATAGAGAGGCCCAAGGAGAGGGAGAAAGGTAGACAGACAGCTGGTCGGTAGAACAGTCAGAATACATACAACATTTACTGATTAACATTTGCTGTTTTATATGGGCACAGTGTGTGGTACTCCAAAACAATTACAATAGTAATAACAAAGATCAGTGATCACAGGTCACCATAACAGATAAAATAATAAAGTGAAATATCATGAGAATTACCACAGTGTGGTGCAGAGACACGAAGTGTGCAAGTGCTGTTGGGAAAATGGCACTGATAGTGCAGGGAAGCCACATACCTTCAATTTGAAAAAAAAATTACACTATTTGTAAAGCATGTAAAAAAATGAAACGCAATAAAAGGAGGTATGGTGTAATTAAAATAGTAGTGTTGTGTGATGGATTTTACTCTCTCTTCCTTTCAGCCAATTTTACTGTATTCTGTTGTGTGATTTTATGCTCTGGTGCAAATTTCATTTCATGAGGAAGGCAATAGTATTTCGATGTCAAACAGATATTTTACTTATTTATTTAATTTATTTTTTTAATGTTTTCTTTATTAGAGAGAGAGAGAGAGAGAGAGAGATCATGAGTGGGGGAGGAGCAGAGAGAGAGGGAGACACAGAATCTGAAGCAGGCTCCAGGCTCGGAGCTGTCAGCACAGAGCCCAATGCAGGGCTCGAACTCACAAACCATGAGATCATGACCTGAGCCGAAGTTGGACACTCAGCAGACTGAGCCACCCAGGCACCCCAGATATTTTATTTATAGTAACTTCCCAAGAACTTAATTTTCCATCATGAAGCAGACCTTAATATGTTCCATGTGTGCATATCTTAAAGAAGCAAGAAACTAGACTTACTCATAAGTATCTTGTGAATTCCTCTTCATTTTAAATATAGGATTTTCAATGTTATCTTTATTCATAAATCAATGTAATCTTCCTTGGTAGCTTGCTTATGCCCAAATTTATTAAACGCTTTTAAAAAAATTCGCTAAGTTGTAGGGGCACCTGGGTGGCTCGATTGAGTGTATGACTCTTTGATTTCAGCTCACGTCATGATCCCAGGGTCGTGTGATTGAGCCCCGCATTGGACTCCACATTGAGTGTGGAGCCTGCTTGGGATTCTCTCTCTCCCCTTCTGCCCCTCTCCCTGCTTGCACACTCTCTCTCTCTTAAAAAAAGAAAAATTGAAAAAAATTCACTAACTTGTGTGAATGTGAATGATTGTTTGTATAAAACATTTCAATAGACTCTTGTATCATTAGCTTTACATTCTAGAAAAATGATTTTCTGGGAATCTTCTAATTGTCTGTTGAAATTCCCTCTACCTTCTCTCTTCTTGACCCTGCTTTGCCCTGGGAGCCTGACCTGTGTGTATGGATTGGATCAGTGGCTTTCTTACCTTATGGCTTCACTTTGGGTTCACCCAATGGAAGACCTTGGCAGGAGACCTGTAGATGGGAGGATAATAAAATCTGGGTGTTTATTCTCCCTCGCTCACTCCCTACCAGGTTATCCTAGTTTGGGCATGATTTGGCCACAGTTTCTCTCTATATGGCTATGTAATCCTCTCCATACTGATTGTTTCTTAAGATTCTGGTAACTCCTTCCGCTCCCTTATTTCAGGCTCAGGGGTGGTAACTACATCATACCTTATGTTTATTCTAAGCCCTTCCTTGTCCTTTGTAAATTATTTCTTTTAAGCTTTTAAACTGTCCTGGATTATTCTGTATGTCATCTTTTTGGTGCTAGAACACTGAATGTTCCAAGAAATGTATTTGAGGATTTGCAATCCACAGTGGTAATCCATATTTACATCTCAAAAAACATCCTTCCTATTTGCTCTTTATGGCTTCTGTTACAGAGTCTTGAATGCTAAACACTGAATTGAGGTTCAGAACACCGTGGTTTAAATCTCAGCTCCACTATAATTTTGCTCTGGGATTTGGAGTTAAGACTTGGGCCACTGTTTATTATCTGTAAAGGAAAGAACATCTAATCCCATTTTCTTAAGATTCATTCTAGCAATTAATATTCTGTAGATGTCATTGTGTTATTGAAAGGTATAGTTGGTCTATCTTGATGTAGAATTGGAGAGTCTTACCCTGTTTTTTAGTTTTATATATTTTATTTTCTTTTTTTCCACAAAGAAATGTAGTAATGATTTAAATCATGAGTTGCCTTAACAAAAAAAAGATGCTGGCAGAAGTTTAATATTTTTTCTCAGTTACTCCAGAAAAGCTATGTAAATTACTGTATAAATGATTCAGGAAGGAGTTTTCTTAATTCAAAAATATTTCTACTTGAAAAAATTTCGTTACTGTGATTGCTGTAGATAAGAATGCTTAAAATGTGGACTCCAGACATCATTTGAATTAGAATTCAGTTTGAAGGCAACACTTGTAGCTCCGTGACTTACTTTAATGATTAGGATTAGCCTTAAGTATATAGTTTCCACCTTGCTTTTTCTTTTGATTTATAGACAAGTTTTGTATATTATAAATAGTTGTTGGTGAAGTAGTTTGATTTTCAGAGAACCCTCTTTAATTTTGGCTTAGTGTAAACAAAATTTTTTCTTTAGTGAAGCCCCCACTATCACTGAGGGTTGTTAAATTCCTAAACACGTACAATTTTGGTGGTTGCCATTGGTTAAACAACGGTTGCAGCCAGGCAAGTGACAAAGATTCATTTTTTGTGTGTTACTTGGTTGCAGGGTGCAATATGTGACTTCTGTGAAGCTTGGGTTTGCCATGGGAGGAAATGTCTCAGTACACATGCCTGTGCCTGCCCTCTTACTGATGCTGAGTGTGTGGAATGCGAAAGAGGTGTCTGGGACCATGGTGAGTGATTACATATGAGCAATGAACTTCACTGTAAGAAGGGCTGACTTTGACACATTCTGGATGTTCTTTTTGTGATTTTTTTTCAGGATACTGTCAATCCTGACTACTGTTGTGGTTACCAATTTAGTTGGAAAAGGGATTTATACTAGCAGTAATAGTCACTGTTAGGACTGCTTATGTAAGCCAGTAGGGAGGGGAGTTATAGGACCGCAAGTGTCTGTAAGCATTGCAAGTAGCCAGGAGATAGTGGGGGCCTGCTTTTTTATGGTTCACTTTGGCAGTTTTCATCGAAGCCTTTACCAGAACAAAAACTGCTGTGTCATTTTGGTATAAATCTGAAACAGATTGCTTTCTTATTGAGCAGTGTTATGGATATGAGTTTTTTAATTGAAGTTTATCGTTTTTACATTTGTGGGCTTTATGTTTTCATCCAATAGGAGGCAGAATATTTAGTTGTTCCTTTTGTCATAACTTTCTCTGTGAAGATGATCAATTTGAACATCAAGCCAGCTGCCAGGTTTTAGAGGCGGAAACATTCAAATGTAAGTTTTTATAAATTAGATACCCTTTGGGGCGCCTGGGTGGCTCAGTTGGTTAAGCATCCCAACTCTGGGTTTTGGCTCAGGTCGTGATCTCTGCGTTCCTGAGTGTTGGTCCTACGTGGGCTCCATGCTGACAGTGTAGAGCCTGATTGGGATTCTCTCTCTTTCTCTCTCTCTCTCTCTCTCTCTCTCTCTCTCTCTCTCCACCTCTCCCCTGCTTGCGCACACTCTCCCTCTCTCTCTCAAAATAAATAAACTTAAGAAAAAAAATACACTTAAAAAAATTAGATGTCCTTTGTACCCAAGATTCTGAGTAGTATTAGTGTTAGACTCTGGAGTGCCTGGGTGGCTCAGTTTGTTGAGCATCTGTCCTACTCTTGATTTTGGCTCAGGTCGTAATCCCAGGGTCATGGGATCAAGCCCCACATTGGGCTCCATGCTGGGTGTGGAGCCTGCTTGAGATTCTCTCTCCCTCTGCCCCTCCCCAGCTCACACCTGCACTCTCTTTCTCTCACATTAAAAAAATATATAGTGTTAGACTCAATGAAAAAAGAGTCTAGTTTTTCATGCAGCTTCTTGTGGACTGTAATTCAACTTAATATCTATTTTCTGTTTTTAAGAAAAATTCAGAACCACATAGTCTGTTTTATTTTTTTCAATAGGGGTGCTACTGGCATCTTGGTTGGGTGAGTTCTTCATTTTGTGGGGTTGATCAGGAATTATAGGACTTGTAGTTTTCCTGGTACAGAGTATTAAATGTCATTTTTACTTCCAAGTTATTGTAACAACCTCCACTCCCAACCCCACAAAAACCCCACACACATTTCCAAATGCCTTCAAGTAAGTGATACGTGATACTGCCCCTAGTTTGTTCCAGTTAGTTAGTATCAGTGATTGTTAGACAGGAGTATGCATCAGAAACATCTGGGGGGGGGGTTAAAAAAATATAGGTGCCTAGGCCTCATATCTGGAGAGTCTGTCTTTGAAGTTTGGTAGGTTCAGTCATGTTTATTTAACCTGAACACATAAGTGTCATGTACCTTCCAGTTTAAGAACCCAGTGTTACCAACTGGGTATTATCAATGGTATTACCTTTACAGATAGATTACAATTTATTTCTACTTTATTGATTCTCAAAAGCTCAAGATTTAGAGTCAAACATTAAATTCTCCTTACTGGTTATGTGATTTTGGACAAATCACCAAATCTTTCTAAAGTTGAGTTTCCTTATATATTAAAGAAGACGCTAATTTCTTTTTCAAGGAGTTAATTAAAATGAGAATCCGTATAAAGTGTTATTATGGTACCTGTTACTTAGAAAGCCTTTATTAAATAGTAGATACCATTATAGGAAAGGCTGAAATTTTCCAGATGGTCACTTCCTTGAATTTGGTTCTTGTTTTGATATGAAATGCTCATCTCTGTATTCTATAAATTTAAAGTTGATCAGTTGTCAGTTTTAATGTATATATAAATACATATGTAATTCTTACAGTGTTCCTATAGAAACTCTCAGTGGTTAAAGAACATCTCAAAGTATATAGCATTTTTGAGCCATTCTTAGGTTTCTGCAAAATGTGTAATATAAAATTGACTTACTTTATTTGGGGCTTGAGAGCTTTGTGTATTTTGTAGCATTTGAACCCCAAAGATCGGCAGTTCTGAGTGATAAGACTATGATTTCATCAGGAAGTTTTAGTGATTCAGTAAAAGACAAAGGAAAAATACAAAATAGACTATTGACAGGATTTTAAGATAAATCTGTCAATCATGTCTTTGATACCTGATAATTAAGGTCATTCTCATTGCAGGCTTACTCATTGCAGGCTTACTTCTAATTTAAAACGGCTTGTTATCAGTAGGCTTTGAAGCATCCCAACCTCCTGTCCTTTAAAATATTCTGGGAGCTCCTGGGTGGCTCAGTTGGTTAAGTGTTCATCTTCTACTCAGGTCATGATCTCATGGTTCGTGAATTTGAGCCCCACGTTGGACTCTCTGCTGTCCGCGCAGAACCTCCTTAGGATCCTCTGTCCCCTTCTCTTTTTGCTCTTCCCCCAAGTGTGTGTTCTGTCTCTTTCTCAAAAATAAATAAGCACTTAAAAAATAAATAAAATACTCTGAAGACATGGAAATAGACTGAAAATGAAAACCATTCCTAGTCTAAGAAAGTCAGGCTATTTTTGGAATCTGGGAGAAATGCATTCTTTATATAAAAGTCCAAGATTGTAACTCTTGGGGAGAGAAATAACTGGGCAGTTAATTGGAGTGCATGTGTATGGGGTTGAGGTAATTAGGGAAAGGATAGTGGCAGAGCCATGTTCCATCCTAGTTTGAGTTCCCAGAAGAAAAGATAAGGGTAAGATAGGCAACAGCTTGTCTTTGTGGCATGTCAAAGACTCGGGTAGTGTGGATAGGAAAAGATTCTGTATCGGAAATGCCTGGTGTACGCTGGGAAATTGGGTAGGGAGCTTTGTACTTTCAGTATGTGTTCTGGCTATGTACTTGAAAGAGACTTATAACATTTTAGTTAAATATATCCTTTTCTTTTGACTGAATGAAAAGGGAAACAGAAAACCCCGCCTGGGCATATCTTCAAGTGGAAATGATTGAGAGTTCAGATTTTTTTCCCCTCACAGACTGAATGAAACAGTATGGTTATTATTGGAGTAATTAGGTATACCTCTTTATACCTAATATAGTTAACCCTTGAACAATATGAGGATTAGGGACACCAACCCCCTGTGTAGTTGAGAATCTGCATATAACTTTTGACTCCTGCCAGTAGCGAACTGTTGACCACAAGGCTTACCGATAACATAAATAATGGTTGATTAACACGTATTTTGTGTGTTGTATGTATTATGTCATATATTCTTACAATAAAGTGAGCTAGAGGAAGTAAAATGTTATTAAGGAAATCATAAGGAAGAGAAAATACATTTAAAGTACTGCACTGTACTTACTGAAAACATTTGCATATAAGCAGACCTGTGCTGTTCAAACCGTGTTGTTCAAGGGTCAGCTGTACATAGTAAGTACTCAGTTGATTTTTAACTTTTATTATTAGCACATAGGACAAATAATACATATCCAACTGAATTATTGGTATTGCTGTAGAAAAAAGGATAGTGGGATAGAAGCAATAATAATATACCTATTTGAGAATCATTTCTGATAAAAAAAAAAATACTTGCCTGTTCAGATTAAAAGGGTTCCCCATGAACCAGGCAAAATTAAATAAAAGAATTCCCAAATTAGCAACATCTGGTCAAATATTTGAAGTACAAAGATAGGCTTTCTTTTATTTGTTTTCCTTTTTATTTTTTCAAGAACTCTGAATAAAAGTTAATAGTTTACATTCAGGCTTTATTAGGGTACAGCTTAATTTATTTTCTCTCTATACCTCTGGCACTAATTTTTTTTCTTCCATTTCTAGCACAGTCAGTATGTGCCAGGTATTCTGCTTTTTTAATGTATTTGTACTTACGTTTAGGCTTTTCCTCAGTAATTACAGAGAATAACCCAAGTTAACATAGTTTAACGAAAATAAGGATAAAATATTTTGGGATTTTTTTCCTATCTTTTACTGCCCACTTGAACATTACTCTCTCTTCATAGTCACCTTTTCCACCAGAAGTATTCTATTCTCTTATCAGACATTATGCAAAACATAGCAATAGTCTGCACCATTAGGAGAAGTCCTACATTAATGGAGAAAATGATTCTTTATAAAATGTAAGCATTATATGATTAAGGGAAGAGCTTCAGCCAAGTGTTGTGGGAAAAAGGATGTCTCATTGCAAGTTTTCTAAGTATAATTAAGTTTGCCATCTCCTAGATCTGGAAAAGTGGAAGGAGATTGTAGAATAATTAGCACCGTACTAACTAAAGAGTGCTGGGTATGTGCAGTTTGTTCTTTTCTTCCGGCTGGGGATTCCATCTCATTTTTATATATCCTCTAGGTTATACTGAGACAGGAAAACAATGTTAATAATCTAAGTGCATCAAGTATAAATCTGTGGAAAATAGTGTTTTAATTTCAAATTTGAATCTGGACATTATGTATTTTCACCCATAGGTGTTTCATGCAATCGACTTGGTCAGCATTCCTGTCTCCGTTGTAAGGTATACTGGTCTATTTTTTATTTTTTGATTTTGTTTTTAATCCCAGGACTTTTCCATCTTGGATTATTTATAGCTATAATTAATCTACAAGGGTCTTTAAACATTATGTAGTTTACTTCTTTTATTTTGGAGATTGTGAAATTGAATTAAGAAAGCTGAGTGACTTTCCAAAGGTCATCTAGTTGGCTTGTCTTAGGGTTGACACTAATGCACATGTCTGCTGAATCTTGGCTCCTTGTTTCTACACATTATACACATTACGTTTTATGGAGAGTATTCTGACCAAAATGTTGAGAGTATATTTTAATTAATATCAAAATTCACTTGCTTAGGAAAGTTTAAGTAAAGTGAAGATTGCCATAATGTTCCATGTCCTTAGATCTTGTGTCCAGCATTTCTGTTTGTCAAAGATCAGGTGCACTGATTCTCTTCCTGTCAGAAACATTTCCCTAGTTCTTCCTTCTATTCCTAACCCTGTCTCTTTGCTCTCTCCCAGCTTTGCTCCCATTTTACCAAATGGCTTTCAAGTGTTGTCTATGCTGTTCCCTCTGCTTTAGATCCCTTTTCCAATTTTGCTTACCCTACTGTACCTTTATTTTCCTTCAGATCTCAGCCAACAGTCCATGTTTTCCAGGAAGCCTTTCCTGAATCCCATATCCAGTTTAGTGCCCCTTCTCTGCACTTCCCTTTTAATGCACAGTGTCTCGCAGTTGCCTTTCTACTTGTCTGTGTCCCCAGTTAGTTGTATATTTGAGGTTGTGTCACCATTATGTCACCAGGGGCTTTGTGAATGCTCATGTGTTTATGAATGAATAAATGTGTTTATACTGTCATACCCTGTGTATAGTTTCTGTCTTATGTTAGGGTGTAGTTCAGAGGGTCCTGGCAAAGACCATTTCCCTTGAGAAATTTAAATCAGGACCAATCCCAACAAAACTCTTAATCTTTACCCTTAACAAAACTGTGTCTTTAAAGTTCCTTGAGATAGTGAATGATAATTTTGTGTATTTTTTGAATTATTTATTTACGTGCTTATTTTTGCTTCTCCTATATAGGCTTGTTTCTGTGATGATCATACAAGGAGCAAGGTGTTTAAGCAAGAAAAAGGAAAACAGCCTCCCTGCCCCAAATGTGGACATGAAACTCAGGAAACTAAGGATCTCAGCATGTCAAGTAAGGTTCTTCTTAAAATACCAATGGAGGGATTTTGTTTTCTTGCTTAGGCAAGATTTATCTCTTTTTTTCTCTATTTTTGTTTTTGCCACTTCTTCCTATTTGAAAAGATGAATGTGTTCTCTTAAGCAAATGGAATTTTATAGCTTTGAAAATTTTTAGGTGAAGTTTCTCAATTTAACTTAAGAAATATACCATCATTCACTTTGATATTTGGCATTTGACTCAGTTAATGACACAGTGAATACTGAAATTTAAGACCAAAAAGAGTGATTTTTCCATTTCTGCTGAAGCTTTCCTTGTTAAATAATTGAGTAGCTATAAATCTTTAATATTTGAGTGCTGGTAGTCTTCGGTACTTGGAAGTTGGAATTCATTCTGAAGTTTTTTTGTAGGTGTGTGGTATTTGAGCAGCTATACTTACAATGTAATATATCATTTTTATAGGAAATTGTTTTGTGGTTTTTATATAACTTTTCTATGAAAGAATAAGACTACTGCAAACATGCTTATAGTAATGCAGCTCACAGTTTTATTAAAGAGAATTTGACTCTTTACCAGATACAGCAGAATGGAACCATAATTCTAAATGACTCTGACAATACTTTTGTTTAATCAAAGGTGTAGTTGTACAGTGAGGTAGGATTGATGATTTGCTGGTTTTTTGCACTAAACTATATTGCTACTTAGGCAGAAGAAATGAAGGGCTTTGTCTTGAAGGTCACCAGAATTCTAAAATAGCTCTTTTAAGAAAAATGTAATGACATGAAATCAACTGTTCTGTGATTTGAAAATAGAATTTTAACCCATCAAATGAAGGGCATTTTAGTTTTTAACATGCCTTATTTGAATTATGTTTGGAGAGTGCTCTTAGTCTTACTTTGTTTTCCAACTTCTTCTAGATTTAATGAAATGACACTGTTCTCTTTATTATTTGTTATATATGGTATGTGCATCAACTCTGAGTAGGATAGAATTGATTGTTGTTACTAAGGTCTCCATTCTTTCCAGTTAAGGGAGGAAATTAGGAAAATGGGAGTAAGAAGCAGCCAATCAAATGCATGTAACTTTGTATATTGTAAAGGAGAGTGTTCCGATTCTTTACATCTTCACTCTCCTTTACAATATACAAAAGACGTAAAGAATCGGAACAAAGTGCCACGTACGTATCTGTCTTTTGTAGCACGCTCCCTGAAATTTGGCAGGCAGACTGGAGGTGAAGAAGGAGATGGAGCTTCTGGGTATGATGCCTATTGGAAGAACCTTTCTTCTGATAAGTATGGTGATAGCAGCTACCATGATGAAGAGGAAGATGATGATGAAGCAGAGGATGACGAAGAGGAAGAAGACGAAGTAGGAAAGGATTCAGATGCGGAGCCGTCAGATTTGTTTACCAATTTGAATTTAGGGAGGACCTATGCCAGTGGCTATGCTCACTACGAGGAACAAGAGAACTAGGAGAGCTGCTTGCCCATGGGTGACTGTGTCTGAGAGGAGCCTGGATATGTGTGCTTGATGAATTGAGTGTGGGTGTTCAGAAGTGCTGTGCAAAAGACTGGTCACGCTTACAGGAGCAAGGAGTAGGGCATAGCATTTTTATAGGAACTGATAATCAGTCTCATAGCATAAGAAAAATGAGTTCCAAATGTTAAGATGTGTATTGATCCAAGCAATTGAAGCATCATGGATTGGATTTTTGCTGATTTTAGTAATCAGTAGGTTATGCCAATTAGATACATATACAGGATAAAAGAACAGGATGGTAATATATTCGTTGGAAATTAAATTGTTGTTTTTATTAAAAAACACTGCTTATATTCGTTTTGTCTGATTTTGTAAAATGTGACGGGTTAAATGAATTACTGTGTTTTTCCCTGTAGGTCTGCAGGATGAAAGTCAGATGTTAAGTTCTAAATTTTCATTAAATATTCATGTTATCTTAAGTAGTCGTGAGATGTATGTTTTAGCAGTTGACTCATTTCATTTTTTTCTAAACAATGTATGCCCTGAACAGTACCTGTTATTAATGCCTAAATGTATAGACCACGGTGAGTACATAGCCACTTTTCAGAGACACAGGGACAGAAATAGTATTACTACACAGACGTTTTATGTATTTCTCTTTGAATAAATATAGTATTTCACTTACATACTTTTGATATTTCTCATTCTCCATTTTTTAATCATTTTGGAAAGCATTCCGATGTTTATGTAGAAACTGCTTCATTTTTTTGTGTACTCTGAAATAGGTAGCAGAGATTAATGGTGTGGTAGATGCAGAGTTACGCAGCCAGACCCCCAGTATCTGTGGTGAGTGGAGAACAGGCATTTGGCTGGCGCAAGTTCAAGTTGTACACCTTGCACTGGCAGTGAACTGGGCTGGTGTGGGAGGGAGGAATGCGTTAGTGCACTGGCTGGCGTTTGAGAAGAATGGAGAAAATTGTAACTGTGAGGATAAAAGCGTTGTATGGCTATTGCTAGGCCATTCTTATTCTATAGAAACGTAATGAACAGCTGAGGGCAATAACAGGCAGTGGGAAGCCAGGTGTGAAAGCCAGAGGCCCTTGGAACTAGTTTTTCATCTCAGCCTGATGGCTGAGAAAACTGAGGACCAAGCCCAGGATTTAATAGTCTGTCTGGATAAAATTCAAAGACGGTCGCCAATCAAGGCAGGTCCGTTATGCCAAGGTCAAGGCACTTTTTGGGAAAAGCCAGGACCCCGACAAGTGAGGTGGAGGCATCTGAATGGATGCTGCTAAAGATGTTTACTCTGCTGACTACTGAACTTTCTGAGCCTACAGTCATGCCCCACCCTTCTCTGGTAAGGGCAGACACTCCCACTCCACCCCCAGGCTGGCTGGCAAAGCCGAGCTCTCCCTCGATAACAGGTGCCCCCTTCAGGACTTGTCCTATCTCCAGGTTACTAGGCCTTGAATTAGGGCTAAGCAACACTCAGCTGGAGAGGTACTGGGCTTGCAGAGAAAAATAAACCCTACCTCAAAGGAGCTGTAAGAATTGGCCAGCTGGAAGAGTACGTGAGGCAGGCATCAGGATGAAGGTCAAGTCAGAACATAAATTAGGGGAGAGTTAAATAGCACCCACATTAGGTCCTTGGGTTGCAGGATAAGAGCTGTCTTAATAGGACTTAACATCCTGGTTGGAATCCTGGAAGATGGTGTGAACTCACTACCAGGATGGCTTCTAGAAGCGTGTAATGGTGTGCTGAAGACACACTGATGGCAGCAGCTCAGAGGCAATACTCTGCAAGGATTTGATATCCTTTAAGTCGCTGATACTCATTAAATCAAAGGTATTTCTTTTTTTTTTTTTTAATACATTTATTTATTTTTGAGAGAGAGGCAGAACATGAGCGGGAAAGGGGTAGAGAGAGGGGGAGTCACAGAATCCGAAGCAGGCTCCAGGCTCTGAGCTGTCAACACAAAACCTGACATGGGGCTCGAACCCACGAACCATGAAATCATGACCTGAGCGGAAGTTGGACGCTTAACTGACTGAGCCTTCCAGGCACCCCTAAATCAAAGGTATTTCTATTTCATTGTGTTCCCCATAGATAATTCATTTGTGGTGGGTTGGGTAGTGTACCATTTCTGGCTTTTTATGTCCAGAGACCAATAGGAGAGAAGGGATCAGTCTGGGCAGAGATAAGTGACTCTCTTCATCAGGAGGCGGGTAGGGCTGTTTTTACACGATGGTGACAGGAATATGAGTGGAATCCAGATAATTCACTTGCGTTTTCTAGGTGCTTCTTTGCCCACCTGTGGCCATAAAGGGACATGGTAAACCACCCCAGCCTATGAAGGGCATGGTGACCATCTCTGGGGGAGGGGGTCTGTGCTGGGCCACCAGCTAAGCCACTAAAACCAGCAGAGGTAGAGGTATTTAGGCAGCCCTAGGGTCTGCTTCAGCTGCACAGCTGCCTTGGCTGCATCAAGCTCTCTCCAGGGCAAAGCATGCATCTGATGACTGAGTCACTGGCTGGCTATTTTGGCTCAGTGTGGCCCAACTATGACAAATAGCTATTAAGCTGATACCTCTGTACAGAATCTAGTAGCTGACACTTAATGTGGGGCAAATATATCTTTCTCCTTTTCATTTTGGTCATGGTTTGGCAAACTCTTGGCTGGGATATTGTAATGATGTGTGTGAGGGCGACCTTTATGAGTCACCGACAAGCTTCTGCTCATGTAGAATGTTTTACTCCATTTCGGAACGTGAATAGACCATATAGCATGCATAGGTGTACTTTTCAGGATGGTCCTGATTACTTATTTTCCTAATGGGAGCAATTCAAAGGATGAAACTTAATATATTAAATCCTTAATCATATTTTGTGGAATCAGACATAGTACAATGATAAATTAGACATACTGAAGCATTTTTAATAAGGAATCAGACTTAAAACCATGTATATAAGGGCCAGAGTGTTTCTGATAGAGAATCTTTGTGGGAAGGCAAAACAATATGCTAACTGCAATATGCTAATATTCCTGTACTACATTGAGAAACCTAGCTACAAGTCTATCCAGACTCAATTCTTTGACCTCTGCTCAAGGCATCTGTGGGGCTCCGTCTGGGTCCCCTTCAGTGTGCTGTGACTTGTGTAAAATCTCTTAAGGAACTAAGGGCCAACTGTTTGTTTCTCTTAGAGATCACCATCCCCTTCATTACTTGATATCCCGTGTCTTAAAAACTTGTTTCATGTATTTCGTCCTCCCTGTCCCCTTGTTTTTCAGGTGAGAGAGTAAATCTGGTTTCTGCTACTCCATCCAGGCTGAAGTGCAGTTAGCTACTTCTGTAGGGCTGACCCTCCTTTGACCTATTATTTTCCATCCATGCTCATAAGGATTCTCTTAGTATTTTTAATCTACCAAAGGAAAAAGGGATGACAAAAATCTAGTTGCAGTTGTATCTATTCCTAACTCTGTTAACTTAGTTATATTAGTAATCTTGCCTTAAAAAAAAAAAAAAAAAAAAAATATATATATATATATATATATATATATATATAGTCAGTGGTCTTCCATCTGTAAAATAAGAATAATTCTTACTACCAAATTTACATTTAGTTGATATAAATAAGTTTTAAAAATTATATTTACTGCAGGTATAATGTAAGTACATGTTTTTACTTGTCAGGAGAAATTGTGGCCACCAGTGATCCTTGATTTTTTTTTTTTTTTCCTCAGACAACAGAGATTTTGCCTTCACAAATAGTTTATGGTCCTCCAGCATCTTTCCCTTATACCCAAGGGAAAATATTTTGGCTTCATCTGGTAAAAACAGATTATGTAGTTAAATTACAGGTACATAGTCAGATACCCAGTTATAATTTGAGTTGATTCTTGAACACAGGCTTCACACAATGTGACCAATGACACTACTCCCAAGGACCCTGCTTCATATTACTCTTAAAGCTGGAGTTCCCGATCTCTGATTCTGTATTTAAAAAAAAAAAAGAAAGAAAAAAAAAAAGGTTGTTAACCTAAGTTAAGTTTTGACCGACAACTGAAACCAGAAACATCCCTAATTAGATTCTGGAGAGGAAGCAGGAAACCACCTAGAGCCAAAGAGAACAAAAATTATCCCTTAAGGACTTTATCTTGGGCTTTTACACACATGTGACCATGTGGAACCACATATAAATTTATGAGGTAGATAAACATACATTTAGTAATTAGATCAATTTACATGTGCTTATTATTATTATATTGTTATTATTAGTGTTAATAATTATATTTTTTTTAGGAAGCATCATTATTAAGTCGTTGTCAGAGCTCTCTCGATTTCTTGGAAACCATGCTTCCAGTTAAAATTTCAAAGGGCATTTTTCTACAACATAGCTCCATCATTGCCGAGTATCTTCATACCAAAACAATTGATGGGATTTTCTTTTATCCAAGGCTTTAAATGTGAGTTTATTTCCTACCCATCCCTCCTTACATACACAAACACTACCCAGTAAATAAATAACCTAAGATTTCCAAGTATCTCAGTGGGCATTTACACTTGCAGATCTAGTCCAATACCTCAATACCCTGAACTTACTTGCCAAGAGCTATGTATGTTGGTAAGAATCTATCAATTACTAAGAAACCCTAAGTAATTTCTTACTAATGAGATTGATTTCCTTAAATAAATCATATATAGTAAATATCCATCATAAAACTATTAGGAAATAATCTGAAATGCCATTAGATTTTATGGAACCATTCAATTAAGAAAATATAAAAAGCATAAGTTAAGATAGCTGTATTTTATTTTTTGTTTAAAAAATTTTTTTTAATGTTTATTCAAACATTAAAGTGGGGGAGGGGCATAGAGAGAGGGGGACAGAGGATCTGATGTAGGCTCTGTGCTGACAGCAGAGAGCCCAATGGGCTTGAACTCACGAACTGTGAGGTCATGACCTGAGCCAAAGTCAAGATGCCTAATCGACTGAGCCGCCCAGGTGCCCCAAGCTAACTGTCACTTAAAATTACACTCAAAAAAAGAGAAATACACCAGGAGTTGTTTTGTAAACTTCATTCTCTTCAAATATTTACGCGGTTTACAGTGATGTGTCACATATCGGTTCCTTGCAGCCTTTTTTCATTTTGATCTTCTTTTGTATCAGATAACTGGGTTTTCAGGCATGTGAATCGTGGTTGTGTAATCCGTAGTGGGAAAAATACCTGTCATTGAGATCAAGTTCACATAAATGAAGTATTAGTGGACCAAATTGTCTTGATATGAACATAACATTCTCCTTTATGTGGCGATGATGCTCTGCTCCAGTGGCACGTAGGCAAACTTCTTTCCTGATGCTGGACTGCCCCAAAGGTAGCAATCAGGATTAAAGTCCAGATGTTCTACCCATAAGTGTGTAAGTCTTTGATTGGCAGTGGGAGGAGCACACACCTGATGTCCTGGAGGAGTGATACACCCTGCTGTAGCTGGAGGGTTTGGGCCATTCTCATCATGTTCATTATAGGAGGTCAAAGTCTTGATGGTTCTGTTACACAGTTATCAAGGAAATTTAGATCCTTCAGCTGGTCACAAATTAAAGGAGTCAGATCTTCGCAGACTGTTTTCTGTTCCAATTTACACGGTTTCGTGTGGCCAAAAAGAAGCCCGTCCAGGCGTAGTGATTGAGGATGTATGCTGCCCTGCCAAGAGCAGTCCAAGAAACATGGCTGCCGTTTCCTCATCTGTCAGATGATGTCCATCCTTGTAAGTAGAATCTACTAAAGTTTGGAGAATTCTTTTGACTATCTGTGTTCTTGGATTGCTTTATAGAAAATCTTCTTGACCGCTTGAACTCTGTCCCTGTGTCTGAAACTAGGCAAAGGGAGCCAACCTGGCCGTAGCCAAGCTACGTGGCTAAAACTTCGATCCAAATCTGCATACAGTTGTGCCACTGTGTCATTGAGTTGACTTCTGATTTTCTTTCCATGTAAGCAATGGCTGGCTATTGAAATTATGAGCTCAGAAAGCGCTTCAAATAAGTTTTTCTCTTCACTTTCTCCTCAACTTTGAAAGTATTCTGGGACATTTCGGTGGCTCAGTTGATTGAGTGTCCGACACTTGATTTTGGCTCAGGGCATGATCTCACAGTTCATGGGTTCAAGTCTCGCATCTGGCTCTGTGCTGACATCCTGGAACCTGCTTGGGATTCTCTCTCTCCCGCACGCTCTTTCAGTTATAGAAATGTGCTTTCTAAAGTCGGCTATGTTAAGGCGAGTTTTTAACATTTTCTTCTCCAAAAAAGAGTTAGGATTAGGCACATCACATGCAACTCCCGTCCCCAACACAGGTTTGTCAGACATCTGTAGATACTCTTTGCATTCAGGGTTTCATTTTTACTATGAAAAACCAGTACGGCAGCACCATTCCCCAGAAGGTAAGTAAATGTCTTGCCCACTGTGTTAAAACTAAATACAGGTCCATACTTCTCATGCATTTTCTAGGAATTCAGTTGGAATTCTCCCAAATGCTATGGCATGTCCAAGGAATGGAATTGTAGAGAAAACATATGGGGGACTTTTCGCCCTGGCAGGCAGGGGGGCCAGGTGGCCTACTGCAAGGCAGGACAGGTAGACTAGGCCAAGGGTGAAGTGCAGGCAATTAGCGTGGATAGGAAGTTGTCACCAGTTGGTCACCCTCTCCGTAGCCTGCCCCAGCACCGACTCACCCACCTGCAGTAAACCCAGCGACATTATCACGGCCCTGCGGCAGTCACTACAGTTTGCTGGAGAAGCTGGAGGCTGAGGTTGCTGCCACTCTTCCAAATCCACAGAGCTAGAGAAAACAGCAGTTGGGTGTCTGGAGGCGGCCTTGACCTCCAGTTCTGATTTTTTATTTAAAAAAAAAAACAACTTTTTTTTTAAGTTTATTTATTTTTGAGAGAGACAGAGACAGCATGAGTGGGAAAGGGGAAGAGAGAGAGGGAGACAATCCCAAGCAGTTTCCGCCTTGTCAGTGCAGAACCCGATGTGGGGCTGGAGCCCACAAAACCATGAGATCATGACCTGAGCCGAAACCACGAGTGGGATGCTTAACCGACTGAGCTACCCAGGTACCCCCCCGCCAAAAAAAATTTTTTTTTAAGTTACATTTCCATATTTACAGGAGAAAAGTCCTAAGGCTAATTTGGTGAGAATGCTGTAGTTTTGATGGATCTTTTGGGGAGCATTTTTTTATTTCTATACCCTGAAAACCTTAAGCTCTGTGGCTCTGTGGTGTGTGAGAGGAAGGGATAAATTGAGAAACAGGACTTAGTAGATCCTCAGTAGGTTTACAATGTTAGAAGGAGCCCTAAGTCCCTCTAGTTTATTTATTCACCCTGTTCAGGAGACTTCTGTAGATAATGGCCAAGTTTATTTAAACTATTTAAATACTATGCTCTCTCCTCCACCTCCTTCTTTTTTAGAACTGCATATAGCTCTGCCTGGATCTTTTTGTTTTTTCTTTAGAAAAAGAGCTTTATTGCCTCTCATGATAAATAGTCACCACCCCGGATAGCACAGGTCTCCGGTAAACAATGTGACTTCTAAATGTGTCTCCTAAATGTGACTTCTCTGTCAAATGAAAGCAACAGCCAACCCTTGTGAGTTCTTGAGGGTTTCATGATCATGCTTCCCCTGCCACTTTATCTTGTTATTATCATTTGTTTTTACTATTTATTTTTTGTGCCTGTATCTTAACAGGAAATGAATACTACATAGAATAAAGTTTGTTAACTTATATGTGCCTGACTCATGGATAGAGCTTAGATTTTTGGCAGCATTAAAAGTCTTAGTGTGGTAGGCAGAATAACGGCTTCCCAAAGATGTCAATGTCTTTATCCCGGGAGACTGCATATGTTATGCTACATTGCAAGGAGGCATTAAAATAGCAGACGGAATTAAGTTTGCTAACCAGCTGACTTTAAAATAGGGAGAGAATTTGGGATTCTCTGGATGGACCTAATGCAATCAGAAAGGTTCTTAACGTTGGAAGAAGGAAGCAGAAGAAAAGGTCGTAGTGCTGTGATGTGAAAAGGACTCAAGTCTTCCTTGCTGGCTCTGAGTAGGAGGAATGAGACCATGAGCTGAAGAATGCAGGCATCTTCTAGAAGACAGAAAAGTCAGGGAAATGGATTCTCCCTGGAGCTTCCAGAAAGGAACATGGCCCCACACATTGATTTCATTGCAGGAAGGCCTGCATCAGATTCCTAACCTACAGAACTTCAAGATAATAAATTCGCATTGCTTTAAGCCACTAAATTTGTGGTGATTTGTTACAACAGCAACCGGAAACTAACAGACTGAGTTATCCTCAAAACCTCACTTTGGCCTGTTTCATGCGATGGCAGGATCAAATGTTTTCACACAGAATAGTTACTTTTTCCAAACAAAATTTAAATGCTCTGAGAGTTTACTGTGAAGTAACAATAAGCTAAACTATAAGGTAGCTTTTTTTCAGAAAGAAAAAGTAGAGGGTGGAAAACGAGAAGTCCTCTACAACATCAACACATTGTCTGAAAGTGTTTATATTCACGAAACTTAAAACTGACTCATGAAACTCTATTCTTTTTGGAATACTGTTACCAAGCCATAATTAAAAGAAAAAATGTTAAATTGTTGATACTGGCAGTCATCAGGACTCTTGTATTTGGTTTTTGGAGTTCTTCATTCAGTACTGGCCGGGAGCTTTGTAGACTAAGGATGAAGTCATTAATGAAATCTCAAACTCATTCTAAACATTGGAGAAGTACAATTTCATTACTTAAGAGTTTCCCTGGCCTACAATGTTGAGCATCACACTTGAGTTAATGTAAGAAAATGTACAGAGAGAGAAGAAATGCTCTGTGACTGGTTTTCATAGTTGAGACCTTGCACAGCCGTGACTGAGAATGCAATTGTGGGCTCCCCCGGGTCCATGGGATCTACCAGCTGGAGGGCAGAGCTCTTTTTGTGCAAAACGTATGAACTAAACACAGGTATAAAAGACAGTAAAAATAGCAACAGATTCTCTAAATAACTCATGCAACTCTACAACAAAAAATAAGTTTTACATGGTTGATGCCAGAAATGACTACCATATAGTAGACTCATAATTATAAACCTACAGGGTACACACACGTGTATTGCTGTTTTAAAATTTGAGATTTGCATGTTACCCATGTAATATCTTTACATATTTATATATTGCTTATTCTACAAAGTTAGCATAACTTGATTCTAATCTTTGATATCATAAGTTTTTCTTAACCTCCAAGAGAAGAAAAATGTAAAAACACACTGAAAGCAGAGTTCAGATAGTCTGTATGGTTTTGACCTTTAGGTGTGTGGTACCAACTGCTATCTACACCTAGGAGTGTATAATGTACTGTATGAGCTCATCAAATTATCCTACTTTGCTGACGGGATCTGTTTTTAAAAAGAAATGTTGTACTTAATGCCACTAGACAATTACTAAAAAATAGTGTTATTGAAGCTTTATTGTCCTGGAAACTCTTTCTGTTGGATAAAAGAAGAGTTTAAAGAAAAGATTTTTTTTTCTCAGAATTTCAGTCTAGTGTGCCGCCCAGGCCTCTCAACACAGCTTTGAACTTGGAGTCTAAAAAAACGTTTGATCTTCTTTGTCTTTCAACTTGACAAAACGTCCTTCTTCTTTGAAATCCCCATTTTATGTGTGCTTGTCAGTGTGTTTTAGAAATGAAAAGCTCTTGGGGGTAAGGTACGAGTCTTTTTTGTTTAACCTTTGAACGTCCTCCTAAGCGCCTGCTCTACCAGTTGGCATTCCAAAAATATTGCTCATTAAAATTCTCATTCTTCCTATAGTGGTTTGGAAATGATAGTAGTAGGTGTTGGATTCAGCTTCTTCACTTAGAGCCTTTTAAAAATAAAAACACTCAAATGTAACATTTCATTCCATTCAACAAATATTCTTAAGGTCCTTCTGCATGGCAATAATTAGTGTTCATTGAAAGATGAACTGACACAGCCAGTATGATCAAGTTGTATGGTTGAAACATAAGAAACTTAAAAGTAACTCATGGATTCAAAAAATTTATTCTTTTACTAGGACCAGAAAATCTAACTTGTTGCCAAATGATGTAACTTGGTCAAATGACTAAACCCCACCAGACATAGAGCCCTATAATAGCTACCCCTCCTTGAATGAAAGGAAAGGAAATATACAGAGAAAAATGCAAAGTTATACTTTATTAATCAGGTGGGGATTTTGCTTTAATTTTATGCAGAACCCTGGTGACCTATAAGCTGAACCCCATGGAAAATTCTTTCCTAACCACTATTGTCCTGAAATGCCCACTCAATGTCTCTCTTCCATGAAAGTAGGGTGTGTGGATAAGGAGTAAAGAAAAGCCAAAATGGGAACCAAGTGATCACGATAGAAAACAACACAGGAAAGAAATATAATTTATTAAAATTTGTCACATGAGTCTACCTAGAATAACAAGGAGAGCCCAGCCATTGTTCTAAATGATCTTCTGCAACTTAAGATAAACTTTTTAGTAGGAGGTATCTGATGTTGCCTTAATTTCTGTTGAAATAAAGTAGAAGGGTGACTATTCTGATTTTAGATTAAACAGCTTAGTCCATCGGCTTTCTGTCTGTCTTGGCAAAAAACCTATTCAGGCTGCAAACTCACCATTAGAAAGAATGTGTTAGTAGCTAAGATAGCCATTAATAAGTAAGAATATAATCATGTCTGGTTCAAATAAATGCATTTGCATAACATTTTAGACTGCATCTTGAATAATAAGGCATTCACTGATAAGATGAGAGACTCTTTTTTTTTTCTTCTCCCTGGCATTTGTCATTTACTCACTTTTCATTTTAAGAAAGCACTTACTGACTCCTCAGCCCGTTGATGTCTTTTAATAGCAGAGTGCAACACTGCTGGTGACCTTCATTTATGTTTCAACCATGAGCCGAGTCTAGAAATAAACATCAGAGCATACTGCTATGTTGGCAAACCACATCACAGAGACACTATTTTTAAGGATAACTAAAGAGTTTTGTTCTTAACAGCTATGGCAAAATAAGGAAAACCAACATGACTGTGGCAGACAGAAAGGCCTGCCACCCACAAGAGGAGGAAAAACTGGATTCCCCCAGGGCTCCGCTGGTCCAGTTTGGGGGTTGCTGGGTGAACCTTGAAGCCTGTGGCAAAAGTGGCTGGTGGAGTGGCAGCCACACATGCAGCTATTGGTAGTAGAGGAGCAAATCCTCAAAGAGAATTTTAGAGTCTGTGATGTCACCCCTCCATCCATTCTTTTTCTTTCTTTTCTTTTCTTTTCTTTTTTTTTTTTTGAGGGAGAGAGAGAGCGTGCACTTGTGAGTGAGTTGGGGAGGGGCAGAGAAAGAGGGAGAGAGAGAGAGAGAGAAAGAGAGAATCCCAAGCAGGCTCCCCACTGTCAGCGTGGAACCGGACGATGGGCTTGAACTCACAAACCATGAGATTATGACCTGAGCTGAAGTCTGATGCTTAACCACCAGGCGCCAACCACCCCGCCTCTTTTTTTTTCTTAGCTATTCTTCTTAATGCCCATCTGGCTTTGCCCACTTCTCAGAGACTGCTTTCGATGGCTGTACCAGTGATCACCAGTGCTGCATCCAAGGATCAGCTCCCGACTTGCTTCCTTAGCCTAGTTTCAGTATTTTACACTGGTGGCTACTATTATTTTCCTCAAACATCTTTCCTTTGGTTTCTGCCATATCACACTCTTCCAGTTTTCCTCTTGCCTCACTCACCATCTGTTCCCCATTCCCCATTCCTGGCCATTCCTCCCCAGTGAGAAGATCAGAAGAAAAAGTATTTAAAATGTATTTTAGCAAGTGAAAAATATATACTTTCAGGAACATTGATAGACTAGCCGGATATATGCTTGCTTGTTAATCTGATTGCACGTATTAACAATCACACATTAATAGAATAACATATTAGTGTAGAGAGATTAATTTTTCCAATCTCACATTTCATGAAAAAATTCTATGCAAAATCTTCACTTGTGGCCTTAAGATCAGTCTCTTACTGTTAGAATCACTTTCAAGTCACTGAATACAGTTTTCCTGAATACATCCATTTAAGATTTAGCCCTTTTGGAATTTTGCATGATATTATCACTGGAAGTGTTATCCCATTAGGGACATTTGTACAACATTATCTGCACAGTGTTAAGACATCTATTTTTTCATTTGTCTTTTAGATACATATTCATGATCCCCACAATGTAATCACTATATTTCTTTAAATAACTTCAATAGGTTTGCTTATAAGGATATCTAACACTTACAATTGTGAGGTCCTACCTTCCATAATACTAAAATTGGTATTTCATTTCTAGGCCTCCATTTTATGGAAAGTGGCTTCCATTAGCATCTAAAACTAGAATTAACTGAAGTCCTTTGTGCCTGGACATAAAATCAATTTCCCTAAATATTACTTTGATTTTTGAGTAGAGTTATCTGTTAATCTGAGTTTTTGGTATCCTTGAGATTTGTTGTCTTTTTATACAGAAATTGTGTTGATTTTTTTTTTCTGTTTATTTATTTTTGAGATAGAGCATGAGCAGGGGAGGGGCAGAGAGAGAGGGAGACACAGAATCCAAAGCAGGCTCCAGGTTCTGAGCTGTCAGCACAGAACCTGATGAGGGGCTCAAACCCACAAACTATGAGATTATGACTGAGCTGAAGTCGGATGCTTAAACGACTGAGCCACCCAGGTGCCCCTGTGTTGATTTCTGGTTTAAAAATGCAATATTTAATATTTTGAGTTATCGTAATGCCTTTTGTTCTTTAAAGTTCAGCCATGTTATATTTTTGTTTTATTTTATTTTATTTTATTTTATTTTATTTTATTTTATTTTATTTTATTTTATTTTATTTTATTTTATTGAGTCCCAGTGGGGGAGGAGGCAGAGGGAGGGAGAGGCGGAGGGAGAGGGAGAGGGAGAGGGAGAGAGAGAGAGAGAGAGAGAGAGAGAATCCCAAGGAGGCTTCGCACTCAGTGTGGAGCCTGTTGTGGGCTTGATACCACAACCTTGGGATGACCTGAGCCAAAATCAAGAGTCAGGCACTCAACAGACTGAGCCATCCAGGCTCCCCTAAAGTTCAGCTTTTAAATCTCTACGTTCTATTTATAAACATAGCAAATGTTTTGAAAAATATTTGTTTCTGTTTATAAGCTTAGTTAATAAAACATTTCAGATGTTTTAAACAGCATTTATAAATTTAATATATTTAATTTCATTTTGTACTACTTTAATTACCTGGCTTTAAAAGATAAACATTCCCAAGTACTAAAAAAATTGTGTAAATCTAACAAAATAAACTTACACATATAACGAATATGTTCTAACATTATAATGTAGTAAAGTGCAAACTCCAAATCCTAAAATATAAACTACTCAGTCATGGATTTTAAGTTGTCACTCAAATAGGTCAAATTTTCTTAATCATTACAGCCACATTATGTCACCATATGTGCAGATTCCCTTTTAAAACAAAAATAATAATACTCTGGTCTTGATTCTCTACTCCTTTTAATCTTAATTTTATATCTTACTGGGATTGAAAAATAAGTGTTTATTTAAGAAGACGGTTACTGAGGTTATTTAAAATACATTCTCATCTGGGTCATATGAACTGGCTGAAACCAGTGTGTTATTTTTGGTAAATGTCTGTTGTCACTTTTTGTCACCAGGATATAATGCAAATAAGTGTCAGACTAGATTCTACCTGCCACACCAATGTCTTTTAGTGAGCAATCACATCACAGTAATGGTATCTGCTCTGTAAGTCTCTTGAAGTCATATTCTTCCTGTTCTTTTTCAACAGCCTCTTATAGCAAGGCTTACCTAAGCAAATTCAGTAATATTCTTGTATCAAGATTTGACCAATCATCTATTGGAGACAGGCAACAAAGAATACTCAGAACCAGCATGTGGACAGAAGGTAATTTCAAGATCCAGCCCAGGGTGCTATATCTAAATGTATAGGTTACAGGGCTCTGGATTTTCAGTGAGCCAAATGTGGGGAAATGTCCCTATAAGATTCTAAACAATCTAAACAATACTCTAAACAGCTCTATACATATCCTGAGTATCACTAATTTTTGCCAATGAGAGGTCTATTTCTTACATGCATTATGTGAATTCTCAAAACCCCAGCTGTTGCTAAGGGCTAAACACAGTTGAAGTGCATTTAGTAGCCACCCAAAGAACGTGAACTTTCCAATTAAATGCTGAATAACCATATTTGAAATGTAATTTTTTTTTATTTTTTTAAATATGTAGTTTTAAGTTTATTATTTTGAGAGAGACAAAGACAGCACGAGTAGGGGAGGGCCAGAGAGAGAGAGGGAGAGAGAGAGAATCCTAAGCAGGCTCTGCACTGTCAGCACAGAGCCTGGTGTGGTGCTTGAACCCATGAAGATGGGAGACCATGACCTGAGCTGCAACCAAGAACTGGACACTTAACCCACCGAGCCACCCAGGCATCCCTGAAATGTAAATTTCTCCTTTAGACAACTGGCCTCTCCTAGATGTAGACTGAAACTAACATAAATTTGCATTACACTGGTTATATTCAACAATTTAAAATAAATTATAAATGTACATACAGTGGTGAAAGAGGCATACTCATTAAGGAAGACAATTACCATCCTAGTTGATTGAGTTTATATATATTCTAGCCATGAAGCTGACTGGATTCTTTTCAGTCACTAAAATGGGCTATACTAAACTTTGTAGTTGCTATCTCAATGACTCTATAAATCAAAGTAGATACATAACCTTGTTTTTTGGATTCATACTATATACCAACCAACCATTGAATTTTGCACCCACCTCTTCAATCTCTCCTTCCTGTGGACTTTCATGTCAGCACAAAAGCACCACATTCATCCATATCCTCAGGCTAAATATTTATGAGTTATTCTGTTTCCTCTCTTTCTCTTTTTCATCCCTCCCATCCTACCCATCACCAAGTTCTGTTGCCTCTGCCTGTAGAACAGATCCTAAATCACCCATCCAAGTCACTATGACCTCTGAGCAGTACGATTTCAACATCCTGGCTTTGCTGCTTCCCCCTTGCCCCTTTATCATCCATTCTTCATGCAATGTTTGGTTAAAACTTAAATTAGATGTTTCTCCTCTGCCCAAAATCCTCTAAAAATTTTTACCACACATAAAATAAAATCCAAAGTCCTTACCTCATCTTATAAAATAGGACCTTTGCAGATTATCTGACCTCATCTTCTAGCCCTTTCCTTACCCAGCTGGAGAGCGTATTTTTTCCTTAAACTTAGCTGATTTCTGCCACAGGACCTTGCCCTAGCTCATCCCTCTGAACAGAGCACCATTTCCTCTTATTGTAGGAAAATTGATTCTTTTGGGATTAGAATTTCAATGTAAGTTTACCTCCTTAGATAAATATCTCCTGCTCATCTAAAATAGACCCTAGTCACTCTTTATCATTTCACACTATTTTAATTCTGTCCATTGCGGTTATCAATATTTACCTTTTGTATGGTCACCATGTTTATTCTCTAATAATACGTGCAAATGATGTTTATTTTGTTCACTACCACATTGCCAGGGCATATGGGATGTGCTGGGCACTCAGTGCACATTTTTGAAAGCATAATCATTCAGAATGTAATCCAGGTCTCAAGATGTCTATTGACAGTCTCTGTTGTGTATCCTATAAGCACCTCATTATTTAACTACTTAATTGCTTTCTTCTGTGGCCCTTGTGACAAAGACCATCAATCATCTGTCAATGCAATTTTTTTTGGATGTCCTCATAGGTTATGGGGCCCAGAAAAGGTTACTCAGAGGCTACATTTGCTTTAGTATTTTATGTTTGCTCGAGTCTACACATTCAATTATTACATGTATTAATATGGCAATTTTAACTGCTTATGTTTATTTTAACTACTTACACTATATTTAAATATCTACATTAAATTTCTTTTAAAGGTACTTCATCTTACTAACAAAATCTTCCCAGGTACTTAATCAATTCTTGTAAATCTAGTAAATAAAACTTATATATATGCTAAATCTTACATTCTTGGCAGTGTTCCAGAATTGTTTATGAAACTAGTAAAATTATCATTTAAAACCCAAAATCTGGGGCACCTGGGTGGCCCAGTAGGTTAAGTATCCAACTCTTGATTTTGGCTCAGGTCATGATCTCAGACTCAGGACATGATCTCATGGCTGTGAGATCGAGCCCTGTGTTGGGCTCTTTGCTGGGCATCGAGCCTGTGTAAGATTTTCTCTCCCTCTCCCTCTCCCTCTCCCTCTGCCCCTTCCCTGCTTGCACGCATGTGTGCTCTCTAAATAAATAGATAAAAATTTAAAAATAAATAAAACCCAAAATCTAAGTATCATTTACACATTTTATGTTAAGAATTACAAAATTAAAGAAGAAAACTTCCCTGAAACCTCAAAAATCTAATAGGCACAGATATTTTTCCTTCACACAAAAATACCAATTTATAGATTTTATTTATTTCATAATTTTGATACATAATCCAAGTCTTCCTGGGGCTGAGAATATAATTATGTAATGCCATACCATTTTGAGGTTACCACCCCAAGCAATTTTTAGGGTTCACTTCTCAGTTGGCTGAGGTTGCATGCCAATAAGCAGTCTGGGCTGGAAGTGAGGTCTTACACTGCAGATGTGCAAGGTGAACTTTTCTTTTTTATACCACCGTATGTCAGACCAAGCTTTCAAGGTGTGATGTTAGTGCCCTCCAGACAGGGCAGGCTTGACGTCGATTCCTTGGATTCTACTTACACATTATCTGGTCTTCACATGTGATGAATTTGCAACACCCTCACAAGATTTGTAGCTAATTTTCTTCTCTGAATAACTTGGATTGTTTCGTTGCCTTCTTAGATATTTGTCATCTGATTGGATCCTGCATATATTTTAAATATTTTTCTCACTCTCTTTCTGCAATCTCAAGATCACTTTTCATCCACCTTTCCCGTAACTTCCATCATGATTTTATCATTGATCTCAAATTTATTCTATCCTTCTCATTATCACTGCCATTGCCTTAGCGCAGGTCGTGATTTTTTTTTTCTCACTTGGACTCTTGTTCTTCTCCACAACTATTCAGTCCCACTTAGTATGCCACACATTTGTCAGAGCAATTTTTCTTAAATGCAAATCTGCTCATATTCTGCTTAAGTTTTTTTTTTTTTTTCATAGTTGTAGGTAACCTTCAGTATTAAGTTTAAAGTTCTTAGCATGGCATTTTCATCCATCCATTTATTTTCCATCCATTTGCTATCCATCAAAGAGATAGCTCCTATTCACTGCTGGATATTATCTCTATCTTATTTTATCTATAAAACCTATTATCTCTATCTTATTTCTATCTACAAAACCTTATTTATCCTTAAATTCTTCTATTCCCCTAGTCTTCCTACCACTCTGCCTTCAGAAAGATAGACCTATGTCCACTTCCTCAAATCTGCTATGATGTCTCCTATCTTGGTTTTCCTCCAGAAGTTCCTTCTTTCCAGAATTCCCCTTCTTCCTTAGTCACTGGACAATGTTATACTCCTTTCTCAAAGTTCAACTCAAGTAACGCTTTCTGTACAGTGTCTTCTGTGACTTGATTCTTCATTTGGGATGAGTTACAACTTTTCTCTGCTTCCATGGACATATTTTAGCATTAATTACAGTGTTGTAACTCATGATTTTGTTGTCCATGTCTTCACATTCATGGAGTTTTTATCTCTATGTCTCAAATGCATAGAAAAAATTAAGCATTCTAAAAACTTTTAATATAAGTGAATTAAATAAATAAATAAATAAATAAATAAGTAAGTGAATAAAAGATGCCCATCTTTCAGATTGAATGTGTTTGGTCCCCAAGCCACTCCTAGGGATTATCTCTGCTACTTGACGGTTCAAGAAGCTCATCTTCAGCCATGGTGTCAGGTTGGGTCTAAATCACTCATTCGAACAAGCAATACATAGTCTGCAAAATCCTGATGGAAAAGTTGTATTTCTTGAGAGCATTTAACATAAGGACCCAAGGTGGGAGACTTCTTCCTTCTTTATCATTTATACACATTCATATCCCCAAAAGAAGGTAATCATTTAGGTAATGCTTTTAAAAGCAACGGCATGCTTTTATTTTTTTTATTTTTTTTTTTTAATTTTTTTTTTTTCAACGTTTATTTATTTTTGGGACAGAGAGAGACAGAGCATGAACGGGGGAGGGGCAGAGAGAGAGGGAGACACAGAATCGGAAACAGGCTCCAGGCTCCGAGCCATCAGCCCAGAGCCTGACGCGGGGCTCGAACTCGCGGACCGCGAGATCGTGACCTGGCTGAAGTCGGACGCTTAACCGACTGCGCCACCCAGGCGCCCCTTTTTTTTTTTTTTTTTTTTAATTTTTTTTTTTAGCAACGGCATGCTTTTAAAAGGAATTTGAGGGGTGGCTGGGTGGCTTAGTTCGTTAAGTGTCAGACTTTGGCTCAGGTCATGATCTCACAGTTTGTGAGTTCGAGCCCCACATCAGGCTGTGTGCTGACAGCTCGGAGACTGGAGCCTGCCTTGGATCCTCTATTTCCCACTCTTTCTGCCCCTCCACCACTTGTGTGCTCTCTCTCTCTTTCTCAAAAATAAATATTAAAAAAAAATTTTTTTAATAAAATTAAAAAACAAAACAGAATATGTTCATGATAGAAAATTTGGGGAAACAGGAGCCTGGGTGGCTCAGTCGTTAAGCGTCCAACTTCAGCTCAGGTCATGATCTCGTGGTTTGTGAGTTTGAGCCCCGCGTCGGGCTCTGTGCTGACAGCTCAGATCCTGTAGCCTGCTTTGGATTCTGTGTCTCCCTCTCTCTCTGCTCCTACCCCACTCACGCTCTGTCTCTCTCTCTCTCAAAAATAAATACACTTTTTTTAAAAAAGTAATTTTATTATCTCAATATGCATACCTAGATACTGTATTTTAGCTTTGTCCATTTTTTTTTTAACTTTGATATATCTTTTAAATGTCTTTTCATCTCTAGGCTCCTCTAGTATCCCTTTTATTTGCTGGTCACTTATCTGTTGAAGAATTAAGGCCATGCGACGTGCAGAATTTCATACCTTCTGGATTTTTCTGATTTTGTATTCTCGGTGAGGCTCTGTGCATTTTTGTGTCTTTGATATTTCCTGAAAATGGAAGCTGGATCCAAAGGCTTGATCCGACTCCTATTTGGTCTCTTTGGCAAGACTGTAGGTGGCTTTATGTTCTCTCACCAGGAAACACATATTATTTTTGGTTGCCTCCCTTTTGGACATGTCAACAGCCATTGATACACAGGGCCTATATCCATTAATTCATTAGACATTGCAATTCTTTTTAATTTATTTGTTTGTTTTCATTTACTGGAATAGTTTCATAAAGAGACACTTCCTCCTTTACAATGGGCTATCCAGTGATACCATTCATATAAGAAATGCATAATAAATGCTTGATTTTTTTCCTTCATTTTCTAGTTTTCAGAACAGATAGTTGATTCCTGTTATCCTTTGAAAATGACCAATTAGTTAATCTTTAAAAAAAAATATTGCTCGTGGAATGGCCACTGTTTCTGGCCAAAAATACTGTTTTTTAAAGATCCAAGTGCTAAGACTACTCAGTTTGTTATCCCTACTGGATAGGGTTAGAAGGATTGGGATAAACTGCTTTCCTCTACCCCAAATTACTTTAGGTAACTGACAATTGGTTGAAAATTTTACACTTCATTTGTGTCTTCTTTTAAAATATGAATGCATTTAGCAACACCATGCCCCACACATCTATCTTCACGGTCATTTCCAACCTGTGCAGGTCAGAGGCTATCAAGTTGAGAGTGAATTTAATGAATAACATAGCCCAGGGTTATCTCAGAGGCTGTCTTAAAACTTGCAGAGCTGTGCTCCTGAGTAAATTTTTTCTGGAAGCCTTGGGGCAATCCCTCCTCAACAAGAACCCTAATATAAATTTGAATTAAGCAAACATATACCATGCGAAAGAAAGTGAGTGTTTAGCGTATCACTTCAGGAACACAAACAAACATGACAGAATGAACAATTCTTTCCACAATCATTTCACAATTTATATGGTTTTTACTAAATAAATCTGTTTTAAAGAAATCAAATTTCTCATTTGAAAGAAATGTAACTTCTCATTTCTTATACAACTGTTATATCCTCGAGGGAAATATAAATATCCAAATGAGAATCCTTTTTTTTAGTAACAGCGGGTACATCGACTTGGGTCATATTGATTCTCAATCAGATGTTGAGATCAGTTGTTGAATGAATACTAGTAGCTATGATTTATTAAGTTCCTACTAGGTGCTGGCTATTGTATACATGTTTTGTTTTGTTTTATGTCTGTTATTCTCACCGTAACCCTGAAATGTATGTAGTCATTTCTCCCTTTTATGGATTAGAAAATGGAGGATGGTGTATTTGAAGAAATATAGCTAGGAATTTTGGATCTGAGAATTCATTCTGGGGCCCTTGGCTTTCAGAGTCCATGTTTTTGTTTTGTTTTGTTTTGTTTTGTTTTGTTTTGTTTTGTTTTAATCTATTTTACCACACAGCTAGCCAGGCTTTGACTACACAAACAGATGAAATTTCATCTCCTTTCATGAGTAGAACATGAATGGTCTTTGTATACAATTTGTTATTAATGTCTCTTCTACCTCCTTTGTACCTTGATAGGAATAAAAAAATAGCTGTCGCATTTCAACAGATTATGAGAGGAATAGATCTTAAATTCTAAGTGGCTAAATAACTTCGAATTAAAAACAGGTCACAAACGTTATCAAGTAGACAGTCGTGCATCTGTTAAATACTGGGCGCTGCAGGAGATACAAAATGAAGAAGGCACGACTCCTGCTCTTTAAGCACAAGATAACCTAGTGAAGAAATACATGTGGACATAAATAACACAAGGTGTTTCCTTGCTGTCAGAAACCCGAGGTAAAAATTGTCGTGCAGAGGCTGTGTGGATTAAAAGGATGTTTATGCTGGCGTTGTGGGGAGGGTTGGGGAGGGGTGGGTGGCCTGTGAAGGATCTTGACTGGATAGACATGGGTGATTTGAGGCTGGGATAGGAGTGTGGGTGAAGGGAGCAAGGTCTCTCCCCTTGGAAGGAATGAGCCATTCAGAGCGTTCAGAGAGGGCCTTAGTTGCAGAGTTGCGCCAGGGAGGAAGATGGTCACAACTGCAGGTGCCAGAGCCTGCGTTGCACCCCTTACTTGGCGCCACCCCTCAAATTTTGGCCTCTTCCTCCATCTCACTCTCAGCAGATACACTTGACCAAATTTAGAGAGAAAAAAAGCAGTCTATATTTTAGTATGACACAAACAAACCTACCTGTATGTGCTTAGTGGCTCCTTCCTCCCAGGGCGGTAGAACAGTTGTTTCTTGTAAGAATAATTCCTCTGCCTGCTTTAAATTCACTTGCCTCTCCTCCTCACCCCCAATCCTCACACCCCTTTTCTCTCTTTTGCTTTCAACCCTCCCTCTCTCAGCTGGATTCTTCTCAGCCCAATTCTTCCCTATTTACTCTTTCCAAATAAAAATGAAAGCTTCACTAGCTTCTTGATCCCTGTCCAGCTCCACCCTCCTGCTCTGCCCTTCAGAACCAAATTACTGGAAACCATTGTCTACAAATCTGTCTTGATGTCCTCATACTCAGTCCTCTCATCTGTGGCTTCCTCAAACATCTCTCCACTGAAATGACTCCACTGAAATGAAATTAAGAGCACTGATGACTTCACTGTTGCTAAGCCCTGTTGATGTTTTCCATTCCCATCTGTACTAGTCAAGGTAGTTAATGCAAACTTGCACAACAGACAAACCTTTAAATATCAGTGGCATAACATAATAAATGTTCCTTTCTCAGTCATGCACAGTCTGATGCTGGTCAGATAGCCCCTTCCGTCCTGTAGCTATGCCATATGGACTGTGTAACTATGTGAAACTTTAGTGGCTTAAAACAACGTCAGTATTTATTTTGTTCATGGGTCTGCAATTTGGACAGGGACTTAGGGATGTAGTTTTTCTCTGTTCCACTCAGCATCTGCAGGAGTAGCTCCAAGGCCAAGGCTGAGGGCTAGACTCATCCAGACATGCACTCCCTCACATGTCTGGAGGTGGGTGCTGGCTGTGGCTGGGAGCTCAGTGGGGCTTTGCTGGGACGCCTACACGTGGCCTTCCCACATGGTTGCTGGACCTCCTCACAGCATCCTCATAGCATGATGTCTTGGGCAGGCATGGCAAGAAAGTGCAAGGCACAGCTGAATGCTCTTTCCTGATCTACTGCTAGGAGTCACGCAGTATCACTTCCACTGAACTCCATTATTATATTATATATTATATATTATAATGTATATATATATATATACACATATATATAATATATGTAGAGAAAGAGAGAGAGAGGGAGAGACAGACAGAAGAGAGAGCAAGTCAGTGAGGAGAAGAGAGAGAGAAGTGAGCTTCATGAACCATGAGATCATGACCTGAGCTGAAGTCAGATGCTTAATCTGACTGAGCCACCCAAGCACCCCACTGCACTGCCTGTAGAAGTGAGTCACTGAGGCTGGCTGCCGCGACTGACTTGACTCCTTCGCAGCATCGATGCATTAACTCTTGCTTCCTTGGATGGAACTTTCTCTTTCCTTCTTTTTTATGACCCACATTCTCCTAGCTCTACTTTTATTTTTTTTTCCTTAGGACAAAACCTCAAATCCACGATGTGGTCTGGACCCACACGCTTTTTCACGCTTCTCTCGCACTGTGTTCTCCTTTGATTTTTCTGTTCCAGCTACATGAGCTGTATTTAGTTTTTTACCTAGACACATCCCTAGCTGTTTTCTCTTCCTGAAATGCTTCCCTTAGCTCTTGTGTGTATTCTACAGGTAGTTTTTCTTGACCTTCAAAATTAGTTCAAATCTATCTATTATATACTCTCTAATACAAGCATATCTGTCTTTCTTCAAAGCATTTATATCAGTTATCAATCTTGATTAATTTCTTATTTATGTCAATCTTCATCTTTATAATATAAGCTCCATGAAAGGGGCCTACCTGTTTTGCTCACCAAATTATCCATACTGTCTACTTAGCACAGTGCCTGGCATATAATAAATATTTGTTGAATAAATGAATATATCACTCAGCCTAGGAATCTTGGGTAGCAAGAAATATAGTCCAACTTTTATCAATAGTTCTTAAATTTGGAAAAGTATATGTGTGCACATGCACGTGTGTGTGTGTGTGTGTGTGTGTGTGTGTGTGTGTATCTGTCCTGACATTTACTATTCAGGGTCAGATATGCTTACCATCCTGCAGTGAACAGAGCAGTGTTGTACGATGAAGAATTACCTGACACCACACACAAATAGTTCCCCTTTCTTACTTTGAGAAATCATAAACCAATGGTTTGACTGAACTTCTAAGCAGGCCTTCTGTATGAGAACAAGCAAATATTAAAATCTGATGGAGATAAACGGAAGTGTTGTGGCATTGAGTGTCTTCACCCCATCTTCTCCATACTGTAGAGAGAATGCCAGATTCCTGGGTCTCCACTTAAGAGCATGAATATAGTAGGAAGTTGTGGCTGTTTGGCCTTGCAGACTATGCAGACCTGTGTACCTCCAGCAAGTAAGTCCACCAAGCCTCTGAAATTTAATAGAGTTGCCTTTGTGTACTGGCAAGGGGACAAGTTCAATGGCTCCAAGCGTCAGTGCTGTACCTGTGAGTGCAGCAACAGACACACAGAAGATTAGCTCTCTTAAATTTGGTTACTGTGACTGAAATGACAAAACAGACAGGATGAAAACTTGACATGATCAAAATGCTTATGGAAGAACTTAAATGCATATTACTAAGTGAGAGAAGCTAATCTGAGCAGGCTACATACTATTTGCTTCCAACTATACGACATTCTGAAAAAGGCAAAGCTATGGAGACAGTGAAAAGATCAGTGGTTGCCAGAGGTGCAAAGAGAGACGAATAGACAGAGCACAGAGGATTTTTGTGGCAGTGAAAATATTTTGTATGATATTATGTATCATAATTTTGTATGTATGATATTGTAGGTATAATATCTTTATATTATAATGATGGATATATGTCATTGTATATTTATCCAAACCCACTGAATGTATGACATCAAGGGTGAACCCTTAGGTAACCTATGGACTTTATATGATTTAATGGATCCTTGGTAACAAATGTACCACTCTGATGAGTGATGTTGACAATAGGAGACGCTATTCATGTGAGGGGCAGGCAGGGCATATAGGGGAAATCTCTGTACCTTCCTTTCAATTTCGATGTAGACCTAAAATTTCCCTTAAAAAAGGATAGGCTTTAAAAGAAATTTTAGGACATTATCCAGTGTAATAAGTGAAGTTAAATACTGGCTAACATTTTTCGCGCCCCTGGGAGTTAACCCTAAGGCTTACAGTGGAGATAATGTCTGTATTCGTTATCTCTTGCTGCATAACAAATTGCCCAAAAACTAGTGGCTTAAAATGAAATATTTACTATCTCTCAGTTTCTTTATCACCAAAATGAGACTGCCGTACTAATTAAAAATGACTAAAAAATTTTGGAACCACACTGAGATGCTCAGAAGGTAGCCCACTGAGAGTAGGTTTCCATAGAGCTGACTTGGTGCAAGTTCCTGGCACATTAAAACCCCAGTAAGTTGAGATGCTTCAAGCAAGCAAGGTATAGAACCATCCTTCTTACAATAAATAACATTATGGCTGTGAAGGTAATGGTAACCATCCAATTAAAGATACACCTTAGTGTCAGAGGCTAAATTTTCCGCATTAATAAATATTCATAAGTCTCAGCTGTGCTGCGTTTTTCTTGACCAGAGTTGTGAGCCCTAGGTAAATTACAGGGCTGTGTGTGCAGGCTCCTGGATCATAGGAACAATTGCAAAGCATGAAGCACCATAGTGAGCTTCTAATGACTGTTATCATCCTGGTTAAATCAAGAAGGAAGTAGAGGAAAATGAACATCCAAATGTTACTCATCAAAAAAATAATTGTGTGTTGTTTTGCAGCAGAAGATGTACAGAAGACAGATGACAAGTTCAAGAGCAGGAGAAAGTGAGGTTTGATTTGAATGTCTCTCTGGGATGGATACTTGTTTAAAAATATTCATGTGTTTGTGGGGCGCCTGGGTGGCGCAGTCGGTTAAGCGTCCGACTTCAGCCAGGTCACGATCTCGCGGTCCGTGAGTTCGAGCCCCGCGTCAGGCTCTGGGCTGATGGCTCGGAGCCTGGAGCCTGTTTCCGATTCTGTGTCTCCCTCTCTCTCTGCCCCTCCCCTGTTCATGCTCTGTCTCTCTCTGTCCCAAAAATAAATAAAAAATGTTGAAAAAAATTAAAAAAAAAAAAATTCATGTGTTTGTATAGGTGGAATTGAGAGAGCTCTTTCAGAATCTAGCAACCAACCCATTTCCTTGTTATTCTTTCAAAGCTGCAGTGTGAGATTTAAAAATTTTATATGATCTTTTCTGTAAAGCAGAACCTTTAAAATTATATCACGTTTGATTTTTTGCAATAAATTGCAAACACTAGAGGCGCCTAGGTGGCTCAGTCAGTTGAGCGTCTGATTTCAGCTCAGGTCATGATCTCACAGTTCATGGGTTCAAGCCCCGCGTCAGGCTCTGTGCTGACAGCCCGGAGCCTGGAGCCTGCTTCAGATTCTCTGTCTCCCTCTCTCTCTGCCCCTCCACTGATCATGCTCTGTCTCTCAAAAATAAATAAACATTGAAAAAAATTTTTTAAAAATTGCAAACACCAGATTAATCAGAGCTTTCATGTCTTATGTAGGCTTTTTGAAAAATGTGGGCAATTTTCTAATGATATTATTTAGATTTTGATAAGCCTTCCACATTTCAGCTCATGCATATTTATTCAAGCATTAAAAATATATAAAGAGTGAAAGCAGCCTTAAGCCATTTTCTTTAGTGTCTTAACTCATACAGAGTCCCAGGGTGATGGCTGGAATCCTGACACCATGAGACATGTGTGGCAGAGGGGACGTGACCTGGGTTTTTAGAGTCAGATAGACCTTAGAGCTGAAATCTTTGATTTCCTCTCTGTGTGAACTTGGAAGGTGATGGTATTTCTTTGAAGATGCAGTTCTCCATCTACAGAGCGGGTACAACCCTTCACGCTTGTGTGGGATCCTATGTTATACATGAGATGCCTGTTTTGTCTCCTCTCATTATGTGCTTTAAAAGTTTGCATAAATATGTAGAACAAAAGGATGAAAAAACTCTAAACCTAAATGCTTGATGCTTCTATAGTTTTATATATTATACTATACATGAAAGGGTATTCTTGTTTGTTTTGTTTTTAATGTAAGTTCTTGCAAATTAATATACCATTCTTTCTTTTTTATTGAGGTGTAATTAACATACAACATTAAATAAGTCTCATGTGTACTACATAATGATTCTATAGTTGTATATTTTGTAAAATGATCACCACTGTAAGTCTAGTTAACATCTATCACCACACATAGTTACAGACTTTTTTCTTTTGATGAGAACTTTAAGATGTAAACTCTCTTAGCAATTTTCAAATATGCAATATAGTATTATTAACTATAATCTTCATTCTGTACATTCCATCTCCATGACTTAAGTATTTTATAACTGGAAATTTGAATGTTTGACCCCCTTCATCCATTTTGCCCAACTCTACCTTTGGCAACCACCAATCTGCTCTCTAAGACATCATTATTTCTAAGTTTGAATAGTACGTCACATTTAATTATGCTAAGTCTCTAGAAAAAAATTGTATACATGTAGGGCTTAATATATAAGGTATATAAAAAGTGTTAGGGAGAGCATGTAAATGGATATGAATATAAGAGACTGGCTTTAATTACATTACAACAAGTTATAATTACAAATATAATTAATTCAACAAAATTTCTTTTGAAAATCTGTGTATCACGCATTGCCCTAAGTATGGTAGATAAAAAGGTGAATAATATACGCAATATTTATTCTCATGAAACCTGCATTTCACAAATAGGAACTTGTAAGGTTATCGGGAAAACTACAACTAGAAATTGCAAAATCCTGAAATTGATAAAATATGATCAGTTAAATTTTATTCTGAAGAAATAACTCGGTTCACTTCTTGGAGAAAGACAGTGTAAAGTTAAGTAAGGTAGAGTTAAGGTAGAACTGATTAAGTCCTGCATTACTGCATACCTGTTAGCATAGTCTTAGGCTATGCTGATCATTCATTTCAGAAAATGATACCTACTAAACACTGGGTGGTGCTAAGCAAGGGTAAGAAAAGTAAAATACACTAATCTTCTCTAGAAGATCTTATAGTCTGGTATAGGGTTAAGATAATTACTAAAGACAGTATATGATATGTGATATATCCCATAGAAGAGGGATAAACAAACTAATAATAAAACAACAGAGCAGGAGTTTAAAAGAAGGGAGAGATTCAATTGGCTGTAACCGGGAATGACTTGCTGGAGAGGAGAGGCAAATGCAAGAGATCTTGAAGGATGGGTAGGGGTTATTCCCGGAGAGATGGTGGTAGAATTCCAGGGTCCAGTTAGAGAACAGAAAGAGCTTTACCAAGGTCTTCAATTAGTTGGAGAGCATATATTTAAAATGTTCCACGTTCCGATCAATTTGACTGCCCACTTTAATCACCAAAATATTCGGGACCTCACATCTTAAAAGGAAAGTGGACGAAATAGAATCTATTCCAAGGATGATGAGGGAGTCTGAAATGCCATTTGAGGAAGGGTTGGCAGAGTTGTAAACTTACCCTGAAAGAAGAAGCCTAGGGGACACAATGGGAACAGAATTTAAATATGCAGAGGAGTGTCTCATGGAACTGGGCAGAACTAGAGTCAAAAGGTGGAGGGAATTTACAGCTGGCAAGTCTTAACTGTCTGTGGAGATGTTTCAATAAATCTGGATGATCTTTGGCTAGAACAGTTGTTCCTCACTGGATTGCAGGTGAATTAGATGAAGCCCAAGGCCCTTCCGACATCAATTTCCTGTTCTGACATCAATAATCCTATTTGCAATTGTGATTTTATTACTTAAAAATATATTTGGAGTTACTTGCAGAAAGATGAACATAGTAGTGCCATGTTTAAGTGCAGAGAAAATCTTTTTGAGTGGGTACCATTTCGTTTGCTTTCCAGCACAGTCACCCTCTGTGTACCTGCTGCTTCTGAATCAGTGTGGGCTGGTGATGGTGACCCCATTTCAGCTCCACAGGTGATGCACATGATCCAGACTTAAGACAGTCAGACTATCCAATTGCCCTGGCTACCATGATTGCCGCAGAGGGGAGAACATGATCCATTCAGGCCAAACCTATTTAACGAGTGTCAGTAGTATTTCTGGGAAAGGTCATCTATCTTCCATGCTGAATATAATGCTGAGAATATATAGAGCATGGAGCTGCCATCATTATCTACCGTATGAAGCCCACGACAGAAGCCACACACGGGAGGTCAGAACCAAGTGATGGAAACTCCGTCCTGGTGATATCATTTGAATCTTCAAATTCATCTTAAAGCCAAACAGAGGTAACTCTGGACTTTTCAGGTTATGTAAAGTAAGGATTTCATTTTTGTAAACCTGTTGCAAAACCCGGTGCTCTCGCTTGCAACTCCGGGGTCCTAACTAATGCAGAGCTAGTGGCGCGACAATTTAAATATGGATAAATAAAGCTTAGCGTATGTACTTGATAGTTTGAGGGTAGTCACTAAAAGTTATTCTTAGGAAGACTGTGTAACCACATGGAAAGAGACAGGATACAAAGTGCAGTCAATCCTCATAGTTGGTGGATTTCTTATTTACAAGTATGCCTACTTCCTAAAACTTATTTGTAGTCCCCAAATCAATACCTGCAGCCCTTTTGCAGTCATTCATGGCCACGTGCAGAGCGGAGAACAACTTGAGTCACCAAATGTACCCATTCCCAGATGAGGTTGAGCAAGATGATGCTCTCTCTTCTTGCTTCGGCCCTCCTGCTATAAACAAGTGTTCTTTTTGAGGTCTATTAGTGACATGGATTCTGCCTTTTGGTGCTTTCTGTTGGTGGTTTTACTGTTTCGAATGGCCCCTAAGTGTGTCGCTGAAGTGCTGCCTCGTGTTCCTAAGCACACGAAGGCTGTGATATACCTTATGGAGAAAATAAATATGTTAGATAAACTTGGTTCAGGTATGAGTTACAGTGCTCTTGGCTGTGAGTCCAGCGTTAATGAATCAACAATATATATTAAATAAGGTATCTTTAAACAGACACACACATAAAACATGGTTATGTATGACTGGTTGATGAAAGTGTTGTGATGGAGGCTCATAGGAACCTAACCTTGTATTTCCCCTAGGACTATGGTTTAGTATTTGCTAGTTTGGTGTTTGCTACAACTTAATAGAGCATAATTACCAGCAATAATTGGATATATGTAAAAAGTACACTCAAAAGGAAAAAGATTGGGAAAAAAGATGAATTGAAATAACAGTAGTTATTGTTAGAGTGACGGGAATGTAAATTGTTTTAATCTTTCCCCTAATTTTCAAATGTTTAAAAATAAGATAACAGCACTATGGTGCTATTGTACATTTAAAAAATACCACCGAAATCAAGAAAACCAACAAAACAACCCAAAAATCATGTCAGGCATTCTATTCAGAGCCAGTTTAAAGCCATATATTAAAATTAGTTCATTAATTTAAGATCTCACTTGATTTAAACATATAACCCGCCCCCCCCCCCCCAACAACACACACATAATAAAATCTTTGGTATAACTCACTTTGATTTTCCACTTAAATCACCCAATTTGGCTCTTAATGATTTTTTTTCTCCCAAATCAAATTATATCTAAGAATTGTGTCAAAGCTCTAAATGTATAGATTGTAATAATCAGAGCATTGGAGCATTGGAAAGGATGATGGGATTTATTTCATCTAACTTCCCATTCAATATAAATGTTCTGTTTATACCATCCCCAAAGGAAAAGAGTACAATTTTTAAAATGTTTTTTATAAAAAAAATATACTGCCAAATAATTTTTTTGGTCAGTTATAACTGTTAGGAATATTTCTTGTATTTATCCACATTCCCATCATAATCTATCCTTCTCAACTACAGAAGGTAAATCAATTCCTTTTTATACAATACAGCTCTTTAAATCTTGTAAGAGAGCCATAATGTTACTCCTATGGCTTTTTTCCTCCCTGGGTTAAATATCCCCAGGAACTTTCTTCATTTTTCCTAAGAGTATTTCTCTAAATCCTTTGTTGTCCTGCTCACTCCCCTCTCCTTGATCTCCAGCTTATTAATGCCCTCTTTCTTTCTTTCTTTTTTTCTTTCTTTCTTTTTTATTTTTATTTATTTTGAGAGAGGGATAGAGAGCAAGTAGGGGAGGGACAGACAGAGAGGGAGACAGAATTCCAAGCAGGCTCTGTGCTGTCAGCACAGAGCCCCACTGAGGGCTTGATCTCGCCAACTGTGAGATCATGACCTGAGCCGAAATCAAGAGTCGGGCACTCAATCAACTGAGCCACCCAGGTGCCCCACACCTTTCTTGACTTGATGAAATCAGGACTGAGGAAAACACAGGATTTGCATACCACCGCTGCCACTGCACTGGGCAATTTTCAACAGAGGAAATCCAAAGTGGGACTGAGAGAGTACAGCTTCTGGAATGAGTACACTCCCTCACAAAGTGACCACTGCAAAGGGATAACACTCCTTGTGATGGATAACAATCTACTAAGGTAAGAATCAATTTGTAGGCACATTTCGCGTTTCTTGTATTTTAAGTATTTCATCTCTCTATTTGCTAGTTCTTTCTCTGGTTTTCACCAATCATAAGTTCAAACAAATTATTTCATTTTGGTCCCACTCAACCTTTTTATGTTTAGGTTCTGCTCTGTCCACTTTTATGGAAGTTACAGATTTCTTTAACGATGGTGTTTACATAAGCTGTAATTAAAACTTTTTCAAATTCTTAGAAGTACTTTTGCCACAGTACATGCTAAAAATTTTTTGTTCTGGGTTTTTTACCCTTTGTTTTCATACCATATTTTTATTTCACACACATAGTGCCAATGTTTTCATCTGTTCAAACTGGCGATGATATAAGGCACTTTTTAATTCTTCTGAATAATAAAATTCTCAGTGAATTCAATTCTCACTGAATAATAAAAACAATCAATTATAGGGTACTGGATGATACAGAGGAGTATGCAGAGATTTTTGTTGTTGTTAATTATGCTCTAAAAAACTTTGTGCATTCAGCTAGTCCTGGTGGTAAAATTATATATTTTAGTTTTTTCTTACAAATGATCTTATTGTTGAATAAAACATCTGTCTTAATACATGTATAAGACTGAGTTATATATTTTATCAAAATCATAACAATTGTGGATTTAGGAATAGAAGGATGAACATTGCTTTACATTTTTATTTCTATACACTTTTCAACTCAATCATTTCTCAGATCACTTTAATAAAAGTGTATAATTTTACCTATCAAAATTCATTGAAAAATATCTCTCAACTTCTTTTTTCTTGTATGCCTTATATACCTAACATAGGTATAAAATAACCCTATGTTTTATGTAAATATTAATTTACCTATCTGCTCCATTCATTTCCATGACAATTTATATTCCATAATTCCACATACATTTCTTAGTAAAGAACAGATTATGACAGAGTAAATAGGGTGGGGAATGTATAGCTTGACATCTAGAAGGGAAATTGATTCATCTGATTTCCATGTTGTGGAATATATTTGGTCTGTCTCCCAGTGTCTCTGGTTCTTTTTCCAGGCACAAGAGGTTGGGGCATAAAAGTGGAAAGGGATTGTATTTCCATGGCTCCTTGAGGTTCAGTGTGATCTTGTGACTCCTTTTGCCAACAAAATGTGAGTAGAGGTGCCATGTGATATTTTGGGACTGAAGTACTTCATTACCCATATGAGACTGCCCAGTGCACTCCTTTCCTGCTTTGTGACTGGGTGCTATGAGTCTGCAAACTGGTCCCCCATACATCGAGAGCAAGGAGAGATGATGAGGAAGACCACTCCAGATTGGTAGGTGGAAGCTTGTTTTTTGTTTTTTTTTTTTAACTTTCTTTTGAGAAGGAGAGAAAGAGACTGTGCCTGCGAAGGCAAGTTGTGGAGGGGCAGAGAGAGGGAAAGAATCCTGGGCAAGCTCCTCATTGTCAGTGTAGGGCCACATGCGGGGGCTCGAATCCAGGAACCATGAGATCATGACCTGAGCTGTAGTGGGACGCTTAACTGACTAAGCCACCCAGGTGCCCTGGTGGCAGTTTTAATAAGCAAGGGAACTTGCTTAGGAGCCTTGTCTTCTGCCACTGCTGCAAGACGAGCAGATCTCTGCACCTGCTGGCCAGAATCTTGGAAGTTTAGTCAGAGCCTTAACTGGATTCAGTTGGGTTTACTGCCCACGTGCTCTCAATAACCCATTACGCTCTGGAGGCTGTGTTTTTGGAAACAGCTCCCTCTGTGGGAAAGGTGGGCAGAACGCACACTCCAAGGACAGGGGATGGAAAGAGGTGGTTCTGACTGCCTTGCCCAGCTCGTGGGTTAACCGGTGGCCACATCCTCTTGATGACCTCCCTCAACAATGAGATGAAAGCCATCAGCAAAGCTGAGACCATGCCTTCAGGACAGACAGCGGAGGACTTTGGGTGAGTAACACTTTTGTTGTGTTAAACCCTTGATATTTTAGTATTTTATGTCACCACAGCATAAGCTAGCCAATCCTGACTGATATACGTGGATGCCATTTTTGTTTTTAATTTGTACCTTAACTGGCAGTCACTCGAATTTCTCCCATACATACGTTTGACTGGTTTTTGATAATCAATTGTCTCTTTTTCCAAGAAGTGTGAAGCTTGTGAGCCATCTGGCTTTTCACTTGTACCTTCTCCAGTGAAATGCACTAGACATAGTGTCCAGCTACAATGCTTCTTAATCTGTTTTTGCTGGCTCTAACAAGAAAAATTTTTTTAAGCAATAGGGAGGACATTTTCTCATTTATTTGATTTTACAGGGGAACACAATACGCTATAGCAATAGTGAGTGGGATGCCAACCAGATAGCAGAAAAGAACTTTGGAACTGCTGAAAAATTGCAAACCATTAGGAAACAGCATTCTTGTCTAGCTTTGATAAGAATGAGTGAGGATTTGACATTCCCTCTTTTTCTAGAAATCATTGTTCTTGAATAAATAAGATGAGTGAAGAAGTACTAGTTTTGATGTGCAGACTTCCTTAAAATTCTCTTTCCTTGGGCGCTTATTTTATTCCATTATAATCTTTGTACTAAAGTGGCCTCTGGAACTAAGAATTCAAGATACTTTATGGAGGAGGAGGGGGACATGGTGGTTCATTTAACTTGAATTCTTATGAGCTATTTGGAAATCTTAGTCTGGCATTCCCCAGGCACGGAAGGGATAATTTCTGTTGGAGAATAGGGCCATTTGAACATTCTGCAGGGAAAAAAAAAAAAAAAAAGTCCATTTATAAAATACATTTAATCCATTTATAAAACACATTCATCCAAAACACATTCATTTAGGGTCTAAATGAGGCTTGAATTGATCCAGCAAAGAATGCACAGGAGTCGCAGCACCAGGTCTCAAATGCAGAGTGCTGGGCAGTGTTTGAATCTGCGGGTGGTGTCATTATGCATTGTAATCATCATGATGGCACCTGCTCATTAGGAATTCATCGCGTGCTCATGTGGCTATAATGCGCTTCCATTTGTATTCAGAAACGATTTAGTATTGGAGACTTAAAAGTCATTTGATCAGTCTTGTGTGGAGCTCTTGTTTTTACTCCAGGCAAATTAATGTGAAGATCATTGTAACATATTAAACAGATTTAATTGTTCATTGATCAAGCAGTAACTGAAATGCACAGACTTTAAGATGTAATATTTCCTCAAATTTTGAAGGTGTAAAAAAATGCAATTTTCCTAGTTAGACGGAGTGACAAAAACAGAGGAAGATGAATATTGACATATATGGAAAACTTATTAACTCCTTTTTTTTTTTTGACATGAGGTTACTTTGCTTTAGGAATACAGAGGGTATATTATATATGTATCATTCGGTAATAAAGTCATAGTTTCTTATACAGTAAGTCAAGCAATGGTTTATTTGCAGATTAGTGTTTTGCTTTCTTTTAATGAATTTTTAATGATTCTAAAAGGTGCTGCAAGATGTTGAACTTGGGAATTTCATATCTGTTCCCGTCTTTGCCAAGCTGTAGGAAGCCATCAAAACTGGAGAATAGACATCCTCAAAGGAATAGTAAAACATAGGAAATTAGAAGCACCTGGGTGGCTCAGTCGGTTAAGTGCCCGACTCTTGGTTTTGGCTGAGGTCATCATGGTCTCACGGTTCTTGACTTCAAGCCCTATATTGGGCTGCATGCTGATGGTGTAGAGCCTGCTTGGGATCCTCTCTCTTCCTCTCTCTTTCCCTGCTCGTGCTCTCTCTCTCTCTCAAAATAAATAAATAAACTAAAAAAAAAACCCACATAGGAAATAATGATGGGAACTGGGCTTTTGTGAAATTTACGATGTTGTGGAATAGAAAAAGCACTATTTTCAGAAAAGAGGCTGAAGGACAGGAAAAGAGGAGAAATCCCTCCTCTCTCAAACTTACTACATTCAAGTGTTGCCATGTAGAATTTTTATTTTTTTAAAAAATTTTTTAAAAATGTTTATTTTTTTAGAGAAAGAGGGGAGGGGTGAGCAGGGGATGAAGAGGGGCAGAGGCAGAGAGAGAGGGAGACGCAGAACTTGAAGTGGGCTCCAGGCTCCACACTGTCAGCACAGAGCCTGATGTGGGGCTTGAACTCACGAACTGTGAGATCATGACCTGAGCCAAAGTTGGAAGCTTAACCCACTGAGCCAACCAGGTGTCCCTGGAATTTTTCTAAACCGTCTTGTTTTATGAATAAGAATATGGTCATTATCGATAGATTCTATTTCATCTTAGAATTTTAATAATTCCAAAATTCAGAGGTTTTCTCAGATTAAGGAAAGCCTCTCAAATCTTTCTTCTTGCTGGTATTTATAATCTTAGATTTTTATATTTTGTGCAAGTATCCAGAGAAAGTGAGAATATGAATCAAAGGCAGTTTTATACAAACACAGGCCAGGCAACATATCATGTGAGGAGCGAGGGCTGGCAATATTTCTGACTGTGATATTGGAACAAACATCTAAAAATCACCTGTGGAATTGCAACCTTTTGGAAGAGGTCATTATGATGACCTAGTACAATCCCCTCATTTTACAGGTGAAGAAACTGGAACCTAGTTATCAAATTAAAAAGTATCTTTGCTGTCAAGATTGCACAGAAAGAAAAGTGAACAACCTAACAATTCGAAAATTTGATAGACAGTATAACTCTAAATACTCCGGTGGAACTATTTTAAGGTCCTGTAATTATTTTAGGTTTTCTTATTCTTACTTTACATGTTTACCCTAAAAGAAACTAGAGTATGGAGTGAGTCCGGAGTGAATGTTAAAGATTGAAACAAGCATGCAGCTTTATTCACTCATTTAGTTATTAAAAATTGTCTTCTGAGAACAAATAGAAGGCTAGGTACTGTTCTAGATGCTGGAGAGATAGTGGTGCTTATGTAAACAAAAAGTTCAGCCCTTGTAGGGGAAGCCGGACAATAAATAATAAACATTATATATAAGTTGGAAGATAGAAGGTGAGTGTGCTATGGGAAATAATAGAGAAGAGTGAAGGGGATTGGAAGCACAGGGTGGGAGTTAGTGTGAAAGCAGGTTGCAACCTTAGATATGGTGGTCAAGGTGGAACTTAGGGAAGGTGACGTATAAACAAATGTCTGAAGGTAGGGAAGGAGTTAGCCACGTGGAAATCTGGTGGAAGAGCATTCCAGGCAGAGGGAACAGCTAGCACAAATTTCTAAGGTGAGATTGTACTCAGTTAATTAGAGACATAGCAAAGAAATCAGTGTGGGGTGGAGTAAAAAAAAATGGGGAGCAGATGAGGAGAGGGTCAGACCATGTGGGGCCATATAGAGAATTTGGTTCACTGTGAATTAATAGGTTTGCCTGGAAGGGTGGCATGATATGGTATGATTTTTTTTAAATGTGTATTTATTTTAGAGTGAGAGAGAGACAGAGAGAGAAAGCAAGCATGCGTGAGTGGGGGAGGGGCAAAGAGCGAGGGAGACCCAGAATCTGAAGAGGTTCCAGGCTCTGAGCAACACAGAGCCTGACATAGGGCTCAAATTCATGTACCGCAAGATCATGACCTGAGCTGAAGTCAGAGGCTCACCTGACTGAGTCACCCAGGAACCTCTGGTATGATGTTTTTAAAAGATCATTTTGACTGTGTTGATGAGAACCTCATCTTTTTTTTATTTATTTATTTGGAGACAGTACCAGTAGGGGAGGGCAGACAGAGAGGGAGAGAGAATCCCAAGCAGGCTCTGTGCTATCAGTGCAGAGCCCAACTGGGAGCTTGATGTCACAACTGTGAGATCATGACCTGGGCCAAAATCAAGAGTAGGATGCTTGACTGACTGGGCCACCTAGGCACCCTGAGAATAGCCTCTTCTTGTGGAGCTTTATCTTCACATATAGGCTTCCTCAAAACCTATTTTCTTTGAGCTCTTTTATTTTGTTCCTCTGTCACCAATGCTTTCTCTTGATGACAAAGACTCGGAGTCCTTCATGACTCTTCTCAATTCAAGGCTCCTTCTAGTCCCAGACCAGCAAAACCTTTTCTGATCTGCTCTGAGGTGGACTCCACACCTATCTGACTTCCAGCTTTGCTCATTATGGCTGGGCCTCTCTAGTTTCTTTTCCCACATGGTACATTGTTTTCGACCATCTGAGGGCTGTAAGAATAGCTACTATCTCTCTGAAATGCCCATACACGTACCTATGGCTTTGAGAAAATTAAAAACAAAATCCACCATGTTCTACTTTGCAGACTTTTTGTTGTTTTTGTTCTCATTTACATCATTATAAAAGCTCATTTTTTTTTTTTTTTTTCACTTCTGGAAGCCTGTGTTGATTTTAAATTTTTTTTTTTCAACGTTTATTTATTTTTGGGACAGAGAGAGACAGAGCATGAACGGGGGAGGGGCAGAGAGAGGGAGACAGAGAATCGGAAACAGGCTCCAGGCTCTGAGCCATCAGCCCAGAGCCTGACGCGGGGCTCGAACTCCCGGACCGCGAGATCGTGACCTGGCTGAAGTCGGACGCTTAACCGACTGCGCCACCCAGGCGCCCCAAGCCTGTGTTGATTTTAATAGGAAAATGGTTATTTCCACTGGAGTCTCCTCTGACAACACAAGCAAGTTCTATTCCAGTAGGTGGGTCTTTTCTAAAGATTTTTTTTTTGTGAACCCATGAGAGATATCTCATGTATAACAAAGCAAAACTTCTTGAAAGTTCCCCTTTTCCAAACTGTTACTGATTATACAGTTGCTGAGTATTCATCTCTGTATTTCCTCTTATCCCTCTTTTTCTTTGTCTCTGTCTTGTACTCTCATTCCCTGTGTCTCTTTCCAGGATCATAGTTTTTTCTCCTCTGGGTAGCGCTATGTAGGGTCTATGCAGAGAAACCTAGTCCTCTTTCATTTTCCAATTTGTACTCACCCCTACCCCTGTGCAGCAAAATGAAGCATCTTTCTCGGTATCTATTCTCCTTAGGATGTGGGAGGAGGATGGGAGTATAAATATTTATAATATGTTTTGTCCTGGTTCCATGATTTTTATTTTTCTAATTATAAAAGCAGCATATTTTCAATGTAGAACATTAGAAAATAGATACACACAAACAGCCCCTGGCAAAAAAAAAAAAAAAAAAAAAAGTATTCATAATCCTGTCACCCACAGAGAGCTTCAAAACATTTTTTGTATCTTTCCAGAATTTATTTTTGTGTGTGTATTTTTTTAACAGAAACGGATTCTTTCTATGCCTGAATTTGTAATGTTATTTAATGTGATATATCATGACTGAATCCCTGTCAGTTAACAAACATTTCTTTATTAACAATGATTTAATGATTCAATAGTATTTCATTATGTGAATGTGCTTTTGTTTTTTGGTCATTACCAAATACATAGATATTTATTTATTTATTTATTTATTTATTTATTTATTTATTTATTTATTTATTTTTTCAATATATGAAGTTTACTGTCAAATTGGTTTCCATACAACACCCAGTGCTCATCCCAAAAGGTGCCCTCCTCAATGCCCATCACCCACCCTCCCCTCCCTCCCACCCCCAATCAACCCTCAGTTTGTTCTCAGTTTTTAAGAGTCTCTTATGCTTTGGCTCTCTCCCACTCTAACCTCTTTTTTTTTTTTTTTCCTTCCCCTCGCCCATGGGTTTCTGTTAAGTTTCTCAGGATCCACATAAGAGTGAAACCATATGCTATCTGTGTTTCTCTGTATGGCTTATTTCACTTAGCATCACACTCTCCAGTTCCATCCATGTTTCTACAAAGGGCCATATTTCATTCTTTCTCATTGCCACGTAGTACTCCATTGTGCATATAAACCACAATTTCTTTATTCATTCATCAGTTGATGGACATTTAGGCTCTTTCCATAATTTGGCTATTGTTGAGAGTGCTGCTATGAACATTGGGGTACAATTGCCCCTATGCATCAGTACTCCTGTATCCCTTGGATAAATTCCTAGCAGTGCTATTGCTGGGTCATAGGGTAGGTCTATTTTTAATTTTTTGAGGAACCTCCACACTGTTTTCCAGAGTGGCTGCACCAGTTTGCATTCCCACCAACAGTGCAAGAGGGTTCCCGTTTCTCCACATCCTCTCCAGCATCTATAGTCTCCTGATTTGTTCATTTTTGCCACTCTGACTGGCATGAGGTGATATCTGAGTGTGGTTTTGATTTGTATTTCCCTGATAAGGAGCGACGTTGAGCATCTTTTCATGTGCCTGTTGGCCATCCGGATGTCTTCTTTAGAGAAGTGTCTATTCATGTTTTCTGCCCATTGCTTCACTGGGTTGTTTTTCGGGTGTGGAGTTTGGTGAGCTCTTTATAGATTTTGGATACTAGCCCTTTGTCCGATATGTCATTTGCAAATATCTTTTCCCATTCCATTGGTTGCCTTTTAGTTTTGTTGGTTGTTTCCTTTGCTGTGCAGAAGCTTTTTATCTTCTTAAGGTCCCAGTACATTTTTGCTTTTAATTCCCTTGCCTTTGGGCATGTGTCAAGTAAGAAATTGCTACGGCTGAGGTCAGAGAGGTCTTTTCCTGCTTTCTTCTCTAGGGTTTTGATGATTTCCTGTCTCACATTTAGGTCCTTTATCCATTTTGAGTTTATTTTTGTGAATGGTGTGAGAAAGTGGTCTAGTTTCAATCTTCTGCATGTTGCTGTCCAGTTCTCCCAGCACCATTTGTTAAAGAGGCTGTCTTTTTTCCATTGGATGTTCTTTCCTGCTTTGTCAAAGATGAGTTGGCCATACGTTTGTGGGTCTAGTTCTGGGGTTTCTATTCTATTCCATTGGTCTATGTGTCTGGTTTTGTGCCAATACCATGCTGTCTTGATGATTACAGCTTTGTAGTAGAGGCTAAAGTCTGGGATTGTGATGCCTCCTGCTTTGGTCTTCTTCTTCAAAATTCCTTTGGCTATTCGGGGCCTTTTGTGGTTCCATATGAATTTTAGGATTGCTTGTTCTAGTTTCGAGAAGAATGCTGGTGCAATTTTGATTGGGATTGCATTGAATGTGTAGATAGCTTTGGGTAGTATTGACATTTTGACAATATTTATTCTTCCAATCCATGAGCACGGAATGTTTTTCCATTTCTTTATATCTTCTTCAATTTCCTTCATAAGCTTTCTATAGTTTTCAGCATACAGATCTTTTATATCTTTGGTTAGATTTATTCCTAGGTATTTTATGCTTCTTGGTGCAATTGTGAATGGGATCAGTTTCTTGATTTGTATTTCTGTTGCTTCATTATTAGTGTATAAGAATGCAACTGATTTCTGTACATTGATTTTGTATCCTGCAACTTTGTTAAATTCATGTATCAGTTCTAGCAGACTTCTGGTGGAGTCTATCGGATTTTCCACGTATACTATCATGCCATCTGCAAAAAGTGAAAGCTTAACTTCATCTTTGCCAATTTTGATGCCTTTGATTTCCTTTTGTTGTCTGATTGCTGATGCTAGAACTTCCAACACTATGTGAAACAACAGCGGTGAGAGTGGGCATCCCTGTCGTGTTCCTGATCTCAGGGAAAAAGCTCTCAGTTTTTCCCCATTGAGGATGATGTTAGCTGTGGGCTTTTCATAAATGGCTTTTATGATGTTTAAGTATGTTCCTTCTATCCCGACTTTCTCGAGGGTTTTTATTAAGAAAGTGTGCTGAATTTTGTCAAATGCCTTTTCTGCATCGATTGACAGGATCATATGGTTCTTATCTTTTCTTCTATTAATGTGATGTATCACGTTGATTGATTTGTGAATGTTGAACCGATACATAAAGATTTAGATGGTAATGTTTCCCATATCTTTAATTTTTCCTTAGGGTGAATGTCTCGAGTTTGTATTTTAGGTTGAAAGATATGAATGTTTTTATATGTTTGTGTGTGTGTTGCCACATTGCACTGAGAGTGATAATACAATTCTTCCATTCTCACCAGTACTCAATCAGGCCTCTTCCTCTACTGCCAAATACTCACCAGGACTGGATATTATTTTTTGAAAAAATCATTACAAATAATAACAAATAATCTGTATATTATTGTTGTTTTACTTTTTTATTGTTTTTATCATTCATTAATAGCAATAAATATGTGTCAACACCCTGCAGGTTTCAACTTGGACATCATTTTTTCTCCTGGAAAGAGTTTCTGGCTCCTCTAGTCCGGGTTGGCTCCTTCCCATATCTTCCCGTAGAACTCAGTGCTTTGAGTGCCATATTCTAATCTCTGATTTATTCCTCTTTCTGCTTCACTAGACTTTAAGATCCATTACTGCAGCGATCCTGCTGTCTTGCTTATCACATGCCAGTGACAGGCACATCATAGCATCTAAAGAAGTCATTGTTGGTAAAATCCACAAATCATGAAGTCATGGTTTGTTTATTTTTTAAAAATAGGCTACAGGGGCACCTGGGTGGCGCAGTCGGTTAAGCGTCCGACTTCAGCCAGGTCACGATCTCGCGGTCCATGAGTTCGAGCCCCGCGTCAGGCTCTGGGCTGATGGCTCAGAGCCTGGAGCCTGTTTCCGATTCTGTGTCTCCCTCTCTCTCTGCCCCTCCCCCGTTCATGCTCTGTCTCTCTCTGTCTTAAAAATAAATAAACGTTGGAAAAAAAAAATTAAAAAAAAATAGGCTACATATTATATATATATATATACATATATATGTACATATTATATATTATCTATATATTATATATATATATATCTATATATATTATATATATATATATATCTATATATTATCTATATATATTATCAGCACGGAACCCAACTCAGAGCTCAAACCCGTGACTCTGGGATCATGAGCTGAGTCAAAATCAAGAGTTGGATGCTCAACAGACTGAGTCACCTGGACTCCCCGTGTTTTACTTAACTATTTTAAAAGCAAACAAACCATGACCTTCTTTTTCTCCCCTAGTTCCCAGAGAATAGAAACAAACATGTATATATTTATTCTGGAATATGAATGGATGAATGGATGGATGGATGGGTAAAAGGAAGCTCTTTGCTGTATTGTCTGCTCTGTTTCTAGTCACTTGAAATCTACTTGGCTGGCTGAGAATATACTCCTAACCTTTAGATTGAAAGTTGACTTAAAAACACCAAAACAAAGCAAAAACACAGGTAAAGAGGAAACTAAATAAAAGGTGTTTGATACCTCAAAATGGATTGTCCTCTACTTTATAAATTAATTCAAACTTGGGAGTTTGGGTTTTCACCAAATCCTTATTTTTTCAAGTTATTTAGATACTACTTATGGTCTGGAAGTCCTGTCCTAAATGAATAATGAATAAAGGTATGTCTGTATTAAAAACTCCAGATCTCGGGGGCGCCTGGGTGGCGCAGTCGGTTAAGCGTCCGACTTCAGCCAGGTCACGATCTCGCGGTCCGTGAGTTCGAGCCCCGCGTCAGGCTCTGGGCTGATGGCTCGGAGCCTGGAGCCTGTTTCCGATTCTGTGTCTCTCTCTCTCTCTCTCTGCCCCTCCCCCGTTCATGCTCTGTCTCTCTCTGTCCCAAAAATAAATAAACGTTGAAAAAAAAACAAAAAACAAAAAACTCCAGATCTCAACCTTTTTCTATTATATATGTGAGAAATTTCCAAATGAATTTCTGCAAAATCTATTCTAAGCCTCAAATGATTGATTATTTTAGTAATGTATACTTTAAATTAATTTTTATAAACCAAGAATGCTATTTGGCTTAGGTAAATTAATAAAATTTATTAATATTCAAACATTAATTAAGAGGTAAATGACATTAGTAATTTTAGTATAACTAATTGGGAAAGCAAAGAAGTGGTCTTGGTAAAAGCCAGTAGGAAATGAGTTTTGATTATTTAGATATCTAAGTTCAACTAATGCAAACACAGTCGGAAGGGGACAAGTTAGAAGACTCATAGTTATCTTTTAATTATTGGTAAAGCAACTACCAAAGGGCATTTGGTTGTGTGAAAGCAATATAAACAATCTTCTACTATATTTTTAAACACAATGAAAGTTTGTTGGGGATTAGGAGTTGGATGTGAAATACTTAAGAGCTTGAAATAACTCAGAGATAATGTTTTCAATTTCTTCCTACTTGTAACTTTCAGGCTCAGCCATGGCAAAGACATACCTAGAATAGGTATAAATAGCACAATTACATGGTGGGTGGAAAGTTAGAAAGAGGTGGTTCTGTTCTCCTGGAGATCTGTTTATTTTTCAATTAACAAAAAGTCCTTTTCTGACATTTTTGCTTGGGTGACTGGATTAAAAAGTATGCCATTTACGTTCAGTACATTTAATTAAATGTTTGACTTGAGCTTATAAAGAACTTCTATTTACTTTATTCAGTTCAGATTGCAATAGGTCATTAAGAATTCCATTAGAGATTATTGTTGACATTATGATTTTAAAAAGCTTATCTAACAGGATAAAGCCTCTCTGGTACCACATTTTTGAGTTGTCTTTCATATATTTTTTTCTATTTGCTGAATGTTTTAATCTCATCATCTCTTAGTGGTTTCCTGATTTTGTACTTTATGACTCAGATAATGCTATTTAATCAGTGGGTCTGAATTATAAACCCAAGATCATGCTAACTAAAATCTCAGCATAAACAGATTTGAATGAATGTGTTATCACATCAATGGTTAGCACATCGCTTTTTTTGTGTAGTCGCCCATATACTTATTGCCCATTTTATGTTGTAAGCTTTGGGAAGACAAGAAATATGTCTATGTAACTTGATCTGAATAGTTATTAATAACATATGAAGCCAGGTTAGATTAAATAATGACAACAATAATGATATTAATAATAATTTTAACAATTAAAAAATACCCATTTATTTCATGCCTACTTTATGCCTGGCACTGTGCTAGAAATTACATATGCATTATCTCTGTAAGATTATTATCTCTATTTTATGCATGAGTTATTTGAGGTTCCAGAAGGTTAAATAATTTGCTGAAGATTCAGAGCTATTAAATGTTAGAAGTAAAAAGCAACCTGCTTTATACCAGGGATCATAATATTCTATAACATGTTGTTACTGATACACTGAATGACAGACATCTATACCATTAGATGTGTTTACCCAATTCCTATCATGATAGAGAAATGCTTCTTAGACTTGAATGTGAGCAACTAGTTAAAATGTAGATTCTGATTCAGTGGGTCTAGGGTGGGGGCCTAGATCCTACATTCCCAGCAAGCTCCCAGGTGATGCCAGTGTTGTTGGCATATGAACCACCACTTCGGGAGCAAGCTCTAGAGCAGAGATACCGAACATGGTGGGGAAGAAATGTTAGGACACATGCCCTTCAGCTGTTCATTGAAAGCATTTCTAAGTTTTCAGCCTATAGTTTTCCTTTTCCTGGAAGAATGTCACATGCTGTTCTCCATCTCCTGAAATCAGTGCTGAGGAGAGAGAGCCATGAATCCTGGGGAGTGCCTGCTACATTCCTCACATATTTTGGTATAGAAAAGGATGGAAAATTATTGAGCCAGCCAGTTCAGAAGCTAGAGTATTAAAAACCAGTTGGAGGCCTAGGTAACACTGTTAATGCTAAGGCAGAGGGGAAAGAAAACACAAAGCATGCTGAGTTAGGTAAAGAAGAGAGGTGAGAGGAGAGAGATGAGTGAAAAGTGGAGGGAAATAACTGATTGCATATGGCAATGAGCAATGGGATGGCACCAAAGATTGCCAGAAGGAGCCAGTCTCACATTATGGCAGAGCATAATTTGAGGAAGCTTCTCATCTCAAAAGTACCATTTTCCTCATTTTGTTCTGGGACCTCTGATTATAGTTTCGATTCATGTCCTCTTCTAAGAGAGTATACTGTCAGTATACTCCATTGGCAATGGTATACTCCATTATCCATTGGCAATTTCAAGGCGAATATTCTGAGTTGGATAAAAAATAATCTTTGACCTTCACTTTAAGCTTAGAAACAACTAGTCTAGAATTATATTGTCTTTATAAGTTGGCTAATACATGTGCGTAATTGGAAAGAGTGAGATGAAATGGAAGTAGTCAAATTCCATTAGTTACTTTGTTCTTGAGAAGTGTGTGTGTACATGTGTGCCCTTGCAGACAGACACACACACCTATGCCTACATACACCACCTCTCATCTCATCAGCAGACTGCTGAAAAATGGAAGCTACATTTTTTTGGTTGTGTATTAAACAAACACAGGCATTGTATTTATAACTCTTTGAAAAGTCAGTTGACTATACCCTGGCCAAGTTATAGAAGTAGATGCCAGAAGGAAACATCATAGAGGGCACCAGGTAGCTTATGCAATATATGATTACACGTTTGTTATTGCTTCTCCAAAACCTCAAGTACAATAAAACCTCGAAGGAGGTTCTGGTAATGTAGATAGTAACAAGGGAAAACATTGGGTCAGAGGCATTACTGCTTACAAATAATGGTGAAGACATGAACCCAGATTTTGCGGGTCACCAGCAAGGTTCTCGTTTCAAAATGTGTTAAGGCAACAGTAGGTGCCCCAAACTTTCTTGATAGAGGCCTTCTCAAATAATCTCCTGTTAATGCACTCACATATGGAACATCTTATTAAAACACTGAAGCTCCCTAAAGCAACTGGTAAAGATTTATGCCACTATATCTCTGGTGGGAGTTTTCCAATCCGTACAAATGTGTTTATTCTCATCGGTGCTTGGTATGTATGGTTCCATCTGGATGGAACCTGTGTAATCGATCTCAAAATTTCAGAGAGATTTCATAGATTACTGATTCGTTAATTTCTATATCTTCAACCTGCAATCCCTGCCAGTTTTATCCTTCAGAAATTGCAAGCATGTGTTTTTTTAGTCTGGTAGTTTATGTGAGAAGTATCTAGAATCAGAGTCACACTTATTCACTACTTTTTAAAAGGTTTTATTTAAGTTCCAGTTAACAAACAGTGTAATATTAGTTTCAGATGTACTATATGATGATTCAACACTTCCATGCATCACCCGGTGCTCGTCACAGCAAGTGCACTCCTGAATCCCCGTCACCTATTTCACCCATTCCCTCTGCCACCTCCCCTCTAGCAACCATTAGTTTGCTCTGTATGGTTAAGATTGTTCCTTGGTTTGTCTCAGTCTCCTCCCCCCACTTTGCTCATTTGTTTTGTTTCCTATATTCCACATGTGAACTTATTTCACTATTGATCATTGTTCTGCACCTTATCAGTTTGTGGAGAAAATTGGCAGGAGTGACGTAAGATTGTTTGCAGCCATTTATTGATGTTTACAGAGCCTTTGACTTTGTGGAGAGTAGATATTATGGTCTGGGCTTCACAAACTTTTAATTAATTACTAATTAATTAGTACTAATTACTAATTACTAATGCTTCTCCAGAAGTTGCATCTTAATAGCATTAGCTAGTTAGAATCAGGTCTGACCTCTTACAAGGATCAGAGATGGATTTAGTACCCTTTTCTTCCAAATTTGATTATAGATGATTTGCTTTGGGATTGGTTGGATACACGTCCCCCGCTGTACAGAATAAATACAAGTACTTTATTGTCTTCTATTATAGATGACATGGTTTGAGTTATCCGAAGCCATAAAAGATTTTAGATTAAACCAGTCTTTCTGTTGCACTATAGAGTCTGGAAAAAATGCATTTGAGGTAAAGTATTTTAGAGTTTGAATTATGATTTTTAGAATATGTGCTCCAGAATATACTTTGTTTTTATTTATTGGCTCTGTACTGTTTGTATTGCTAGTCAACTTATGAAGTCCATCCATCACGTTCTTTCTCTGTTGGGAGAAAATTTACAGACCAGGTTTATTACTTGGTTGAAATTTAAAATTTTGTCCTAATGGATTGAATTATCATAATTTTAAACTATTATGGTTATTAAGTCTCTAATCCTATTCTTAAGTGATAAAAGATAATCAATTCTGGTTTAGTAATAGTCAATTAAACACACATAAAAACTAGGGTGAAATTAACATATTACTATTAGATACTAGTCTAGATTATTGATTGGTTGGTGTTGCTATTGATTTTATTCATAGCTTTATATCTTAATAGCTTTAAACAATTTTATTTAAAATTCTCTAATTGAAAATTTTAGTTTGGTATGTTCTATATTATATTTTCCCCATTTTTCTTTTTTTTTTTAAATTTGTAATTTTATTTATTCGAGGGAGACAGAGGCAGTGATTTGGGAGAGGGACAGAGAGAAGGAGAAAGAGAATCCCAAGCAAGCTCTGTGCTGCCACACAGAGCCTGATGTTAGGCTCGAGCTCACAAAACTGAGAGATCATGACCTGAGCCAAAACCAAGAGTCAATGCTTAACCAACTGAGCCACCCACACACCCCTCTTTTCCTCATTTTTCTAGAAAATACATTTGTGAAAAGAAATATAGGATTTTATATTTCTGTACTAATATTGGGCCTGACTGAAGTTTTCCATTTAAGTAGTGATTAATTTTTTCTTTCTGCTCCATTATGAAAATTGGAGAGCTTTCCTTTTTTTTTTTTTTGATTAACTAAAGGTAATTTGATTCTCAAATAAACAAACAAAAATTCCAAATGTACAAGGATAACCTTTCTTTTGTTGAGTTTCATTACTGATAAGTAGACTTATATGAAATAAGAGATACAAGCCAGTGAGTCTCCATTATAAATAGCCAAGTCTGAACTGGGTCTTCATAAAACACTTCTGACTTTTTCTCACTTCTTACAAAAAAACTATATCCCTATGGTTTTCTATAATTACTTTGTAGATATGTATTTACTCAAAATAAAGACATAGGGAATCAGAGAGCCATGCCTTTTAAATCTTTAATTGAAACAAAAATGTATAATCTTTTAAAATACATATAATGATGTCAGTGTAGACTGCTAAAGAAACTTCTTTGGGTTTTAAAGCAGTAAGTTGGGAATGGAACCCTAGCTTCTCTAGCAAAGTGCCATGATGGCAAAGTAATTTTCCTAAAGTCTTTACAACCCCTCAAGCCAGTTTTGATCCATGCAGGGGGCTGAGGGTTAGGGCGCTGGCTCAGTTTTTCCTGTGAACTCAGTTCTACCCCAGGTGCCTGGGAGAGAAGGGATAAAACCCAATCCCAGTTCCAGAGGAGTTTCCAACTTCAGTGAGAAGTCAAGATCAACATACACACAAAGACTGCATGCAACCCAGTCCCCCTTTAGGAAAAATAATAAAAAACCACAAATACAAAGTTGGGAACAAAAATGAATACTTACAACCAGAAAAGAAAATTCTGACAAAGTATTGGAAATTTGGAGACTTGGGTATCTGTTTTTCTGAGAAATTTCTAGGCAACTTACCAGAATTGCTTGCATAGAATGCTTCCTGAATGCAGCCGGCCTTTCCCTCCATGATCTGGAACATTCCACAGCTTCAGGGTTTCCCAGCTCTTACAAAGGCCTGTACAGATGAAGAGCTCTGGGGTTTTAGTTTCGCTCTCTTGCCACTACATCAGCCTTTGCAGACACCTTGTTTAAAGACCCATTAAAAAAACTATAAAAGGCACTAGTAGCAGCAAGGAATGTTAAATATTTAAAAAATTATCATATTTGGAATTCTTTCTGCATTCATCTGTATGTTTTAAATGTTTATTTTATTTTTGAGAGAGAGAGAGAGAGAGCAAACTGGGGAGGGGCAGAGAGAAAGTGAGACAGAAGATCTGAAGTGGGCTCTTTGCTAACAGCACAGAGCCCGAATGCAGAGCTCGAACCCACAAGTGGTGAGATCATGACCTCAGCTGAAGTTGGATGCTTAACCAACTGAGCCACCCAGGTGCCCCTCGTCTGTTTATTTAAATGATGATCTCGTAAAGCATCCAGTAATGTAGCAGACCAGGCAGAGTAGACATTTCCCCTTTATACATAAAGTTGGACTCTCCAAGTAGACTCTGATGGATTCTACCTATATTGTATTTCCCACCTGTGAAATCCCTGCATGTATTCGTTCCTTCAGTATCATATGGCACATACTGCTCTAGCTGCTGGAACTGAGTTATGCAGACTACAGAGGAAGTCACTGCTCCCACAAAGACACAAATACACCAGGTGTCATGCAATGAGTGCCAAAGGAAAAATAGAGGACAGAGGATGACAGGGTCTAGGGTACTCAATGAGAGCTTCTCTTTAAGGTGATAATGGTATCCAGCATCAGCAGGAGGGTATTTGCTGCAAGAGAATTCTAGTCAAAGGGATCAGAAAGTGCAAAGGCCCTGAGGTGGGCCACGCTTAGTATCTTAGAAGTACAGCAAGGACCCCACCATGTCTGGTATGGAGAGGGAGAAGGAAAGAGGTGATGAGGTTAGGGAGGTAGCTAGGAACAAGTTTATGCAGGGCTTCATGGATTATAGTCAGGAACTGGGAGGGGACTGAGCAGAGGAATAACAGTGTTCTTCTGACTTGGGATTCAAGAGGGCCACTGTGACAGCTGTGTAAGAGCAGAGAAACCGCTGAGGAATCCAGGTCAAGAGAGTCCAGGTAAGAGATAGTAGAAGCTTCGAGTAGGGTTTTGGTAATGGGGGATGTTAAAAATCAGTCGGCTTCTGTGTTGTCTAACATAGCGTCTGGAATCCCAGCTCAAAGGAGACTTAAAACTTTTCAAGGAAGTTAGAGCCCTCATGCCTCCTGCACTAGTGCTTGTCCAAGGGCGGGGTTGGTCAAGGGCAGCAGAACCCCCTGTGGCTTTCATTGAAATGAAGATTTCTAGGCCTTGTCCCAGACCTCCATGAGCTCTCTGGCGAAGGCAGTCCAGGAATTTGAAATTTTAACAACTCCTCATGTAGATTTCTGCACAAGATAAATGTTGAACTACTGCCTGGTCTTTACAAAAGAGAGATAGTTGAGCCCTTGCAAAGGTTTGTGTCTCGTTAGACATTTTGAGCTCACACTTGAAATCCCTGCAGGCCGGAACTGAGAACATATTGTGAGCTTAATAATGAGAATTGCAAAAAGCTCACTGTTTTTGCCTGAATTTCACGCTCAATATGGAAGGCCTCCAGCAAACTGTCATATTTGAGCCTTATCGGGGGTTTCATGAAACTCTGTCGTTTTTAGATTGATTTTCATATTACTGAACCTTCTAGGTAAACTTGACTTTTAGCCTTAGATTAGAGATTATAAATACTAACAAATGGACCTAGATTTTTCTTCATTGGTGTCCATATGAGCCAAAGTGTGAAGCTGTGTGTTTAAGAGATAAAAAGGGAAATTTGGCATAACTTTCTTAAGCTATTTTGCTTTCTTATATATTAATAAGCAAATATATTCTACTAACAAATGATTATTAGTGTAATAAAATTGATTTCCTTGGCTTCCAAAACAGAAAATGATGCTTTGAGACAACAGGAGCTTGGAATAATAGCTAACAATTTTTTTCTGTCTGGCTTTCTCTCCCTCTCCTACCTTACTTACTTTATTGTTTTATACTTGATCATTGGTATAGATAAGAGTGGCTATTAAACTGTTTACTCTAACTGATGCATAGGGGCACTTGTACCCCAATGTTTATAGCAGCACTCTCAACAATAACCAAATTATGGAAAGAGCCTAAATGTCCATCAACTGATGAATGAATAAAGAAATTGTGGTTTATATACACAATGGAGTACTACGTGGCAATGAGAAAGAATGAAATATGGCCTTTTGTAGCAATGTGGATGGAACTGGAGAGTGTGATGCTAAGTGAAATAAGCCATACAGAGAAAGACAGATACCATATGGTTTCACTCTTAGGTGGATCCTGAGAAACTTAACAGAAACCCATGGGGGAGGGGAAGGAAAAAAAAAAAAAAGAGGTTAGAGTGGGAGAGAGCCAAAGCATAAGAGACTCTTAAAAACTGAGAACAAACTGAGGGTTGATGGGGGGTGGGAGGGAGGGGAGGGTGGGTGATGGGTATTAAGGAGGGCACCTTTTGGGATGAGCACTGGGTGTTGTATGGAAACCAATTTGACAATAAATTTCATATATTGAAAAAAAAGTAATTATTGGTAGATACATAAAAAAATAAAAAAAAATAGTTTACTCTAATATCTTTTGCCATTGTATTCACCTGCACTGTAGTCAGAGTATGAACATCACTTTGTATTCTGTGTTTTTTCAGTGTCCTATGCACAGCACATGCATTATATTTTTGTCCCTGAAATTACAGTGCTTACTGGCTTTATAGTAAAGCATTATAATACTGTGCTTGCACTTCAAATAAGCATTTCTTTACTGCTGGCCACTTGTGTGTGAGTTTTCACAGTTTTATACCATAAAGTAGTGAAATATGACCCTGCTCTAAACATCTTTATACATACTTCTTTATTTCCTTTGGGGTCTATTTTTTTTAGGACATGTTCCCAAATGTAAGATTACCCGACTAACAAATAATAAAGGATTTAAAAAAAAATTGTAACTTACTGCCAAATTGTGTCTCAGAAAACTTGAACCGAGATTCCACGCCATGCCAAGAATGTTATTTCCTCTTCATCACAGCAATGTAAAATTTCAGCACTTTAAATTTTGTTTTTTCCGTTTTGATTGATGGGACTTACCCTATTATGTAAATCTTTTCATTATCTTTTCTGCAGTTAAAGTAGGATACTTATAAATTGGGACATGAATTGAGGGCAGAGTCAGAGGGACAGCTTTCTTACACATGGCTCCCTGGCTCATCGGTGTTATTTTTCAGTTTCTTTGGCCCATTTTGCAAGACACATCCTGACCTAAGGAAAGTTCCAGTTATTCTGTGAGGCTAGTTGTTGCTTTGTAGAGAAGTTCCGCTGCTGGGCAGAGGAGGGCACTATTTGTTTGTACCAAGGCAGGACAAACCTGTGACCCATTTAGGGAGAGTGATCGCTGCCAGAGATGGCCCTTTGCACTGAGGTCCAATGACCACTGTGGTGGTGGCCGCAGCTCAATCCATGCCTGATGAAATCTGTTAAGTATTCGATTTGCTGTTCTTTACTGAGTTCTTCGGAGTTCCAGCTGTGGAGATGGAGACCCCTGGAGTCCTTTCCGTTGCTGACACCAAGGACTTGGTACCCAGGCAGGTGCCTGTCTCACAGTGGAGGGCTTGTTGGCTCTCTGCAGTCCTCAGAATGCCTGACAGTATTAAACAGAAGAAAGTCTTGAAAGCATTTCATGGGCCCAAACTTGAGTGGGTCAGTAGATGATTCTGTTTGCACAGTTGTATTTCCTTCACTCCACTCAGATCATTATAAACTCTTTCTTAAATGAGATTCTTAGGACTGGCATGGAGACTTTGTAAACTGTGATGGGCTTCTGCCTTGTTTTCTCAGGTGTGATCAGAGGGTTGGGATAAAGGACAGGGCCAAGAATCTCTTTGCCTACAGAAGGGGTTGAGGGGAAGTTCTCCACCCACTTGGGTGGGTCATGGAGAGCACCTCTTACCAGTGGTGCTTTGTAACTGATTCAGCCCCACTTCTGCTCTTATCCCCCCACCATCCACTCTAAAGTGTACATCAGATTATGTTACCCCTCTGCTTAAAGTTTCCTAGTGGACCCTACCCTCCCGCCCCCAGCCCTATGGAGTTGGAATAAAATACAAAGTCCCTATTTTGGTTCTTCCATACTCTTCTGCCCCTGTGACCTTATTTCCTACATACCATCTTGGTCCTCTTGGTCCTCTCTAATCCACCCACACTGGCTTCATTCTGGCATTAAACACATCAAGCATCTACCTGAGGCACTGGAGGGCTCTGAAGCATGTTCTCTGCTTAATGTGGCCTGCTAAGGTGAAGAGAGACTGCATTGAGTCTGACTGGGGCTGAGAACTTGAAAGAAAAATAAAAGGGCTAAGTGCTTATGTGGTAGAGCTTGGAGAGAGCGCGCTTCAGGGCTTGTGCCGGCGTCTCCCTGGACCAGATGTGGGCCAGAGGGAAGAGACTTCATCTTGAGACTTACAGAGGAGTAAAGAATCCTCAGACACAAGAGGCTGGTGTGGACTGCAGGATGCAAAATAATCATGAAAGGAGTTCAAAACCAGGGAAACTGGTATCCCAGCATGGAAATCTCTGAGACCATAAAAGAGCTTCATTTAAGAGACAGCTCCACATCTGCTGACCTACTGGGACTTTACCGTTTTCCAAGCCCCCAAAGTCCAAGGAAACCTCCCAGTCAAATCAGAACCATGCCATCTCCTCCTCTCCCCCTACCCCACACCTCCTCCATCTCCCACTCCCACTCTGTGCAAGCAGAACGAAGTGTGGGAGCAGGTGAACAGATCAAGTAAGAGTAGGGGACTGGACCCACCAGCACTCATCTCCCAGCCATGGGAGCTGGAGGAGGGGGAAGATTAAATAGAGACACTGAGATGCTTGATATCTGTAAAAGACTGTGTCTTCAAATTACTGAATTGGGACCGTGTTTTACACAAAAGTGAGCAAAAGGCCCTATTATCTGAGAGCTGCCAGGAAGGTAGGGATTCACCCAAATCTTCTTTCAGTCGCAGAATGCTCCCACTGTATAGCGGATAAAGCATGATTCTCAACCTTGACTTCACAGTAGCATCACGAGGGAGCTTTCGGAAATCCTGAGTCTCATGTCACACCTTAGATGAAATAAACAAAAATATTTGCGGGTAGGGCCCAAGCACCAGAATCTTTAAAGGTCCCCATGAGATTTCAATGTGTAACCAACCGGAGACAAAAATGAAGTTGCATTTTGATCATAATCAAGTGGCTCTTTCCTATTCCAGAAGCACTTTTGCTTATGTGTTAATTCCGGTGTCTTTATAATCCTTGGAGTTCTTCAAGAGCTGATGTATAAATTAAAGATTTAAAAGTAAATTTTAAACTTTAAAAATATTTATGTTATATGTTACCTAATTCTACAAAAGAGGGTTATTTTTTTTTTAACGTTTATTTATTTTTGAGACAGAGCATGAACGGGCGAGGGTCAGAGAGAGACAGAGACACAGAATCCGAAACAGGCTCCAGGCTCTGAGCGGTCAGCACAGAGCCCGACGCGGGGCTCGAACTCACGGACTGTGAGATCATGACCTGAGCTGAAGTCGGACGCTTAGCCGACTGAGCCACCCAGGCGCCCCTGTTTTGTTTTTTTTTTAAATAGAGGGATAAGAGTTTATTATAGACAAGAATCTAAACTATTTCCTACATTTAGTTGTGAGAAGGCTATGTACAACTCAAATTGTTAAAGTTGATAAATGCATGAGGACTTTATAAATATGCTGTAATGTGATGCATTCTTGATTAACATTTTTTAAATGTTTTTATTTCTTTTTGAGAGAGGGAGACAGAGTATGGGTAGGGGAGGAGCAGAGAGAGAGGGAGATACAGAATCCGAAGCAGGCTCTAGGCTCCGAGATGTTAGCACAGAGCCCAACGTGGGGCTTGAACTCATGAACGATGAGACCATGACCTGAGCTGAAGTTGGACACTTAACCGACTAAGCTACCCGGGTGACCCTTTGATTAACATTTTTAATGGGACATATGCTCTAATTTATCAATATATATCCAGCTTGATAAAGATTTGGATAGCACTGGGCTTAGGGAACATTGCAGAAAGTCTTGGTCGGGTCTGACTGTCTAACTTCAATACCAAAACAAAGTACCTGGAAGAAAATTGCAGCTTGATGGAAAAGGCAAAAGCCTTACTTGTGATTTTTTTTTTTTTCATACAAATCTCTTCTCTTGTGGTGTTTATTGATTTCCCAAAGCCAAGTGTTTGGACTGCCTTCATCAGAGTCACTCTGGAAGCCTGTTGAAAGTATTCATTCCCTGGCCTAACCCAGACCTCCAGAGCCAATCTTTCTGTGGGTGAAGAGTGGGCAGAAATCTTTTAACAAGGGCTCCTGGGTGGTTCTGATGCCCAGCCAAGTTTGGGCAACACTGGAAAATGCCAGCTGATAATGAGACCTTAGACTAAGTATCAAACCCACAGTGGGAAGAGAGAATTTCTCAATTAGGAAGCAAACTACTAGCTGTTAAGAAGAAGTGTGAGTAGCTGTGTGCTGTGTTTTTACAGAGCTAGCCACCTGTGGTGCCATCTGAAAGATTCTTTAGCAAATAGTTTAAGTCATTTTAGGCCCTTTGGGAGAGTTTCTCATATTTTCAGTGGGTTGGAGTGGGAGTCACACGGAAAATTTCCACAGAAGTTTTCTTCATCTGGTTGTTTGTTAAAACGACTACTTAGGGAAATAGGAAAGAGGAAGAATCCTGGCCATCTTATGAGACATGAAATCCATCGGTCTTTCACGAGTCTTTCACCATCTTTCAACTCCATGTAGCACAGGGAAAGAGGAATAGGCTTCGAGGCCAGGCAGTTATGAAATCAAATCCTGGTGGTGCTACTTATGAGTTATGTGAATTTAGCCAAGTTCCATCACCTCTCTGAGCATCAGTGAATTCATCAGTCAAGGTAGGGTTCGCTCCTCATTGGTTTTGTGAATGAACACATTTAAGCATGCATTCAACCAATACTGAGTACTTTCCATAAATGTATATTCCTGGCTCCCGGGATACAGCAGGTACCTACTGAATAATAGCCAGAGGTGAAAGAATGGCCCGGTCCGTAAGTTGCATAGGGTATTAAATCTGCAAGCAGTGCCAGCATATTTCTGGAAATGTTCTGAGTTAGAGAAAGATGTGATTACTGGAAGTCATCGCAAGGAGTATTTTATGTGGTTGGAAGAAGTTCTTTCATGAGGGGCCTGGGACGGCAGTAGTGTGGGGTGTTGTGCAGATGGTGAGACAACAGTCTTAGTTGACACCCATTGTAATTGCACCCCCTTCTACTCGCAGAAGTGTCCGAGGCTACAAGCTAAATCATGTGGTCATCCTATTCAAGGGTCATGTTCTAGTAAGAGTCAGCGGTCACTGAACCACCTTTTGGGGCAGAGGGCTTCCTGCAGGGCTGTGGTGGTCCTGTGTGGACGGTGTAAGCCTGGGGCTGGAATGGAGCTGCTTGGGTCCTCAAGGAGAGGCTGAACATTGCCTCTGGCATATTTCTCCACGTAGTACTCAGTTCTTTTTCTAAAACACATTAAGCAACATAGTGGTCTTTGAAGAAGCACTAATAGACCCATGGATCAAGCTAGTCCAGATGGGACTGCATATACTAACTACCTCAGCAGTAAGGTAGAAGAATCATGTATCCTGAAGAGCACCAGGAAATCCCGACTTTAGTCTTCATGATTGTTTAAGCTATGTCTGATTCATTTTTCTCAATCGCTTCTAGCTGTTGCAATCATACATGTCTCTAACAGGCTCTTGCTAACTTCTTCTTCTTCTTCTTCTTTTTTTTTTTTTTAAGTTTATTTATTTTGAAAGAGAGAGGTGAGAGTGCATGCAAGCCAGGGAGGGGCAGGGAGAGAGGGAGAGAGAGAGTCCCAAGCAGGCTCTGCGCTGTCAGCCACATGGGGCTTGATCTCATGAACAATAAGCTCATGACCTGACCTGAAATCAAGAGCTGGACACTTGGGGCGCCTGGGTGGCGCAGTCGGTTAAGCGTCGGACTTCAGCCAGGTCACGATCTCGCGGTCCGTGAGTTCGAGCCCCGCGTCAGGCTCTGGGCTGATGGCTCAGAGCCTGGAGCCTGTTTCCGATTCTGTGTCTCCCTCTCTCTCTGCCCCTCCCCCGTTCATGCTCTGTCTCTCTCTGTCCCAAAAATAAATAAAAACGTTGAAAAAAAAATTAAAAAAAAAAAAAAAAAGAGCTGGACACTTAATTCACTGAGCCACCCAGGCACCCTGGCTCTTACTAATTTCTGATTAATGAGATCACCAAATTTGATAATTAAGTGTTGTTGTTTTTTTTAAATAAGTCCTGAGTGATGATCCAAAGGTCCATCCTAGGGATTGTAGTGAATGCATTTTGAGATATCTTTTAGCATCTCTGAGGTTACTCTACTCCTTATTTCGAGAACTTCCCCCTACTTGAGACTGCTAGGTAAGTGTGGCATTAGCTGTACTGGTAAGGTGTGGCTCTGGTTTAAAGGTGAACTGCGTTCCTGTAGAGAACCAGCTATACAGACATGTGGCCCCTCTTTTCTATCAGTGCTCACTCCCTTGATAATCTCTTTTGGACTCTTGGATTCCATGTCATCTCCATTTGGATGACTCCCAAATTTATATTCTTAGTGTGGACTTCAGATTTACATATACAGATGCATATTGGACTTTCCTCATCGATGTCTAATAGGCACTTGAAACTTAGTATGTCCAAAATAAAACTCTTAATCTTCCCCAATCTGTTCTTCCTGCTCATTAGCTGGAAATTCCATCTTTCCAGTCGAACAGGAAAAAGTCATCTTTGACTTCTGTCTTTCACTCATACTACATTCATTATGGCAGCAAACCTATTTGTTCTACTTTCAAAATATGTCCACAATTCGGGCGCGTGGGTGGCTCAGTCAGTTAAGCGTCCGACTTCGGCTCAGGTCTGATCTCATGGCTCGTGAGTTCAAGCCCCATGTCAGGCTCTGTGCTGACAGCTCAGAGCCCGGAGCCTGCTTCGGATTCTGTGTCTCCCCCTCTCTCTGCCCCTCCCCCACTCACCCTGTCTTTCTGTCTGTCTCTCTCTGTCTTAAAAATAAATAAAACATAAAAAAAAATCAAAATATGTCCACAATTCAACCACTTTGTGTCATCTCCACTGCTGCTACTTGGATCTAAGCCAGTCTCATGTCTGGATTATTTCAGGAGTCTCCCAGTTGAGACTGTTCCCCCCCCCCCCCATACCCACCTATTTTTCATTCTTGGTCCTATTATAGTGAGTTGCAGCCACAGTGATCCTGTTAAATACAACTCAGATCATGTTAGTTTTCCTCCTCTCTCTTTCTTTCTCTCTGCCTGTCAAAATCATCCTGTGATTTCACAGTTCACCCAGAATAAAAGCCAGAGCCCTTACAATAGCCTAAGAGATGCTATACAATGTGTACTCCATCCCCCTCTATCACCCCACCTCTGTAAAATCATCAAACAAGAGACTGTTCTTCCTTGGTTCTGCTCTGACTGCATTGCCCCCCTTGCTGTTCACAGAACACAAAACATGCACACCCACTAGCTTCCTCCCACCAGGCAAGCTTCCACCCTGGTCATTGCCCTTGACCTCTCCTCTGTCTGGAATGCTTCTCTCTGGGTTATCTACTTGGCTCATTTCCCTCCGTTCCTTTATGTCCTTACTCAAGTGGTTCCTTCCCAGTAAGGCCCTGGCCTCACCTCCAGCCTTATCCCCTCCCTTCTCTCCTCTTTGCCTTCATTGCTTTATTGGTCCTCTCAGCACTGATCACCATTTGACATACTTGATGTTCTGCTCATTTTATCTTTTCTTTTTTTAAATTGCTTGTGTTCCTCAACTTGAATGGAAGCCCTGAGCAAAATGTTTGTTTTTTTCATGCTTCTTAATCTGTTTGGATAATAGTTATCCAAATCTGGAAGAGTATCTGACACTTAGTACTTCCTCCAATGTATTTGCTGAAGAAATAAACCGAGGAATAAATGAAATAAGGAGTCCTATTGATGTCAACTGAGATTTACTGAGAAAGGTCGTAACAAATGTTACAGGTTTGTTTTTTGGTTTTTGTTTTTTTTACTTAGAGTCATATTAAAATAAAGGATCTTCAAGGATTCTCCCCCGCTGAATAGCTCAATTTTCTTTTTGGGTGAGTTCAGAGCCCTTTCTAGTATCATTAATCTACATGTTATTCATATTTCACTTTGGGAAGTATCAGGGAGCTAATAGAAAGGGACACTTTTTTTTTTTTGAGAAATTCTGATCTGGTTCTTTAAGTAAGCAGAAACTGTGAGCCCTGCTGGTACACTTTGGTATTCTGTCCTTGCCCTCTTTGTCATGAAAAAGTGAAATGAGTTGCTACTGTTGCCTTAGGCAAAAGGTATACCCCTCCCTTTGTTCTGTTTATGTATAGCAAAATCTCTGTCTTCCCTGAGTTTGCGGAGCTCTGGAGGGGATGATGGATTAATTTGGATAAGGGGCCCAGGGGCTCTTTGAAAGGGAACAGACTGAGTCTCTAACCTAGAGGTCAGCAAACGTTTTCTGAAAAAGCCACACAGTAAATATTTCAGACTTGCAGCCCATATGATTTGTATTATAATAACTCAAGAAGCAACTTAGCTATTGTAATGCCAAAAGCAGCCATAAACAATACTTAAGTGAGTAAGCATGGCTTTATTCCAATAAGACTTTATATTTCTAGACACTGAAATTTGAAATTCACATAATTTTCCCATGTCACTAAATAGTCTTCTTCTTTTGACATATATTATTTAACCATTAAAAAGTGTGAAAACCATTTTTAGCTTATGAGTCATATTGAAGTAGACACTGGGCCAGAATTGGTCCACAGGTCTGTAGTTTGTCGGTATTTGCTCCCTTATGCTTTTTTTTTTTTATTATTATTTTTTTATTTTTTTTTTATTGTGAGAGAGAGAGGGAGAGGGAGAATCCCAAGCAGGTCCCATGCTGTCAGCACAGAGCCCAACATGAGGCTTCAACTCACGAACCATGATATTATGACCTGAGCTGAAATCAGGAGTCAGATGCTTAACTGACTGAGCCACCCAGGCCCTCCTCCCTAATTCTTGACTACCAAGATAGAGGACAGCTCAGAGGTTTCCTTGGTTGAAGTAGGGACTTGTTTCAGCATACAGGAAGCAGTGTTGTGCTTTGAAAACCACTGGCCAGTGTTCACATAAGAGAGAGAACCATAACCTTGGGTCCATTGTTCACGTAAGAGAGAGAGCCATAACTTTGGGTCCAGGGTTCGTGTAAGAGAGACAACCATAACCTTGGGTATATGTGTGGGGTAAGCTTAGAGGCCACGCAGGGTTTGGCAGCATTGACAGGACGGCAGGAGGAGATGCCCACCCTCTGGGTAATGTAGGATCAGCGATCGGCAGGCATTGGTGGTCTACTCTGGCATCCCGGTGTCTCATTCTCATTTGCAAGATGGACTAATCCCTTTTGAAATCAGTAGGCCTCCAGGATCTTTGTATAATTTGTGATGGGGCTGGTGAGAATTCTCTAGAGGTAATTACTGGGCTTCTTACCAATGTGGTTATATGGGGTCAAGCCAACTCTACTGGTAACTCAAGCAGGTGAAAAGGGTCATACCTGGATCCCATAACATGGCACCTCCTGAAATCTCCATAAGTACTAAATTTAAGTTTATAGAAACATAAGCCACCACCTAGAGCTTTGGGCAGTGTTCTTAAAGGCATTTCTGAGATCAAAAAGAAAGGGACAAATGTGTATCGATCTACCATTTTCTGGTATGGTGCTATGGGCCATCACCTTTGTTACCTGCTTGTATCTTCCCCAGAAGGTAGATATTTTTGTTTACAGGAGATAATTAACCTGTCCAGTGTCTTACACATAAAGGGTGGTGGTGCCCATTTCTGAAGCCAGGCCTCCCTGGCTCTTTACGCCTCCATTGCATTTCAGGAGATGAGTAGCACCCATTCTTTGTGTAGCACAATAAAAAGTGTGTTTGATTTATGGGCATAGATCTTTCTCAAGACCCCTCACTGTCATTAAAATTCAAATCCAAATCCATCTCCTTTATACCTGGCTCTTATTCTACTACCAATTAGTTTGTAGGTGTTGATAAAATACTTTAAAATACAATGTCTATTCTTTTATGAGGATGAGTTCTATCTTTCTTGCCATTGTGAAATTTCTCCCAGAGCCTCAGATACTCTTAGGTTTGGGGTATACTTGGAAGACCCCCACCCCCAGTGTCCCTTAAACACCTTTCCTTTTAGTTTAGACACTTGAAAGCATATAATGCCTCTCATCTCCCTTTTTATAAATGAATCATTCTCACCTTCTTCAACTGTCGCTCAAAGACCAGACTGCTCACCTGTGGGCCTCTTCAGGTTTCCTGATACCTTTTTCCCCTTTCTTCGTTGTCTCATATTACCACAGTGTCCTGGCTAGGAGGAGGGGAGTATATAATATAGTGAAATGGCCTTGTAATTACTGATGTGCTGATTGTTTCCTCCTTTAGGAACTAGAGAGAAGATACTGTCTGGACAGGGGATCCTGGTTCTACCCTTTCTCCTGGAGTATAGTGACATAATGTGCTCCTTAGATAAAATATTCAGGTAAGATCCACCAACATCAAATATCTGTATGTAGCAATATTAGAGGGATGTTTCATAGTGGACTTTACAAGGACCACTAAAGATTTTATTGAGAATGTTAGAAATGCACTCTTTCAAGACAACTTTGAATCTTTATGTGCACTGATACATGACAATCTGCAAGGGAAACACGGAGGGTTGAGATACCAGTTTCTCATTCTTCATCACTCAGAAAGTGGTGAGAACACTTCCTTCAACAGGATGGCTAAGGGCCTACTTTCTAACTGGTGTGAGCCTGTGCAGTGTTTCACACTGTTCTTGTCACACATGATATGGTTTTACCTCAGGGACTTTCTAACTGAACTTGGGAGTTTTACATTTCTGATTGTGCCCTTCATCCCTTCTCTTGCACCTGTTTTCACTTTCCAGGGATTTTTTTTGAACTAGAGTATCTCTTGATCTTTTGTTCTGTGAGGATGGGAGAGGTTTGGAAGTGCTTTCGGTAAGCCAGGGGTAGAAATGGAACATGGAGCTCACACTTGCACAGCCGTGTGCTGCTTCCTTTGAGCTGCTACCATGGCTCCCGTGGCTGCAGGAGCTCAAGCTTCCCCTTCCCATTTATGGTGAGGGTGATGGTAGCGCATAGATAACACCAAGGAAAGAGCCTGAGTCTTTGTTAGCGCTCATGAGTGCTAGTTAAATTTACCCCTGACCAGGTCTGGGAAGGCACAGAGTGTGCCTCGGCATGTGTACGCGGAAGGGGCATTGACTCTGTGCCAGCAAGGGCCCTGCCACGCGTGTTACCTACAGTTTGCAGGCTGCTGACCTGAACTGGTCCAGGTTGGCTGCCTGCACATTCAGAAACTTAAAACTATCCAAGTTCAGTTATAAGATCTCTAAAGGAAACATGTTCAGGGGGTCAGTCCTCCTTACCCATCCAGAGGTCAGTTTAGGGATTCAGAGGGACAAAAACTGGAATACATCTCAAGAAATCATAGGGTTCTAATGAAAAACCAGTTAGAGCAGACAGATGGCCGACACATACTTCCAACTTTGTTTAGGATATTTAGAGGAGTTATTTTTATATCATGTGAAGGCAATGCCTGACAGCAGGTGTTAGTCACCATCATTTAGACAGTGTCTAATAGAGCCTTAGGTATGGAAGCAGGATTGCTGGCATTTCCTTTTGTCATTTTCTCTTAAGATGTCAAACATACTTTTTTAACAGCATTTTTAATGATTTTAGGGGACAGTTTACCAGCTCTCATCTCTGAGCTGCTGACAGGCTCAAAATAGAACATTCTTTCCATGTCTTTACAAACCAAGTGTTTCAAGGAAAAGAATATCAGGTATGTCATTCTTTTCAAATTATAAGATTTAAGTGAACTATGGGTCTTGTTTGCTGTTTATTACAAGGGATAGAATTGAGGTTAAATCATCTAATTGGCAAAGCAGGGCTCCAGGGATCTAGCCCCAGCTGTCCAGCTGAAATAGCAGTGAGAACCAGATAAAGTCATTTTCGTTTTCCTGGAACCTCACTTTTTCATTTGAAAAGAGAGTCCTTAAAAAAGAAAGTTTAAACAGTGAGGGGGAGGAGAGCACTCAGTGGAAGAACATTTTAGAAGAACTTTGCTCGTCCAACAGTCTTACCAGTTAATTCTATCGAGTATCTCATTGAAGACCTGCAAAAAAATGTTTGTATAAGAATAAAGAAACAAACTGAATGAAGAGTAGGGAAGGGAAAGAAGAAAGAAAAAAGCAATTAGAGGGATATTGAGGGAGGATCTTCCCCCCCCCGCACATACAAACACTCAACAAGTATAAAACAACCCAAGGAAGCAGTGGATTGGGCTCATTGAGGAAAAAAGGACAGAATCAAATAGGGTAAATTCAGGAACAAAAGTTCTAAGGATAAATCCTTAGGAAGCAATTATCAAATACCCACTTAAGATTTATGGGGTTGGGAGCTGATTGCAAAATGAGTTGGATGAATCAAAACATATGTTTCTGGTGTTTTATCTACCCATGAAGGAGCTTTAGGAATAGAAATAGAACATGGTTTCAAAATAAATATCTGAAAAGAAATTCAGAGCCCTTCTTGGCTTAGTTTTTGCTAATGACTCTAAGCAATTCAATTGGTTTCTACGTGTGTAGCAATTACTGAGAAATTAAATTGTTGCTGGAAAAATATAATCCTTAATTAAGGAGATATTGCAAATTTCTAAGTGAAATATTGGTGAAAAATAAAATAAGTAGCAACCTTTTTCTAATTATATACCTAAATGCAAAAGCACATGCTTCTGATAAAATATTGGTGGTGAGTGCTTTTTAAAAATTTAATAAGCACTTGTGAGCCTCTACTATGAGTACTAACTTAAGTACCTAGAATAGTACTCAAAATATTTACTGAAATAAATACTAAAAATTGCAGGAATATTTCCAGAAATATTCCCCATCTCTGTTATTATGGCATGTCACATGTTACTCCTTTATAAGACTAAGATAGCCTCAACGTACCTAATTTTACAATCAAAGCATTTTTTTCTCCTTTACTATCACACAATCATGTCTCCACCTAAATATTTCGGTCTTTCTTTTCTTTAGACACTGAATTTAATAACACTTGAACACTTTATTTTTTCATTTTTATATAGAAGAGGTAACAGAATACAGAGTTAAGGATTGGGATGTGGAATTCATCTTTAGTAATTGTGACCTCTTCTATGGTCAGGCCACAACTATTGAATAATATTTGAGAACATTGAACAAATTAATCAGAGAATATTAGAGTTGGACAGAGTTATGGAGCTTGTTTATCTTAAATAGATTATTTTACAGACTCAATAAGAACTTTTTGACTCTTGTTCAGCACTGGGTTGGCTTCTGGGATCCAAAAATGGAAAAATGTAGGCCTGAAGAGGTCCTGTGATATAGCCAAGGTCACATCCTATACCAGATACCTCCTTTTTGATCCACTTTCCACCTTCTCTGTTCTGTACTCCTGGATGCTGACCTTTATATTATATCATTATATCAGTAAGATTTCTAGTCTTCTGTCTTCTAGTTGAGATTAGAACACCTATGGAGAACACTGCCCAAAGATCAGAGAATAAAAAGAGTTATGTAAGGGTATTTATCCTCTTGTTCCTTCCCTTTGTGGTTGCCTTGAGCTGGTTGCACCCTTGGAATATCACAGAGCCCTCTCCACACAATTCACCCACTCTGGATTCCGATAACTGCTCCCCTTTGTGTTTTCCTCAGGCTACAGGTGGCAGAGACAATTTACAGTTATCAACCCCTGGTTCTACATTTTCCCATGTGGTTTCCCTATACCCTGCCCACATATTTGTAAGTAATTCTTTAATTAAATTTTCCTTAAACTGCCCAGTTTTAGCATGCCATCTGTTTTCTGTTGGGACCATGAGGGATATACAACTTATAGAATGATTTTCAGTTTACTTGATTTGTTATGTGCTCTGGGATGTTTATAAACCAATTTTTACTTAAAGTTGACAAATTTCTGATTGTTGACAGAGCTTTTTTTTTTAATTTTTTTTTTAAACATTTATTCACCTTTGAGAGACAGAGTGAGCAGGGGAGGGACAGAGAGAGAGGGAGACAAAGAATCAGAAGCAGGCTCCAGGCTCTGAGCTGTCAGCACAGAGCCTGATGCGGGACTTGAACCCACGAACTGCGAAACCATGACCTGAGCTGAAGTCAGACACTTAACCGACTGAACCACCCAGGTGCCCCTAGAGCTTATCTATTTTTAAGTCATTGATACATGCAGGAGTTGAGGTTGGGACCACGGCAGAGTCAATATGGCGGCACTGGAATTTTACATTCAATTTGCTTAAGTTGATACTTAAATAGATGGTGGCTCAATCACATTCTTTGATTCTGAATGCTGTCAAGTGGGGTTTCCATTTGGTGAGAGATACCTGTCCTGTCCCTCTTCTCTAAACTCACAGGAAAGGGTAAATCATTTTGTTTTGACTGAATTGTTACCAAGTTGGATTGTCAAAGAAACAAAATTGAGACCGTGTTGGCCTAGACTTGTGGAAGAGGGGTGCCTTCAGAAGTCTCAGGAAAGGCTGCTGTTTGTCTTTCCTACCCTCAGCTCTCTAAAATTCTATTTAATTGCTGGCTTATGATTTAAATCTTCCAAGAGGAGTGCCCATTCTTGAGCTTAAAGCTTTGATTCTTATTCAAACTTATTCTCCTTGAGAGTAATAACGTGTTAAACTACTGGTGATTAAAAATGATCTCAAGTAACAGTGTTTTAGATCTTTCTGAGAAATTTGGGAACAGAGAGAGATCCGAGGGGTTTGGATACTACAATTAATGTGTAAGTGGGAGAGGAGGCCAGTGGGGAGAATAAAAAGGAGACGCTTTCATGTCAGAAAATATATATCATAAATTTGCCAGACTTAGAAATGAGGTATGATTTAAGAAAAAGTTGAGAAAACTCTTTCTCAATTATAGAACTGGGTGTAATGAATGTCCATTGGGAAAATGATGAAAAGCAATTTGAGTGAACTGCCTGCCTTGTTTTACTGGTCCCAGCCTTTGAAGCATTACACGTGAATATATGTTACAGTCATGTTGAATGGGATGACGTAAATAATTAATACCAGTATTTATTGACTTACCATATGCTAGGCAGTGTTCTTAATATGAAATTTATTGTCAAATTGGTTTCCATACAACACCCAGTGCTCATTCCAACAGGTGCCCTCCTCAATGCCCATCACCCACCCTCCCCTCCCTTCCACCCCCCTAACAACCCTCAGTTTATTCTGTTTTTAAGAGTCTCTTATGGTTTGCCTCCCTCCCTCTCTAACTTTTTCCCCCCTTCCCCTCCCCCATGGTCTTTTGTTAAGTTTCTCAGGATCCACATAAGAGTGAAAACATATGGTATCTGTCTTTCTCTGTATGACCTCTTTCATTTGGCATAACACTCTCCAGTTCCATCCACGTTGCTACAAAAGGCCATATTTCATCCTTTCTCATTGCCAAGTAGTATTACATTGTATATATAAACCACAACTTCTTTATCCATTCATCAATTGATGGTCATTTAGGCTCTTTCCATAGTTTGGCTATTGTTGAAAGTGCTGCTATAAACATTGGGGTCAAGTGCCCCTATGCATCAGCACTCCTGTATCCCTTGGGTAAATTCCTAGCAGTGCTATTGCTGGGTCATAGGGTAGATCTATTTTTAATTTTTTAAGGAACCCCCACACTGTTTTCCAGAGCGGCTGTACCGGTTTGCATTCCCACCAACAGTGCAAGAGCGTTCCCATTTCTCCACATCCTCTCCAGCATCTCCTGATTTGTTCATTTTAGCCACTCTGACTGGCATGAGGTGATATCTCAGTGTGGTTTTGATCTGTATTTCCCTGATGAAGAGTGACGTTGAGCATCTTTTCATGTGCCTGTTGGCCATGTGGATGTCTTCTTTAGAGAAGTGTCTATTCATGTCTTCTGCCCATTTCTTCACTTGATTATTTGTTTTTCGGGTGTGGAGTTTGGTGAGCTCTTTATAGATTTTGGATACTAGCCCTTTGTCCTATATGTCATTTGCAAATATCTTTTCCCATTACGTTGGTTGCCTTTTAGTTTTGTTGATTGTTTCCTTTGCGGTGTGGAAGCTTTTTATCTTCATGAGGTCCCAATAGTTCATTTTTTGCTAGGCAGTGTTCTAAGTATATTATACTTATTAACACATTTGGTTCTCTAAACAGTTTTGTGAGGAGAATATATTATTGGTCTCTGTATTGGTTTCCTAGGGCTGTCTGAAACAACCGGCTGCCTGAAACAACAGGAATTTATTGTCTTAGTCTAGTGGCTGGAGGTCCCAAATCCAGATGTTAGCAGGGTTGGTTCCTTCTGAGGGCTCTGAAGGAGAATCTGTTCTAGGCCTTGCTCCCAGTTCTGGTAGCCTTTGACATTCCTTGACTCGTAGATGGTCTTCTCCCAATGTCACACTGTCTTCTCTCTGTACGTATCTAACTGTGTTCAAATTTCCCATTTTTATAAGGACGCCACTCATACTGGATGGATTAGGGCCCACCTCATCTTCTCTTGATCATCTGCAAAGATCCTACTTACAAATAAGGTCACACTCACAGGTGCTGGAGGTTATGACCTCAGCATCTATTTGGGAGACATAATTCAATCCATACTGGTCCCCATTTTAAAGATGAAGAAGTTGATGCACAGAGCAGCCCTCTAAACTGCCCATGTCACTGAGAAAGTAAGTGGCGGCAGCAGAGTCAGGGCTCTAACCATCTCACTATATTGCCTCTCATAAAGGAAGCCAGATGCAGAAAGACTGTATTACAATACAGCCAAATGTTTGCTAGGGTGGTATGTGACTGAAAGGTTTTGCCATCTCACAGCCTAGGGTGGTGGACATAATCTAAGCTGCATGAAATAATTTTAAATTGAGATTTACATCAGCACTATCTGAAGATGTGTCTGGTTAAGAACATTACAATTCCTGGGGTGCTTGGGTGGCTCCATCGGTTAAGCGTCCGACTCTTGATTTCAGCTCAGGTCTTGATCTGTGTCGTGAGTTCGAGTCCTGCATTGGTCTCCACACTGGGTGTGGAGCCTACTTAAAAAAAAAAAAAAAAAGGAAGAACATTACAATTCCTTTTACTAGATAATCTGCTCTTTGTGTTGAAACTTCTGATGAAGACAAAAGGAAAGAAAATTGTTTTTTCACACCTACTGGATTATTATTGAATCATACTTTTCAAATAATAAAACGTACACGCCCTAAATATAATTTGGTGTGGACCGATAAATGTATATACCTGTATGTTAACTATGGGACTGAAGGTGTTTCACATTAGTTTGTGTCCTAACTACTTTTTATTGGGCTTTGTCTTTAACTGGACATGGTTTCTTCAGCACCTGCTTTGGTACATTCAATCCACAGCTTGTAAGTGTGTTTGAGGGATTATCATGGCCGATATTTTTTCCACCATTGACATGAAATAAAAAGCAGGACTTGGAAAGCTAGAGAGGCACTTAATGCAAGATGGAGAGAGGAAGAAAGGTAGTGGCAGCCTGTGTGTAGGGCACCATGGCAACACCTGCTGTTTTACCCACCCTCTGCCCGGCACCTTTCTCCTGTCTCATGTCACAACCTGGTGCGGAGGAAAAGGCACGTGCCTCTGACCTTATCAGCACCTTCTTGCCCTCTGGGGACAGTCTGAAGCAGTCCTTACTGGAATGTGATGTTAGCGCTAGTGGTTCGTGTGGGGAGTGAGTTTAGTGACTTCCCTTCATTCTTACAAGAATAATGGAATTCCAGGGGTGCCTGGGTGGCTCAGTCGGTTAAGTGTCTGACTTCAGCTCAGGTCACGATCTCGCGGTCCGTGAGTTCGAGCCCCGCGTCGGGCTCTGGGCTGATGGCTCAGAGCCTGGAGCCTGTTTCCGATTCTGTGTCTCCCTCTCTCTCTGCCCCTCCCCCGTTCATGCTCTGTCTCTCTCTGTCTCAAAAATAAATAAAAACGTTAAAAAAAATTAAAAAAAATAATAATGGAATTCCAGGAAGACATAGGGTAGAGAAACATCCGAGGTCATGTAGAAATCCTCCACAGAGACAATTGAACTAATGGTCCCTTAAGGTTGCTTCCAACTCTGTGATGCTAGAATTTATTTTTCAAATAAAGAAGTTAAGGCCCTGAGAAGTAAGTGATGTAAAAAATACCATGTGAACAGTTAGTGCCAGGGTAGAACTGTGGGGCTGGTGAGGAAAACGTTGGTATACCCATCATCAGATCCATGAGACTCCCATGTCAGTCCTGGGTCAGAATCTGCATTCCTTCTGCCTCACTTTAAGATTTTTGTTTCCTACTCAGACTCCATGACCTTTCAAGCTCTTGTTAAGAGGCCCATTCACCAAGTAGGGGGAAACCCATAGAGGGTGGGGGTAAATGTGCCAACATACGGCACACTGCTCCCCCTTCACTGGCATGGCCACTGCAGTCCTATTGAAATAATGGCTCACAAGGCCCACAGCCCACAGGGACCACCACCTGATGCCCCTTAGAACGCTGACTGCTGGCTTAGAAACAACTTTCCCGCTGATAACTTTGTTGTTGTCACTATAAATTTGGGAACAAGAAGAGAAACAGTATTTCATTAAAAGTTCTGATTTGTTTTGCATACCAAGCCAAGAACGGAGGTATCTCAGATTTTATAAGTTGCTCTGTCAGTCAGAGAGAGACCTGTGGAATTTGCAGTGCTTTGCACTGGGGAGTAGATTGTAATTGGATGGGCGAACTCCCCTCCCCCTTTCCCCCCCTCCCCTCCTCGGGAAGTCAGCCAGCCATAGGAGGCTCTGGAATGATGCATGTCTAATCACAGTGTGCAGACAGTTTGCTCCTCTGTCTTAGTTCCTGTCATCAGAGTGTATATTTACCAAAAGAAGAGCGTTCCTGTAGTAAGTGTCAGCCTTGTGAAAAGTATGGCAAAGAAAGCAAGGGTGGCTGTGAAGTAAACCCGGGACAGCATGGGACAAAACTGAGAGGCAGCGTCATTTGCTGTCACTGCCCGCAGCCATTCCCTGAGGTCAAGCACCCCTGTATGGCCTCGTCCTTTCCTTCCTTCCCACAGCACCTACCAGAGAGCTCTGTACTTCTTAGTCCCTCTGTAAGCACTGCTGCTAACTGACCTACCTTCCAGACTAGCTCCCCACCGTAGTGCAAGCTTGTATCAGCCAGAGAAGGAGCAATTCTCCCGTCAGACACCCTGCCAAGCTCTTAGGAGCATTTTGTCCTGGGGCTGCTACAGGGAGATCAAGGAGGAGACAGCACACTTAATCAATTTCTGAGCTTTATCCTCTAAGTATGTGTAAGTATACAGTAACTAGTAATGATTTATCCTAACACATCTTCCTCTGAATTCTAGAACATTTTCTAAGCAATACTCCATCAATCCTCCAAGCAGCTTTTAACACGGATAGGAAAATGAACATGTTTTCTATGACTCATAAACAGTATGGATGCTCTTAATAAACCCAGTTTTATAGAGACTGTGGTGATGATTTCTCAGCCCTAGCTAAGTCAGAGATGTGAGTTCCCTTTGGGGCAGGCGCACGCTGAATCGAAAGTTGTGTGCAAGTGGAAACATGACTGGATCTGATACCTGGTGCCTTGTAAACATTAAATATGTGTTGAGTGACATGTGACTCCACAGTAAATACCTTCCTTATTTTTCAAAAGGTCTTTCTTATTTTTGAAAGGACAAACACACTACGTATAACTGTAAAAATATTCCCAAGCACATACAAGAAAATGTGAAAGTCATTCTCATTATCACGTGCTTTCTGACTCTCTCTGCTGGTAATAGCTGTTAATAGTTTGTGCATGCTTGCAAACAGTTTTTCCTACATGTATATTTGTGAAATATAAAATATAAAGATCTATATAATGTGAATTATTAAGGTCTATATATCATTCTGTAACTCATTTTCATCACTGAGTAATACATGTTGTGGTATTGTAAAATCTATAAATCTAAGTTACGCTTTTTAATTGCAACATACCTTCTTGTTAGCCTAAAAGATTTTTAACCCATCTCCTGTTGATGATCATTTATGATGTTTCCAAATGTTTTCATATTCCAAAAAATGCTACAGTAAATGTTCTTGTGAGCAGAAATGTCACAATAAATATTCCTGTGGCATTCTTTGCAATAAGAAAAGAACTGTTACAATTTTTCTTGGAGACGGAAGTGTTTTTAATGTAAATTCTTTCCTCAAGAAAGAATCCCTTTCAAAAGGTAATTCCATATATCAGTTACTTTCATATAAATGTTTAAGACCATCATTTATTACTATTCACAAGATGACATGTTGGCTTAGTGGTTCTTCTCAGATTCAGTCACATGCCTGCACAGTCAGCCTGGAGTTGTCTAGGCAGACCCATTGATCTTGGGGGGGCTCTCTCACATGTCTGGGGTTTGCTAGCTATTGTCTGGTCTGATAGCCACAGTGTTTCTCCTAGAAGCTTAGCCTGGGCCTGTTCTCTCATGACAAGACAGAGGTCAGTGAGGAGAGTGGAAACATGTAAGCATTTCTTCAAGTTTCTTACGTCAAGCTTGCTATTATCCCACTGGCCAAAGCAGGCTACATGGTGAGTATGGAGGATGAGTGGGAGGGCATTGGCAAAGGTGTGAAAAATTAAGATAATTTTTCCAGTTGATTTGTATACATATTCAAAAAAGTTTCCAGATACTGCCAAATTGCCCTCCCCCACAATTTGTTTTTACCACAACGAATGGTATATAAGAGGGTTTTGGAAACAAAATTCAGTCTCCCAGGGCGAAATATTAGGAACATAGTACAATTTTACTTTAATGACCTTTGTCCCTTCCTTTTGATTTCTGCTGTTATATTCTAAGACTACTAAGTTTATTATAGTTATTGCTTTTTTCCATTGTATAGTTTTCCTAAAGATTTATAACATTTTACTTTCTTTTTTATATCTTTAATTTTTAACTTTAATTAAAGCAACTTTAATCATTTTTTTTGCCTTAGCCATAATTAAAAGGGAATTAATACGTACTGTTAGTCTTTTCATAAAGCAGTTTCTTTTTTTTTTTTTTATATATGAAATTTATTGACAAATTGGTTTCCATACAACACCCAGTGCTCATCCCAAAAGGTGCCCTCCTCAATACCCATCACCCACCCTCCCCTCCCTCCCACCCCCCATCAACCCTCAGTTTGTTCTCAGTTTTTAACAGTCTCTTATGCTTTGGCTCTCTCCCACTCTAACCTCTTTTTTTTTTTTTTTTTTCCTTCCCCTCCCCCATGGGTTCCTGTTAAGTTTCTCAGGATCCACATAAGAGTGAAACCATATGGTATCTGTCTTTCTCTGTATGGCTTATTTCACTTAGCATCACACTCTCCAGTTCCATCCACGTTGCTACAAAAGGCCATATTTCATTTTTTCTCATTGCCACGTAGTATTCCATTGTGTATATAAACCACAATTTCTTTATCCATTCATCCGTTGATGGACATTTAGGCTCTTTCCATAATTTGGCTATTGTTGAGAGTGCTGCTATGAACATTGGGGTACAAGTGCTCCTATGCATCAGTACTCCTGTATCCCTTGGATAAATTCCTAGCAGTGCTATTGCTGGGTCATAGGGTAGGTCTATTTTTAATTTTCTGAGGAACCTCCACACTGCTTTCCAGAGCGGCTGCACCAATTTGCATTCCCACCAACAGTGCAAGAGGGTTCCCGTTTCTCCACGTCCTCTCCAGCATCTATAGTCTCCTGATTTGTTCATTTTGGCCACTCTGACTGGCGTGAGGTGATACCTGAGTGTGGTTTTGATTTGTATTTCCCTGATAAGGAGCGACGCTGAACATCTTTTCATGTGCCTGTTGGCCATCCGGATGTCTTCTTTAGAGAAGTGTCTATTCATGTTTTCTGCCCATTTCTTCACTGGGTTATTTGTTTTTCGGGTGTGGAGTTTGGTGAGCTCTTTATAGATTTTAGATACTAGCCCTTTGTCTGATATGTCATTTGCAAATATCTTTTCCCATTCCGTTGGTTGCCTTTTAGTTTTGTTGGTTGTTTCCTTTGCTGTGCAGAAGCTTTTTATCTTCATAAGGTCCCAGTAATTCACTTTTGCTTTTAATTCCCTTGCCTTTGGGGATGTGTCGAGGAAGAGATTGCTACGGCTGAGGTCAGAGAGGTCTTTTCCTGCTTTCTCCTCTAAGGTTTTGATGGTTTCCTGTCTCACATTTAGGTCCTTTATCCATTTTGAGTTTATTTTTGTAAATGGTGTGAGAAAGTGGTCTAGTTTCAACCTTCTGCATGTTGCTGTCCAGTTCTCCCAGCACCATTTGTTAAAGAGGCTGTCTTTTTTCCATTGGATGTTCTTTCCTGCTTTGTCAAAGATGAGTTGGCCATACGTTTGTGGGTCTAGTTCTGGGGTTTCTATTCTATTCCATTGGTCTGTGTGTCTGTTTTTGTGCCAATACCATGCTGTCTTGATGATGACAGCTTTGTAGTAGAGGCTAAAGTCTGGGATTGTGATGCCTCCTGCTTTGGTCTTCTTCTTCAAAATTCCTTTGGCTATTCGGGGCCTTTTGTGGTTCCATATGAATTTTAGGATTGCTTGTTCTAGTTTTGAGAAGAATGCTGGTGCAATTTTGATTGGGATTGCATTGAATGTGTAGATAGCTTTGGGTAGTATTGACATTTTGACAATATTTATTTTTCCAATCCATGAGCAGGGAATGTCTTTCCATTTCTTTAAGTCTTCTTCAATTACCTTCATAAGCTTTCTATAGTTTTCAGCATACAGATCCTTTACATCTTTGGTTAGATTTATTCCTAGGTATTTTATGCTTCTTGGTGCAATTGTGAATGGGATCAGTTTCTTTATTTGTCTTTCTGTTGCTTCATTGTTAGTGTATAAGAATGCAACTGATTTCTGTACATTGATTTTGTATCCTGCAACTTTGCTGAATTCATGTATCAGTTCTAGCAGACTTTTGGTGGAGTCTATCGGATTTTCCATGTATAATATCATGTCATCTGCAAAAAGCGAAAGCTTGACTTCATCTTTGCCAATTTTGATGCCTTTGATTTCCTTTTGTTGTCTGATTGCTGATGCCAGAACTTCCAGCACTATGTTAAACAACAGCGGTGAGAGTGGACATCCCTGTCGTGTTCCTGATCTCAGGGAAAAAGCTCTCAGTTTTTCCCCGTTGAGGATGATGTTAGCTGTGGGCTTTTCATAAATGGCTTTTATGATCTTTAAGTATGTTCCTTCTATCCCGACTTTCTCAAGGGTTTTTATTAAGAAAGGGTGCTGGATTTTGTCAAAGGCCTTTTCTGCATCGATTGACAGGATCATATGGTTCTTCTCTTTTTTGTTGTTAATGTGATGTATCACGTTGATTGATTTGCGAATGTTGAACCAGCCCTGCATCCCAGGAATGAATCCCACTTGATCATGGTGAATAATTCTTTTTATATGCTGTTGAATTCGATTTGCTAGTATCTTATTGAGAATTTTTGCATCCATATTCATCAGGGATATTGGCCTGTAGTTCTCTTTTTTTACTGGGTCTCTGTCTGGTTTAGGAATCAGAGTAATACTGGCTTCATAGAATGAGTCTGGAAGTTTTCCTTCCCTTTCTATTTCTTGGAATAGCTTGAGAAGGATAGGTATTATCTCTGCTTTAAACGTCTGGTAGAACTCCCCTGGGAAGCCATCTGGTCCTGGACTCTTCTTTGTTGGGAGATTTTTGATAACCGATTCAATTTCTTCGCTGGTTATGGGTCTGTTCAAGCTTTCTATTTCCTCCTGATTGAGTTTTGGAAGAGTGTGGGTGTTCAGGAATGTGTCCATTTCTTCCAGGTTGTCCAATTTGTTGGCATATAATTTTTCATAGTATTCCCTGATAATTGTTTGTATCTCTGAGGGATTGGTTGTAATCATTCCATTTTCATTCATGATTTTATCTATTTGGGTCATCTCCCTTTTCTTTTTGAGAAGCCTGGCTAGAGGTTTGTCAATTTTGTTTATTTTTTCAAAAAACCAACTCTTGGTTTCGTTGATCTGCTCTACAGTTTTTTTAGATTCTATATTGTTTATTTCTGCTCTGATCTTTATTATTTCTCTTCTTCTGCTGGGTTTAGGCTGCCTTTGCTGTTCTGCTTCTATTTCCTTTAGGTGTGCTGTTAGATTTTGTATTTGGGATTTTTCTTGTTTCTTGAGATAGGCCTGGATTGCAATGTATTTTCCTCTCAGGACTGCCTTCGCTGCGTCCCAAAGCGTTTGGATTGTTGTATTTTCATTTTCGTTTGTTTCCATATATTTTTTGATTTCTTCTCTAATTGCCTGGTTGACCCACTCATTCGTTAGTAGGGTGTTCTTTAACCTCCATGCTTTTGGAGGTTTTCCAGACTTTTTCCTGTGGTTGATTTCAAGCTTCATAGCATTGTGGTCTGAAAGTATGCATGGTATAATTTCAATTCTTGTAAACTTATGAAGGGCTGTTTTGTGACCCAGTATATGATCTATCTTGGAGAATGTTCCATGTGCACTCGAGAAGAAAGTATATTCTGTTGCTTTGGGATGCAAAGTTCTAAATATATCTGTCAAGTCCATCTGATCCAGTGTCTCATTCAGGGCCCTTGTTTCTTTATTGACCGTGTGTCTAGATGATCTATCCATTTCTGTAAGTGGGGTGTTAAAGTCCCCAGCAATTACCACATTCTTATCAATAAGGTTGCTTATGTTTATGAGTAATTGTTTTATATACTTGGGGGCTCCGGTATTCGGCGCATAGACATTTATAATTGTTAGCTCTTCCTGATGGATAGACCCTGTAACTATTATATAATGTCCTTCTTCATCTCTTGTTACAGCCTTTAATTTAAAGTCTAGTTTGTCTGATATAAGTATGGCTACTCCAGCTTTCTTTTGGCTTCCAGTAGCATGATAAATAGTTCTCCATCCCCTCACTCTCAATCTAAAGGTGTCCTCAGGTCTAAAATGAGTCTCTTGTAGACAGCAAATAGATGGGTCTTGTTTTTTTATCCATTCTGATACCCTATGTCTTTTGGTTGGCGCATTTAATCCATTTACATTCAGTGTTATTATAGAAAGATACGGGTTTAGAGTCATTGTGATGTCTGTATGTTTTATGCTTGTAGTGATGTCTCTGGTACTTTGTCTCACAGGGTCCCCCTTAGGATCTCTTGTAGGGCTGGTTTAGTGGTGACAAATTCCTTCAGTTTTTGTTTGTTTGGGAAGTCCTTTATCTCTCCTTCTATTCTAAATGACAGACTTGCTGGATAAAGGATTCTTGGCTGCATATTTTTGCTGTCTAGCACCCTGAAAATCTCGTGCCAATTCTTTCTGGCCTGCCAAGTTTCAAAAGAGAGATCAGTCACGAGTCTTATAAGTCTCCCTTTATATGTGAGGGCACGTTTACCCCTTGCTGCTTTCAGAATTTTCTCTTTATCCTTGTATTTTGCCAGTTTCACTATGATATGTCGTGCAGAAGATCGATTCAAGTTACGTCTGAAGGGAGTTCTCTGTGCCTCTTGGATTTCAATGCCTTTTTCCTTCCCCAGTTCAGGGAAGTTCTCAGCTATGATTTCTTCAAGTACCCCTTCAGCACCTTTCCCTCTCTCTTCCTCCTCTGGGATACCAATTATGCGTATATTATTTCTTTTTAGTGTATCACTTAGTTCTCTAATTTTCCCCTCATACTCCTGGATTTTTTTATCTCTCTTTTTCTCAGCTTCCTCTTTTTCCATAACTTTATCTTCTAGTTCACCTATTCTCTCCTCTGCCTCTTCCATCCGAGCCGTGGTGGTTTGCATTTTGTTTTGCATTTCCTTTAAAGCGTTTTTCAGCTCCTCGTGACTGTTCCTTAGTCCCTTGATCTCTGTAGCAAGAGATTCTCTGCTGTCCTGTATGCTGTTTTCCAGCCCAGCGATTAATTTTATGACTATTATTCTAAATTCACTTTCTGTTATATTATTTAAATCCTTTTTGATCAGCTCATTAGCTGTTGTTATTTCCTGGAGATTCTTCTGAGGGGAATTCTTCCGCTTGGTCATTTTGGATAGTCCCTGGAGTGGTGAGGGCCTGCAGGGCACTTCCCCTGTGCTGTGGTGTATAACTGGAGTTGGTGGGCAGGGCCGCAGTCCGACCTGATGTCTGCCCCCAGCCCACCGCTGGGGCCACAGTCAGACTGGTGTGTGCCTTCTCTTCCCCTCTCCTAGGGGCGGGATTCACTGTGGGGTGGCGTGGCCCGTCTGGGCTACTTGCACACTGCCAGGCTTGTGATGCTGGGGATCTGGCGTATTAGCTGGGGTGGGAAGGCAAGGTGCACGGCGGCAGGGGGGGGCAGGCTTAGCTCGCTTCTCCTTAGGTGATCCACTTCAGGAGGGGCCCTGTGGCAGCCGGAGGGAGTCAGATCCGCTGCCGGAGGTTTGGCTCCGCAGAAGCACAGAGTTGGGTGTTTGCGCGGAGCGAGCGATTTCCCTGGCCTGAACTGGTTCCCTTTGGGATTTTGGCTGGGGGATGGGCGGGGGAGATGGCGCTGGCGAGCGCCTTTGTTCCCCGCCAAACTGAGCTCTGTCGTCCGGGGGCCCCGCAGCTCACCCTCCCTTTGTCCTCCAGCCTTCCCGCTTTCCGAGCAGAGCTGTTAACTTATGACCTCCCAGACGCTAAGTCGCGCTTGCTGTCGGAACACAGTCCGTCAGGCCCCTCCGCTTTTGCAAGTCGGACTCGGGGGCTCTGCTTGGCTGGCGAGCCGCCCCTCCGCCCCGGCTCCCTCCCGCCGGTCCGTGGAGCGCGCACTGCCTCGCCGCCCTTCCTACCCTCTTCCGTGGGCCTCTCGTCTGCACTTGGGTCCGGTGACTCCGTTCTGCTAATCCTCTGGCGGTTTTCTGGGTTATTTAGGCAGGTGTAGGTGGAATCTAAGTGATCAGCAGGACGCGCGGTGAGCCCAGCGTCCTCCTACGCCGCCATCTTCCCAGAATCCCCCATAAAGCAGTTTCTACATTCCTAAGCATGTATAGTTTGAACTACAGCTTAGTTTAATGAAATTTTGTTATAAGTTTGCAAAACGTGGGCATGGGTGCTATATTTTCTGAGATCATTTACATCTAACAATCCCATTTTGTTAAAGCTTTTATACATAAACTATTTCTCCTTACTTATCTACTATCTTTTAGAACTGAATGTTCCTATGAGATCTTTGAAATATGTGATTTTTTTCCCCTCTCACTCATTCATTTAATACATATTTGTTGAGCTCCTACCATTGGACAGGCACTATTCTAGATACCGAGAATATAGAAATAAACAACATACACACAGATATCTTTGCTCTCCTGGAGCTTAAATTCTATGGGAGAACATATATAATAAGCAAAATGAATAAATAACTAATGACCTATATCATATAGGTAAATAAGTAAATATAATTTAAGCAAGAAAAGGAGGGATATGGAGAGCCACAGTGAGGGTTATCTTTAAATGGGGCAGTCAGGAAAAGAATCCATGAGAAGATGACATGTGAAGGAGATGAGTGAAAAAGACTTACATATTTGCATCAGGCAGCATGAACAGCAAGTGAAAAGGCCCTGAGGTGAACATGTCTGGCATATTTGAGGAACAACATGGAGGCCTGTTTACCTGGAGCAAAGGAAGTGAGGTGAAGAATAGAAATATGAGTTCAGAATGCTAACTGAAGTTAAGATCAGGTTGGGCCTTACAGATCATTTAAGAAATATGGTTTATATCCTGATGAGAGGTGAAAACACTGGATGGGTTCGAAGAGAGAAGTGACAAAGTCTGACTTAATGCTTTAACAAAAATATTCTGGCTACTCGTGGGTGACTTTCAATTTGTTGTCGTTTGTTTTCCCCTCGTGGATACTCTGAGAAAACTTAAAATTTTTTTTATATTTAAAGTAGGAAAACTTTCTTAGCATATCCATATTAGTTGTGGTGGTTTCATATTAATATTTCCTGTAACATACTGTATAGCTTCTGATTAACAAATTTTTGAATTTCATTTGCGTTTAATATTTCAGGGGCACCCATTATCTGTTTGTTGAAATGCTTGTGTTTGCCCTCCTGCTGTCAGTTTTCTGTTAGATACTTCCCTATCTTTGCTTCCTATATATTTGGTATATACTTTTCTCAAAACTATCCCCCACATCTCAGTTATTTTTCTCTCATTTTCATTTCTTCTGCTCCATATTTATTTATCATTTCTTAGCTGTCTGTGATCTTTGACTTTTTTCATTACCTTACCCTTGAACATTTTTTATTCTGTCATTTTCTTTCCCCATCTGACATCTCATTTCATAGATAATTTTCTTTATTTTTTGTCATAATGCAAAGTCTAAAAGTCTAATTTCTTGGACTGTGCTCATTCTAGAATAGTTTTTTTTTTTTTTAAACTTGTTGCATTTTATTTTTTACTTTTCTTCCTGCTATAGTATTTTTGTGTTGTTGATGAGCCTTTTGTATTCACACTTTTCATTTGAAAGGGGTTGGTGCTGTCTAGGCCTCATCGACCCACGGGGCTGGGTGGATTCTATTTTGCTCCCTTCTGTTTTCCTCTGGGTCCTCTCAGTACCCTCATCTTATAATGTGCGCTGGAGGCCAGGTGTTGATGGCTTAATGTTCTCCTCAGTTTCTGAGAGTTGGGGGATAGTTGCTGGAAAGAACAATTACACCTACAAAGGGCGTTAAGTTGCTTCTCTTTCTTTCTCCATAGTTATTATTTTTTGAAAAGGGTGTGTGGTAGAAAACTGAATCTTTTTTCCAAATGAGGTGGGAACAGTTCTGTCCCTTTAAACACACACAATACTTAGGAGGCTTGTTTCACTTAGAGTGGAAAATTATTCTGGGACAAAGTCAACACGAAGAAACAAATCATAGAAAGCAGGAAAGAGAACCTGTTAAGTGCAGCTCCAGAGTCCAGCAGTTCTTGGGGTCATGGTTACATGCAGCCCAGCATGGGCATCTGTCTGTCTGTCCTACACACTGAGATGGAGGTGGACGGACTGGATCAGGTAGCTGCTTTAACGTGGAAAACCTGTAGATGCCATCAAGTAGCTCCAACCAGACTTTAACAGGACAGACAAAAGGAAATCATTCCATAGGCTGAAACCGAACAACAAAAACAAAACTACATTGTTTCTTTCCCCCAACTGAAATCAACATGAAAGGTCCTGGGTGATTGCAAAATTCCCCAGTACAAATGGAATGAACTGAAACATCAAAGACCCAATTATTTTATAAAGAAAGTACACGTCAAAATATTCTAATTCCACACAGTACAACAGACTGCTGTCTTATCTACCAGTGCCAGCTCCGAGGGTCCTGGGAGGGCAGCGAGGAGGGCTCCCGAACTGTCCCTGCAGCTCTGCTTGCTCCAGGCGCCGTCCTCCCCAAGGACCCCAAATCCCTGCTTGGAATTACAAGCCGAGCTCAGAGTGGGGAGACGCTTGCCCAACCGGGTTTTGTTGCATGTGCTTTTTGTTCAGGTGCGACTTCTTTCTTTAAGGAGGTTTAAGGCCGCCTTTTTGTGTTTTCAGTGCTGATGTGAAGCCCAACCACAGGAACCTCTACCCACTGACACAATGTGCTCCCAGTGTAGGTAAAGGACAGTGTCCCCTCTGGGCAGCACAGAGTTGATAAAAAAGTAAGGAAAGCTGTCCTGAAAGCTTAGGCAGTTAAGTTAGAGGTGAGCTGGAGGGAAGGACAGTGATAAATAGGTTAGGAGTTAGAAGCCCTGGGGGCACAACATCACACATTAGAAGCCTGGGGGCACAGCATCCTGACTGTGGCTTCCAAGATCCTGGGCAGACAGAATGGGAGCCACCAGTACAGAGCAAGCGCTCTCCTCCTACACCTCCGCCCCAGGGTAACCCCTAGACTCATTATAATGTATTTGCATTGCTGTTTTAGCCCCCCTGCCCACCCTTGCCTTGGGGGAAGCTGCCCTGAAGGTTGGGTAGAAACCTTGTAGGGTCAAAAACTCCTGGTCCCAACCTGTGGGAGGAGTCCCCAAAATGACTGGAAGCAGCCTCTATTAGAGACCACTCCCCATAACCCAAGGTCCCACTCACACAAAAAGAGAGGACCCCTGTCCTCTCCCCCCCAGAGGCCCCCTCTGGGCCTGCCTGCTCCCCCTTCTTGGGAGAGTAGTACTGTCCCTAATAAACTGCTTTGTGCTTGCTCCCTTCCTTCTGGCTGTCTTTCTTTGAGTGTGGATGCTCCCGTAAACCTTTTGTGGGGAATGCAAGAACCCAATATAGCCATTCCCACAAGGCAGGCTCTCCCAGTGGTAATGGTCCCAGTCACTAGTTTTGGGCATCTTTCTCACTGCTGGCAGCTGACAGCGGTCCACACTCAGGGCGATGATGATGCTCTTGGGTCTTCTGTCTTTAAAAAAAAAAAAAAAAATTTTAATGTTTATTTATTTCTGAGAGCATGAGCAGGGGAGGGGCAGAGAGAGAGGAGACACAGAATCCGAAGCAGGCTCCAGGCTCTGAGCTGTCAGCACAGAGCCCAACGTGGGCATCGAACACACAAACCGTGAGATCATGACCTGAGCCGAAGTTGGTTGCTCAACCGACTGAGCCACCCAGGCACCCCTTGGGTCTTCCGTCTTGACCTGCTTCTGCTCTGGCTGCTCTGACTGGTCGCCATTCTGGTGCTCTGTGGGCAGGGAGGCTGACACCCATGCACGTCTGGCCAGCCTGTGCAGAGGACCCACCACTGCACCGTTCACCAGGCCATGGACGGTGGCAGGGATTGGCACCATGTGAGTTGCGTTTTGTGTTATAGTTTTTATTGGTAGCTGGCGGTGACCTGGACAGGGGTGGTCTATGAAATCTGAACGACCCTGCTAGCAGTGCCTATAGGGTGAGGCATGGCGAATCACAGGAATAGGTTCTATTTTCACCTTTACTTCTTTATGATCTTCATTCTCTTGCGGCTTTGTCTTAGTGGGGGGCCAGCATGGCTGCCTGAGTGACCACTGCCTGGTCAGTGACGGTGTATGTGTTCGCTGGGGCCAGGCTGGCCACGCCAGTAATAGACACTGCTGGGATCTGATGGATGATATGAAGTCGTCTGCACCACAAGCTGCTCAGAGGTCCAGGTGGTCACAGGGGCTGTGACTGTGTAGGTGACAGGCCTGATTGCTGGTGGCAGCTGCTGCTGCTGCGTGGCAATTAAAGGCCCAACTAGACAGAGGTGAGCCTGGTGCACTCTGGACAGACAGGGCCTCTTGGATGACAGGCAGTTGGGACTGTGAGGTTGCAGACTCAGGCTCCAGGTCGGAGGGGGTGGAGCGCGATGAACCTTCTCTCAACAGGCTCTCAGGGGTCTGGGCACCACTGGCCTGAGCAGACCGCACTCCAGTGTGACTGGGAGGGGCCGGGGCACTTCTATATGAGAGAGGTCCCCGAGGGGATCTGCAGCAAGGCACGCCCCTGTACCATCTTTTCCTGAAAGCCTGCTCTATTCATTTGCTTTCAGGGGCAGGATCTATCCTCCAGAATGAGCCTTTGCCTAGTTCTTCCTGGGAACGTGGTATTTTGATGAGATAACAATTCAGAGAGAGGCTGTGGCAGACTGAATTCTGCCAGCCCTTGTCTACCGTCCTGTAGTGTGGATAATTTTTAGTGATGTGAGTATAAATTCCATTTAGAGTGAGTTGTTTATCAGGGACCATTGTAATTGCTTGTACGATTAACTGCATAGGAATAAGGTGGCTTTGAATCATCCTCTGGGCTGTCTCCACCAGAAGCTTCCTTTTCATTTTTTCTGGCTGCGAGTTGTCGGCCTTTAAATTGAGGTCAGCTGGTGTCACACAGCCCATTTTTGTACCCCGAAGACCCTGCTCCCTGGGGGGGCGGGGGGGGGGCGGGTTGCTGGATGGGTAGGAGTTTGCAGCACTGACGGTTCCCATGGGCTGAGATGATGAAGTGCGCCGTGGTGTCTGGAATGCCTACGGTCAGGGGGTCAGGGAGTCAGGGGGCCAGGGGCGAAGTGCGGGCCTGCGTGGGCTTCACCCCCAAATCTCCCGCTTCTCCGCCTTCTCACGTGATCTTGCCGTCGGTGCCCGGGAACCCGAACGTACACACGTGCGGCAGCTTCCGCGATCCCACGGTTCTTGCGGTTCTTGCCCGCAGCTGTTGCAGAGACAGAGCAGGGAGAAGCCGCTGTCGCCCCGGGAGTGAAGACGTGGAGGTGGCGCCGCCAGATGAAGCCCGAGTGGCCCGTGCTCAGGTCCACGGAGCCCTGCAACCGGTTGCGCCTGATGGTCACCCAGCGCTTCCTCGTCAGGTACTGGACCTCGTGGACCTCGAGGCGTGCCACGGCCCAGCCGCCTGGCGGGGACCCCCTGTCGCCTGGGGGCCTGGCCACTGCCCTCGTCCTGAGAGTGCCCGGCCGCCCCTCCCACCGCCAGGGAGCTGAGGGCCGCGTGCGCTGCCGGGGCCGGCTGGAGACCAGCGGAGGCCACTCCATAGTTATTTTAAGGGACATTCCTGGGGACATTCCTCTGCACTGAAGGGTGTTTTCAGTTTGAGAATGTTTCAACCCAGGGGGAGTGTGTATTTTGGGTGCGTTTGGTGTTCATCTGGTTTCCAGGAACCCCTCCTTAATCTGTGGCAGTGGAGAAGAGTGTTTCAAAGAACATTCTAGGTTTCTGGGCCTTGCAGGTCCTAAACCATTGAGTTGGGTTTGTTCCAAGTTGGGAGTATCACTGAGGGTTTCCTGGATTCCTGCCCCCCGCCCCCCTTCTGCCCTCTTCCCTGGGAGTCAGGAGAAGTCATCATCTTGTTAGTTCTGGGAGCCCTAATTGTTCTGCTTCTGGAAGAAATTTTAAAGGACTGTTTGAGTTAACTGATGATATGTTCTTTCTTTATTCTTTTTCTTTCTGGAGGGTAGTGTTATATGAGTCTATGTCTCTCTGCCATCTTTCTCTAGGAGTTTCTTATATGTGCTTAATCTCCTTGAAAAGTTCTCATTAAACTTGCTTAGGTGGCTAATTTAAAGACCCATCTCAATTTTGGTCTTCATTGTGTCGGTCCTACTCCAGTGACACCTATCCTAGGCATCCGAGGAAATAAAATGGTGTGTGGTCATGATTAAGATCTTTCAGGGAATTCTCCAGGCAGCTTATATCATTTCTTTTAAAAATCTGTTCTTATCTTTGACCCAAAATATGTAATTTTATAGAGGATTAATTTCTCTCTTTTTGAATTCATGCAATTAAAAAAAATTTTTTTTTTCTGTGCTATAAAACAAGGAAACTGACTGGGGATGTCTAGCATATAGTGTCCTGAGGTATATGGATTTGTTTTCTGGGGCTGCTGTAACAAATTGCCACAAACCAAGTAGCCGGAAATAACAGAAATTTGTTCTCATAATTCTAGAAATACAAAATTAACGTGTCAGCAGGGCCATCCTCTTTCTGAAGACACTAGGGAAGAATGTTTCCTTGACTCTTCCCAGCTTCAGGCAATTCTTGGCATTTTTTGGCTTGCAGCTGCATAGTTGAGTCTTCAGACCATTACATGGTCTTTTCCCCTGTATGTCTCTGTTTGTGTGTCCACTCCTCTTATAAGGTCCTTATTTGTCCACTGTCACCAGGATTTCCTTTTTCCTTAACTAATTGCACCTGCAAAGATCGTATTTCCAAATAAAGTCACAGTCTGAGGTTTTGGGTGGCCATTAATTTTCGGGGTATACTGTTCAATCTAGTTAAGTAGGGATTGTGGCCATTAGTGTGCAGAGAGTGAACCCCTCAGGACTTAGGAAGCACATAAATGTTGGTATTTGAGTAGTGAACCCGTAAAAGAGGATTGTAAATCATGGTTTGTCCTCTCTGTACACTCAACTACCCATTGTTCCTTCCAAGCTTGATTATGGGGTGTCTCTAGGTATGGAGTATAATTAGGTGTCAGTGGGGCGGGGGGGAATCAAGAGGAGTGTTAAGGAGAAAAGACCTTCGGTTTCATAATGAGCCCATTTATTTCTTCAGGTATAAAAGTGAAAGCTTACAGCCTGATCCACAAGAGGATCTGTAAAGTGGGAGCTGCTCTGTAGCAAATATATAAGGAAATTGAAATGGTTTTTGGTTTTCGTGATGCCTTTTCAAGTACCTCGGGTGGAAGCAGCTTCTCTTCAACCACAGCCCCAGGTCAAGAGCTGTGTTTGTCTTTCTTTCTGCAGAGGAAGCCGAGGCTTTAGCTCTTACATGGACCTGACTTGGGAGGAAGTGGGGTAATGAAGTACGGGAGATCTTACTGGTGAGGATAGTGGGGACACCAGCACTTGGCATTCTATCTCTCGAAAAATAAACATTTGTAATTGGCACCTTGGCCACTGTCCTTTCATCGTGATCTCTAATCACCCATGCTAATGTAGAAAAGGAGATTGAATCCTGTACTTTTGCCTCAGCTAAGAGTTCTTTTCAAAGCTCCAGCTTCTGAGAAAACTCTACCTAGTAAGACAAAGGTATTTACTCCATTGTTTCATTCGCATAGATTAGTTGATTAGATTTGAAAAATAAAGTACAACGTTGCCTAGTTAAGAGTAAGAACTTCTTAGTTACTTGAATTTTAGAAGCTTCTTGGTGAAGAAATAATTCAGGCATTAAAACTACTTTCTCAGTTTTAATTACCTTTTATTATTTGCCTGAGACTTGATCATAAAGATGTAATATAAATCTAAGTAAGCACAGGGTTTTGCTTAGGCACCAAATGGGTTATTTCAGTTACTCACGGCAGAGAAACCAGTTTCTGAACCAAGTCCTAGATGGTGGGACCCCTTCCTTGCTTGTACTTTATAAGTAGAAAGAAAAGCAAAAGCCCAGCCAAACACTCTCAGTTGCCGAGGGAATGCAGCATTTTCTGCTGAATGGAGGAGAAACCTATGAACTGTGCAGTCTTGTTGACTCACTGTAAGTCGATACCAATGATCCCAAATACGTGTTTTGTCAAACAACAGAGTCCTGTTGTCCTTTGCATAGATGGGAACCTTATACGTGGAAGGATCCAATACTGACTGATTACTTATTTGAGAGTGTGGTATTGTCACTGTCTCCTTTTCCATATTTAGGTGGTTTTACTCTCTGTATGTCCTCCACGCCCCGCTGCTTAAATGAGCTTTTATAGAGTACAAACAACGTATGGGTACAAAGTCAACCTGACTAGTGCAGTTCAAAACCACACAATTTTGAGTCTTATTCTTCTAGGTTCTGAGAGGGTAATAGAGGCATGCTTAAAACCATGGCCCCTATAGATGAGCCTTTCCTAATTGGCCTTCCATGGTCTGCGAAGATAGATAGCTCTGTTTGCCATTCTCGTATGATAAGAAGACACATTGGCTGTGTGAACAGAAGTAAGCAAGAAAGGTACTTACTCCTCCTTGAGGATCACATGTTCGTTCTAAGCATCAGGTATAGAGCTCGAATTGAACATGGGTATCCTGTAAAATCATAGTCTGTCACCTCTTCAAATACAGAACAGTATGAAGCCTCTGTGGAGGGAAAGATGATCATACCATGATTGTATTTTCATCAAGCTTTGATTTGGCAACAGGTGATTAGGCAAGAGTTGTTAGAGGACGTTGCAAGTTTGTGAAACATTAAGATCCTTCTTTAATTGGAAAAAAAAGCCTTCAGGAAGTATTATAAAAGCTTTCTTTAATGTTTATCTGGCCTCTAGTATAGTGCTGAGTACCTGTTAGACATTCTATAAATAGTTATTCAATGATTGATTAGCTTTGCAACTAGTACGCTGTAGAAGGTCATTAGGGATGAATGGTTGTTGAGATAGGAGATAAAGATTAACAGAAGAGTGAAAATAATTCAAATAAAACTGAGGTCTATGCTTTAGATGGATTAATAAGGAAATTTTTGTACATGCTTTAAAAATACGGTGATGTTTTCAAATGCTCAACACTCCTTTTTAAAAAATATTTATTTTTGGGAGAGTGCAAATGGGGGAGGGGAAGAGGGGAGGGGACAGAGGATCTGAAGTGGGCTCTGTGCTGAGAGGCTGACAGTAGTGAGCCTGATGTAGGGCTCGAACTCATGGACCGTGAGATCATGACCTGAGCGGAAGTTGGATGCTCAACTGACTCAGCCACCCAGGTGCCCCTCAAATGCTCAACACTCCTAATTACCTTTTTAAATATGAATGAGTAGAATGCTTGTCACCCTGTTGATCATTAGCGCTGATTTGGTTGGTTTCCCTGGATAGTCTCTTATTTTCCTCATTGATTTAAATACCTTCTGGAAGCTGAGCTCACGGATGAAAAATGTGTCCTTACCAGACAGAGAAGAATATTTCTAGGTCTAGGGTCCCTTGCTCTTTGGATCATTTAGTGTCTTTTGAGTCTAAGGTTGTGGGAAGGAAGAAGGTAAGAACATGAAGTTTGTCTAGATCTGCATTAGCTTCTTCATTACATTGTTTTATCCCAACCTCCTTTGCTTCTTTTCTAAAATTGTCAGTTTCCTGAATGATTGAGACCATATCGGTATTGCCTAGTTCTTAATTGAATTTCAAGCAAACCTTTTGCTATCAATCTATAATGGCATCGTAAGTAAAGGCAAGCCTCGGGTCTTCTGGTTTATAATGTTATTATCGACAGGATTCTGAATAGGTAGGTTCAAGACAGATATGTCCTTGTTTATTGTATACGTGCTCATAATGGAGAACGTAAGGCATCCATTTAGAAGTGGAAAGGAAGGACTTTATGCTGCTGACTTAAACTGGAGAATCAGTAGTGATTACAATCCTGTTTCATTTTTTGTCTTATCTTCTGAAATTTCAATGGGTGTTAACATTTTAGCTATCGTATTATAAAATACATTTAGATAATGTATTTTACTCTGTCTAAAGTCCAAAAAGAGGACGGAGGAATGATGTGGTTAAATGAGTGGTGGTGAGTGAAGTGATCGTGCTCATGCTATAGCTTGAAGCTGGAAGGGTGAAGAACGTGAACACGTGTCTAGTACTTCTCTATGCTAAGCTCCATGCAGGTGCTTTAAATAGAACATAGCATTTAATAATTAGAACTCTTTTAAGTTAACATTATTATGAGGTTGAATCAAATGAGATAGCCATTTTTGTAGGTAAAAAATGATTGCATGTTGGTGATTTCAAATGGTTCAACCTAATACTTTCTTTTTATGGAGTGAAAAAGCTGACTTGTAGAGAGATTAAGTAATTTTCTCAAATCATACGGTTTTAAACCCAGGTTTTATGACTCTCAAACCATCCTTATTTCACCGGACTGGGCTGCCTTCCAAAGAGGTTTTGTCACTGCTTCTCTGCTGATGGTGGAGAAGCCATTCGGTATGTCTGCACCATGGTTTCCATACCCCCCGTGCTCTATTAATACCACCCACTTACTTGATAGAGTGGTGATTAGGATCAAATGAACTTCTGAAGGGAGTTCTCTGTGCCTCTTGGATTTCAATGCCTTTTTCCTTCCCCAGTTCAGGGAAGTTCTCAGCTATGATTTCTTCAAGTACCCCTTCAGCACCTTTCCCTCTCTCTTCCTCTTCTGGGATACCAATTATGCGTATATTATTTCTTTTTAGTGTATCACTTAGTTCTCTAATTTTCCCCTCATACTCCTGGATTTTTTTTATCTCTCTTTTTCTCAGCTTCCTCTTTTTCCATAACTTTATCTTCTAGTTCACCTATTCTCTCCTCTGCCTCTTCCATCCGAGCCGTGGTGGTTTGCATTTTGTTTTGCATTTCCTTTAAAGCGTTTTTCAGCTCCTCGTGACTGTTCCTTAGTCCCTTGATCTCTGTAGCAAGAGATTCTCTGCTGTCCTGTATGCTGTTTTCCAGCCCAGCGATTAATTTTATGACTATTATTCTAAATTCACTTTCTGTTATATTATTTAAATCCTTTTTGATCAGCTCATTAGCTGTTGTTATTTCCTGGAGATTCTTCTGAGGGGAATTCTTCCGCTTGGTCATTTTGGATAGTCCCTGGTGTGGTGAGGACCTGCAGGGCACTTCCCCTGTGCTGTGGTGTATAACTGGAGTTGGTGGGCGGGGCCGCAGTCAGTCCTGATGTCTGCCCCCAGCCCACCGCTGGGGCCACAGTCAGACTGGTGTGTGCCTTCTCTTCCCCTCTCCTAGCGGCGGGATTCACTGTGGGGTGGCGTGGCCCGTCTGGGCTACTTGCACACTGCCAGGCTTGTGGTGCTGGGGATCTGGCGTATTAGCTGGGGTGGGTAGGCAAGGTGCACGGCGGCAGGGGGGGCAGGCTTAGCTCACTTCTCCTTAGGTGATCCACTTCAGGAGGGGCCCTGTGGCAGCCAGAGGGAGTCAGATCCGCTGCCGGAGGTTTGGCTCCGCAGAAGCACAGAGTTGGGTGTTTGCGCGGAGCGAGCAATTTCCCTGGCAGGAACCGGTTCCCTTTGGGATTTTGGCTGGGGGATGGGCGGGGGAGATGGCGCTGGCGAGCGCCTTTGTTCCCCGCCAAACTGAGCTCTGTCGTCCGGGGGCTCCGCAGCTCACCCTCCCTTTGTCCTCCAGCCTTCCCGCTTTCCGAGCAGAGCTGTTAACTTATGACCTCCCAGATGCTAAGTCGCGCTTGCTGTCTGAACACAGTCCGTCAGGCCCCTCCGCTTTTGCAAGCCGGACTCGGGGGTTCTGCTTGGCTGGCGAGCCGCCCTTCCGCCCCGGCTCCCTCCCGCCAGTCCGTGGAGCGCGCACCGCCTCGCCGCCCTTCCTACCCTCTTCCGTGGGCCTCTCGTCTGCACTTGGGTCCGGTGACTCCGTTCTGCTAATCCTCTGGCGGTTTTCTGGGTTATTTAGGCAGGTGTAGGTGGAATCTAAGTGATCAACAGGACGCGCGGTGAGCCCAGCGTCCTCCTACGCCGCCATCTTCCCAGAATCTCAAATGAACTTCTGTAAAGCTGTTTGGGGAATATGTCCTAGAAACTTATTAACATATTCCTGTTTTTTAGTTCAGGAATGTGGCCAAAAGATACAACATCAACCAAAATGGAGAACATGTAACTTTCCTTGAAGTAAACTATATCTTTATAGCTTCTCCCCTAAAATCTCTTAAATTTCTTATAATTGGGAAACATTATCTTTTACCACAGAAACATAATTTCGTAGCTTAGAAATGTTTTGCATTTAGCAGCTGAATAGATTAAAACTGTATAAATGTTATCAACTCACTTCTTAGGTGTAGTTTAACATGTTCGATCAAAGAAAAGGGAGAACCTTTACTGGAATGTTTGGGAAATTTACTAACTAGGCACTTGGACACTTAGTACAGTGTTTTTTTTTTTTTTTAATACATAGTGAGTAATAAATATAAAATGAATACCGATATAGAAAGTAAAGGGAAGAGAGAATGAGAGATTTAAAAACCTCTTACTATAAACTCTGCAGAATTACTGATATTGTAATGTTTTTTTTTTAAGTTTACTTATTTATTTTGAGAGAGAGAGAGAGAGAGAGAGAGCAAGAGTGAGGTGGAGGGAGAGAATCCCACGCAGGCTCAGTGCATACACAGCCTGATGTGGGGCTCGGACTCATAAATGAGGAGGAGATCATGACCTGAGCTGAAATCAAGAGTCAGATGCTTAAGTGACAGAGCCACCCAGGCACCCATGTAATGTGTTTCTAGACCCATGTATTTCTGAAGATTAACTGAAGTGTATAGTAATTGTTGGTTGTTGGAATAAATAAGGTAATTTTGTTTGACTTGAATGTATGTGTATAGGGTCCAAATGTATATTTCTTCTCTATCTCTTGAGTGTATCTAGAGAACATAAGGGCCAGGAACTGTAGTAGATGCTACTGAAACAATACGGCAACAAAACAGACACATTCTGCCCCTATTGCCACTCACCGTGTACTCTGTTACTTCAGAGTCTCTGCCTGGTAAATTGATTTCATGGAAATTTGAGTAAGGTCTTTGAGCATAGCTTAAAGAGGATAAAAGAGGAGGACAGTTGTCATTTGGGTTATGGTTAAGGAACATTAATAGGAACAGAAAATTATTTGGATGTTTTGCGGATGTGGGGTCAAATTTTAGCTGATGAGAATCCTGATGTGTACGTGCCCAGCTCCTTCTGCCTGGAAGTGAGAATGCCGATTCGAGGAATATATGCGGTAAGACAGGAGGCCCTTCCAACAGAGTGAACCTGAGCAGGAATGAGAAGGTAGTAGCTCTAGGTATGCATCACCAGCCATTTGGTTCTCCAACCCCACTAATCCTGGGAGTTTCTGCAGACTGATAATTTGCCAGATTTTCAGAAGAATATTCTGTAGTGAACTGAAAAGCTTAGCACAGGTGATAAGTGTTACTTACTTGTTATTTAATCATACATATGTGTGTGTGTGTGTGTGTATACACACACACACACACACACGTATAAAGGCTGCTCATGGCATGAAAGAGTTGGTCTACTCTTAAAGGTGAACAATTTTCTGCTCAGTGTATGAGCTTCTACTCACTTAGAATATAACATAGTTTATTGCAATTTTAATAATGATAAGTTTAATATAGAAGTGATTATTAACAAGTGCTGTACCTCTAGTTAGAAGGATTTGGGATCCTGAGAAACTTAACAGAAACCCATGGGGGAGGGGAAGAAAAAAAAAAAAAGAAGTTAGAGTGGGAGAGAGCCAAAGCATAAGAGACTCTTAAAAACTGAGAACAAACTGAGGGTTGATGGGGGTGGGAGGGAGGGGAGGGTGGGTGATGGGTATTGAGGAGGGCACCTTTTGGGATGAGCACTGGGTGTTGTATGGAAACCAGTTTGACAATAAATTTCATATATTGAGAAAAAAAAAAAAAAGAAGGATTTGGGTTATAACCAAGTCTGGGAATACGAGCCTGAGCATATTATCCAATGTTTGACAGGTACCTAAGAACACATGAATGTGATGAGTTTGTGAGGTGGACTAGAGATTACATTATGTTGTGCAGTTAGAAACAGAGCATCCATCAAGGCAAAGGCCAGCATCTGGGATGCGATCCAGGATATTCCTGAGTAATGGCAGGCAGGAAGTCAACACTGTCTGTATGCTATCTGTGCACATGTTCTGTATGAATCCAAGTCCTGATTTAGCCATTTTAAAAGATATCTATTGAGCAAGGCTTGGAGTGATTTTTCATTCAAGTGACACCTGAACATTTGGCTTCATGGCTACAAAGATTAGTAACAGCAATTATATGTTTATGTGGGTGTGCACTCATGTGCCTTCATACAAAAACAGAATAACATCAAGTTGACTTGTTCAAATTAAATTTTCAAGTAACTATTTGAAAAATACTTATTTTCATAACTATTTTTTAATGTTTATTTTGAGAAGAGGGGAAGCGGGGGAGGGGCAGAGAGCGAGGGAGACGTAGAATCCAAACCAGGCTCCAGCCTCTGAACTGTCAGTCAGCACAGCGCCCGATGTGGGGCTTGAACCCACGAACCGTGAGATCATGACCTGAGCCAAAGCTGGATGCTGAAGGAACTGAGCCACCCAGGCGCCCCTCGAATATCATAACTATTAATGGTTTATCTCAGATGTTCTTTTATGAGGTTTCACATCCCTCAAAATAGCATTCTTAAAAGAATAATTATGGTTTATGAAGTATAAGACTAGATTCACGTAGCCTTGTTTTGTTTGCCAAGGCAGAGGTTGGTAGCATGAAATAGTACCTCAACAGAGGATATCCTATAGAGGGAGAATTTCAGTGGACACTTATTGTGAGGAAGCCAAGGGTAGAAGTTAGGGTGGAACTAGCATGAATTTCTGCACCCAGGCAGAACTTCCAAAATTAACACTCCCTTTCCTCTCCGCATTGTCCTTCTTCCTAAGAAGTCTTTCTTTACACAGCAGTCCAGAAGCCAGAGGAGAATATTTTTGCTCTCTGAACTTGAGCTTGTTCACATTCTTGTTCTGCTCCTACTGTGGGATATGTGATTTGGACAAGTATGAATGGATGGGGTTGGGGGGTGTATAGGGTGGTAGAGATTTCAGTTATTCTTGTGAGATTTAGCAAATAAAAATACAGAATATTTAGTTCAATTTGAATTTCAGAGAAACAGCAACGAATACTTTGTTTAGTATGAGTGTGTTCCAACTATTGCGCTAATTTTTTTTTATCTGCATTTCAAGTTTAACTGAGCACCCTGTAATTTTTCTGGCAGGCCTTATTTAGTTAGAACTTCAGTGGAGGAAGCTACCACTTAAAGCCTGCTAAAGTTTTGCTATGGACATTTGTTGGTGCTGGTTTTGTTGTTGTTGTTGTTGTTGTTTGTACAGTGATGTTTGGCCCCATGTAGATAATCAAATGTAAAGGAAAAGGGAGTATGAACCAGCACTCTAGGCACAGAGTTTCATAGGAGTTTTTTTATGGCTTGTCAAAGGCTACTTCTTTCAAGAGGTAAGCAGAGAAGGTAGCAGAGTAGGAAGTAAGTCTGTTTTCATTGACCCAAGAGTCTCCCTAGAGGAAAAGAATTAATATTTTTCAGTATCTGTTTTCAAACATTTCTCTATATAACTAATGCCTGAATGAATAATGGGTTAGGTGATCTTGACTGACACCTTCTTGCAGACAGACACCCCATATCTCAGAAGGGAACTCTCATAAGGGCAAGGAGGCTCAACCGATGACCTGGGATCAACCCCAGAAATTTTGCCCAGTATGTGCCATGGGGTGAAAAACACCAGTTTTCCTGTCAAAGGGTGTGCTGTGGCAGTAACACCAAGTATGTAAGGAGGAATCTTAAGAGGCCAAGGTGTTTGATGTTTTTGTGAATGCCACACCAGAGGGAGTAAAACCATTTCCCATACAAAGACTCCTGTAGCAATGGCATGGAGTTGGGTCAACAGTGCTAACCTCGCAAGAATGGACAAAGGTGCAGGGTTAGCAAATGCAGCATTTGCAATGCACCCACCATGCAGCATTTTACTCCTCCCTCTGTACTCGCTTCCCTTGTTGAGTCCTACTCATTTCCTCCCCCTCCCCCCCCGCCCCAAGTGTAAATTCTTTTAGAAGCTCATCTCCCTAGACTCTTGTTTCAGTTGAACAGGCAAATATGGTGGAATGCAGTACTAGCTGTTTTCCCCGGAGGACAACTGGCCCTTTGGCCCTAGCATAAAAGACTAGGGAGTGGATAATGGGGGCTGGGGGAAGTGTGTGATGGTGGGGAGGTATCCTGAACTTGGCCTCACCACTCTGCATTTAAATTGACTAGTATCTAGCATGTCGACACCGTCAGTCAGTAATAGTTCCCTTCCACCTGTCTGTTCGCGATGGTGCTGGAACCAGCAAGCTAGTTTTATACCTAGAGAGGAGAGGTCAGGAAGAAAGAGAGGGTAGAGGAAATTTTCTTTTCTTTGCTTCGGAGGGAATTGTCAGTGTCCTCCTGGGCGGGAAGGATAGGATCTGTCAGGCAAATGTGATATTAGAGTGTGAAATGCTAACTACCTGGTGACTTTAGTCAGATTTAAAAAAAAAAAAATTCTGGCAACCATTGCTTTTTCCTTCGAGATGAGACGTTTGGACTAAATTAGTGGTTGTAATCCTGGGCACAAATGAAGGTCACCTGGCAAGTATCTGAAAAATACAGTGCTCATACCAGGATGACCGTGTAATTTATTATCCAAATGAGCATCCTTAAAGCCTGGAAGAAAAAGCTAAAAATAATTCACAGGAACTGATAGTTCCATAAAAGGTGTCACATAGGACTTTTCCCCCCGGAATATGGAATGTATTTCCTAACTACCCGTTCCTAGAAATCTGACTTCATAGGTCTAGGATAGGGTGATTCTAATGAGCAGCTTGCTTGTGAATGACTGCAATCTTGTTGAAGACTTCTGCACTGTGTCTAATAGGGCCTCTGTTATGTACCTGGAGTTGGTAGTTGGCTATGGCTGAGTTTCTGAATTCTGGATGTTTTGTTCTTGGTAGGTGCCGTCTACTGCTTTTTCTGAGGTCTTTTGCTACCCTTTCTCTTTTCTTACCATGACTATACAGACCAGAAGGGGGCAGGAGAAGAGGAAAATTCTTGAGGCCCATTTTACTTATTTTTTCCTTATGAAAAACTTAATTCTAAATCAGTCTCCCTGGAACCTACCACAGAGAAAGTAGATTAAAAAAATACTGTGCTCTCTGGGAAGAATGTGTTTACTCATTCCTGACTTCAGGTCATATTAGTGAGCAAAGATTAATGGTACATCCAATTAAGGTGAGCACCAGGAATTACATGTGCATCGCCACTCTGACAGTCACTGACCACAGCAGCTCAGCACCTCCAGCTTGCCCAGGGAAGGCACAGAACAGTCAGCTCTTTCAAATGAGAGAAAAACTACATTTATTACTTAACTAAGACTCAATCTGGTAACAGATATTTTATATTGCTCTTTATTGTCCTCTTATAAGAAACTGCACTAATTTAAAAAACTCTAAAAATATGAGCCAAGCTGTGTATCCATGCCACATCTATATCTCTGAAGGGGTGCTCCTTGGTCATCTGTGTGTCATGCCCTGCGATGCCACTTATCCACTCCACGTTGTTGGAGTGAACCCAGAGCAGCCATAGGGCACAGCAGAAAAGATGACATGAGTTGATATAATTTCCTTCCTTCAGATTGTCACCTAAGAGGGGCAGGGCAGTTAGTAGGTAGAGAAGGGGCAGAATTTAAGGGTTGGAAAGTAAGAAAGGGTGGGGAGACAATGATGGGCCACTTGCAGCCTATGGTATGAGGGATCAGAAACTAAAAGAAAGCAGATGGACGCAGTGCTGCGGGAAGTGTGGTATGGGTGTCAGTACTGGCCTGTGTGCTAAGCCAAAGGAAAAAAGAGGAAGCTAAGCTTTTGTACTGTAGAGTGATGTAACATTATAGTGACATCCAAATATATAAGTTTGTGTTTTATAAAAGCATTGCCCCATGATGGATTGGGGAGCGGTGGGGGGAAGCATTTCTGGACCGTAGATGGTTCGAGAAGCACTGGATTAGAAGTGGTGGGTCATAATATAGGAAGAAGGGACCAGAGACATGGAAAAGTGCAGTCATACCAATGGCTGAATTTTAATGAACGTCCATGAGTAGCTTTTGCTGAAGCCCTTGGAGCCACCTTGAGTCCCAAACCATCCCACCATCCTGTCCTGTCTTTTTTGGGGTCTGGTTTGTGGGCTTTCTGACATTTGAGTGAGCTTCTGTTCCTTGCAACCACAGAACCAAAGAACATAAGTGAAAATAAAGGGGAACATAAAGGACACATCTAGAAAATTGTGTTGGGTGTTCTAACTTATTATGTAGTAGGATTGAAGAATGAGTTTATATATTGAGTTGTCGTAGTATTTATTTATGTATTTATAATGTTTATTTATTGAGAGAGAGAGAGAGAGAGAGAGAGAGAGAGAGAAAATGAGTGGGGGAGGGTCAGAGAGAGAAGGAGAGAGAATCCCAAGCAAGCTCTACAACATCAGCACAGACTCTGATACGGAGCTCAGTCTCACAAACCATGAGATCATGACCTGAGCCAAAATCAAGAGTCAGATGCTTAACTGACTGAACCACCCAGGCGCCCCTGTCATACCATTTTAAATTAGAAATGCAGGATTTAATTTATTGATTTAATGACAGAAGTGTTATGTGTATGGATTGGTGGACTCAAGGGGAAGCAGGGAGGAGCTATGCAGTTCATGAGAGAAAAAAATTCATAAGAGTGATGTGGTGGCTCATTCGGTTGAGTGTCCAGCTCTTGATTTCAGCTCAGGTCATGATCTCGTGGTTTGTGGGGTTGAGCCCCATGTTGTGCTCTGTGCTCTTTCTGCCCCTCCCCTGTTCTTTCTCTCTCTCTTTCTTTCAAAATAATAGCAGCAAGAAAATCATCATAAGAAAGGAGGCTGGCACAGTCATTCAGAGCATAACATGAGTTTGTACTTGATCCTACCTTGACACTGACCCTATGTTTCCTGGATAGTATTGTAAAACTGAACAAAATGTATCCTCCAGTGATTCTGCTGAGAATCCTCTTCTCTTTGATTGCCAATGAAAGACTGGGGTGCATGGAAGGCTAGGAATTTTTCCCTTGATAAGGGACACAAACACAGGGGACATTAAGGAGTTCTAGAGAGTTGTGGTGGAGAGGTTTGATACCACTGTGTTATTGATGATCAAGAGCAGGTTAGTCCCAAGTGTAAGAGAGCCTGCACAGGAAGTGGGCTGTGGGTCTGACCAGCAACATGGCGGGGGCGGGTGGTGGTTTGGAAAGGTGGGCGTGAGAGATTGTGGAGTACAACTAAGGAAAGATAATGCAACATCTGATGGTCTGGGATGCCGGAGTTGCAGGTAGCAGCACAAATTAGAGTCGAGGCAATTCTATACTCCTCCCCACCCCTTTGAACCAAAAAATCAAGGATATTCATAAAGAGTAGGAAGAAGGGGTGACGTCCTATTGTTTCGCAGGCAGCGCCCTTGATCTAGCTGATCCACAAAGTGGTATAACATAAGAACCAGCTGAATTATATCTGAATTGTTTGGGGGACAGTGGAATATACAGGCTTAGCCAGAAAGAAAGGAGTGAGGGAAATCTTAGAATTGGGTGTGAGGATAAAGTTAGGAACATAGTTTGGGGCATCAGTAATTGAGGATCAGAGATGCTAGACTCAGGAGACTGAATGTATCCTGTAGGCCATGAAGAGCCACTGAAGATGACTACAAGGGGAATACTATCGTGGAAGGACAATTACACAGTATAGATTTGGGTTGATCCTAGTGGGATGTGCAAGAAAGTTTATGCAAGGAGATGTGGCACGAAGTCTTGAAGAACTAATGGGAGCCTGGATCATGAGTGTCAAAAAGAGAATGCTAGGGCATGATGTGAGAGATGTTAAAAAAAACAAATATTAGTAAGATTGGGGATTAATTACCTAGTTAGTTGGACAACTTGGTCACTTTAATCTCTTGTGTTCACTTTAATTGTTATGCACAACATATATTAAGCTACAATTCGATTAGTCAATATAGTGAGTTAAATAGACCTTAACACATCCTTCAAGAGTTCTTAATGCAAAGAGGCAATCACATAAAAATATGCACTGAACCAATGCTGTAAAATCTCATTGACTTAAAAAAACAATAATTGAAAAGATATTAGAACAGTAGACATTTTGAATTACAAAATGCTTTCAAAGAAATTCAGTTTTATTACTTTGAAGTTTATATAGAAGTAGTTTATTTAGGTTAACATGTACAAGAGGTTTTTTTTTTTTTTTTTTTTTAATTTTTTTTTCAACGTTTATTTATTTTTGGGACAGAGAGAGACAAAGCATGAACGGGGGAGGGTCAGAGAGAGAGGGAGACACAGAATCGGAAACAGGCTCCAGGCTCCGAGCCATCAGCCCAGAGCCTGACGCGGGGCTCGAACTCCCGGACCGCGAGATCGTGACCTGGCTGAAGTCGGACGCTTAACCGACTGCGCCACCCAGGCGCCCCAAGAGGTTTTGTTTTTAATAACAGTTAAAATTTTTATCATTATTGTTATTCTTCATATATAGCGATCTAAATTTTTTTAAATGTTTATTTTTGAGAGAGAGAGACAGAGTGTGAGCAGATGAGGGACAGAGAGAGAGGGAGACACAGAATCTGAAGCAGGCTCCAGGCTCTGAGCTGGCAGCACAGAGCCGGACGCAGGGCTCGAACTTGTGAACCACGAGATCATGACTTGAGCTGAAGTTGGACGTTTAACTGGCTGAGCCACCCAGGTGCTCCTATAGTGTTCTTCTAAATAGTAATTTTATTAAAAGATTTTAAGAAGTTTATTTATTTATTTTGAGAGAGAGAGAGAGCGCGCAAGCAGAGAGAATCCCAAGCAGGCTCTGCATTGTCAGCACAAAGCCTGACGCAGGGCTCAGCTCACAAACTAAGAGATCATGACCTGAGCCGAAATCAAGAGTCAGACGCTTAACCAACTGAGCCACCCAGGCACCCCTAAATAATAATTTTAATCGTAGTTTTGTAAACACTAAATATGTTCAATCCATTGAGGACAGTTTTAGATAAATTTGGTCTGAACTAAAGAGGGTCCTTAAAAATACATAATTTTGTTTAAAAATTTTTTTAAATACTTTTATTTATTTTTGAGAGAGAGGGGGAGAGAGAGAGAGAGAGCGTGCATGAGCAGGGGAGGGTTAGAGAGAGAGGGAGACACAGAATCTGAAGCAGGCTCCAGGCCCTGAACTGTCAGCACAGAGCCTGACGTGGGGCTCGAACTTTTAAACTAATTCAAAAGTATAGTAAAATTCTCACTGGTTTTCAAAGAGGTTCTGACATCTGTTTTATCACTTGTCATATAATAATTAAGACTTTACAACCCAGAATAGTAGCCAACACAGCTTGTCAAATTCTGTCTTCAAAGAATGAAAGGACAGATAGAACTTGCTAGGAAACCAGCTTTGGGTATTATCTTCCATTTCTTGTTATTTCCCTGTTTCTCTCTCTTTTTCAAAATAGAATGTACTTATTGACTTAAAAAGAAAAAGGAAAAAATACATTCACAGAAATAGATGAAGCACATATGCCTTAAAAGAAAATCTGTCATATGGTTTGCAGTTGTTTCTCATATTTATTTTTTAACTTCACATTAAGGAAGCTGACTTTCTCATGGCCTTGGAACTAGGCCTTGGCTTTCCAGGAAAAGTAATTCAAACAGAGCTATTTTATGGCAATTAGATGGCTTAGAGAAAAGCTTTTAACAACTCAGAGCTTGTCAAACAAGAAGACATTATCTAAATGTCTTTGAAAAGAAGATTTAAATTTCGTTATTACTTCTTATCCATTTGGGAAAATAAAGCTCCTGGGAGAAATGCCGTTATTGTGTGTATTAACATTTTAAATTTGCACAAACAATTCTGTCATACCTTCTCTAAGCCCCATCAAGTCAAAGGGTGAAAACTGGGAATTATTAAAGAAGAATCAATCCAAGAAAATACCTGAATTCTGTTTCTCCAGAATATAATTCAATCAATTAATTGTTCATTAATTTACTTATTTATGTTGACTGTTTTGTTACCTCTATAACACATAGGACTACAGACAAATACAATAAAAACCAAAATATAATATGAATAGAAATAGCTTAGTGAAAGTCTATTTCCTTCCAGTAACTTTAGGGCAAATAAGTGAATTTTGATATTTTTGTTCCAGTAACTCTGCTTCCAAAGGCAGATTATTTTGGCTTTGGATTTAATTTTACAAAGCGACATTTCCTAGCTTCATAATAAACACAATGCCGTATTTCCAAGGGAATTAATCAGACCTAAGGATAGCTGTTAATATTTCAGTTCCTAAAAATTCCTTTAGATGTCTCTGTTTTGCATCTCATCAGCATCCATACAGTAGGCCACTGGGAAAGACAATGCCGAAGCTGGTTTCCTAGCAAGTGCAGGCTAGCCTTTAAGGACAAATGGGGCTCTTTGAAAACAGAATTTGACAAAGTTAATGAAAGAAATATATGGATGACTGACATGCAGATACACCATTACACTTCATAGTACTTATAAGCAAAAACAAACAAAGAAACAAAAACCCAAAAAAACAACAACAAAAAAAAAGTCACAAAACTCTACTGGGGGAGATGTCCTTTTCTACTGAGCTTGCAGGCAATTCTGTCGCATCATACAATTTTAATACTGTTTGGGTTTGTAGTACAACCTGTGTTTTCATTCGAGGATATCCATTCAAGCTTAAATGACAAAGGTTAGGCAACAAATTCCTTTATTCTTTGCTTTTTAAAGGCTATGAAATATTGAAATGACTGCTTTATTATAAATGTGTGCACCTGTCTCTTAGAAATTTAAACATGCTAGGATATAGTAATATGTGTGGGAAGGAAAAAAGACATCTGAAAATGTTATTAGGCTTGTAGTTAAATGTGGCGGATTAATTGCACACACCTTACCTTTTTTCTCTACCAAATCCCCACTGAAACGATACTAAAAGAATTAAAAAGATGTATTACCCAGAGGGCAAGGCTAACATAAGATTTTTTTTGGAAGTCCCCAAAATTTTGGCAGATGGAAGAGCAGAGTGAAAAAAGCTACAAGCTAACTGCTTGCAGATGGGGGGCCCCATGAAGCAGGTCACAAAACTCCAGAAGGCACCAGATACCTCTGAAGGAAAAAGGTAAGAGTGGAGATAAAGTTAAATGGAAGATATATATAAGGACTACTTCATTCCTTGTAGTATTGCCCACAATAATGCAATTCCTCTCTCAGCTCTTGCAGAGCACAGGAGGTTTGCTCCCTAGAAAAATCAAACCTGAGAAAGTTTAGATCTGGGGACATCAGAAATAGCAGAATGAAAGATGAAATGATACACTGATAAAAGAGGACTTAAATTAATATCTAAATTTTATATATTGATAAGCCCCTTGCTCTTATCTCTCTCTCTATGCAAAATGTGGACAGTGGTCACTTAGCTCCAACAGGCAATATATTAGTAGATTCCTTCCTGGAGTTCTTGATTGGCTCCAGAGGAACAAAAAAAATCTACATTTTCTGACATTCCTAGGTCCTGACCGCCTTGCAATGAGGCTCACCAAATGGGTTGTTCTGCCATCAGAGTTATCAATGTGAATGGTTATTCAAGGACTACTAGATACATGAAGAAAGCATCTTATATACAAGTCATAGATGACAACTAAAATGAAAGGAACTCAAAAGAAAAAAAAGTATTGAAGCAGAAGAAAAAATGATAAAGTAAACAATCATTAATATTCTTAGGGACTTGGAATGTATTTTATTCTTCAAGCAATAGCAGAAAGGTATAAAAAAATTGAGAGAATACCAAAGTCTTAAGAAATAATAATATTTTTAGCAGAAGTAAATAATTTAATAGAAGTATGAAAGGTAAAGTGGGGACTCTTCCAAAAAATTTAGAACAAAAAGAGAAAGAGAAAGCAAATAAGAAAGAAAATATTTTTAAAAGCTAGTGGACCGGTCAAGGGCAAGACACTCAACTATTAGGTTTTTGAGAAAGAACAAAAAGCAAAGAAAGGGAGGAAAAAAATCGTAAAAAACAATGTGAGAAGACTTCCAAGTATTGAAAGCTATGAATTTCTGGATCAAAAGAGTCCTCCAAGTGCTCAGAAATGAATGATAAAAAAAAATCAACATCAACTCACAATATGACATTGCAGAACCCTAAGGATACAAAGGAGATCCTAAGAGCAGCTGAATGGAAATAGCAGGGCCCATTCAAAAGATAGTAGTTAGACAGTTAAGTAGTCCCCTTTAAAATCCTGAGGAAAAATGAATTGGAGCCTAGAAATCCATCGTCAGCCAAATTTTCCATCAACTAGGAATGCAGAGTAATACTTTCAGATATGCAGGATCTCTAAAAATGAGTCCTCTGTGCACTATTTCTCAGGACACTACTAGAGGTTGTTTTCCATAAAAAAAAAAAAAGGGATCAAACAGTAAGGGAGGGAGTCCACCGATCTAAGTGAAACACGCTACAAAACAGGAACAAGATAGGGGCGCCTGGGCGGCTCAGTTGGCTAAGCATCTGACTTCGGCTCAGGTCATGATCTCATTGTTCATGAGTTTGAGCCCTGCGTCAGGCTCAGATCCTGGAGCCTCCTTTGGATTCTGGTCTCCCTCTCTCTCTGTCCCTCCCCCACTTGCATTCTGTCTGTCTCTCTCAAAAATAAATAAACGTTAAAAAAAATTTAAAAACAGGAGCAAGGTAAAGGCCTTGTCTGGATGATGGTGAAGGAAAGTGTCAGGATGATAGTTATGTAACAGATGTGAGAACAGTCAGTCCAGATTAGAAAAATCAGCCCAGAGGTCTGTAAGAGATATGTTTTCAAAGTAAAAACACAACTGATATATTACCTGGTGTTGTACATTTGACAGCTGAAAATTATGCTTCAAACAAGCCCAAATTAGAGATGTAATCAAAACACTATTTTTGTCTCCCATTGTTCTTTTACAGTTTTTCAGTAATTGATTCCTCCCACCCCTCCTTTCTTCTGGATAAATTCTCCAGAAGTTCACATAGCTAATTGGCTCACTCTTAGAAAATAAAACACTCCAGTGGCAGAAGCAGTCTAGTTGTTCACCAAGCCTGTTTCTTCTTCCTTTGCACAAATATATATTGCATTTCCCAGGCTCTCTTAGAGTTAGATGTGACCATGTGACTGGGTTCTGACCAGTGGAACGCAAGACAAAGTGATTGATGACATTTTGGGGCCTGGTTCACAAAAAAATTCTGATAGAAGATGCTTTGTGTTCTTTCCCCTTCTGTCAGGCTCATGCAGAAATGAATTTGCTGGCCTGTGAAGCTACAGGTTGATGATGGTGGAGCCATAAAATTGAAAGAGACTGGATTTCTGAAGTGCTGCTTGATGCTTGGAACATAGCCACCTGCCAATCAAAAAGAGACATTTCATGGGGCCAAAAAATAAACTTCTATTGTCATGCCGTAGGAAAACAATTAGCAAAACTGTCCTCTGGAGACTTGAAAAGCAGACCATGTTTCTACTCAGCCTATAGCTTTGGGGAAAAGTTTAGGAAAAGAGTGATAGGCAATACCATGTGCTTTCAGCAATTTTACTAGAAAAGATGAGCTCAGGAAAGAATTGGCAGTTTGAAGCAGAAATGAAATTGTCTGTAGAGAAAGACCAGAAATTTGATCCTTTGAATTTGAAACTTTCCATTTCACATATGCTCTCAATATGTAAATTAGAATATCCATGATCTATAACTAAACCATAACTACAGTCATGCATTTGGTTTATCATGCAGTCTCCACCTGGCACTGAGGCAGACCAGCCGCTGTCAGTGGGAGAGGGGCAGGTGATTTTTTCTGTGCTTGCCGACCACTTGTTTGCCACTTGCAAGCTGTTACTACTGATGCTCTGGGTTTTGGGGAGTGCAGTTTGGTGGGAGAAAGGGAAAAGTGGAGAAAACATTTCAGATTAGCACTGATTCTGCTGTTAAGATGTTTGGAGCTGGTTTTCCTCTTAGGGCTGCTCTGGGGGTTCTGCAGGAACGCCCCCCTGCCCCAGCTGTGCTCACCCAGCTACAGCACCTGCAGCAGGAGCGTGAGGCTGCTTCTCTACCTGTCCACGCAGCCACCATTTCTATTGCCTCTTCCTTTAGAAGCTCAGTAGCCCTGCCAGAGAGTCCTCTTGAGCAGGGCAAAAAATGTCCCCAGGCCAGTTCTCTCCATGAGATCCTCAGCTCCTCTCCCAGAAATATGTTGCTTCGTTGCCCAAATAAGTCACCACCCGCCCCTCCTGCCTGCCTGTCAGATCTCAATCATCTCATGTCTCACACTCCAGGGAAGACATTTTAAGCTCTTTTTTGAAGCCCCTTTTTGCCAAGGGTTATCATCCCACCTTTTTCCCTCACAGAAAGTGAAACTCAGAGCCTAGTAGTGTGCATGGGTGTGTGTGCATGCACAAACACACACCCTTCTTTGGAAATCATATCTTCATTTCCAATCTCTTGACCTTTCTGTATCCTCCTGTGGTTTTGGAACTAACTGGTTCTCTGGTATCTCTTAAAATCTGTACTTTGGTTTGAAATTTTTTGCATAGGAGATTTCATATGTAGTATATTACAATGACTTAGCTGGCATTTTCAATTTAACAACCTGTTACACTGTATTAGAAAGAGTTTTATACTTCCGTTGGAAGATTATGGGAGAGAATTAGTGATAAGCACAGAGAAACCAATTATATAATAGGAATGTTGAAAATCAAGCAGGTTTTAGTTCCCTATAAAACAAAAAAGCTGTGTAAGAAAGGAAACTAACTGCCTTCCTTCCACTCCACGTCCCACCCACACTATGGCAAGCTACTCCTCACCATTCAAGGAATGCAATAATGGGGATGGGTTATCTTAGTCCTAAATATTTTTTGCAAATCTGTTTCCTATACTGTAAAGAAGCATGAAGATGATGGGTTTAAAAGGTGACCTTTTGGGGCGCCTGGGTGGCTCAGTCGGTTGAGTGTCCGACTTCAGCTCAGGTCACGGTCTCACGGTTTGTGAGTTTGAGCCCCGCGTCAGGCTCTGGGCTGATGGCTCAGAGCCTGGAGCCTGCTTCCGATTCTGTGTCTCCTTCTCTCTCTGCCCCTCCCCCATTCATGCTCTCTCTCTCTCTCTCTCTCTCTCTCTCTGTCTCAAAAATTAACATTAAAAAAAGGTGACCTTTTCTACATTAGAGTGCTCATTCTAAATATTAAAACAAGCTAAAATAATGCATTCCTTTGTGTAATTTGGTATCCTTTTTTTTTTTTAAAGGAAAGTTTAGATGTGGTTAATGGGCTCTTTGTCCCGTTTCTTTTATTTATTTTTTATGAAGCTGTTTATTTAATTCCAGTATTGTTAACATACAATGTTATATTAATTTCAGGTATGCAGTATAGTGATTCAACAATTCTAATTATCACTCAGTGCTCATCATGATAAATATACCCTTTAATTTTCATCACCTAGTTTACCCATTTCCATAACCACATCTCCTCTGGTAACCATCAGTTTGTTCTCTGTAGTTAAGAATGTGTCCCAACATGTATAGCACTGCTGTCAACAATAGCCAAATTATAGAAAGAGCCCGAATGTCTATCGACTGATGAATGGATAAAGAAGAGGTGGTGTGTACACACACACACACACACACACACACACACACACACACACTGGAATATTACTTGGTGATCAAAAGAATGAAGTCTTGCCATTTGCAACAATGTGGATGGAACTAGAGTATTAGGCTAAGTGAAATAAGTCAGAGAAGGAAAAATATCATGATTTCACTCATGTGTGGAATTTCAGAAATACAACAGATGAACATAGGGGAAGGGAAAGAAAAATAAGATAAAAAGAGAGGGATGGAAACCATGAGAGTCTTAAATACAGAGAACAACCTGAGGATTGCCGGAGACGAGCTGGGTGGGGAGATGGGCTAAATGGGTGATGGGCATTAAGGAGGGCACTTGTTGGGATGAGCACTGGGTGTTATTTGGAAGTGATGAATCACTGGGTTCTACTCTGGAAACTAGTACTTCACTGTATGTTAACTAACTTGAATTTAAATTAAAAAAAAAAAGAATCTTGGTTTGTCTTCTCTTTCTTTTTTCCCCTTTGCTGTTTTGTTTCTTAGATTCCACATATGAGTGGAATCATTTGGTATTTGTTTTTCTCTGACTGATCTATGTCATTTAGCTTTATACTCTCTAGCTTCATCCATGTTGTTGGAGATGGCAAGCTTTCATTCCTTTTCATGGCTAAATAATATTCCATTATAGATATACACCACCTCTTCTTTATGCATTCCTCTATTGATGGGCACTTCCATAATTGTTTTTTAACATTTATTCATTTTTGAGAGACAGACAGAGACAGAGCATGAGCGGGGGAGGGACAGAGACAGGGAGACACAGAATTCGAGGCAGACTCCAGGCCCTGAGCTGTCAGCATAGAGCCCAACACAGGACTCGAACTCACAAACTGCAAGATCATGACCTGAGCTGAAGTCGGTCGCTCAACTGACTGAGCCATCCAGGTGCCCCATTCCATAATTTGGCTTCCATGATGTGGCTACTGTAAGTAATGCGGCAATAAACATAGGGGTGCATGTATCCCTTGAGTTACTGTTTTGTATTTTTTGGGTAAATACCCAGTAGTGCAATTACTGATCCTAGGGTAGTTCTATTTTTAACTTTTTGAGGAACCTCCGTAATGTTTTCCATAGCAGATGCACCAGTTTGCATTCCCATCAATGGTACATGAGGGTTTCTTTTCTGTAAATCCTCACCAACATCTGTTGTTTCTTGTGTTTTTGATTTTAGCCATTCTGACAGGTGTGATGTAATATCTCATTGTAGTTCTGATTTGCATTTCCCTGATGATCAGTGATTATGAGCATCTTTTCATATGTCTGTTGGATGTCTGAATGTCTTCTTTAGAGGAATGTCTGTTCATGTCTTCTGCCCATTTTTTAAGTGGATTATTTGTTTTTTGGGTGTTGAGTTGTATCAGTTTTTTATATATGTTGGGGACTAACCCTTTATCAAATATGTCATTTGTATCTATCATCTCCCATTCAGTAGGTTGCCTTTTAGTTTTGTTGATTATTTTCTTCTCTGTGCAGAAGCTTTTAATTTCGATGTAGTCCCAATAGTTGATTTTTGCTATTATTTCCCTTGCCTGAGGAAACATATCTAGAAAAGTGTTGCTGTGGCTGATGTCAGAGAAAATGCTCCCTGTGCTTTCTTCTAGGAGTGTTATGTTTTCAGGTCTCATATTTAGGTCTTTAATCAATTTTGAGTTTATTTGTGTGTATGGTGTAAGAAAGTGGTCCAGTTTCATTCTTTTGCACGTAGCTGTCCAGTTTCCTCAATACTATTTGTTGAAGAGACTGTCTTTTTTCCCGTTGGATATTCTTTCCAGCTTTGTTGAAGATTAATTGACCGTATGTTTGTAGGTTCATTTCTGGGTTTTCTGTTCTGTTCTATTGGTTGCGTGTCTGTTTTTGTGCCAGTACCATACTATTTGATTACTACTGCTTTGTAATATAACTTGAATTCTGGAACTGTGATACCTCCAGTTTTGTTTTCTTTTTCAAGATTGATTTGGCCAGTTGGGGTCTTTTATGGTTCCATACAAATATTGGGATTATTTGTTCTAGTTCTGTGACAAATGCTGTTGACAGTTTGATAGGGATTGCATTGGATGTGTAGATTGCTTTGAGTAGTAGAGACATTTTAACAACACTTGTTCTTTCAACCCATGAGAATGAGACGTCTTTCCATTTCTTTGCCCCATCTTGAATTTCTTTCATCAGTGTTTATTTATAGTTTTCAGAGTACAGGTCTTTCAACTCTGATTAGGTTTATTCCTAGGTATTTTATTATTTTTGGTGCTATTGTAAATCGAATTGTTTTCTTAATTTCTCCTCTACTTCATTGTTGGTATACAGAAATGCAAACAGATTTCTATACATTGATTTTGTGTCCTGCAACTTTACTGATTCATTTATCAGTTCTAGTTGTGTTTTGGTGGAGTCTTTCAGGTTTTCTGTGTATAATATGCCATATGCATATAGTAAAAGTCATATGCAAGTAGTAAAAATTTTACTTCTTCCTTACAAATTTGGATACCTTTAATCTCTTTGTTGTCTGATTGCTATTGCTAGTACTTCCCCATACTATTTGAATAAAAGTGGTGAGAGTGGACATCCTTGTCTGTTCCTGACTCTAGGGGAACAGTTTTTCCCCATTGAATAAGATGTTTGCTGTGAGATTTTAGCGTAAGGACTTTATGTTGAGGTATGTTGTCTTTAGACCTACTTTGTTGAGGTTTGTAATCATGAATAGATATTGTATTTTGTCAAATGCTTTTGTTTGATTTTTTAATATTGAACCCCCTTGCATCCTGGGAATAAATCCCACTTGATTGTAATGAATATTTTTTTTTAATGTTTTGCTGGATTTGGCTTGCTAGAATTTTTGCATCTGTGTTCATCAGGGATATTGACCTGTGGTTCTCTGTTTTGCTCAAAAACCGTCTTTGCCCTTCCTACCTCGTCAATGTGTTCTCTTCTCTACCTTAGTTGTAGAGTTTTTTCTGACAGTCTTTGAGTCTATTTCTGGGTTACTTACAGTGATGTGAGTGTTATCTAGTTGTATCCATGGGACATGTGACCTTAGGGTCCTTCTACTCCACTGTCTTCCCATCCTCCCGGTCCATGCCATTTCTAATAATAGAAACCTCCAGTTAAGTTCTCGTAGCTCATTTTCCCTGACGTCTAATCGTTTCCCAAGCATAGTCAATCCTATGCTGCTCCCATGGCTGACATTCTAGAAGGTTAAAGTTAAGAATGGCTTGCCAGATTATCCCTTAATCCTGAAATACATTGTAAGGCAAATGTAGGAAGAAAATGAGCATATTCACAAATAAGAAAGGCTACATCTTTAAAGGTTCCCCACTTTTTTCATCTGTAGAAAATCCTTACTTTGCAGGTTAGGGTTTTCTATCAGCTGAGTAAAGGATCATTGTCACTGCTTTTCTCAGCTCACATAGGCAGAGTCATTTGCCCCATTTTCTGTGACTATCTTACTGTTAATAGCACATCTCACGCTGCATTGTCAATCGTGTGTTCAGTGGCATCCTTCTACTATAAGAGAACTCCTGTTAATGATCCTGTTCATTTTCATCTCCCATGTCTAAGAACAACGCCTGAACAAAGGACCCAATACATGTTGAATGAGTGATAAGTGATTGAATGAGTAATGACAGAAAACTAGATGAATGCAAATATAATTCACTTTTGTCAACATTTTGAATTTTATTAGAATTGTTTGTGTGTATTTATTTCTTCCTTTCCACTGTGAGCACTAGAGGGTATGAATCCTGTTTTACTTACCCCAGTGGCTCTAGCATGTCGCACTGTGCCTAGTGCCTAAAATGTGGCAGTTGTTCATCAATGTTTTCAAAATGAAGAAATGAATTCATTAATTTATGAGATGTGTAAGAATAGGCACCTACTGTCTGTATCTCATACTTTCGTTATACCAGTTCTTGTCCTTTTTAGGGACTCAATACTATAGTTGAAATCCAAAAAAAAAAAAAAAAAGATTTGGGAGCAGATCTCTTCTGCTACTACCTTCATCACCTTCGAAATAGTTATTTTGTTTTTTAAGATAATAACATTTGCTTTTTCTTATCTTGTCCTTTCTTGTTTTTTCTCTCTCTTTGTAGGTAACCCAGATTTTGAACGAAGACCGTGTTTATAAGAGTAGTTAGAATCAGCCTTCTATAGAAGTGATACTTTGGTTTATAAGCCCCAGCTTTTTTGTCCAGTCAGTGCTGTTGGTATTGAATGACTTAATGAAAATGCCTGGGGCTTGCAGATTAAAGAGCTAGGTTATTACATGGGCTTCTTTCCTGAAAAATATTTATTGCAGAATGTTCGTGGCACTAAGTAAAAATAGATAAATAGTAGCATTTTCAAAGCCCTGATCTTATATGCACACAAGTGCCCTGCTTTTATTTTAACCCTGGCTTAGCACCTGCTCAACCACAGAAGTACCAAATCTTCCTTTTGGGGCAAAAGAACAAATTGCTTTTTCCTTGTTCATAAGACAGATGGAGTATCCAAAGATTGGCTCTATATTGCACACTCTGAAACCAGTCTTAGGCCTATGGTCTGTTTTTCTGTACAAAAGAAAACCACTGGAGGATACATTTTAAAAAATCAGATTGTTACAGGTAGTTGAAAATTTAGTTTGCCCTCAGCTTAAAAAACAAAAACAAAAAGAAAACATTGTAGCCTGCAAAGCAGGAGGAAAGGAAAAATTTGAGCGTATCAACAGGGACTAATCTGTCATGCTCAATTGTGCAACAGAACAAAACGAGATGAGTATTAGTGGCAGTTGAGAAAAATAGCTTTTCAAATTCAGTTTTTTTTTATGAGAGTAATTTAGGAAGTGTAGTATAAGAGTCATTAAGCACAAAATACCATAAACGTCAGTGTGAGTTGTATTCAGCTTTTGTTTGGCTCACTGAGTGACATACCATACCTTAAATCTGATGAAGAAGCTCTTTTGAAGGCTATAAAGGGAGAGGCATTAAAGCAAACTCTTCAAGCAGCACTGGGTTCTTTAGGGTTAGGGGTCCCTAAAACAACATTTGCCCATCTCATTGAGGAGAGAGAAGAGAAAAGAGGAAGCCTTTGCTTCCAACCCCATGAATGAAGCAGTATTAAGAAGAACCTTCTTATGAGCCAGCCACCCATCTGCCATTGGAAAAACAAGAGGGACATGGGCAGGGACGCCTGACTGGCTCAGTCAGTAGAGCATGCAGCTCTTGACCTGAGGGTGGTGAGTTCAAGCTTTATGTTGGGCATAGAGATTACTTAAAAAAAAAAAAAGAGGGATGTGGGCAGGAACAGTGAGCTTGTGGACTACAGTTCAAGGAGGGAGGTAGAGGAGGAATGAAACGTGATCACCAGGCTGTGACAGAAGGAAATGTGAGTTAAACACAGCGTTTGCTCAGAGACTCCTGCAGGATATATCCGTTATTGTGTTGGGCTGGGATGAAAAGAGAGGTGTTCCCCTCCCCCTCACTTCTGCCAGCCCTAAAAAGTTATGGAGTGTGAAGCATGAGCTCCCTTGTAAATATTGGTTTGAAAGTCTCACCAACTCTAGAGAGTTTAAAACCAGGGAAATGCACTATAAATCTAAGATCTCACGGGACAAAGTACTTTTTTATGAGGTCTATGTTTATTGAATGCTTGCAGAGAGCAGTTACGGTATGACCATTTTAACCTCTGTCCAAATGTTCCCTATTTTTGACTCGCGTAACTTCATTTTAATTGCATCACATGCCTTGCCCTTAGAATGAAGCCTTAACACTTCATACTTGTAGTACATCACCACCTCACTCTTTCTTTACCTGTACTTCTCCAAATCTGCACAGAAAGATATGGCAGCACCATACAATCTAACCTTACCATAACTCTTTTATGTAAGATTTTTGCAGCCACTTGGTTCCTCTGAAAATTTTCCATGGTAGTCTCACGGTCAAGCCTCTATTTGCTTTGTAATGCATCTTCATCCAGACTTACAGTTGTACCTCAAGATCTGGCCACATTGAGCGGGGCCTCTAAAGTTTGGGTCAAGTCAGACTTTTCTGTAGCCTTCCTTAGCTCTCCAGCTCACACAGATGCCCCCTTTCTCTAAATCTGGAGCCTCTGTGCTGCCCTCCAAGACAGCTGTGTCTGTCCTCCCCAGTTACTAGACATTTTCTCAAGTATTTTCTGGTCTCCTTGGCTGCAGATTCCATTGTATTCATCACAGAGTTTTGTTTGTTTTTACGGAATTTTGATGTGTTGTGTGGCAACATCTGTGCTGAGTGTGTTTGTGTGTGTGTGTGTGTGTGTGTGTGTGTGTGTGCATGCATGACTGGGAGAGAGAAGAAAAGTTTTCTTTTTTCTTTTCTTTCATTCCAAAGCATACTTGTTTATTCATTCTTCCCTCCACTCTTGGCAGAAACATCAGTGAGCAACCTCTACCACCCCCGCCCCCCTTTCCACATCTGGGGACGAGAATGGGCAGACACCCTATAGTCCTGCATCATTCCTCTGTGCTGTTCCTCTGCTTGCATAACTTTGGCTCAGAGACAGAGTGAGCACAGCTGGCTGAGTGGTTGCCTGAGGTCAGTAGAGTGATCTACATGCTCAGTCAGTGTCAGGTATTCTAAGATGCGCTGAGGCAGAGGAAGAGTTTCTAGTTAGGAAAACATAAGATGATAATTCAGAATTCTTCTGTGTTTAATGAGGCAGAATCCCTTTAAAATCGTAGCATGTAGTTTATGGTATCAATTTCATGTATTCACTCATTATTTATTTATTAATTCATCTGTCCCATATTAAGGTCTGTGTGAATGAATTTAGTAGGGAGGTATAGCAGTTATGTGTTGCCATAATAATGCTGCATGGCAAACAGTAGCATACAACAACACACATTTATTTAGTTCATGATTCTGAGTCAAATGGATAGTTTTTCTTGTGTAAGCCAGGCCTGACTGATGTTAGCTGAGCTTACTCATTTACCTGTTATCAGCTGGCAATTCAACAGGGCACTGGCAAGTCTGGAGCGCTTTGGCTAAGACAAATGAGACAACTTGGATTCCTTTCATGTGGTCTCTCATCGTCTGGCAGCTTACCCTGAGCTCGTTCACATGATGGTGAGGATCCAAGACGTCAAGGACAATGAACAAGATCTCTTGAGACATAGCCTCAGAACTGACACAGAATCACTTCTGTCATGTTCTGGTGGCCAAAAGTAAGTCTAAAGTGCAGCCCAGATTCGAGGTAGGGGTGGAGCAGATGGGGAATAAACTCCATCTCTTCAGGGGAAGAGCTGAAGAGTCATATTGTGAAGGACATGGGCCCTGAGAGATCTTTTGGGCCACCCACTTGATCTACTGCAAGGAGCTAGGCACAATGCACGGTTTGAATATAATGTGATGAGGACTAAAAAGGAGCATGTGTGCAGTGGAAAAAATATTTTTTATGATGTTCTTCTACCTTCATTAAATTGTTTTTAAAGGAACAAGAGGAAGAAGGGTATAGGAAAGAGGCCAATAAACGATTTCAGCTCTCTTCCTCTCTTTGCTACAATACACACAAAGACACTTACTGTGGGAAATCTCAGTGGTGTTCAAGACTTGCCTGGGGCAGCCACTCCAAAGACGTAGTACTGAGCCATTTGGAAGTCAGATCTGCCTGCAGAGGTAGTGTGAATCCTGTATTGTTTCTCCAGCAACGAAGGTGCGATTTGGAAACTAAGCTCTTACTGAAAACTTCAGGTACTTTCCTGGGTCTTCAGGGAAGGCTTTTCTGGGTTACTTTTTGGTTTCTGGAGTCACTATTGGATGCTAAGCTTCATTTCATTTTCTCATTCTGCATTTGTCACTTGGTCTCATTAGATTTCTGGGTCTCACTTGTCTGTCTGATTTAGACTCTTGTAAACTCCCAAGGCAGAGATGGCTGCCTGCTATATTTTACAAAACTTAGTAAATGCTAGCTAGCTATGGCTTTAAATCAATGAATCTTACACTTACTTATCTTGTAACTCAGAACTTTCTGCATCATACCAATAACCTCTCAAAATGTCAATTTGCTGCTTACCTTTGGGTGTTGGTACAGGAAAAGAGTCAATTAATTGTTCTCAACTGCAGTCCCTGTGGACATCACTGTAGCCCACAGCTCTGGAAAATGAAGAAGTGAGGGGAGCAATTCATGGTTGACGGAACTAGCTAACCCCAAAGAGGTGTTCGAAACTCTTGAGTTACAATCTTCTTGTCCTTTTTTGAACTTCCAACACTATCCTGTTTTCAGAAGATATAAACTGAAAAGAATTGGAACTTTCTGGTTCTAAGGGCGTCATCTTACTGGAATGGGGTTGCAGCAGCATTTTCTCTAGAAATACTTAATAAGGTTGGGTGCCTGGGTGTCTCAGTCAGTGAGGCGACAGCCTCTTGGTCTTGGCTCAGGTCATGATTTCACAGTTTGTGAATTCATGCTCTGCATCGGGCTCTGCTCTGACGTTGCGGAGTCTGCTTGGGATTCTTTCTGTCTTCTCTCTCTCTGTCTCTCTCTGTCTCTGTCTGCCTCTACCCTGCTTGCATTCTCTCTCTCAGTAAATAAATAAACTTAAAAAATTTTAATAAAAGAAATATTTAAGAATAAGGTAGGCAAACTCATGTTTGCTGGCCTGGATGAATTCTGTGATACCACGTTCAGAAAACATTTTTTGAGGTTACTGGTTTTCCTTTGTTCTTTGCTTTTGACACACTCATTTTAAGTCCACTTTCTTAACAAAGAGTGTACATGAATTTGTGTACATACATACACATGACACTCAGAATAAGCAAAGCTAGGGGTGCCTGGGTGGCTCAGTCGGTTGGGTGTCTGACTTCGGCTCAGGTCATGATCTTGCAGTTTGTGAGTTCGAGCCCCGTGTCCAGGGGCTCAGAGCCTGGAGCCTGCTTCCAATTCTCTGTCTCCCTCTCTCTCTGCCCCTCCCCTGTTCACGCTGTCTCTCAATAATACATGAGTGTTAAAAAAAATTAAAAAAAAAGAAGCAAAGCTAAAATATATTCTGACAGCCTCTGGTTGAAACTATTTATTTTCCAGGCAAGTAAATAGAATCAAACAACAACAACAACAACAAATCTTGCACAATATCTAGCCAGTTGCCAGTTGTGTGAGAGGTATCCTGACTCTCTGTATATTCAAACTGCACGGTTTATGGAAACTTCCATTTTACACATAGAATGGCTTAGAATTAGTGGAATCATCATCCAGAAACTTGTACTGTAGTGTTTTGTTCTGTTCTGTTTTGTTTTGAAAGAAAGACAGCACTTTACTTTGAAAAAGACCTACACTCTGCTTGTGGAAGCAGGCATCAGAAGGGGTGCACTTTGTGAGCTACCCTCAGGTGGTAGATGGAGGGTTATCTCTTGTACTGTAGTCTGTCGGAAGGAATGCTGTGTCCCAGCCAAGTGCACAGTGGCACATGACACAGAGGCAGAGCCAGCTGAAGGAGGAGGCCTAGCATAAGCAGCTCTTCTCAGCCCAAAAACATTTCCACCTTTAGATGCTTCCCATTTTGCCTGGGAGAGTTCTGTTTTATCCCTGTTGTCCTGGCATGCTTAACTTTCACTTTAAAAAGTGTCCCTGTTTAGACAATACACTATTCGGTAACCCTTGCTATCAATATAGTGGGAATGACACTACTTCTTTATGTCATCTAGGGTTTCCATTCTTCAAAGTTTCTTACACTTACTTAATAGTAGTATGTAGAGATCCCAAACCTCCAAAAAAACTTTATCATACATTGCAAATAGGAAACGACAGGATTTGATGAGTGTGAGGGGGATAATGAAGGAGAGTCTTGAAAGGGAAATCACGAGGCTACCAAAGGCAGACTCCTTCTACCTTCCGCTGGTGCCAGAGCCAAAGTTCAGTGGGAGACCAGTAACCTTGCAGGTGGTGGAAGGCCAACAAAGTTTATTGCTCAAACTGCCTTGATTAATAGACAAATGCTTCCTCATTCTCTGTGCTGAAAGAGCCAATACAAATTTAAAAGTACTACCAAGGCCTCGGGAACTTTTTTCTTTTCTTAAAAAAAAAAAAAAAAAATTGGTCAATATTTTGTTTAGAGTCTTAATCCTTTTAAAATAATTTAATATGTATGAAAATTCCCCTCTCCCACCTTCTCTTTTCTTTTCAATTTATGTTGAAGAACTTGTGTAGAGTGACCTGTAGAGTTTCTTAAATTTACTCTGTTTAACATGGACATCTGTCCTGTGAATCTCTTGTAATTTGGCAGCTGGAGCCCAAAACCTGATCAGAGTATAGGGGTGTTGCTCTCTTCCCTCAAGGCAAATACTGTCTGGACTGTACTTTTCTGATGTTAGCAGTCATTTGTGTCTGTTGCCTAACTCAGAGGTGAGCAAAGCTTTGTGAGCCAAGTGATCCCCAGCTCCTGTCTCTGTAAATAAAGTTTTATCAGAATGCACCTGTGGACATTTGTTTATACATTATCCATGCTGCTTTTTCTCTAATAACAGAATTGGGTAGTTGTAATTGTGGCCATGGGCCCTGCAAAGCCAACAATTTTATTATCAACCTCCTTGTGGAACAGGTGTTGGTCCCTGGACTCATTCATTCATAAATTGATGATTTCAACATGGCAGTAATGCTATTCTATATGTTTGTGTGTTTGTGTGTGTCATCTTTTAAAATACAAAAGACCTCCAGAAATCATACTGCTACTTCCATTCTAATATAGGATTACAGGATTTTTACTTAAACACTTTTAAATTTTTGTGTCCTTTCTTAAACATCAAGAATCCTGGTTCTCAAAAACACAGGGATTATTGAATTTTTTTCACTTGTGGATATATATCCTTTTATTGAGGTATAATTTATATGCAACATTATATTAATTTCAGATGTACAACATGATTCAGTGCTTGTATACAGTTTTGCCAAATGATCACCATAAGGAGACTACTTAACATCTGTCACCACAATTAGAGAATTTTTTTGTGATGAGAACTTTTAAGACTGACTCTCTTAGCAACTTTCAGATTTGCAATACAGCATATTAACTATAGTTGTCATGCTGTACATTACATCCCCATGACTTACTTATTTTATAATTGGGAGTTTATACCTTTTGACCTTTACCCATTTTGCCCATTCCCCCATCCAGTCCCTTCTGGCAATCACCAGTTTGTTCTCTGTAACTGTAAGTTTTTGCTTTGTATATTTTGACATTCTGTTGTTTGGTGTGTACACATTGAGGATTGTTATGTGTTTTTGGAGAATTTACACCTTTATCATTATCTAATGACCCTTTTTATCATAACCTCATAACTTTGCTTTTTCTGAAGTCTGCACTACCTAAAATTACTTTCATCTTTTCTTGGATTAGTGTTAGCATGGTTTATTATTTTTTTTTAATGTTTATTTATTTATTTTGAGAGAGAGATAGCATGTGCTTGCATGAATGGGGGAAGGGCAGAGAGAGAGGGAGAGAGTCCGAAGCAGGCTCTGTGCTGTCAGCACAGATGTGGGGCTTGGTCTAATGAACTGTGACATCATGACCTGGGCCGAAATCAAGAGTTGGACACTTACCCAGCTGAGCTACCCAGGTGCTCCAGTATTAGCATGGTTTATTTTTCTCCATTCCATTCACTTTAATTGATATGACTCTTTATATTTAAAGTGGGGCCTTATGGGCAACATATAGTTGGGTCTTGTTTTTTGCTGTACTCTTATGCTGACAATCTCTGTTGATTAAAAATTTGGTGTATTTAGACCACTGACATTCAAAATGACTATTGAGGGGTGCCTAGGGAGCTCAGCTGGATAAGTCTCCAACTCTTGAGTTTGGCTCAAGTCATGATTTCATGGTTTGTGAGTTGGAGCCCCACATCAGGCTCTGCGCTGACAGCAGGGAGCCTGCTTGGGAATCTCTCTCTCTCTCTCTCTCTCTCTCTCTCTCTTGCATCTTCCCCACTCTCTTTCTCAAAATAAATAAACATTAAAAAAATAAAGTGACTATTGATATTGTTGGATTAATATCTTCCATATTTGTTACTGTTCTCTATTAGTTGCTTTTGTTCTTTGTTCCTGCTTATTTCTACTTATTTTCTGACTTTTGTGGTTTCAATCGAGCGTATTATATAATTCCATTTTTTCTTATTGCTTAACATATCAATTATACTTTTTAAAAACTCTTTTAGTGGCATCCTAGCTTTTGCAGTATACATTTACAAGTAAATGTCCATTTTTAAATAGCTCTGTATTGCTTTGTGGGTAGTCTGGCTACTTTATAATTACAAAATAATCCCAGTTTCTTCCATCTCTTTACCATTACTGTTGTCCATTTAACTTATACACAAGTTTGTATGTGTGTATATATATATATATGTATATATATTATATACATGTATATAATATGTATACAATCAACTGCATTTTTGCTATTATTATTTTGAGGAAAATGTTACCTGTTAGATCAATTGAGAGTAAGAAAAATAAAAGTTTTTATTCTGCGTTGACTTATTCCTTCTCTTATGCTTTTCCATTTTTTATGTAGACCCAAGTTTCTGGCCTATATCATCTTCCTTCTCTCTGAAGAACTTCTTTTAACATTTACTGCAAGCAAGTCTATTGGCAACAAGTTCCTTCAATTTTTGTTCATCCGAGAAAGTGTCTATTTTTCCTTCTTTTGAAAGATAATTTCATAGGTTACAGAATTCTAGGTTTTTTTTTTCTCTCAGCACTGAATATTTCACTCCACTTCCTTCTTGCTTTCCTGGTTTCTGAGAAGAAGCCAATGTAATTTATATCTTTGCTTTTCTATAGCATTTTTTTTCCTCTAGCTTCCAGCAGGATTCTTTCTTTCTTTTCCTCCTCAATCACTCCCTCCCCTCCTCTTCCACTGAAGCATAATTGACATGAAGTGTTCTACTGGTTTCAGGTGTACAACATAATGATTCAACAACTGTAAATTACTCAGTGTATACCATCGGAAGGTTATTTCTTTGCCTTTGATTTATTTTTTTTACCATTAGAATATAACATGCCTGGGTGTAGATTTTTTGGGGTATTTATCCTGATTTGAGTTCTCAGAGCTTTCTGGATCTGTAGTTTGGTATCTGACATTAATTTTGGGAAATTCTCAGTTGTTACTGTTTCTTGCTGTCTTTCTATTCCTTCTGGTATTCCCATTATGTGTATGTTACATCTTCTGTAGTTCTCCCAAACTTCTTGACTATTGTGTTCCCCCCTTTTTTTTTTTTCAGTATTTTTTGTCCTTGATTTTACATTTCGGAAATATCTATTGAGATACCCTCAAGCTCAAAGATTCTTCCCTCAGCCACATCCAGTCTGTTAACGAGTCTGTCAAAGACATTCTTCATTTCTGTTATAGTATTTTTATCTCCATCATTTCATTCTGATTCTTTCATAGAATCTTCATCTCTCTGCTTACATTGTCCATTAATTATTGCATTCTTTTTACTTTATTTTTAGAACTCTGAGCATATTAATTATAATTGTTTTAAATTCTCAGTCTAATAATTCCAGTCATCCCTGCTAGATGAGTCTGGTTGTGATGCTTGCTCTGTCTGTTCAGATTGTGTTTATTTTCTTTTTAGTATATCTGTAATTCTTTCTTGATAGCCATACATGATACACTGGGTAAAAGGAACTGCTGTAAATAGGCCTTTAGTAATGTGGTGGTTACATGTGGGGGAAGGGAAAATGTTCTATAGTCGTGTGATTAGGTCTCTCTTTTTTTTTAATTTTAAAAAATATTTATTTATTTTTGAGAGAGAGGCAAAGTGTGAACAGGGGAGGGGCAGAAAGAGAGGGAGACAGAATCTGAAGCAGGCTCCAAGCTCTGAGCTGTTAGCACGGAGCCCAATGTGGGCTTGAACCCATTAACCATGAGATCATGACCTGAGCCGAAGTCAGACACTCAACTGACTGAGCCACCCAGGCGCCCCAGGTCTCTGTCTTTTTTGAGCCTGTTCCTGTTTCTCAATTTTTTTCTCCTTTTTGCGTGGGACGGGATTAGCTAGAGTGAGCTAGTATGGGTATTTTCCTTTTCTTAGTTAGGTTAGTGTTTGATAAAGCCCTAATAGTTTAGGGAATGATAAAATAGTTTCTCCTGAGGACAGACCATATTAAGAAGAATCCAGAATGCTCGAGAGTATTTCAAAATGGTTCATTTTACCTGCCCACTGTTAAAAGTGTAAGGGGATTTTTCTCTTATATTCACAGTAAGAACCTGGTCGAGCTTCTAGAGGCAAAACTCACAACACCTGGTGCCCTCTATGACTGGAAACCCCTACAGTTTTTAGATCTCAGATGTGTGTATTCTGAGCCCCCAGCAATTCATCAGTTCCAGTTCCAGTTTCCTCCCTGGTGCTCGTTCCCACAGAGGTTCCTGCTTGAGGGTTTCTGCTCTGGTAAGTGTGACTCTGTATCTCCCGTTTTGTGCTTCAATTTTGGGGACATCAGTTTTCCCTGTGACATCACTTCTTTTTTTTTTTTTTATTTTTATTTTTTAAAAAAAATTTTTTTTCAACGTTTTTATTTATTTTTGGGACAGAGAGAGACAGAGCATGAACGGGGGAGGGGCAGAGAGAGAGGGAGACACAGAACCGGAAACAGGCTCCAGGCTCCGAGCCATCAGCCCAGAGCCCGACGCGGGGCTCGAACTCACGGACCGCGAGATCGTGACCTGGCTGAAGTCGGACGCTTAACACCGACTGCGCCACCCAGGCGCCCCTGTGACATCACTTCTTATGGATGTGAGAAAAAGGTTGTTTTTACTTTTCACTTCGTTCAGTATTTTACCTGTGGCTAGAACAGAATGATGACTTTCAAGCTCCTTACATGCTGGACTGGAAACCAGAAGTCTAGTCCTTCTATTTTAACCCTCACTTAGTATTTATAATTTTTTTTTTTAATTTGATTGAGAGTAGGAGTGGGAGAGAGGAGCAGAGGGAGAGAGAGAGAGAGAGAGAAAATCTTAAGCAGGCTTCACGCTCAGTGTAGAGCCTGATGTTGGGGTTGACCCATGACCCTGGGATCATGATTTGAGCCGAAATTGAGAACCAGATGCTCAACTCACTGAGCCACCCAGGCACCCCAATCCTCACTTAGTCTTAACTCTATAAGTGTATATTTAATCATCATCATAGTTCTACTCTACCAATTTGGGTTGTCTAAATATTTTTTTCTGAGATATCTCAGAATGAGCACATGAGATCAATATCCTCTTAGTTCTTACATATTGATAATGGTTTTATCTTTTGTTTTGAAAGTTAAATTTTGCTAGTTAAAAATTCTTGGATTACATCTTTTTTTCTTTAGTATCTTAAATATGTTCTTCCATTTATTCAAGGGTATTAGTCTGCTGACAAAAAGTTTAGTGGTAACTATGGCTGGCAGACCTTAGGTGATCTCCAATACCAATATTTTTTTCTCCTTCTATCCATGTCTCTATTTAATCCCCTTTTCTTGTATGTGAATAGATCTGTGACCTGCTTCTAGCCAACAGAATATGGTGATCTAGCCAACAGTTAAGATTAGGTTGCATTGGGGTGCCTGGGTGGCACAGTCGGTTAAGCGTCTGACTTCAGCCAGGTCACGATCTCGCGGTCCGTGAGTTCGAGCCCCGCGTCAGGCTCTGGGCTGATGGCTCAGAGCCTGGAGCCTGTTTCCGATTCTGTGTCTCCCTCTCTCTCTGCCCCTCCCCCGTTCATGCTCTGTCTTTCTCTGTCCCAAAAATAAATAAACGTTGAAAAAAAATTAAAAAAAAAAAAAGATTAGGTTGCATTAAATAAGGTTCATCTTTGGCAGATTGAAGGAAGAGTCTTCTTTTGTTTTTGTTTTTGGCTTTGAAGAAGTAAGTTTTCATGTCATGAGAGGGTCTACAGAGTGGGCCATGTGGCAAGAAACTGTAGGCAGCCCCCAAGAGCTGAGAGAGACCCTTGGCCAATAGCCAGCAAGAGAGCAGGGACTTCAGTTATACAACCGCAAGGAACTAAATTCTTCTAACAACCTGAATTAATCTGAAAGCATTTTTTCTGCTAGTCAAGCCTCCATTTTAGAACACAGCCTTGCCTATACCTTGATTGTAACCTTGTGAGACCCTGTGTAGAGGACTAAGGTCTTTCAGATGAACCCACGATAGCCTTGATCAAAAGCTTCTGAAGCCAATCTGGCAGGCAACAGTTTACCTCTTTTATTTGGTTGATGTGACAGCTTTCAACTTGTCAAGGACTTGGGCTCAGATTTGGCCTATCTGCTGACTGCTTCAAACATATCAATGTTGCTCTGCCTTCTCTTAGTTAAGATTGGCTCAAATAGAGGTAGGCTGATTATTCATTTGATTTGTTAATGAAACTCACTAATTACTTAGTGGAAAGTTGTGCTTTGGGAAATTAAGCTCTATCACATGCACAAACTTCATGATTACCATATCAACAAAGGAATCCAGCCAGGTTGGATCTAGTCAAGATGTTTGGTGAACTTCATAGGGTAACATAGGGTACCTGGAAGATTCTGTCTGCATTTCATCATCCTATGGCATGTTCACAGCACTGTTTATGACACTAACTCCTAACTAAATCTTAAAGTTTAGAGTGTGTAATAGGGCCACAATTCAAACAATGTGGCATTGGTGTGCTGGCTGTATTTTGTTCAGTTCTGAGATTCTGTATGACCTTAGTAGGGCAAGGGTCCTCTGAGTTTGAGACCTCATTCAGTTAAATTCATTCATTCACTCATTCATTCAATATATATTTATTGAGTGAACAGTAGACAATGAGTGAACTGTTTAGAGATGAAGTGGGGACTTGGGGAATATTACTGATGATGCACTCTGAAGACAAGGGGACTTTGGAAGATGGGGAGGGGCAGGACATAGGATTATATTCAGCAAAATACAGAACTTTGTAGAGATGAGGCTAGGTGATCAACAATGACCTGGAAATCTTTAGTGACTTGTGGAAACTGCCATAAACTTGGAAAAGGTACATGATGGGATTAGTTCTGATTACTCCTTAGGCATATTATAGAGGTAGGGGATGTTGTGAAGGATAGGGAGGGCTTCACCAAGAGGCTCCTTTTCACTCCTTCATATCTCTCAAATTAAAACTCTCAAAACACCTTCTTTGGGCTAACACAAATGTATCTTTTTTGAAGATTGGAGACATTTTTAGACTTAAACATATCATCTTGTTTAACCCTTCTTTACTATTCAAGTTAGAAAACTGAGACCCAGGGTCATTATTTTCTCAATTTCACTGAAAAAGTTAGGGTAAGAACTAAGTACAGTAATCTGGGGACCAGTCCTCTTTCCACTATATCAGACATAAATAGATGAAGTAGAGAGGCATACATGTAGAAGGGATAAGGGGTATTTCTTACTTTAGGGGCAGTAAGTGCTCTCCAGTGAGATGATAGAAATAAAAACTCCTTTCCTCAGACCTGCTAAAGTACTGACTCTAGTAGCATTTATACGAATGGAAGAGGTGAGGAAGCTTGGCATACCCAGTTAGGCAAAGGAGGTGGAAGGATGGAGGCTCAGGAGAAACCTAAGCAGAGAGGCAGAGAAAGGAAGGGGCTGCCTGCTTGTCCCATCCCCAAGGCCATTTCTTCTCGGGCTCTCCTATAGTCAAGCCTCTGTCCCAACATCCACTAGCTAGAGAGCATTGCAACTTGCATTGCAGGGGGAAGTTAATGTCAAATACTTCCTCTCCAATAAGGCAGTGAGAACAGAAGAGCCCTAAAACTTTAGCCTTGCAGAATTCTGATTTAGTGGCTTGAGGAAGGTGAGCAAGAGAGAAATGTCTGTTTAAGTATATTTTTACTCCCATAGTCATTATTTTGTGTAGAATCCTTTAAGAAGATTGCCTGCCTCCTCCATGCCCAATTTCCAGAAGTTTGACAGGGATGAATTGAAAATTACTTGAAATTTTTTAAAAACAAAATGAAATCTGGTCAACTAAAGCTGAACTAAAGGAAAAAATGCTCAAGGAAAATTGTCCCTCTTCAGTAAACATCTAATGACATATCTCTAGTGTCATTAATCACCACAAAAGAAATCAATATTTCATTTTATTTTTAAGTTTGTATCCATTTCAAAATCCCACCAGTGCCTTGATCACTTAAAATAATTTTATTTAATTGAGGCTAATTTTTAATAAGCCTCTCAAGTGTTCCTGACAGGTTCCTGAGTCAATCAGTAATTTTATAAATTTTTATTGTTAAGCTTGATAAAGATAATTTTTCTGTGCCTCTGATAATACATCTGCAATAAGAAAGTCAAAGCTAAATAACAATAAGAATTGGTTTTATTTACTTTTAATATTTGTGTGCAACTGTAACAGACACTGTCTATGCCTACCACATCCTATGGTATAGCTATTTCAGTGTGCTCAGCTCACTTCCATATGCCAGTATCAGCTTTTATGTGCCTGAGGGTTTTCTTCAGAACCACAGAAACTAACTCTATCATGTGCATGACAGACCAGCGTTACCACTGCTGGAGAATGAATACCTCCCAACTCCAGGAGTAAACCGCAAGCAATGACTCATGGGAGTTTCAGTATAAACATCCTAGTTCCCACGTCTCAAGGGTGGGGTAATTTTGAGGCAGGTGTCTTACATCACTTCCCAGTGTTAAACTCTAGTCACTGTGGAAAGACATCCATATCTCATCCCCTGAGAAGAAGTTTTGTGTACGTTACAGATATTTTTTTCCTACAGGAAAACTTTAAAAAGGATTCTATTATATATTCTCTTTTGCAATTTGAATTGTCCATCATCGTTTCATACTTGAATTGTCCATCATCGTTTCATAGAATATGTACAAAATTATAAAATTTGCTACTCCCCGTGAGTGTATGTGGGTTAGTTCAGTTACTCTTTACTAGGCTTCTTCATTTGGATCACTCTTCTTAAAAATATGTCCCCTAATTTTCATTTATAAGAGGACACTCAGTTTCAGTAAGGGGATTTCTTCATTGAATTCTAGATTAAGACATAATGTAAAAAAGATACACACATTCACATATATACATATGTGTGCAAGGCAAGTATTAAAATATTTAATAATAGTTTCAGCATGGGTATTCACCAGTCAAAGGAGATGTCAGTCATAAGAAATCTGTCTTCTTGGGTGCCTGGGTGGCTCGGTCGGTTGAGCATTCAGTTTCAGCTCAGGTCATGATCTTGCAGTTTGTGAGTTCGAGGCCCACATCAGGGACTGTCAGTGTGGAGCCCACTTCGGAATCTCTGCTCCTCCCCTGTGCTCTCTCTCTCTTTTTCAAAAATAAAATTAAAAAAAAAAAAAAGAAATCTGTCTTCCACATTGACTAAAATATATCAATTGATGCACAAACATAATATAGAAAAACTTTTACAACAAACACAACTTATATGAAAGTTACCTATCCAAGCATAACATCTAGCTTCATTAAGTTTCTCAGTTTTTTCTGTCATAACTTATCCTAATTCTACCTTTTATTTTTAGAGATCTTAGCTAGGTATGAAATTCTTGTATTTGGCTTCAGCCTCACCTTTAACTTGGTCCCAAACCAGCACTCCTTAAACTCCAGTTAACTGATTTTTCTTTTTGAGAATTTTGTCGTTTTCCCTTTGGACAGTGGTTCTCAACAGCTTGCTGTTTTGTCTCCCAGGAAATATTGGAGATGTCTAGAGACATTTTTAGTTGTCACAGCTTGGGGAGAGGTGGTGCTCTGGATCGAAAACTCTGCATTAGGATGAGGGTGTCAGCTCACTCCTCCAAGCTGATCCCAGGTGGTTGGTAAACTATACATGTATAACCACAGTCACAGAAGATAAGTATTAAATGCCTCACTTTCTTCTCCTCGAAATAGTTGAGGTGAGTAGCTGCCTTGAAAAGCTCTAGCAGTGGCTACAGGATAATTGATTTTCCCACCCTGCTGTAAATTGAATTCTGTCTCTTCCTTCCCCCAAATTCATATGTTGAGTTCATATGGTAAGTTCATACCTAACTCAATGTTAAGTTTTAAACCCCAGTACCTCAGATTGTGACCTTATTTGGAGATAAGGTTATTGCAGATTAATTAGTTAAGATGAGGTCATTAGGGTAGGCCCTAATCCAGAATGAATGGAGTCCTTATAAAAGGGGAGATTTGGACACACACACACACACACACACACACACACACACACACAGTACACATGTGAGAAAGAAGGCAGGGATTGAAGTGATGTTTCTACAGGTCAGAGAAGGACAAAGATTTCTCATAAACCATCAGAAACTGTGATGCTTTGTTATAGTAGCCCCAGAAAACATACTGTTTCTTGCTGGATTAGGTTTCATCTAAAAAGGCCTACTTAAAATACATGTTATAATCTTTATTATGTCTTTATTGGGTCATATCAGTGAATACTACTGCCCCACAGAGATCTGGCAAACAATACTGGATTATAAGGTAACATTCAATATGGTATAATTTATAATATCTATAATATATGTTATATCTATAAAATATCTATGTTATATAATGTATATATAATACTATATACTGTATATATTCTAACATATAAATATAAAATATAATGTAATATTTGGATAAACAGACTATTTCAACATTAAAAGATATTAAGATATTCCCCATTCCTTTCTTCTGCCATTTGCATATAGGGAAGCTACACCAGAGCATAGCATTAGTGAGATAGTTTTGTGTGTATGTGGGTGGGCTGCAGGAGGAGGAGAAAAGGGGTAATAGTCTAAATCCATATTCTCATTGATAGAAAAGATGGGGTTTAAGATAAGTGATGAGGAAAGTTGAGCAGGAAGTCAAGTTGATGTCTGAGGAAAATCCCATGGGAGGAAGTGAAAGCATCAGAGTCTGAACTACCATCTCCTGTCTTCTGCGTTTTTTTCCCATTACACCACAGCTCTGGAAATTCCTATCTACAATTAAAATAAGGGATTTAGGGAAGACTTGAATTTTCACGAGCCGTTCATAAAAAACAAAAAACAAAAAAACAAACAAAAAAAAAACCCCAAAAAAACCAACCCAGGGTACCATTCTTTTTTCTGTATTGACATGATTGTGTGTGGCCAGTACATGGCTCAGAGACAGATGTCTAAATTTGTTTATTTTGGATGCGTCAAGGACTCTGCTTTAGTAACTAATGAGGGTTTCTTTGCCTTTGCTCAAAGGATGAATGCAGCCATCATGGTGTATAGGATTTTGCAGAGATTTGTGAAGTCTGCTGGAGTAGACTTTATCCATAACAATGCCAAACGTGATGTAAGCATTATGTTATTTTGTTTGGAAAATTAGAATTTTGTCTATGTAAAATAGATATAAATCAAGTACAATTGCTAAAGGGTTAAATAAAAATGATGAAAATATTTCAGACTCAAATGTTTTGGAAGATTTTAAAAAGACTTTTGTTTTTGTAGAAATCCAATTTTGTCACATTACTGAAAATCTAGAGTATGATTAAGCTAATTAACATTTTAAAATCTGATTGGAATAGAAGTTTTAACTCTCTTAAGAGAGATATAGATTCAGATATTCCAGTTACGTGCTAATAATTAAACATTACGAACTACTGGAAAAAACACTTTCTTGAAGGAACTCTACTTGGCCACACTTTGTTACCTACTTTTGAATTATTTTCTATACAAGAAAGTAGTAAAATTATACATCTTAAAGTACTTCCCATCAAACTGTCCTTCCCTGATTGGTAGATGTCAGAAAGATTTACATTATCAATTAAAATATAATAGGTGCATATTCCTAGACATGCATGGATGCACTCAACATTTTTGCATATTTTTTTCTGGGCACTAAGTGTGATGTTATAAACAGTGGAAAAGAGAAGTTTGAGGCCAATTAATGAGCTTATATGGTTTGTTGAAGCTTCATGTCAAGACAGTTTGTTGAAGATTCCTATACCTTTTTCTTTAGTCCGGGAAAACACAGAGAGTATTAATCATTTTTTTTCTGAGAAATGAGTGCAACTTGTAAGTGTGACACGAACACTAGATTTGTATATATAAGTAGTCTTTGTACAGTGGTGTGGGATCATAGAAATGATTGTGCAAGTTGAGACTGTGCAAAGTAATCTTAATAATCAGTGGGAGAAATTGTGATTGTTTCATGATCTTTCACCGTTTTTGTCAGGGCATTAAGAGCTTTCTTACTGTTGCTTATAACTGTATAGAGAAATGGAAAAAAATAGTAATTTTAACATTTATTTAGTACACCGTCATGTAAAACATTACACACATTACACAAAATCTCAGTTCTGGCATTTCAAATAAACACAGTCTGAATTTTAACAAAACTCATTTTTAATCCCTTGTGCCTACCTCCCTTGCCCAATATTGTTTGCTATCTTTGTCATTTAGAGTCTTTATTTTTCTATCTAGTCTCTTAGGAATTCATTAGCAGTCATTACCATTGCCTCCTAGTACCAAAATGACAGATTCTATGCATGACTGACTTTCACATTACATTTTCTAGGGGATGTTAGTAGTAAGTCTTTGGTTTGGCACTGGTTCTTTCCCACGTATTTAGAAAGATATTCTAGCTGCTGTTTTGTACTTGGTGGTTGAAATTCCTCAGAAACATTTTTTAATCTTTCCATCTAGTGAAAGATGGAGACCAGATAAATCATGAGTCAGTGCTAATAATGTAGAGACTGACATTTGTAATATGTTTTATGGAACAAGTATTTATTCCTTTCACTTGACAACTTTTGGGTTCTGGACTTTTATCACTAGCCAAATAAACAGTTTATTATAAATTGTTCTCTTTTCTATACTGAAGCAGACTTTCTTATGAGAGTGTGGATTTAATGACAGTAAATCTCATGAAATGATTATATGCATCTTTCACTACATTGTGTGTTCCTTTCAGGGCTACTCCTTTCATGGGCTACTCTTATTCATTTTTATTACTAATAGTGTGCCTGAAATAAATTTGGTCCTCATTAAATACTCAAATAATTGAAGACTTCAGTGAAAAAAACTTACGGTTCAAATTTGGAATTAAGATAGTATTCTTGTTAAACAGTCTTGTCCTTTTCAATTCTGGTAAAATTATTTAAGGTTAGGCATCATTCCTTTCTCAGGAAACCATGGTTTAGTAGAAGGAACTATGGGCTTGGATTCAGAAGACATGAAATCAAAGCTTAGTCTTGTTATTTCCTTAAACTTTCTGAAATAATTTTCTTGGGATTCCTGGGTGACTCAGTCAGTTAAGCATCTGACTCTTGATTTTGGCTCAGGTCATGATCTCATGGTTTGTGAGATCGAGCCCGTATCAGGCTCCGCTCTGATAGTGTGGAGCCTACTTGGGATTCTCTCTCTCCCTCTCTTTTGGTCCCTCCCCTGTTCCCTCTCTCTGTCTCTCTCTCTCAAAAATAAATAAACTTAAACAAAAAAAGACATGAAATTAAAGCTTAGGCTTGCTATTTCCTCAAACTTTCCAGAACAATTAAACATTAAATGGTGGTATAATACATCTATCTGACTGTTAGGAAAAATAAATGAGGTAACAAAGGTATTGCGCTGTGTTAATAGGCAAGTAATAAATACTTCAAAGAATACTAGAAACTTCTTTCTTTGATTTCCACTATCCATTTTTTAAGATATAAGAATGAAAATTTATAGGTATTTAATTTGTTTCAGGAAAAATGATTTCTTTGTACATTTTTTAAAAACCTTTTGACTTTTGAAAATCAGTGCAGTGGTAGGAATTTTTTTTTCCTTAGCATCAAATGATCTGGGAGGCTTTTGGTTCTGACATTGATGGACCAAGGTGCTAGTGGTTGACTCCATTGCAGAAAACAACTATGAAACTTGGATATAATACAAAGCACTTACTTGGAGAATGAACAGAAGCATTCTTGTGTACACACTCAGAGGAGGGAACTATGAACTTTCTAGTAAGTTCCTCATTTTTTAAAAATTTTTTTGGTCTGAGACTAAGTACAGTCTGCACGGATCTTGCAGGGGAGGCAGGAACAACAGTGGGAAAACACCGGTTTTCTGGCCAAGAGAACCAGAAGACTGAAGCCAGAAAAATATGGCTTCTGGAGAGAGTAGGGGAATCCCAGAAAGTAAAGAGCCAGAGAAGGGATCCAAAAATTCTATCTGCATACTTGACTTTTCTCTCGTCCATGCATATATGTTCAATAGACTGAGAGCAACTCAGCTAAAGAGGAAAAGTCTGAAGAGACACTGGAGCTACTTCCCCCAAATTAGAATCTCAGTGCTGTAATAAAAGAAACAGTATGTGTTGAAAAAAAGAAACACAACCCCCCAAAACCCCAAGTTCAGAATCTCCACAATGTAACATTGAAAATATCCAGCATGAAGTCCAGAATTACCTCATATGTGAAAAACCAAGAAAATGGAACACATTTTCAAGAGAAAAAAGAAAATCAAATAAGTTTAGTCCTAAGATGAATCAGATTTTAGAACTAGTAAAGATTTTTAAGGAGCTATTAAAACTATCCTTAATATGGTAAAACCAAAATATGCTCACAGTGAATTAAAAGATATGAAATCTCAGCATAGAAATAGAAGTGTTAAAAAAGCAAATTGTATAGATACAATAAATTTCACCAATTTGTCATGATGACTAAATGCACATTTGGTAATTCATCTAGCACAATGCCTGGAACAGATTTCCTCAACTTGCCTCTTTTTTCAGACATCCAGTCATGATGTTATAATAGAACAGTCATTATTTTGGGTCAACTTAGCTTTGAGGGTCAATTCTTTAATTGCCGCACAAGCTCCTGGCCAGACCAGATATTGTTATTATTATTATTATTATTATTGCTTAAACAGTAAACATTTATTACCTTATAGTTCTGTAGCTCAGAAATGTGACACTGAGGCTCAATGAAGGTATTGACAGGGCTGCATTCCTTTCTGGAAGTTCTAGTGGAGATTCATTTTCCTTGCCTTTTCTAGCTTTGGAGGCCACCTACATTTTTGGCTTATGGCCCCTTTTCCCATCCATGAAGCCAGAAATGACTGAATCCTTTTCATACTGCTGTCTCTTCTGATCTCTGTAGCTAGGAGGGTTCTAAGCTTTTAAAGATTCTGTGATGTGATCGGTCCTACCTGGATGATCAGGATAATTTCCTTACCTCAAAGTTATTGACCTTAATCACCTCCACAAAATTCTTCTTGTCACATAAGGTAATTCATAGGTTCTGGGGATTAGAATGTGGACCTTTTTTGGGGGGTGGGGGCATTTCCTTTATTTCTTCTTCTTGACATCTAAAGGGGAAGGTATCAGTCTTCTGTATCTCTTGCCTGTTCTTTCATGTTTTCATTGTCTTTGATCTTTTGATTGTTTTATCCCTTGTCTGTTTTTTAAAATTAAATCTTTATTTTGGGACAGTTTTAGCTTTACACCAAAATTGTGAAGATAGTATAGGAGTTCCTTATCACTTGCAACCTATTATTAATGTTTTACATTAATGTGGTATATTAATATTAATGAACCAATATTGATACATTATCATTAACAAAAGTCCATACTGTATTTGGATTTCTGTGATTTTTTTGATTTTTCCCTAATGTCCTTTTTGTTGTCTTCTTTCCTGGGTTCTTTCCAGAATAACCAAGTTATATTTAGTCATCATGCCTTCTTAAGCTCTTCTTGACTATGACAGTTTTTCATAGCCTTGAAAATTTTGTTTTTGATGACCTTGAAAATTTCAAGGAGTATTGGATAGATATTTTGTAGAATGCACCTCATTTAGGATGGGATTTACCAGATGCTTGTCTCATAATTAGACCGGGGTTGTAGACTTTCAGGAAGAAGGTCACAGAGATGAAGTGCCATTCTCATCACATCATATCACAAGTACATACTGTCAACATGACATCAGTGTTGATTTTAGCCTTGCTCACCTGGCTGAGGTGGTTTTTGTCAGGTTTTTCCACTTCAATGTTCTTCTTTTTCGCTCTTTCCATACTGTCCTTTTATGTTCAGTCCACACTTAAGGAGTAAGGAGTCCTGTGAAGGTTAAGTATCAGCCTGAATTACTTGGAATTTTTCTGCAAGGGAGTTTCTTTCCCCTTACTTACTTATTTATTCAATCAGTTATGTACATCTGTATGGACTCATGGATATTTATCTTATATTCTAGGTTATGATTCAATATTACTTTATTTGGTTGTGCAATATTTCTCAACTTTGGCCATTTGGAGCCCTTTCAGTCAGTTCCTATGTCCCTATAATATACTCCCATCATTGTGGGATTTTATTTGTTTGCTTGCTTTTTTTTTTTTTTTTTTTAATCAGCTCCTTCCTTTCTTATACTACATGAGGCTACAAGCTTATCTTGTGTACTTCTTGCCCTAGTCCTAGAATCAGCCATTTATCCAAGAAGCCCTGGTTCCTTTTATTGGAGAATGGTGTGTGAAACCAAGATCTTTGCACTAAGTGTGCTTGTTGCTACTGATGTATTGTTGCTCCTAGGCCCTTTCAGCTGGCAAAACAGGGAAATATACAGTATATACAGGTGACTGTATATGCACATCTATACATATTTTTATAAGTAATCATCTATATTTATATTAACTAAAGATGAGCTTGTACTTTACTCCGTCACCACGTGGATCACTCTAACCTCCTCCCCTTTCTTATCTGCAATCTCACACTCGAACAGTGAGAAGCCTGGCTCCCGCCAGTACCACTTGTTTGAACTACTCAACATCTATACTTCCCATATTTTCCTCTGTAAATTGTCCTTCTTGCACTCCCAGTCAACGTAGTTTAGTAGAGTTGATCCTGCTCATTAGAAGAATGGTTGCATTCATTTACCCGGCCCTGGCTAAATAACAAAACCATTCTCCGTGGAGCTTGGGTGCTGGTTCTGTGAGAAACAGATGGCCCAGATAAGTCCAAATTTTAGGACTTCTGGAATAAGTAGAAAGGAGAAATTTTCTTTCTGCTGACCTTACAGCTGTGACGGTTGACGTCTAATCACAAAGTCTGCCTGAGAAGGAATTACATAAAGAAAGGTTGAACAAAAGATGAGTAGAGGTGTGCCTGGATGGCTCAGTCGGTAAGTGTCCAACTTTTGATTTCAGCTCAGGTCATGTTCCCAGGGTTATTGGGTGGAGCCCGGCATCAGGGCAACGCAGAACCTGCTTGGAATTCTCTCTCTTCCTCTCTCTCTGCCCCTCCCCTGTGCCTGCTGTCTCCCCCTCTCTCTCTCTCAAAATGAGTAAATAAATATTAAAAAAAAAAAAAAAAAGATGAGTGGAGATTCCTTCCTGATATTATCTGAGTACCTGGATCTACACATACCTCCCTGTGAACTTTTCCATTGTGAGCAAGTGACTTTCCTACTTTGCTTAAGCCTGTTTTATTTGGATTTATGCCCTCTGTAGCTAGAATCTGTGCCCTTTACCCACCTAGGTTTAACAGGATTTTATTAAATTTATGATCCTGAGGCACTGGAATGCAAAACACCCATTAGGATAATTTCCTTTAATTCTGCAGATTTCAGTAAACCCAGGGTTAACCTTTAATCTGTTGAGAACTATATCCTAATACTAGCATTTCCTTCGTGTTAAAACTAAGTAGAAATTTTATGTTGACAGGATAATTTTTAATTCAGGCTACTAGAAAATAAAATACCATATCTGTCTTTATAGTACACTGGAGCAGACTAGACATCACTGAATTTTTGCCCCCCCCCAACCCTTTATGCATATTTTCTTGCCTTTTATTTATTTTTTTAGTTACCATTTGTCTTGAGAACATATAAGCTGTAAAGTGAGTCATTTCCTTCTCAGTGCATTCTTTTTCAATCTGATGTCATTATTAAATTCCACAATTATAAATTGTCAGTTACCCTAAGTTCCTGGTATTGTTTAGGTCTCTGTTTAGCTGCATTTTAAAATTAAAGCATTCACTCTTAGATTATTTAAACAACAGGACAATTACAGTTTTCGTTATTCTGTTAACCTCTGTACCATGTGTGAAACTTTTGCCGTCTTTTAAAAATTTTATTTTATTTTTTACTTTTTGGAATGTTGGAGCTAATTCTCAACTAGAGGAAATGTTTGAAGTAGTTCTCAAACCTCAGGATGCTGACAACAGGTGAGAGAATCTTTCGGTTATTTGGTTCTTTTGACTGAACGGTTTGGAAACTTCAGTGCTGGGAAAATACGTTTATTCATGTCCCTGACGTTCCCTTCTGGGTGAGGGGGACATCCATCGCTGTAACATCTCTGACCTCTCCTCACACTCTCACTCTCTTGGGCCTCCTAGGATTCACCTGATGATGAGTGTGGGAAGTGGATGGGCACATGCATTGCTCTCCCTTTTGCTCTGTTCTTCTCCTGACTAAACTCCCCAGGGACCATGTGCCCTTTCCAGTCTTGGCCATCCAGAATGCTAGGAGACAAGTCCCTGCTCCCTGATGAGTACTGTCTTGCCTTTACTATGCTTGTCATTGACAGCTCTCTTGATAACCTTTAGATGGCTGTTTTATTCCTCAAAAAAACTGTTTCTGATCTAGGAATGTACTTCTAAACTGTCAGATCTTATAAAGAAAATATGCATCTTTTTCTGACACGTTCTCTGTGATTCTAGGTAATACCTAAAACAATAACAGCAAAACTCTGTGACCCAATCAATGGCAGTAAAGTTTAGCAAAGCCTCATTTTCTAACTTCTTTCCCCTCATTTACCCCCTGTTGAAAGATATGTCTGGAAATATGGGGTGGTGGTGGTTGCCTTAAGCCAGGTGAGCTGTCTCCTGGGTAATATCCTGCAGCTTCTCCCTTCATCCTAAGGGAAAAGAGCTGGTGATGCTGACTGCATGAGACAAGATACGAGAGAAACATGGAAGGGAGCCCTGTGTTATGAGAGTTGCTTTGGATCCTGTGGAGAAGGTGATAAGGGAGTTTGCACTGATGAAAGAGCAGAAAGGTTGGGAAGTGATGGACTAACTCAAGGGGTCCTGAGTAAATGAAGTTAATTGTTTAGAGATGATAGAAGAAGAGATGTTGTAACACACTTGTATTTTCTTTGTTGCTGTAGACTTTAAAATATTCTTTGGAGTGAAGGGGCTCACTCTTAAATTGTGCTTGTCCTTCTGTGGTATCAATTAAAATGAAGGCATGTAGTTGACACTGAGGGTTGTTTTTTTTTTTTTTTTTTTTTTTTTTTCTTCCCTATTTTTACTCTATTTGCAATGTCATTATGTAAGGTGCTTTGGGCCAAAAAGAATTGAGTGCTTAGGGAGCCATATGAGTCAAGTGAAGATCATGACATTTTCCAACCTTAGGAATCAATATTAAAAATCATGATTATGCATTGCTTTAATAATCCCTCCCCTTTAAAAAATGGTGATAGAAAATAGAAAATGTGGAAATACTTGAGAAGCAAGTCCAGGCATTCCATAGAATATGGAAAAATGTGTCTTTACCATTCATCTTCCATGCTGCTGAGGCTTTCCTGTTAGCATCATCTAGGGATTCTTGGCAAAACAGTTGGATCTATGGGCAGTGTGTACTCTCAGGTGTAGTGAACGTGCCACGCCTCAAGCCTCGTGCAAACCTAGTGTCTGTTTTTGAGCAAAACTCTCTTGCCTTTGAGCCTGTGGAAGAATAGCTGTGTGACTCTAATGATTGTTACTCTTATTCTAATGAGACGAAGCTAGTTAGATTAGGAAGAGTAACTGACCTGAGGGCAGTTTGTCTAAGACTAGCCAGGGTACTGTTATGTGTGGGGTCTACTGTAAGGGAAAAGAAAAGCCAATATAATCCTCTTTATCAGGCATTCGAACTAAGTTTTGGTTGGCATTGTTTGAGGTTGAAAATTGGGACGTGTGTCCATAGTAGATAGCAACTGTGAATACTCTAAAGAAGCCCATTGACAGAGATGGAATGGATACACAAAGAGAAGCAGAGAAAGGCACTCACTATTGACACCTTGAGAAGATACACCACTAAAGATAGAGGAGACCACAGGAGTGTCCAGTCCTGAGAGTCCCCTCGGTTGTTGACGGCATTCTACTAACATGCCCATTCCTGTCCATGAGTCTGCTTTCAATAAGTCCTGTTTTCCTTGGAGTTAGTTGAGTATCTGTTCCTTAAATCCAAACCAACAAATAATATTTTTCAACACAAAATGAAATAACACATGTTTACTGTCAAATGTTCCTTCAGCTTTCCCCATTTTAGCCTTAGTGGCAAAGTATGTGCTTCCTTTTATGCATAAATGAACAAGACCACAAAAATTATGTTCTTTTTGAGGAACATTTTTTCAGTATTTTAAAATGGAAATATCTCAGCTGTTTCAGGCTGCTGTGGAAGTTTCTGTTGGAATGCACATGTGCAGCAAAGCGTGTGTCATATTTTCTTTTGCCACAAAACCTAGTGGGATAAGTGTTATTTTTCAAAATTTTCTACAATTGAATTTAATCAGAGCTATTACAATATATACCTAGTGTCAGAAAACTTAACTTGGTTAATTCTGTAAACCCACACACATCAGTATTTTCTCAGTCATTTCAGGCTCCCCATCTTTGGTGGTGTTTATGGTTTAGGGGGCATTGGGCTGCTCTGTTGTATGGATTCTCTGCCATGTACCCCATTCTGTATGGACTTTGCTGTTGATATTCATTCTTATACCCACTGAAATATGCCTGGACCTGTTGGTCTCCTTATGCATAGCATATTCTAGTACTTCTCAAGCTATCTGTAGGGAAGGATATTTTTCCTTTTTGTTTGTTTGTTTGTTTGTTAAGCAGTCCTAGTATGCATCTCATATGACATGAGTGCCAGTGGAACTGGTGCATGAAGAAAATGTGAAGGGAATCCATGTACTGTTTCTAACCCATCATAGGTTACAATATGTTGTCCTGTCTGTACTCTGAAGGTGTAAGTGGTTTAAATCCCATTGTTCTAATATGCTCATGAGCAGGAGATCGAATAATGATGGCTCTTGGGTAGAAATATGTGTCGAAGGATGAGCCTGAAATATTGCTTTCCTTCTCATGTGATGGACAAGGAGAAGAGTTTATGTGGCATCCAACTCACATCACTGGTAGAATCAGCTACTTTACTTTAGAGCTTCCTGCAGCTACTGCAAATAAATTACAGAATAATTGGGATATCTAGTAATCTGTGTACAGCAAGGTATAATATCTTGTGGATCACTCCACCCCATTCTCGAGGTGATAGAAGGTCATTGCTATGAGAAACACATTGTTAAGTTAATTTGATTTTGATTTATGTTTCGTAACTGGTAGAATGTCTGTTTCTCCATGTGGAGGGATAACTTCTTTCCTCTTTTATTTTGAAATGCCCAGAGCTTGTTAGCCAGGTAGGATGATTCAAGACACGAAGCCAATTATTTTGGCAGCTTGGTGCTGAGGGCAGGGACTTTATTGCCAGCATGATCACTGGCTGAATCAGGAGACTCCTAAATTGTTCTCTTATGCCAAAAAAGAAAAAAAAAAAAAGAAAAAAAAAAGAAAAAGAATTTAGATAACTGTGTACATTAAAAAACAGCTTGGAAATAAGGAAAGGAAAGTATGTTTATCTCAAGATCTGATTAGGAATGGTGGGATTATAGACCCAGGCTCCAAGTAAAGGGCTTATTCCAGCAGAAGGCATAGATAATAATGTCTCAACTTGAAAGTATGTTGTGGCACCTGTGAGAACTGAATATGCTCAACAGAAACCCTGTCTTCTTGCTATACCTCCCCTTGCTTCTCTTCCCTCTCTCCTTTTCCTTCTTTTTTTTGGGCGGGGGAAACAACTAATCAGATGGACCAGAGTTGGGGCATTGTCTCTGCTATTTGTGATTGATACGGCTTAGAAAAAATGATGTAATCTGTATGCCTTAGTACCTTCTCCTTATTGCAGATAATAAAACATGTTTGCAAGGTCATTGTGGGAATACCTGAGAAAAGATATCTCTAGTGGGATAATGTGAACTTGGTCTACTATAATGTATATTTATAGTAGTTTATGGTGGCTGGGGTTTTAAAAATAAAGCTCTCTTATGGTATGCTGTGATCAGTGTGCTTCAAGCAGAGGGCTAGTGTGAGTCTAGCTGAAAACCCTAGGGAAGTGATCCTCTGCAGAACTGAGCCGATGGAAGTTGGCTTCATACCACGAGGGTCTCTAACACTTCTGTTGCTTTGTTGGAATATTACTAAAACCTTAAAGGGTCTATGGCTTTATAAAAATCTAAGATGGTAGCATAAAGACTCTCATGTGACTTAAGACTTTCTCTTCCATAGTCCTTTTTGAGATTTACCTCTTATCACCCAGGGATTCTTGCCTTTATCGTTTTGTGCTAGTGTTCTCCATTTCTTCCTCATGCCTGCAAGTCTTTGTAAACTAGGTTAGTATTGGCCTCTGCATTATAGGAACCATGTAAAAAGACTGGGTCTGTGGACAGAGCTAGTTACCTTGACTCTGATTTCTCACTTGCTTTATGCTGTGATGTTGATTCCTTTAGAATGCTGGTGAGGAAACTGAAGCCTAGCCAGAGGTCTTATAGCTTTTAAGTGGAGGTGCCCATTTGAATACAGGTCTGTTGACTTAAACTTGGGTGATCTCCCCCAAATATCATGCCTGGACTTGACTTTGCCTTCTGATAACTTGGTCTTCCAGGCTCTTTTCTGTCTACTTATATACTGATTCTCTATTTAAAAAAAAAAAAATAATGTTTATTTTTGAGAGAGACAGAGACAGAACGTGAGCAGGGAAGGGGCAGAGAGAGAGGGAGATACAGAATTCAAACGGGCTCCAGGCTCCGAGCTGTCAGCACAGAACCTGAGCAGGTCTCCAACCCACGAACCGCAAGATCAGGACCTGAGCTGAAGTCGGACGCTTAACCCACTGAGCCACCCAGGCACCTTCTGATTCTCTATTTTAATCCTCATTCTCATTCTTCAGGCATACCATGATTGATTGCTTACCACATTTAGTTCTCTAATACTTTCTGACCCTTTAAGCCTGTCTTTGGCTTTCCTGCTAAAGTCCATCATACTGTTAATCAAAATCTGCTGTGCACTGGTAGCCCTCCGTCACCCAGCTGCCATGTTTGAAGGCATCCTAGATTTGCAACTTATGCAACATTTGGAAATCTTTTTCTCTCAGATACAATACTGAATTTCTTTTTGGCAGCACCTCTCTGTATAATTTTGATTAATATGAATTTTTAAAAGTCACCTCAAAGTAACATTTGCCGCAAATTCAGTTAGAAATAATGTCAAGTTTAAATAAAAGCAGGAGAGTCTAAAACTCATGAAAGCATTTTGATTTAACTTTCTAACAGAATATGAGTCAGTTCCCCAACACACTTTGTTCTAGGGAGAATTTCTTGTGCATTTGACTATATAAATTGGTAGTTACTTTAGTCTTGTTAAGTGGTCAGCAGCAGTGGTAGGGAGAGTTGGAAGAGTTAAGTGGCACTAGAAAACGTGGGCCTATTCATGCAAGTATTGAAGTTGTGATAGAATAGAAGACTCAGATCACATTGTAAAACTTCTGTTCCTTTTCTGAAGTCAACTATTAATTTACAAAACAAAACAAAGCTTAGAAAGCTGATTGTCCCATCACACTTTACATTGAAGAGGAATAGAACAAAACATTTTCCAAGATGCTTACAAATAATTCAAAGTAAGGTATAGATTAGAATTTTAACAAAAGAATAAAATTTATAAAAATATGGTTTAAGCAGTAAAGGGAGAAAGAAATCAGTTTGGAAGATAAAGCCAACTGTTGATTTAAAATAATTAAACCTAAGTATTTGTTACTTTACAGATTATAACTAAAGGTTACAGGGTGTTTTACTTTTTAAATGGAATTGTTTTCCTAACTACCAATTGCTTTATGGCTATGAACTGTCAAATAGAGCCTGTTAATGGAGTCTAGTTAGTTCAAAGGAAATTGAAAGAAATCTCTAAAAAGCACAAAGAAAAATGCTGATTTGGATTTGTCTTTTTATGCAACTGGAGGAAAGCAAAAAGAATGATACTTAAATTTTAGTGTTTTGACATGCCTCCAGCTTTTGTTTAGATTTATTGTGTTTTTCCAACATCAGTGAATTTCCAATTTCATAACCTCCAGCAAAGAGTGGCAGTCACCTCTTACTGGAAAAGTTTTCAGTAAGTTTTCAGATATGAATTATTGTTCTATAAGGCAGGAGTTACAGGAAAGTACTGACTCTCTACCATTTTCCCAGGTGACCATTTGAGGAGGGGGAAAGAAGAGGCAGAGAGACAGGAGGAAACTGCCTCACTGCCTTACTTGTTTTATCACTTCTGCAACAAAGTTTTCCAAAACGCTTTGTTCCATCACTGCTGTTTATATTCTTTTGGATTCTCTAGATATTGTAGTCAAGAAATTCAGAATGCATAAACATTGAGAACTGATTATTTACTTCCAGCATCTCATCAATATCATGTAAAATGTTTATTTTGACCACAAATTCTCTAAGAAGCTTGGCTTATAAAAATGATTCAAGTTTGGGAAGCGTGCTCATGATCACCCAGATTACTTGAAACTGAAAAGAAAACTCAAATAAAATAATGTAGGTTTTTCTCCTCATGTGAGTAAGGTTTTTTCAGGCCATGTTGATAGAATATTTACTCAAGTCATTAAGAATTAGTAATAGTTGCACAAAACTCTTCTCAAAAGGAAATTGCATGCCCCCCAGAGAGGTTTTAGCATTTGGAATGAAGCAAAAGAGTATCAGAAATTTATGAAACATTGCATAGGTCAAAACAGGGTGAAGAATGGTAAAGTTAGAGCCTTTCTTAAATATTATAGATCTTCTTCCTAAAGGGATACTCAAGGTCCCCATTAGCTAGGTCTCCAGTTGTAATGCATATACATTTAAGTATACAATGAAGATCTCAGCTTACTCAGACTTGATATCTTTGATAACATATTTACCAGGTTTTCTGGGCAAGGTATTAGTGCCTGGGTTTGTCTGGTGGGCCTAGACTGTGAATCTCAACTGGAGAGATTTTTCCTCTCAGGGGACTTTTGGTAAAAATGTCTGGAACCATTTTTGGATATCAAAACTTGGGGGTGGGGTGCTAGTGGCATGTAGGGGGCAGAAGAAAGGATGCTGCTAAACATCCTGCAATGCACAGGAAAGCCCCTCCCAATTATAAGTACCCAGCCCCAAAAATGAATAAGGCTGAGATTGAGAAACCCTGGCCCAGCCCTAAACTTAATACTGAAACTAATGAGGAATAGGTATCAAATAGAGAATAATAAAGGGTATTTTTTCCCAGAATGGAATCAAACTACCAGTGTGGATGACAATGTAGAGTCTACAGAGAAGACAGTTGCTATTAATGTTGCATAAATGCACATATGTTTACTCCATAGCTTAATTCATAGCATTCTAGCACATATTGGTGCCTCTACAAAAAACTTTAGTAGTAACAGATACATCTTATTTTCAGGCAAAAGATGAGCTTTTTGCTAGAACAAACAAAAAAAAAACAAACGATACCCCACATTTATTCTGTGTATCATACTGTTCTGGTGAAGCATCAGACTGTCACTAAAATGGGCATCCCAGTCTCTGCATTTGGCAGTTGAATTTGGCTTGGCCAGTAGCAGAATTTTTATATTCTTTTTTCAAAAAAATATTTTATTATTTTAAAATTTTATTTCAGAGAGAGACAGCGCACAAGTTGGGGATAGGGGCAGAGGGAGAGAAAGAATCTTAAGCAGGCTCCATGCTCAGTGTGGAGCCTGATGCAGGGCTCAGTCTCACAACCCTGAGATCGTAACTTAAGTTGAAGTCAAGATTCAGGTGCTCAAACAACTGAGCTACCTGGGTGGCCCTGAGAATTTTTACATTCTTGATATGTCTGAGAGCGAAAAATTATTAAAATGTATTTAGAGAGTAATTTAAATAGAAGACTATTGGCATCCATCTGAAAATTTTCAGAAGAACAATTATTTAGACCTTTAAGAAAAAGTTAATAAAATTGATTCCACCAAGAAACACATTGTTTGAATGATTTAATACAGAATTCTGGCTCTGGGTCAAAATTGGTGTTTCTGAATATTTAGTTGTGTATTACTTAAGGATGTGAGAGGCTAAATTTCTAGCTGATATTGATGGAACCTTATAGTGAAGAGGAGAGGCATTGCTGGTCTTGATGTAGTGGGGAAAACATATAGTCACAGTTGTCTACCTCGCATTCCTAAAACAGGAATGACTTTGAACTAAAGATCTGTTGGCAACAGAGTTGTTCTTTGTCTTGTGTATTGCCATTAGTCTATTTCTTTCATGTGGGAAATTTGTCAAGGGCTCTATCAGCATCCCAAGAATTATCTCCATTTTTGTGGAAACTTAAGAATTATATATTATGTGTGAAAATATTGTAATCTAGAGGTAAAATATCTGATCAAGAAAAACTAGTATATTTGACACTAGGCATTGTTGGTTTAATTTGGCATTTATGTAATGACATTAGAATGAAAACTAATCTATATGGCATTCAGAATATTTAGAAAATGTACTAGAAATCTCTTCTTTTTTAAAAAAAAACACTTTTTTAAAGTTTATTTATTTATTTTGAGAGAGACAATGAGCAGGGGAGGGGCAGAAAGAGAGAGGCAGAGAGAGAATCCCAAGCAGGCTCCACACGGTCAGCGCAGAGACTGATGTGGGCTCTGTTTCACAAACTGTGAGATCATTACCTGAGCTGAAATCGAGAGTCAGATGTTTAATCAACTGAGCCACCCAGGCTTCCTGAAATCTACTCTCTCCAATGTACCAACTGGCCTTACCTGCCATGGATTACAGGTCTGTGACTTTTGGGCACAATACTAACCCGGCCTTCTCTAACCTTTGTGTCAGCTACCCACTTGCAAATTGTTAATGCTGTACTTTGCACTGAGAATTATGCATTGTATTCTAGTTCATCCTTTGTCTCCAATGAAAGACAGTGGATGTGGAAGATGGCATCTCCATAATGTGTCAGGGATACCCCATGAAAGAACGGTGAGCTACCATGAAGGGTTTCTTAATACAGTGGTAGAAATGAATTCTTTTTCTAGGTACTATCTTCACACCTCTAGGAGGCTTATTGTATAGATATTCCTTTTAACATATTACCATTAAAATGCAAATATTATTCTTATGAATCGAAGCTTGTGAGTGCATTTTTGCACTGAAGACCAATGTCTAGCTTTTCTTTGATTGAAGCAAGTGAACCCATTTGAACAATTCGAGAGTGACTGAACATGAAACAGGAAAGGAATGAAGTATCTTTAATTTACATCTTGGTGACCCTTTAGTCAATACTAAAAGTCAGTACTACAACGCCCCAACCTAAGCTCAGGATGTGAATCATCAAGATATCCATCATTCATGGGACACCTGACTTCAACTCAGGTGTGATCTTGCAGTTTGTGCGTTTGAGCCCCGTATTGGGCTGTATGCTGGACAGCTCAAAGCCTGGAGTCTCCTTCAGATTCTGTATCTTCCTCTCTCTCTGCCCCTCCCCCTGCTTGTGCTCTCCATCTCAAAAATAAATAAATAAACATTAAGAAAATATATTCATCATTCACATTTCCCTTGATATTTTCCTTCCTATATAGAAAGGTCAGCAGGAAGTGTTCCTTCATCTGAGTATTGGTTACTTGAGAATTTAATCCTCTTTTAAAATAATATTGTATCATCTAGAGTTTTGATGTCCAATATGGTATCCTGTAGCTACAAATGACTATTTATTTTAAATTAATTAAAATAGAACAAAATAAAAATTGTACTTTCTCAGTTGCACCAGCCACATTTAAGGGCTCAATTGCAGCCATTTATCACTAGTGGCTGTTCTATTGCACAGGGCAATTATAAACACTTTTCTGATTGCATAAGTTTCTGTCGGACAGTGTTGATCTGGAATAGGTTATTGTTGCGAAAGTCACTCAAATGTAGATACTCGGAAAATGTCTCCTTTCATTATTTGTGTGAGTTTCTAAAGAAGTGTAGTATGCATCTGTCAAAATTATGTTGCTATGTATTTTTGTGAGAAAGCAGCAAAATGTGAAGGTTAATGTTATGTCTCAACCTGACTGGGCCATGGGGTACCTAGACATTTGGCCAAATGTTATTCTGTTGGTGTCTGTCAGGGTGTTTCTGGATGAGATTAATATTTGAATTGATAGACTGAGTAAAGCAGATTGCCCTCCCTAATGTGAGTGGATATTAATCTCTTATCAGATACATGACTTGCAAATATTTTCTTCGGTTCCATAGGTTGCCTTTTCAATTTGTTGATAGTTCCCTTTGGTATACAGAAGCTTTTTTTTTGATATGGTCTCAACTTGTTATTTTTGCTTTTGTTGTCAAATCCAAAAAAATCATTGTCACCCAGTCAATTAAAGGTCTGAATAGAATTGAGTAGAGCTGAATTAGAGGCAACTCCTCCTTCATGACCACTTGAACTGGGACATTGATCTTTTCTAGTCTTGAAATTTCAAGTCTTACTGGATCTCAAGGCTGCTGGCTTTCATACTAGAACTTACACCATCAGTTCTTCAGGTTCTTAGGCCTTTGAACTACACATTGGCTATCTTAGGTTTTCACCTTCCTAATTGCAGATCTTGGGACCTCAGCCTCCATAATCATGTGAGCCAATTTTGTATAATAAATTCTCTCTCTCTCTCTCCCTCCCTCTCTCTCTCTCTTTTTAAATATTAGAGATCGAGAACATGAAGGGGTGGAGGGAGAGAGAGAAAAAATCTCAAGCAGGCTCCATGCTCAGGGTCCACCCAACCCGGGGCTTGATCACACAACCCTGAGATCATGACCTGAGCTGAAATCAAGAGTCGGATGCTCAACTGACTGAGCCACCCAAACACCCCTATAATAAATCTCTTAATAGCACCTAACACAGTGTTGGGCAAATAGATGTATTTCTGAGTAATAAAAACATATATATATATGTCATATATATATGTCATATATATGACATATATATATGTATACTTACATATATATATATCATAAAAATTTTAATATATTTTACACATATATTTATATATCATATTTTTTTGGTATTCTAATTGTAATTGCATTAAATTTTTTTATATGACATATATATGATATATATACTTACATATATTATATATCATAAAAATTTTAATATATTTTACATATCATATTTTATATATCATATTTTTTTGGTATTCTAATTGTAATTGCATTAAAATTTTTTTTCAATATATGAAATTTATTGTCAAATTGGTTTCCATACAACACCCAGTGCTCATCCCAAAAGGTGCCCTCCTCAATACCCATCACCCACCCACCCCTCCCTCCCACCCCCCATCAACCCTCAGTTTGTTCTCAGTTTTTAACAGTCTCTTATGCTTTGGCTCTCTCCCACTCTAACCTCTTTTTTTTTTTTTTCCTTCCCCTCCCCATGGGTTTCTGTTAGGTTTCTCAAGATCCACATAAGAGTGAAACCATATGGTATCTGTCTTTCTCTGTATGGCTTATTTCACTTAGCATCACACTCTCCAGTTCCATCCACATTGCTACAAAAGGCCATATTTCATTCTTTCTCATTGCCACGTAGTACTCTATTGTGTATATAAACCACAATTTCTTTATCCATTCATCAGTTGATGGACATTTAGGCTCTTTCCACAATTTGGCTATTGTTGAGAGTGCTGCGATAAACATTGGGGTACAAGTGCCCCTATGCATCAGTACTCCTGTATCCCTTGGGTAAATTCCTAGCAGTGCTATTGCTGGGTCATAGGGTAGGTCTATTTTTAATTTTCTGAGGAACCTCCACACTGCTTTCCAGAGCGGCTGCACCAATTTGCATTCCCACCAACAGTGCAAGAGGGTTCCCGTTTCTCCACATCCTCTCCAGCATCTATAGTCTCCTGATTTGTTCATTTTGGCCACTCTGACTGGCGTGAGGTGATACCTGAGTGTGGTTTTGATTTGTATTTCCCTGATAAGGAGCGATGTTGAACATCTTTTCATGTGCCTGTTGGCCATCCGGATGTCTTCTTTAGAGAAGTGTCTATTCATGTTTTCTGCCCATTTCTTCACTGGGTTGTTTTTCGGGTGTGGAGTTTGGTGAGCTCTTTATAGATTTTGGATACTAGCCCTTTGTCTGATATGTCATTTGCAAATATCTTTTCCCATTCCACTGGTTGCCTTTTAGTTTTGTTGGTTGTTTCCTTTGCTGTGCAGAAGCTTTTTATCTTCATAAGGTCCCAGTAATTCATTTTTGCTTTTAATTCCCTTGCCTTTGGGGATGTGTCGAGTAAGAGATTGCTACGGCTGAGGTCAGAGAGGTCTTTTCCTGCTTTCTCCTCTAGGGTTTTGATGGTTTCCTGTCTCACATTCAGGTCCTTTATCCATTTTGAGTTTATTTTTGTGAATGGTGTGAGAAAGTGGTCTAGTTTCAACCTTCTGCATGTTGCTGTCCAGTTCTCCCAGCACCATTTGTTAAAGAGACTGTCTTTTTTCCATTGGATGTTCTTTCCTGCTTTGTCAAAGATTAGTTGGCCATTATATATCATATTTTATGTCATATATGATATGTAATATACACACACATATGTATATGTATACACACACACACACACACACACACACACACATACATATCTATTCTTTTTCTCTGGAGAACCCTGACTAATATACCATGCAAGAAAGGGAGAGAAGTCTTTGGTAAATAATTGAAAAGTAAAGTTTGTCCCTTGGATTTTCTTTTGTAGCTTATCAAGATTCAGCAGGGAAATAATCTAGTAAGGGAGGCAAGTGTTTATCTGTGAAGCAGGGAAAAGTGAAAGGGGAAAAATATTTTCTTAATATTTTGGGGTGGGAGAGATATGAGAACTCTAATAAATTATAACTTAGGTAAAAACTGGATTTCTAAATAGCAAAATAAAATTATGAAACTGAAGATCATAATTCAAGGTCAATCTTAGGCATTTAAACTATGATTAATTATTCTTAAGATGCCCACCTAGTGGCTTAATGTTTTAAGAATCCTGTTACATTGGTTAGAATAAAAATGGATGTACCTGGGTCTTCATAAGGAATGCTTTCAGTGCTCTTGGGCCTGAGCAGTAGATCAATGATGGGATGTTTGAAGCTCCCATTTAGCCTGCACCTTATTTCATACTGCAATTTAGCAGCATACAATAGACCATTGAATTGTCAACATGTGCAAACAAATAAGCAAACACTCATTCTTTTTCATGATCGAAGAAATAAACAAGAGTGGTATTAATTATCTGGCCAAAATAAATTATAATGAATGCAAACTCATTACTGTTGAAATCGATGCATGCGTAGCAGAAGGTACATTTATTGAAGTCAACATACTTAATTACATTTGGAGTAATAAAGAGAGTAGGCATGAAGTCCAATGTCTCTTGAGCCTAAACATTAATTTTGATCTAATTTTCTTTTCCTTGATGTTGAGAAAATGAAAAGGCAAATAAAATTAAGAGACCAACCTTAACTTCATTAGCTTTGTTAATAGGGGATTATAAGCTATTTGTACCATGTATATTCTACATTGTGATAGAACGAAAGGTCACTTGATTTTAAAGTTAGTGATGTTATTATAAGAGTAAAGGTAGCCAGATGGCCTTTCTCATTCTACAAGAAAACAGAAGACATACATAATGCTATAAGAATCACAGTGACAAGGACAGAATGTACATAAAATTTTGATCTTGTGGAGAGAGAGTGTCTTAGTGAGCTTGGCTGTTATAGCAGAGTACAATAGACTGAGTGGCTTAATCAACAATTTATTTCTCACAGTTCTGGAGACTGGACATCCAAGATCAAGGTACCAATACATTTGGTTCCTGGTGAAGACCCATTTCCTGACTTGTAGACAGCTGCCCTTTTGCGCTATGCTGAAACAGTCTCTCCTTGGTGCCTGCACATGAAGAGACAGAAAGAAAGTTAGAGTTAGGGATAAAGGTAGAGATAGATGGATAGATATTCTTTTCTTTTTAAAAGGACACTAGTACCTCTTGCACTGTTGGTGGGAATGCAAATTGGTGCAGTCACTCTGGAAAACAGTGTGGAGGTTCCTCAGAAAATTAAAAATAGACCTACCCTATGACCCAGCAGTAGCACTGCTAGGAATTTACCCAAGGGATACAGGAGTGCTGATGCATAGGGGCACTTGTACCTCAATGTTTATAGCAGTACTTTCAACGTTAGCCAAATTATGGAAAGAGCCTAAATGTCCATCAACTGATGAATGGATAAAGAAATTGTGGTTTATATACACAATAGAGTACTATGTGGCAATGAGAAAGAATGAAATATGGCCCTTTGTAGCAACGTGGATGGAACTGGAGAGTGTTATGCGAAGTGAAATAAGCCATACAGAGAAAGACAGATACCATATGGTTTCACTCTTATGTGGATCCTGAGAAACTTAACAGAAACCCATGGGGGAGGGGAAGGAAAAAAAAAAAAGAGGTTAGAGTGGGAGAGAGCCAAAGCATAAGAGACTGTTAAAAACTGAGAACAAACTGAGGGTTGATGGGGGGTGGGAGGGAGGGGTGGGTGGGTGATGGGTATTGAGGAGGGCACCTTTTGGGATGAGCACTGGGTGTTGTATGGAAACCAATCTGGCAATAAATTTCAAAAAAAAAAAAAGACACTAGTTCCATCCTGAGGGTCCCGCACTTATGATCTAATATAAACCTAATATCTTCCAAAGGTTCTGCCTCCAAATACGTTAATACTGGAGTTTAGGGCTTCGATATATGAATGTTGGGAGAACATAAACATTCAGCATATAACAAAACACCTATTTTTATGACACTTAAGCTTTTCTCCAAGTATGCTTTCCTCTTTTTAAATCTTTTATCCAAACTATGTCCAGACCTTTATTATTTTTGTTGTTGTTGCTGTTGCTTTATAGTCCTAGATATTTGCTATCAGCATCGGGATTTTGGGAGGAATCTTGCTTAGCTTTTTAGGTTAAGCCAACTAAAATGTGAAAACTCCAACTCAGACTTCTTCATGGCACCTCGCATAATGTTGGGCAAATGGTTGTATTGTTGGGTAAATAACTGTTAGATGAGTTAGTGAAGAGTAAGACCCCTGGTATCCATTATGACAGATGACTCTGCCTGGAATGGTACTTTCCCCATTGAGGAGAAGAAAACAGCTTGATCAGATGAATGGCCTGATCAGATAAATCAGATAAATTGTTCCTGGCATACTGCTTGACTGTTAGAGATTCAGGTTCTGATTCAGATGAGACTAGTGATTTAGAAGGAACCACCTAACACTTCTTAGAAAATACAGGACTATAGTATTTCTTTCAATCATTGCATTTGATCAGCATTTCCCATACAATGTCATCTTTGGGTACATACCTGTTTAGTTTTAGAGAGAATATAACTTCTGTTGCTTTTCATCAGAAGAAATATTCAACCTTTTAAAATTGTGTTATCCATTATGGCTCTCTCATGGGTAATCACGGAGCTAGGGAAGGAGCGGAACTGATAAGGATTTCAGTATGTCATCCAGTTTTTAACACTTTCAGTTGGTGAAATAAGAATGGATAGGTATTGGGGTGCCTGGGTGGCTCAGTCAGTTTCAGTGACCTACTTCTTTCTGCTCAGGTTATGAATTGCGGTCCATGAGTTCGAGCCCTGCCTCGTGGCTCTGTGCTGACAGCTCAGAGCCTGGAGCCTGCTTTGGATTCTATGTCTCCCTCTCTCTCTGCCCCTCCCCCACTTATGCTGTGTCTCCTTGTCTCTCAAAAATAAAGAAATGATAAAATTAAAAAAAATAATGGATAGATGAGCATGCAGAAAGCATATAAGGAATTCAATCTCTAATGGAACAACAGCAAATGTTACACTGAAAAATAGCAAAAGTAAAGCTGGAACTAGTGTGTTTATCTTACGCACATACTTCAGGAGGAGGCCTTTGAAAAAGTCCTAGTGAAATCTAACTGAGCCAGATCCTCTACTGTGAACACAATTTGGCCTGATAGGTGCTGTCAAAAGTTAAGAAAAAGTTGGATTCTTCTTCATATGTAAACTGAAGAAACTGGACTGGATACAATATCCCCAAGATTTGCTATTATATGTATCAAGGAGAAGAAAGTAATAATTACTGATATTAGAGGATTTTTCTGCTACATTTGTCTTATAATGACTGTTATATGACTTCCTACAAGTTGGTAGTTTACTGGTAGTTTTACAGCAGAGGTTAAGGACATTCAGGTGGAGCCCAGCTAATATATATTTCGTTTGGATTATTCCAGTAGTTCTCAGCTGGAGACAATGTTGTCCCCCAGGCCCCAAACCTCAGAGACATTTGACAATGCTGGAACTATCTGAAAGTAAGTTGACCACGTAATGCCCCATCAATCTTAAGTACTTTAATAGTATTTCCTAAAGCAAGGACTTTCTCTCATATAATCACACTATAATGATTCAAAATCAGGAAATTAACAATAATACACAGTGACTGTAATTCACAGATCCCATTCAGATTTTGCCAGTTGGCCAGTACCGCCCTTGTAGCAAAAGGATCCAACTCATAATCCCTTGTTGCATTTAGTTGTCATGTCTCTCTAATCTCCTTCAGTTTGGGACAGTCCCTCAGTCTTTCCTTGATTTTATGTAATGGCACTTTGAAGATTAAGGCTGGCTTATTCTTTAGAATGCTCTCACTCTGGATTTGTTTGATGTTTCCTTATGATCAGATTAGAATTATGCCTCTTTGGCAGGAATATCACAGAAATGGTGCCGTCTTCATATCCGTGGCATCCTTTCAGTTAGTGCATGGTTCGATTTGTCCCCGTCACTGAGAATGATTTGCTTTGATCACTTGATATAGGTGATGCCTCCATAGTACAGTTACTCACTAAAAGGTATTCTGTGGAAAAGTACTTTGTGAATATCTCATTGTTTTGTCAACTTTTATGTATTTAAATATATGTGGGCTGTATCTTTTTTTATTCAGTGGGTTATAATCCATTGTTATCCTTATTTATTTATTGGCCAGTGGACACCTAGTCAGTTATCTTTTGTTCTTTTGACATATCCCTGTCCTTCTTTGAGCGTGTCCTTGTTTTCTGGCACAAGATGTTTGACATATCCCTGTCCTTCTTGAGCATGTCCTTGTTTTCTGGCACAAGATGTTCTAGTCTCCTATGGACTGAATTGTGTTCCCCCAAATTCATCTACTGAAGTTCTAGCCCCCACTGTGATGATATTTGGTGGGGCCTTTGGGTAGGGTCCTCATGTGGGATTAGTGCTCTCATAAGAAGAGATCAGAGAGCTTTGTTCACTCTTACTCTTTCTCTCTGTCATGTGAGGGCATAGCAAAAAGATAGCTATCTACAAGCTGGGAAGAAGACTCTCACCAGAACCTGAGGGGCGGCACTTCTAGATCATGAGACTTCCCAGCCTCTAGAACTGTGAGAAATAAAATTCAGTTGCTTAAGCCATCCGGTCTATGATACTTTGTTATAGGAGCACAAATAGACTAAGATACATGCCCATTATTGTATGTTTCCCTGTCTCAGCCCCTGAAACCCAACGAATACCCCTTCAGCTGTTTGGAACTCCGACAACAATAGTGGTGTTATGGTTTCCCTCAAATTCATTTCATGGTTTGGGCTTTTTGGCCTAACTTTGAAAATCTGTTTCATTCCCACAGGGTTCAAACATCTGTAATCTAAATTAATATGAATAGAAATTCGCATGAACCTAATTAATGCCTTGTAATGCTTTAACAATGTGCTTGCTTTTCCATGGAAGTTTTCATCCTCATAGTATCTCTCTTGAGGCTTTATGTCGTACCCATGCATTTTGGCTCGAGCTCTAGGTAGTGCACTTGTGTGACAGGCTGACAGGTATGGGAGCCTCGGGACAAACTGCTGTCCTGGGCTCACGCTGCACTGTGGAGCTGTGCAGCCCAGCTGGGTGTGAGACTGGCTTTGGCTTTTGCCACTGAAGGAGAACAAAAGGGCAGGCTTGGGAACACAGGTACCATGCCAGCTGAATGAAAAAGCATCTGAGTCTAGTTTCTCCTTTGCTCCTGCTGTTTCTAATTAGGTATTTCATTTGGACTCCAATATGAAATAACCTTGGGATGCCCGGGAAAGGTTGCTTATCTTTCTGTGCTTTGGTACTGTTCCATACTGTCTTTCTCCTGCGTTTCCTCTTGATCAGCTTGTCACTTGCTGTAATACAGGTCTATGTTAAATATAGTAGAAATGCTTTCAGATAAGAAGGGGGATGTAAAAATCTGTGAGTGATTTCAACAGTTAAGGGTTTACTGCCATTCATAGTATACATGTATATTTTGTTTTTATTTCCATAAGCATATATGCTTTCAAAAATTAGGAACAATCACATGAAAGCCATTTTGGCCTTTGGCTTTTTAACAAAAACAGTTACCAAAACCAGTCTCCAAATTCAGTGGAGAATTCCTTTATAAAATGTATTCGTTATGTGGCACCTGGGTGGCTCAGTTGGTTAAGCGTCCGACTCTGGGTTTCGGCTCAGGTCATGATCTCATGGTTTGTGAGTTTGAGCCCCACATCAGGCTCCATGCTGACAGTGCAGAGCCTGCTTGGGATTCTGTCTCTCCTTCTCTCTTTTCCCCTCCCTTGCTCTCTTTCTCTCTCAAAAGTAAATAAATGAACTTAAAAAATTAAAAAACAATTAAAATGTATTTGTTATAGTTAAGTGGAAAGCACACAAAAAACATTTTATTTGGCAGGATTTATTATGGATTGTTCTACAGTGTAACTCTTCACATGTATTGCCTTGCTGAATTAAATCTCAGAATTTACAGCAATAGAAGCAATGGCAAAGTGACCCTAAAACAAAATATGGGGTGTCCAAAGATGGAGTGCCTGTGGCCACCCTACACAAGCCTGCCTGAGGCCTCCACCTTCCCAGCCTGGAGACATGGACTCCTGAAAACACTTTTAAGATACAAACATGTTCCCTGGGACAGGGGTTGGAGTAACCCATGTTTTATTACCAAGTATTATAATAGATTAGTTTTCTTAATTTCATTGGTGGATCTAGGAGTTGGTAAGGTGGGGAGGGGGTTAATGGTAAATAGGCTACTGGAGGGGAGGAGAGCTGGAGACTTGTCCCACATGGTGGGGACCTTCTTAGGTGATGATAAGTTTTCCAGGTGCCTGAGTGGGGGACTCTGAATAGCAGAAAGTCACTGGGCACCTGTGGAGAAAGGAGGGAAAGAGCGTGAATTGGGGCACAGCGGAGGGAAGTTCACATTAATGTGGCCACCATTCCTAGATGAGCCAAGTATGTTAGCAGTTTCCAAGGAACATAGCATAGACCTTACAGTTGTGTTGCCTACAAAGGGGCCTTTTGGCATATGTTATTTCTTCTCTTGGCTCCTTACTTTTGTTTTATTTGTGTGATGTTGTAGCTACAATTTCATTCATTGTCATTTCCCAAGTACTGTACCAACAGATGATAGATATTATTTCATTTAATTCATTTATCATTTCTGTGAGGTAGGTGTTATCACCTACACATTCCTAATTGATAGGTGAAAAATATGATCATAGTGAAATGAGATAGATAATGAGCTTGAATTAGCATAGCAGAGCCATGATTCAGGCTTTTCTGATGTCAAAGGTTATACTTTATTTCATAGAGGTAGTACTCAACAGTGCCTCTTAACTTTGGCCTTATCTTTCAAATTAAGGTCAGAGGCCATGGTTATTCAAAAGTGTGACTCATTAGAAATTCTGGACTCTGACCCTAGACTTTATAGTCAGAATGCTTAGAACATAACAATTACGTTCTAAGTAACTGAGACATCCGTTATCTTTTGCTGTGTAGTAAATACCATAACTTAGTGGCTTAAAAACATCCCACGATTGTATGTGTTGGCAATTTGCTTAGGCTTTATGGGAGGTCCTTGTGATCAAGGCCAGGTTCAGCTCTTTGTGGCTGGATTCTCTCACATGTCTGGGACCTCAGTTTCAACTATAAGATGAATTACTTTCATGCATCCATCATCCTTCTTTCAGCTAGCCTGAGCTTGTTCACATGATGACAGAAGGATTTTTAAAGAGCATCTAGGGAAGAGAAGCCAGACTGTGCAAGCACTCTTTATGTCTCTATTGTGTTCTCTAGTGTTCTACTGGTCAAAGCTAGTCACGTTACCAACCCAGATGCAAAGGGTGAAGAAATGGACTCTTTGATATAGGAGAATCTGGAGCTCCTTTTTTGCAAGGGGCATCACATTGCAAAGGTGTTGACATTAAAAATCTGTGAATTCAGGGAAAGAATTTGTAAATCATTTAAAAAAAATCTATCACACCTGTCTAATTCTGTCTAGTTCTTTTATAGATTTTTGGTACTTCTGATGAAGGACAACCAGACAAAATTGAAGGTATATCATAGAAAACATTCATCATGACTGAATATGAACTTACAACTGTGAAGCCCTATGTGTAGCTAGTCAAGTAGTAAAAAATATTCATCAACCTTACATAAATGAAAAAAAGTTGGACCATCATAGTCATTACTCATGCTTCTTTACAAATTTCCTTTTTTAATTGGAAGGGGAATTCTAAAAATTGTTTATAAGTCATGTATGAATTTTCACAAATGACTGTTTACAAGGGCATTAAAAAAAATATAATACCCTTTATGCTGTGAAAACCAGGGAAGCCTGCTTATTTGAGCTTTGGATTTCCCCAGAAGACTCAAAAGCGATGATTGCATAATTTAGAAAAACCTGAAGAAGCCAACTTTTTAAAGGAAATAACAATGAAATGTCCCTTTAGGAGAAAAGTTACTATTCAATGCCATGGGTATACAAATTACTTTGACAGTAAGAGACATATCTTCTACTACTTAAAAAAGGAACTTCTCTCAAGATATTGACTCTGACATTTGTTTTGGTAGCTACATGGCAGAAATATTTTCAGTGCAAGGTTCGTTTTCCTTCACAATGCTCTTGATGGCCCCCTGGGTCTGATTCCCTCCTCTTGGAAGCACTAAACTATATTATCTTGACTAGGGCAATTGAGAATCCATAGAAATTATGGACAGAGAAATTGAAGCAAACGTTCTCTCATTTTGGCAGGGAGGTGGGAAGCTTTGTCATTCTGGGCCAGAACTCATTCCCTTGAGAGTAATGAACTGCCCTCACAATAATCTTTATCAATAGGAGACATTTTATTATATGAAATAAAAATAAAATTCCCTACTGGATATATAGATAATTTGAGTTATGATGTTTTCCTTCATAGATGTCTACAGAAAACCAATAAGAGAGATTGTAGATAATGAAGCAGAACTTTTCTTGACCCCCAAATGAGAAATCCACTCCTACAAAAATTTAAATATATATGTGCTATCACTATACTATAATATCACTATATATTTAAATATATATCCTATATGTATATAGATTATACAGTCTCAAACTTGACTTTTCTAATCATTTTAACAACTGAATATGCACATTTTCCCCTGATGGTAAGAGATAGGCAAATAATTTTAGGTTAAGTTCTGAGAATTGTTATTTTGGCAGACCTTGACTTTGAGGTATAAAGCTCTTAAGTCAAATAAATTTGATATCTATGGCTTTCAGGTGACGAATAACACTTTTGATATTCTCTTGCGGCTTTAGTGAATCACATATTATTGGCTGTGGATCCATTAGCTAAATACATGTTTGCTAAAAGCAAGTTTCCAGAAACTAATTTGCCAAATTTTATTGTCTAAATGGGAAATTTGCAGTTTGGCCAATTTCCAAATTGATAGAATCCATGTTGTGGAGCCCATGCATAACCTCCATTTCTGCTGTCATGGTTGCTCTGTTTATGGCCCCACTAGACAATGACAAAGAGGGCTGGAGAAGGAAACCAAGTGGTATCCATAGAGAGTGGTCATCCAATCCACCTGATTATTGAAATCCTTCTTTGTTGAGGTCATCCTTTGGTAAGCATCACATGAGACACAAGTATCTTCATGTTCTGTGCCTGTTCATAGAGATCTGTCCACATACTTCTTACCTAGACCTTTTTGTCACCAGTTTTCCATTAGTTTCTTCCAACTCCCTGACCTTTCTGCCAAACCATTAGTCACATAGCCTATGGTTTGCCTCCTCTAGGCAAAACGAATTACCAGGTTTACTCTTCAAAATTCTGCCTCCTGGGGGGGTGGGTGTTCCCATTACCACATTTCTGCAGAGCTATCCCAAAATGAGACTGTAGGGTTGCAACTGTCCTCTTTTTGTTAATGCCTATGTGTTGTGCAGGACAATCTATATATAAACCAAGCCTGGATTTTCTTATTCTTCAGTCAGCTGATTAGGAAGAACTTCCTGGGCCATAGATGTGTGTTGAAAGAAACAAGCAAATGGTAGGAATAAAGCCTACTATTTGTGGGTTCTGAGTCTGCTTTAGCCCAATTTCATTTCTATCACTTCCATGTTATGATGGAGTTAATGCTCAACTTTAAATCTTGGTGGGTTAGACAATACCCAATTCATGATTAGCAATTCAGATCACATGGTAACTTGGTGGTCCGTGGTTAGTTTTTATTAAAACCCAATCACAAGCCAAAGATCTGGTTCTCAAAAGGAGAATAATTATATGCAAAGAATAGTATGGTGTTGCTTTAATTGGTAAAGATCTGTGCTATATTTACTTAAGAATCTGCCAAAGGTTCCATGCAACACCCTTATCCACCACTCACACTTCAAGCATCATCAAATCTCTTAGGCCATGTAATTTAAGTGGTGGAACAGCTTTTATGGCAGTTGTAGAGCCTTCTCTTATTCAGGGCCCGATTTAAAAGTGTGAGCTTTCAGGTCCTTCAGTCAATAGGCCAGGGTAACTTGCCCAGAGGAAGTATATGTGGCCTCCAAAATCCAAAGTAGTCCACTAGATATTGTGCCTTTTTTTCTTAGTGTTAGTAGGGTCAGATGCAGTAACTTGTTCTTCATCCTGGAAGGAATTTCACTGATGTGGTAGACTCCTGAGATCTTTGGGGATTTATTCCCCACTGTTAGTGGGGATTTATTTCCCACTTAAGGTATGTAAGTGTCTTACTAATGTGTATAGAATAGTCACTGCCTCCTGCTAAGCAGGTCCAGTCAGTACAATTTCATTAGTGTAATGGGCCAGCATGATTCCATGAAGGCCATCAAGATCCCTGTAGACCAGGTTATGACATAGTGCTGAGAGTTGATATAGTCCTGACATAGGACAGTGATAATATATTGATGGTCATGCCAGCTGAAAACAAACTGTTTCTGATGGTCTTTACTGACAGGTATACAAAAAACAACATTTGCCAGATCTATAGCTGCAGAGCAGGTATGAGGGAATGTGTTGATTTGATCCAACAATGAAACCACATTTGGAGTAGCAATTGCTATTGCTTGATAACATTTGTGATAATCCATTGTCACTAAGAGCTGTCTGTCTTCTGCCCATTCCAAGTAAGTAAATATGGATCTTTGCTTAGTGAGCTTACATTGATTAATTCAGCCTCATATATCTTTATATTCCTTTCACCCTGATCCTACACTCTTAAGATATATTATTATTCATGCTCCTTAGGCTTCTACCAATATAAATTGGCAAAATCACGTAATTCTTTTGGTGTGTATCACATCCCTAAATGAGTCAACTTTGAATCTCATTCTTTGAGACCTTCTGACATGTGAGTCTAGTTATAGGTCTAGAAGTGAAGAGAGATGGTTGGAGTAAGTTATGAGGAAGATCAGGGGTCCTGTGCAAGATGTCTCTCTCAGTGTGGTCAGTAAGTTTCTTCAGTCAAGGAGAGAATAAGCATCTTTGACAGGAATGAAAAGGCTGCTTCTAGTAGCAAAGATGTAAGCTTACTGCAGTCTGCCTGTACGTTACCGTTCCAATTTTCAGTGACCCATTCCTTCCCAAATAACTTTAACAAGAGACCATATGACATCAGAACTCAGTTTGTATCATAAGTTCACCATGCACAGATTAGACTTTGAGTTTTGTTTATAGAAAACTTGGCCCTAGGCTAAGATTTCTATAGGGGTTAGACTATAGGATATAAGAATTTCTCTTAGGACAAACACAGAATTTTAACTCATTTGAAGGCAATCAACCAATTCTTGCCTTCTATAAGCTTTTGACTACACATACCTATGGGGATAATTTGAATAAATGTTTCACTATAACATGCTATATAGGCCATCAGGGTCCTTTTAAATACTGGAAACAGAGTCATGAATGCTTTCACATGTAATAAAATTAAAGACCAATTCCAGAAAGCCCAGAAACATGGAATCTGTATACACACACACACACACACACACACACACACAGACATACATATACACATTAATAGATTTGACTTTCCACAATTGTGGAAGCTAGGTAAGTAGTATCCATAAGACTTCCTTTTTGTATGATGCTGGGATTTGGAGTCTGCAGGGCAGGCCATATCAAAAAATCAGGAAGGAGTCATTTCTGTAAAGCAGGGAAGAGCAAGGAGAAGCTGGATCCCACAAGCAGAAGCTGGAACTCAAGAATATGATCTAGAATTCATGTCAGTTCTTGATGTCTCTAGTCTTATAATGTGGGTATCTTCCAGGAGAATCTGACATCTTCCCTCATGGAGCTTAACATACACCTTGCCCAGGAGTCAGAAAATGAAGGAGAAACCAGGTGAAAGTACATACATCGGCAAGCCTGATTGCTGTCCCATGCCAATGCAGTGACTCCATAGATAAGCAAAGTGTAGGAAGACAAAAACATCAATAAGCTTCCAAACAAAGTAACAAAAGCTTGGACCTGGGCCACAGCAATAGTGTAGGGCCCATGTGACCCCTGTCCTAGGTAAGGGATTAATTTTTATTTGCTGGATCATGAGGAAGTGAAGGGAAGGAGGTAGGACTGGGAAGTCTGGGTGGCATGGAGGTATGTAGAGGCTTGGGGCAGTGGTTATTTAGTAATAGAAGTAACCAAACTGCTATGAACCAGCTGCCTATCAGCCTTGAGTCTATGATTGCTATGGTTTGGTTGATTCTCTCATTTCCCTTTTTTTCCTCCCACGTTCATAGAACCAAACTAGTGCACAGAGATATTAAATAGGTGATAAAAGCTTTACCAAATAAGTGGAAGATAAGTGAAAATTTCCTTTGAAAATTTTTGGTCTTGGTTGGAAGATATGGCCTACATATAAGAATCTAGGTGAACTACCCATGTTAGAATGGTCATGCAATGTATGCTCTATACGGAAGTGTGGAGAGAAGCTAAAAATGAAGTGCTTGGATATGGTGAATTTGGTTGTAAGCATCTTAGAATAGTTTTTGGTTAGGCCTCAAAAAGAGGATGTCTTAAGCAGAAATTAGGTGTGATAAAAATCCTGTATCTCAAGGAAACTCTGGCAGCAGTGTTGGATGAATTAGAGTGAGATGAGACCAGAGTCAAAGCAGTTATTTCCAACAAGTCATGGTGAAAATGATCCTAACAAGAGAAAACAATGCCAGGATCTGGAATTGATCCATTCCTGATTCTGGAAACAGTGTATCAGAACCTTCCACCAAACCATGAAAGACGCATAACTTGACTCAACTCCTTTCCATTTCTGAGAGTTTCTGCCCTTGGGGGCCATCATTCTGTCCTCTTTTCTTTACCGTATGATGTAAGATAAAAAGAACTATTACTTGGTAGCCAAGATACTAGCTGGTATGCCTTAATGACTCCCAAAGGATGAGACAAAAAGCTTTCACTGGGTTTTGCCTTAAATATGTAGATATGGGCAAATGCAGTCTTGTCTCAGGATTTCTAACAGTGATTTTCAAAGTCTTTAATGTTCATAAAAATAATATGGGGTGCTAAATTCAAAATGCACAACGCTTGGAGCCTGTCCCTCACGTACTGAATTTTAAACTAGTTGTCTGGGTGGTCTTGGGCAGATTAAAGTTTGAAAACTGCTGTTTAGCTCAAACCATTAGTCACACCCAGAAGGCCCATTGCCTCTGCATCTGCATCAGATTTTGCCCATTCAAGATGTTAGTAAGTTTTATGCCTGAAAAAGAGAACACAACATTTACAATATCAGATATTATTAAATGTCAATAATGCCATTCTTTATCTTTGGAGTATGTTGCAATGTTAATTATATATTTATTATATATTATATATAATATATATTATATATATATACACAATATATTATATATATATACACACACACACTTTTTGTGTGTGTGTATGTGTGTATATATATATATATATGTATATGTATATAATTTTATGATAGCTAATAACTAACATTTCTTAATGTACCAGGCACCACACCAGGAACTTTACATAAAGAAACTAATTTAATCCTCAAAACAACCATTTAGGGCATTTGTCCATCTTCTTGGCCAGTATTTGTACCTTCTTCCTGTGTTTGGAGAACATCCTTTATATGGCAGAGTCTGCCCCCTGCAACTGAAGTTGAAAATGTCAGACACTAGCTCTCCCATCTTGCCTTGATGCTATAGTCCAGGCATAGGGTACACATATTCCACTAATCAGATACACTTGCTCCAGAGTTTGATGCAGAAGCTTGTAATGCAGAAGAGGAGTCCCTTCAAATGCCTTATGGTGAAGGTGTGGGAGTATATTCTTACCATGCTGGATAAAAGCAACTCAATTAGTTTTGTAAGTTGCCTTCATATTAAGGAAATTAATGGTGATAGCTATATTGAAAAGGATAGGTTTCAACTATTTTGGAGAAAAAGCTATTTTCAAAACTCCAGTAGCATCTTTTTGCATTGAATAATTTGTCCAATAATATAAATGACTCTTAATTGAATAGACCTTCCCACAACAAGAAAGCACTTGGTATGAGTTCTAAATTACTCTATCCTCTTAAAAGCAAATTAATTTCTTAATAAAATTCTTACAGTCTCACTTTTTACAATTTCTGGTTGTCCTTCCCCTTTATGTTTATTTTTACTTAATTTTTTTTGTTTTACTTAGGTTTATTTATTTTGAGAGAGAGAGAAAGAGAGGGAGAGAGAGAGAGAAAGAGAGAGAGAGAGAGAGAGAGACTGCTCACAGGCACAAGTGGGGAAGGGGCTGAGAGGGAGAGAGAGAATCCCAGGCAACTCGATCTCACAGATCATGACCTGAGCCGAAATTGAGAGTCATATGCTTAACCAGTTGAGTCACCCAGGCACCCCTGTTCTTTCTCTTTAAACAGTGTGGATTACTAAGATGATGTTCGATTAAAAAAGAGTTTTCTGAGGGGCAGAGGATCTTATCAGTGGTGCCATCCTGTGGCATTTTAGTTAGATCAGAATCCTTTTTTTTTAATAACCTAGTATTCAAGTCTGTAGGCACAAGAGGGGTTGGTAAACCAAAGAGAGATCAAACATTTCAGAGAGACTAAAACCGCATTCAAGCTTAGAATATTTTTCCTGTTCTGATTATTTAGAAAGAACAAGTAGGTAAAAGCAAAAGTGAAAATAAAGCAATGATACATAGGACTTTTAAGACAATGTGATTGATCACATATAATTTTAAATAAAAAGCACCTGTGCAAGAATATAAACCAAAGTCCTCTGAATTCTAAATCTGGTAGCAAAAAGCCCCACCCACATACATTGGCAACAAACAAAAATATGCAGATTTCTTTTGTAGATAACATTATCTTGGGTGTGTTTGGTACTTGGAAGATGGGCTCAGCTTTCTAATTGGCCTTGGTGAGCTGGAGCCTGAAGGCAGTCACAAATCTTCCAAGCTTAGAAGTCCCTAAGGAAGGCTACTGGTAGTTAAAAGACAAAAAAGAAATGGCAGAACAGACCCAATGAGACTACTATGTCTTCAAAAAGCGTAGACCAAATACTGAGATCACAAGTAGTTCTTAAAGTGAGCGATTTTGAAGGAAATAATTTGATTCATATTCCTCAGTGTTTGGATTCTTGTCAGAGTGAAATGTCACCATTGTCTCTTTTGATTGAGGACACATGAAGAAATGGTAAATGAGGCTAGAGGCCTTGGAACCAATGAGTCCTGTTTCTTACATAGCTGAGCCTGGGGTCATTAAAGTCAGAACTGGAATCCTTAGATGGGCCTGGGATTTCTGATCCATTGACAGGCTGCTCCTGTATCAGGAATGGTGGTTTTGAGAACCCAATCTCCCATCATCCTGAACTACTGTTTCTGCAAAGGCTCGAAAACAAATTCTCACTTTCTTTTTTGGAACTCTCTCAAAACCCATGAATAGCTATCATTATTAAGACTGACACACCACTTGAAGCCTCTGGATGAATTGTCTATACATGTTTATAAGAAAGTGGGAATAGGGGTTGTTCAACGTGTGCATCAGGCCAGAGTTAATGTTAAATTTCATATTTATGTTAGTTGAATTTCCTAACATAGTTCTGTGGTTAGAAAGCTTATCTGGTATTTCAAGTATGCTGAGAAAGGGGATATTTCAGTGTTAATATTTCAACAGATTATTTAGGGGAATTTGTGGGAAAAGAACCTATTGATGGGATTATTTCAATAATACTTTAGTTATTCTCAACCTCTAGCCCCTCTCACATCCCTAAAGATTAGGGTGGTGGAACTGAAATTTCTAACTCTCTAATCACATGCTTGGCTCTTTGGCAACCAGCATTATCCGGTGGTTTCCAAAAGTCACCTTATTAACATAAAAAAAGACACTATTGCTCTCAACACTTAGGAAATTCCAAGGGTTTTAGTAGCTCTGTGCCAGAACTGGGACAAAGAACAAATATATATTTCTTACTGTAAATTATAGTATCACACCAACTCAGGTTGCTACAACTGATATAAATCAGCTGATTGCATATAGATCTCTTTCTTATGTTTCCATATATCCAAATATCCAGATGTCTCTTAGATATTTCCTTTTGGTGCTGCACAGACAACACATCTCACTATACACAAATTGAATTAATTATGTTTTCCTTCATCTAGTCCAGAACATATTTACTCTGTTAACAGGACTATAATCAACCAGATACTTAGGTTAGAAGCCTAGAAATCGTTCCTGAATCATTTCTTAACCTCCCTTCTCACCTGCAGTCATATGCAGTCAGGCCCTATGTCTTATTCGTTGTACACCTTAAATAACTCTAGTATCTATCTCATCTCCATTCTCCCTGCCATTGTCTTCCTTTAGGCTTTAATCATTTATCATTTCAAACACCGTAAAATTCTTTTTAATAGTCTCTTGCCCATCAGGCTTACCCTTTCTGTCTGTTACCACTTGAGTGATCTTCCAATAATATAAATTTGATTAGATCATCCTCTTCTTTATAGTTTTTCATTGCCTCCTATGACCTTCAGGATAAAATCTAAGTCTTTTTCCTACCTTGATATGGCCTTTGTCCATCTGTCCTGCCCAGTTTTTTTCTTACTGTTCATTAATTCATCCTGTGCTCTAGTATCGCTAACCCATGTGCAGATAGTTCCCTCCAAGTCATGTCTTCTTTCTTGTTTTTGTTTTTCATGTTTTTTTGTTTATTTGGATTTTTTTTGCACATTTATTTATTTTTATTTTAATTCCACTATAGTTAACAGACAGTGTTATTTTAGCTTCAGGTGTACAACATAGTGATTCCACAATTCTGTACGTTACTCAGTGCTCAAAGTCATGTCTTCTTAACCCTCAGTGCCTTTTATATGCAGTCCTCTATCCTCCTAGAATGTCCTACCTGAGCTTCCTCACCTTGCTGAATCCTTTTCATCATATAAAAACTCAACCTACATATCCTTCCTGAGAAGATCTCCCCAACCCACCCAGTGTGGTAAGTATTTTCACGTGCTTCCAAGTACTCTCCTGCCTTACACAGCAGCAGAGCACTTACATTCGTTGTTGCGTTCATCAGTCTTCTTCACTAAACTGGTATCTACTGTATTACTGATCAGAAACAGTGCTTGGTGTATTACAGTTACTAAAGATAGATTTATTGAATGAATGGATAAAAAATTAATGAAATAAAGCACATAATGAAAAGAAATATAGAAAACTGAGTTGAAATTTATTAATGAATGTATGATTTTTAGTTGTTTCTTAAAATCTGAGCCTGGTTATGCAATGTTTTTGCTGTCTATACAGTGAAGTAGAATTCTCAACTGTGAGGGTTAAAACTCAGGATTATAATTCTTCATAATTTTTTTAAACACAAAATTTCTTTTAATGAAAACAGATTTTAAAAATCTGGTAGATTTTTATCCCTCAGTGTGGCTTAAATATGTCATGAGATTAAGGCAGATCATCCCAAGAGGTCAAGTTTTGGGAAATCCTTAAAATACAAAAACCATAAAAGCAAAATTTCATAATAAAATCTCTGTTCTCTTCCATATTCCTAGTTTTGGATAAAATAAAATTTTATGGCTCAGATTTTTATTTTTTAAGTTTGGATCATTCAACTTAGCCAAGTATAGGACAGCCAAATGCTTTATTAGTTGTAAAATTTTGCTCTGATGAAGAGTTTTAAGCCACTGGGGCATTCCCTTTTGTGGGTGTTTGATTATCTTGAAATCTTCTTACCCTGGCAGAATGGGTTTTACTATTTCACAATGAAAGTGTTCAGAATGATCCTCTGCCAAATGTGCCATGTTGGCGTGTGGAGTACTTTGAGCTGAAGTCAGTCAAAGTCCAAAATACTCAGGAAGAGCTTTTACTTGCCCCTGAACTGCCTAACCAGATTTAGAGAGGGGGTCTGGTTTAGGAAGAGAACTATCACCAGAGGTAACTACAAAGAATATGAACTGGGTATGGTAAGCAGAGGAAGTTCTGCAGGACCTAGTGATAAACTTCCTCTCAGTGTCACATTGTCTCTTTATGGCAGGGGCAAACATTTGTTTACTCAACATTTGCTCTTCCCGTAACTGTCTTCCTCCCCTTTGAAGTCTCAAACCCTATTCCCTTCTCCATATCTCAGGTGGTATATAAGCCTCAATTGCCTGACTGCCTGTGGGTGTCATATTTCATGAACCTCCAGAATGTATGTAATGAAATTTGGTTTCTCCTGTTAATCTGTCTTATGTTATTTTAATTCATAAAAGTCAAAAGAATCTAGAAGGGTAAAGAAAAAAGTTTTACTGCCCAACAAAAGTAAAGTCTATTATCCTTTATAATAAACTCATGCTGTTTTCTGCTTATTGTGTTCATTTTTTTTTCTTACTTTTCTAGTTTGGTATAAACTTAGATTGTTTTTTTTTTTTTTTTTTTTTTTTTTTTTTTTCAACGTTTATTTATTTTTGGGACAGAGAGAGACAGAGCATGAACGGGGGAGGGGCAGAGAGAGAGGGAGACACAGAATCGGAAACAGGCTCCAGGCTCTGAGCCATCAGCCCAGAGCCCGACACGGGGCTCGAACTCAACGGACCGCGAGATCGTGACCTGGCTGAAGTCGGACGCTTAACCGACTGTGCCACCCAGGCGCCCCTAAACTTAGATTGTTTTTGAGACTGTTTTTATTTCTAATGTGAGCATTTAATAGTATAAATGTTTTAGCTGTATCACACAAATTTTGATATATTTGTTTTCATTTTATTCACTCCAAAACATTTTCTAATTACTTTGAGGCTTACTTTTATCCATGAGTCATTTAGAAAATTAAAAAATTTTCATATATATGGGGCATTTTCTAAATATATTTTTAATATTTATTTTAATTTCTTTTGTTCAGCCAAATATATATACAAAATGATACATATTTTGAATTATTAAAATAATTTTTATTTAAAAAAATGTTTCTTTAAAAATTTTTAAGGTTTTATTCATTCATATATTCATTCATTCATGCATTTATTTATTTCCCTTTTTATAGTGCCAGAATGTTGCTGATGTTAAATATCTAGTTGTAATAGAAAATAATGTGTATTTTGTTGTCATTAGATAGAATGTTTTATAAATACCAAGTAGATCAAGGTGATTGATACTGTTGTTCAGGTTTTCTATATCCTCTTTGACTTTTGGTCTATTTTTTCTAATAATCAGAGACAAAGTAGTGCTAATATTTCTAATTATAATTGTGGAGTTTTCATTTTCTGTTATTCTTTCTGTTGGTTTTTATTTCATGTAGTTTGAAGCTCCATTTTAAGGTCAGATTTGTGGTATTCTCGAATTTTGATTTGATACTTTTTATAGTTTTTCTCTGAAGAAAGTTTCTATTTTTTTTTTTTTTTTTAGATTGCAGTAGTATTTAACATTACTGTAATGACCATGGTTGTAATGGCTGTTTTAAAATGTTTTTCTGATAGTCTGAACATTTTGTGTCATCTTGGTATTGGCATCTATTAATTTTACTTTCCCTGGAGAGTTGGTCATATTTTTATGATTCTTTGTATGTTAGATAATTTTGCATTCTATGTGTACATTTTGAATAATATGTTGTGAGACTTTGGTCCATTAACATACTCTGGAGAGACTATTGATCTTTTATATGGTAGGTGACTCTTCCCTTTAGGTTTGAATTTTAAGTTTTATCTCTCCTTTGTGGATGATGGTGTCAATGTGTGTTTAGTTTTCAAAGTTTTTGTTATACTGTTTGGATCTAGAAGTACTAGAGCAATGTCCTCAAGGAAATAAGTGCTCCCCAATAATTTTATACTGGACAAACTCTTGTTTCAATATAAAGACAATAGAAAATATTTTAATCTTACAAAAGAAAAAAAGGGGGGGGCACGCCTGAGTGGCTCAGTAAACTCAGCGTCTGACCCAATTTCAGCTCAGGTCTTGATCTCACAACTTAAGGTCAACTGTGATATCGGGACCCACATGGCGCTCCTGAGCTTGGAGCCTGCTTGGGATTCTCTTCCTCCTCTCTCTTTCTGCCCCTCCCCTGTTCACTTTCTCTCTCTCTCTCTCTCTGTCAAAATAAATAAATAAACATTAAAAAAAAAAAGGAAACAACCTAGATAATATCAATGTCTATTCCCTAAGTATAGAAAATACTTAAGGACTTAAAAACGCTCACAAAACAGGCCACAAAGAAAAACTTACTAAACTCAAAAAGGGATCAATAGAAGAGATGACATTCAATAGTCACATTGCAATAAAATTAGAACTTAAGAACAAAGTTACAAAACAAAAGTTCTTTTTGTTGTAGAAAATAAAAGAATTCTCTTGTAACCCTTAAGTTAAAAGGCAAGACAAAAATGTATGGAGAATAATTATAATTTACACATTGCAAAACAGTATTCAAAAGAAATTTTATGCACTTTAATGCTAATATTAATAAAATAAAAAAATAAAATAACAAAAAGATTATGTGACTCAAGAAATGTGAATATGACCAATAAAATGAGAGCAAAACAGTGATGGAGATAAAAGTAGTAAAAACAGAAGAAGTAACAGGTAAAGTCAAAAGCTGTCTTCTTTAAAAAAAATTTTTTTTTTTTAGTGTTTACTTTGAGAGACAGAGAGAGCTGAGCATGAACAGGAGGAGCAGAGAGAGAGGGGAGACACAGGATCCGAAGCAGGCTCCAGGGTCTGAGCTGTCAGCACAGAGCCCAAAACAGGGCTCGAACCCGTGAACCGTGAAATTATGACCTGAGCCAAAGCTGGAGGCTTTTAATCAACTGAGCCACCCAGGCTCCCCAAAGCTGTCTTCTTTTTAAATTTATTTTTTAATTAAAAAAATTTTAATTTCAGTACAATTAATATAGAGTGTTATATTAGTTTCAGGTGTAGAATATGGTGATTCAGCAGTTCCATATATTACTTGATGCTCATCAAGATAAGTGTGCTCTTAATCCTCTTCACCTATTTCATCCATTCTTCCACCCACCTCCCCTCTGGTAACCCATCAGTTTGTTCTCTATAGTTGAGAGCCTGTATTTTTGGTTTATCTTTCTTTTTTTCCTTTGTTTATTTTGTTTCTTAAATTCCACATATGAGTGAAATCATGGTATTTGTCTTTCTCTGATTGGCTTATTTTGCTTAGCATTGTAGTCTTTAGATCCATGTATGTTACTGCAACTCGTGTACTACTGGTGGGAATACAATCTTGTGCAGACACTGTGGAAGACAGTATGGAGCCACCCAGGTGCCCCTCTATTTTTAATTTTTTGGGGAACCTCCATACTGTCTTCCACAGTGGCTACACAAGATTGTATTCCCACCAATAGCACACAAGGATTACATCCATACAACACTCATTGTTTTTTGAATTTTTGGTAAATTTACCCATTCTGACAGATGTGAGGTGGTATCTCATTGTGGTATTGGTTTGCATTTCCCTGATGATCACTGATGATGAGCATCTTTTCACGTGTCTGTTGTAGACAGCCACATATCTGGATGTCTTCTTTGGAGAAATGTCTGTTCATGTCTTCTGCCCATTTTTTAAATTGGATTATTTGCTTTTTGGTGTTGAGTTGTATAAATTCTTTATATATTTTGGGTTGTAACCCTTTATCAGATACATCATTTGCAAATGTCTTTTCCCATTCAGTAGGTTGCTTTTTAATTTTGTCGATTATATCCTTTGCTGTGCAGAAGCATTTTTATTTTGATGTAGTCCCAGTAGTTGATTTTTGCTTTGTTTCCCTTGCCTCACACTACATGTCTAGAAAGGTGTTGCTGTGACCAGTGTGGGAGAAATTACTGCCTGTGCTCCCGTCGAGGATTTTTATGGTTTCAGGTGTCACATTTAGGTCCTTAATCCATTTGAGTTTATTTTTGTGTATGGTGTAAGAAAGTGGTCCATTTTCATTCTTTTGCATGTTGCTGTCCAGTTTTCCCAGCACCATTTATTGAAGATACCGTGTCCCATTAGATATTTTTTCCATATTTGTCAAAGATTGACCATATAATTTTGGGTTTGTTTCTGGGCTTTGTATTCTGTTCTGTTGATATATGTGTCTATTTTTGTGCCAGTACCATACTGTTTTGATGACTACAGCTTTGTAATATAACTTGAAGTCTAGAACTGTGATACCTCCAGTTTTGTTTTTCTTTTTCAAGATTGCTGTGGTCATTCAGGGTTATTTTTATGGTTCTGCACAAATTTTAGGATTGTTTGTTCTAGTTCTGTGAAAAATGCCATTTGTATTTTGATAGAGATTGTGTTAAATCTGTAGACTTCTTTGAGTAGTATAGACATTTTAACAATATTTGTTCTTTCAACCCATGAACATAGGATATGTTTCCATTTCTTTGCCTCATCTTGAATTTCTTTCATCAGTGTTTTATAGTTTTCAGAGTACAGCTCTTTTACCTCTTTGGATAGGTGTTTATTCCTAGGTATTTTATTATTTTTGGTGCAATTGTAAATGGGATTGTTTTCTTAATTTCTCTTTCTGCTGCTTCATTATTAGTGTGTAGAAATGCAATATATTTCCATGTATTGATGTTGCATCCTACAATCTTACTGAATTCATTTATCTGTTTCAGTAGATTTTTGGTGGAGTCTTTCAGGTTTTCTGTGTATAGTATCATGTCATCTGCAAATAGTGAAAGTTTTACTTCTTCCTTACCAGTTTGGGTGCCTTTCCTCCCCTTTTTGTTGTCTAATTGCTGTGGCTAGGACTTCTAGTCCTAACCTTAGGGGAAAAACGCTCTCAGTTTTTCTCCATTGATTATGATGTTTGCTGTGGGTTTTCATATAAGGCCTTTATTATGCTGAGGTATATTCCCTCTAGACCTACTTTGTTGAGGGTTTTGATCATGAATAGATGTTGTATTTTGTCAAATGTTTTTTCTGCATCTATTGAAATGATCATAGGGTTTTTGCTCCTTGTAAGACCTTATGAAATTTGGCCTCTCTTGCTTTCAAAGTCAAATGTTCTCCATTCCGGTTCTCTGGTATGATAGTCTGTTTCACTCCCCTCCTCTGCCATTTTGCTCTGCACCATGTCTCTGCCCTTCTTATTACCCTTTTGATGTGGCCCTTCTCTACTTGTAGTTGTGGAGTTTGTTCTGCCAATCTGCCAGTCATTTTCTGGGGTATTTATGCTGATTATTTCTGTTTGTGGGAGGAGGATGTGAGCTTAGGGTCCTCTTACTTTGCCATCTTCTCAGGCTCCTCTCTTGATCAAAAGCTATCTCTTAACAATAGCCAAATCACTGGTTAACCATGATAAAGGGAGAAAACTTTAATATACATATACAGATATATACACAGAGATACAAACAGAAATTAATATTAGAAACTAAAGAAATGAAATAAACCACAGTAAATTTATTTGACTATGTCATCAATTCAACTACCCATGGAATATTTAGAAAAATTGATTTGTAAATAGATATTAATAAATATCTGTTATATATTGATAAATTTAATTAATAGATATTAATAAATTTAAAATCTTGAAATATTATAGAAAACATTTTCTGATCTTAAAACAATTAAGTAGGAATTCTTCACAACATCAAAAAATACATACTAGATACAACTGCCTGCAAATGAAACACATATTTCTTAAATAATTCCTAGAAGGAAGGGAAAATTAAAATTAAAATTAAAAAAAGTATATAAAATAATGTCATTTAAATCTGTGAACACAAATAGGATTATAGTCAAAACAATTCAGGAAAAAGTCAATGCTCTTAGAAGAAAATTAAAGAAATGTTAAGTTATCTGAAAGCTTGCTCTTTCAAAGAGAAAACAAATTGGGACATAAAGAGAATACAGGAATATACAAAACAAATAAAAGAAAATCACAGTTACTTAATCCAATTATTCATTCAGAGTCTACCTTGTATTTACATGGACTGATCTCTCAAGAAAGTCTATTATGTAGGATTCTGGGAAGATGGCGGCGTAGGAGGACGCTGGGCTCACCACGCGTCCTGCTGATCACTTAGATTCCACCTACACCTGCCTAAATAACCCAGAAAACCGCCAGAGGATTAGCAGAACAGAGTCACCGGACCCAAGTGCAGACGAGAGGCCCACGGAAGAGGGTAGGAAGGGCGGCGAGGCGGTGCGCGCTCCACGGACTGGCGGGAGGGAGCCGGGGCGGAGGGGCGGCTCGCCGGCCAAGCGGAGCCCCCGAGTCCGGCTTGCAAAAGCGGAGGGGCCTGACGGACTGTGTTCAGACAGCAAGCGCGACTTAGCAAGCGCGACTTAGCGTCTGGGAGGTCATAAGTTAACAGCTCTGCTCGGAAAGCGGGAAGGCTGGAGGACAAAGGGAGGGTGAGCTGCGGAGCCCCCGGACGACAGAGCTCAGTTTGGCGGGGAACAAAGGCGCTAGCCAGCGCCATCTCCCCCGCCCATCCCCCAGCCAAAATCCCAAAGGGAACCGGCTCCGGCCAGGGAAATTGCTCGCTCCGCGCGAACACCCAACTCTGTGCTTCTGCGGAGCCAAACCTCCGGCAGCGATTTGACTCCCTCCGGCTGCCACAGGGCCCCTCCTGAAGTGGATCACCTAAGGAGAAGCGAGCTAAGCCTGCCCCCCCTCCCGCCGTGCACCTTGCCTTCCCACCCCAGCTAATACGCCAGATCCCCAGCATCACAAGCCTGGCAGTGTGCAAGTAGCCCAGACGGGCCACGCCACCCCACAGTGAATCCCGCCCCTAGGAGAGGGGAAGAGAAGGCACACACCAGTCTGACTGTGGCCCCAGCGGTGGGCTGGGGGCAGACACCAGGTCGGACTGTGGCCCCGCCCACCAACTCCAGTTATACACCACAGCACAGGGGAAGTGCCCTGCAGGCCCTCACCACACCAGGGACTATCCAAAATGACCAAGCGGAAGAATTCCCCTCAGAAGAATCTCCAGGAAATAACAACAGCTAATGAGCTGATCAAAAAGGATTTAAATAATATAACAGAAAGTGAATTTAGAATAATAGTCATAAAATTAATCGCTGGGCTGGAAAACAGCATACAGGACAGCAGAGAATCTCTTGCTACAGACATCAGGGGACTAAGGAACAGTCATGAGGAGCTGAAAAACGCTTTAAAGGAAATGGAAAACAAAATGCAAACCACCACGGCTCGGATGGAAGAGGCAGAGGAGAGAATAGGTGAACTAGAAGATAAAGTTATGGAAAAAGAGGAAGCTGAGAAAAAAGAGAGATAAAAAAATCCAGGAGTATGAGGGGAAAATTAGAGAACTAAGTGATACACTAAAAAGAAATAATATACGCATAATTGGTATCCCAGAGGAGGAAGAGAGAGGGAAAGGTGCTGAAGGGGTACTTGAAGAAATAATAGCTGAGAACTTCCCTGAACTGGGGAAGGAAAAAGGCATTGAAATCCAAGAGGCACAGAGAACTCCCTTCAGACGTAACTTGAATCGATCTTCTGCACGACATATCATAGTGAAACTGGCAAAATACAAGGATAAAGAGAAAATTCTGAAAGCAGCAAGGGGTAAACGTGCCCTCACATATAAAGGGAGACCTATAAGACTCGTGACTGATCTCTCTTTTGAAACTTGGCAGGCCAGAAAGAATTGGCACAAGATTTTCAGGGTGCTAGATAGCAAAAATATGCAGCCGAGAATCCTTTATCCAGCAAGTCTGTCATTTAGAATAGAAGGAGAGATAAAGGTCTTCCCAAACAAACAAAAACTGAAGGAATTTGTCACCACTAAACCAGCCCTACAAGAGATCCTAAGGGGGACCCTGTGAGACAAAGTACCAGAGACATCACTACAAGCATAAAACATACAGACATCACAATGACTCTAAACCCGTATCTTTCTATAATAACACTGAATGTAAACGGATTAAATGCGCCAACCAAAAGACATAGGGTATCAGAATGGATAAAAAAACAAGACCCATCTATTTGCTGTCTACAAGAGACTCATTTTAGACCTGAGGACACCTTTAGATTCAGAGTGAGGGGATGGAGAACTATTTATCATGCTACTGGAAGCCAGAAGAAAGCTGGAGTAGCCATACTTATATCAGACAAACTAGACTTTAAATTAAAGGCTGTAACAAGAGATGAAGAAGGACATTATATAATAGTTACAGGGTCTATCCATCAGGAAGAGCTAACAATTATAAATGTCTATGCGCCGAATACCGGAGCCCCCAAATATATAAAACAATTACTCATAAACAGAAGCAACCTTATTGATAAGAATGTGGTAATTGCAGGGGACTTTAACACCCCACTTACAGAAATGGATAGATCATCTAGACACACAGTCAATAAAGAAACAAGGGCCCTGAATGAGACACTGGATCAGATGGACTTGACAGATATATTTAGAACTCTGCATCCCAAAGCAACAGAATATACTTTCTTCTCGAGTGCACATGGAACATTCTCCAAGATAGATCATATACTGGGTCACAAAACAGCCCTTCATAAGTTTACAAGAATTGAAATTATACCATGCATACTTTCAGACCACAATGCTATGAAGCTTGAAATCAACCACAGGAAAAAGTCTGGAAAACCTCCAAAAGCATGGAGGTTAAAGAACACCCTACTAACGAATGAGTGGGTCAACCAGGCAATTAGAGAAGAAATCAAAAAATATATGGAAACAAATGAAAATGAAAATACAACAATCCAAACGCTTTGGGACGCAGCGAAGGCAGTCCTGAGAGGAAAATACATTGCAATCCAGGCCTATCTCAAGAAACAAGAAAAATCCCAAATACAAAATCTAACAGCACACCTAAAGGAAATAGAAGCAGAACAGCAAAGGCAGCCTAAACCCAGCAGAAGAAGAGAAATAATAAAGATCAGAGCAGAAATAAACAATATAGAATCTAAAAAAACTGTAGAGCAGATCAACGAAACCAAGAGTTGGTTTTTGAAAAAATAAACAAAATTGACAAACCTCTAGCCAGGCTTCTCAAAAAGAAAAGGGAGATGACCCAAATAGATAAAATCATGAATGAAAATGGAATTATTACAACCAATCCCTCAGAGATACAAACAATTATCAGGGAATACTATGAAAAATTATATGCCAACAAATTGGACAACCTGGAAGAAATGGACACATTCCTGAACACCCACACTCTTCCAAAACTCAATCAGGAGGAAAGAGAAAGCTTGAACAGACCCATAACCAGCGAAGAAATTGAATCGGTTATCAAAAATCTCCCAACAAATAAGAGTCCAGGACCAGATGGCTTCCCAGGGGAGTTCTACCAGACGTTTAAAGCAGAGATAATACCTATCCTTCTCAAGCTATTCCAAGAAATAGAAAGGGAAGGAAAACTTCCAGACTCATTCTATGAAGCCAGTATTACTTTGATTCCTAAACCAGACAGAGACCCAGTAAAAAAAGAGAACTACAGGCCAATATCCCTGATGAATATGGATGCAAAAATTCTCAATAAGATACTAGCAAATCGAATTCAACAGCATATAAAAAGAATTATTCACCATGATCAAGTGGGATTCATTCCTGGGATGCAGGGCTGGTTCAACATTCGCAAATCAATCAACGTGATACATCACATTAACAAAAAAAAAGAGAAGAACCATATGATCCTGTCAATCGATGCAGAAAAGGCCTTTGACAAAATCCAGCACCCTTTCTTAATAAAAACCCTTGAGAAAGTCGGGATAGAAGGAACATACTTAAAGATCATAAAAGCCATTTATGAAAAGCCCACAGCTAACATCATCCTCAACGGGGAAAAACTGAGAGCTTTTTCCCTGAGATCAGGAACACGACAGGGATGCCCACTCTCACCGTTGTTGTTTAACATAGTGCTGGAAGTTCTAGCATCAGCAATCAGACAATAAAAGGAAATCAAAGGCATCAAAATTGGCAAAGATGAAGTCAAGCTTTCGCTTTTTGCAGATGACATGATATTATACATGGAAAATCCGATAGACTCCACCAAAAGTCTGCTAGAACTGATACATGAATTCAGCAAAGTTGCAGGATACAAAATCAATGTCCAGAAATCAGTTGCATTCTTATACACTAACAATGAAGCAACAGAAAGACAAATAAAGAAACTGATCCCATTTACAATTGCACCAAGAAGCATAAAATACCTAGGAATAAATCTAACCAAAGATGTAAAGGATCTGTATGCTGAAAACTATAGAAAGCTTATGAAGGCAATTGAAGAAGATTTAAAGAAATGGAAAGACATTCCCTGCTCATGGATTGGAAAAATAAATATTGTCAAAATGTCAATACTACCCAAAGCTATCTACACATTCAATGCAATCCCAATCAAAATTGCACCAGCATTCTTCTCGAAACTAGAACAAGCAATCCTAAAATTCATATGGAACCACAAAAGGCCCCGAATAGCCAAAGGAATTTTGAAGAAGAAGACCAAAGCAGGAGGCATCACAATCCCAGACTTTAGCCTCTACTACAAAGCTGTCATCATCAAGACAGCATGGTATTGGCACAAAAACAGACACACAGACCAATGGAATAGAATAGAAACCCCAGAACTAGACCCACAAACATATGGCCAACTCATCTTTGACAAAGCAGGAAAGAACATCCAATGGAAAAAAGACAGCCTCTTTAACAAATGGTGCTGGGAGAACTGGACAGCAACATGCAGAAGGTTGAAACTAGACCACTTTCTCACACCATTTACAAAAATAAACTCAAAATGGATAAAGGACCTAAATGTGAGACAGGAAACCATCAGAACCTTAGAGGAGAAAGCAGGAAAAGACCTCTCTGACCTCAGCCGTAGCAATCTCTTACTCGACACATCCCCAAAGGCAAGGGAATTAAAAGCAAAAGTGAATTACTGGGACCTTATGAAGATAAAAAGCTTCTGCACAGCAAAGGAAACAACCAACAAAACTAAAAGGCAACCAACGGAATGGGAAAAGATATTTGCAAATGACATATCGGACAAAGGGCTAGTATCTAAAATCTATAAAGAGCTCACCAAACTCCACACCCGAAAAACAAATAACCCAGTGAAGAAATGGGCAGAAAACATGAATAGACACTTCTCTAAAGAAGACATCCAGATGGCCAACAGGCACATGAAAAGATGTTCAGCGTCGCTCCTTATCAGGGAAATACAAATCAAAACCACACTCAGGTATCACCTCACGCCAGTCAGAGTGGCCAAAATGAACAAATCAGGAGACTATAGATGCTGGAGAGGATGTGGAGAAACGGGAACCCTCTTGCACTGTTGGTGGGAATGCAAATTGGTGCAGCCGCTCTGGAAAGCAGTGTGGAGGTTCCTCAGAAAATTAAAAATAGACCTACCCTATGACCCAGCAATAGCACTGCTAGGAATCTACCCAAGGGATACAGGAGTACTGATGCATAGGGGCACTTGTACCCCAATGTTCATAGCAGCACTCTCAACAATAGCCAAATTATGGAAAGAGCCTAAATGTCCATCAACTGATGAATGGATAAAGAAATTGTGGTTTATATACACAATGGAATACTACGTGGCAATGAGAAAAAATGAAATATGGCCTTTTGTAGCAACGTGGATGGAACTGGAGAGTGTGATGCTAAGTGAAATAAGCCATACAGAGAAAGACAGATACCATATGGTTTCACTCTTATGTGGATCCTGAGAAACTTAACAGGAACCCATGGGGGAGGGGAAGGAAAAAAAAAAAAAAAAAAAAAGGACGTTAGAGTGGGAGAGAGCCAAAGCATAAGAGACTGTTAAAAACTGAGAACAAACTGAGGGTTGATGAGGGGTGGGAGGGAGGGGCGGGTGGGTGATGGGTATTGAGGAGGGCACCTTTTGGGATGAGCACTGGGTGTTGTATGGAAACCAATTTGTCAATAAACTTCATATAAAAAAAAAAAAAAAAAAAGAAGCTTACACAAAGCAATTTGAAAGAAAAAAAAAAAAAAAAAAAAAAATCTATTATGTGGGACTTTATAAAATCAGGAAAAAAAGCAAAGAAATGAAAGAAAAACTGTGGGAATAAGGAAGGAAGGAAGGAAGATATTGTTGAGAATTTTTTAATTTACTAACATAAAATTGATGAAGGTAGAGATTTTTGTGGGTTTTGTCCACTGTAGTGTTTCTAGGTTGCAGTACATACTAAATAAATATTTGTTGAATGAATAAGCAATATAGTTTACTATACATAATAAAAGTTCTAAAGGCTATACAGTAGATGCTGATATCAGTCTCTAGTTCCTTCTCTTTGAAAAGCTGATAACTATCCCTAACCAGGTCCTCTAAGAGCAGTGAGAGAGTGAGGTTCTCTGCCTGTTTCCATCTAATGATGTCATATTCAGTGCTTCTTAACCAGTTACCTGGGTGTAGAGAATTAGAATCTCTAAAGCTGGTGCCCGAGCATTTAAATGAAAAAAGTTGCCAGACTGAGTTTTTTTTTTAAAATGTTTGTTTATTATTTATTTATTTATTTACTGTGTGTGTGTGTGTGTGTGTGTGTGTGTGTGTGTGAGAGAGAGAGAGAGAGAGAGAGAGAATCCTAAGCAGGCTCCAAACTATCAACATGGAACCCAATGCGGGGCTTGATCTCACAAACCGCGATATCAGGACCTGAACAGAAATTGAGAATTGGACACTCAACTGACTGAACCACCTAGACACCCCTGGAGTGATTTTTATGAGCACTAGAATTTGAGAATCATTGCTGTGTTGAAATAGTTCTTAAAATAGTCATGAAGTATTTCTTCTACCTTGCCTACCAGATATGCGGTAGAATTGCCCTTCTTGGCTTCAAATGTTTAGGTTAGACCATGTGACCAATTTAGCTAATGTAGTGATTCTCAACCAAGGGCAATTTGGTGCACACTCTCTTTCCCAATCCTGAGTACATTTGGCAATATCTGAAGACCTTTTTGGTTGGCACACTTAGGTCCAGGGAGGTGCTACTGGTACTAATGGGTAGAGGTCAGGGATACTGCTAAGCAACCTAAAATGCAATATGAAAAATTATCTGGCCCAAATGTCAACAGTGCCAAGGTTGAGAAATTCTACCCTAATGATGGGAGCTGAAGTGATATGTGTCCTTTTAGGCCCATGTGTTAAATTGGTGAGGAAACTTGCAGGCCAATGTTCTGAACAATGTCATTTAAATGACTGTGATCTTTGTGTAGGTGTAATAATATCAGAGAATAGAAATTTCTACATTCTCTGGGCCAAACATAGAGGCATAGCAATGATGTGAAGTTTTTATGGTGACTGAGCTCTGTAGGCAAATCCTTTATCTTGATTTTGTAGGGTTCTTAGATGGACTCCTTGTCTGATTAGTAGTCTTTGTATTAAAGTAGAATGTGGATATTTTCTCTGTTTTAAAATCTTTATTATTGGGGTGCCTGGGTGGCTCAGTCGGTTAAACGTCCGACTTCAGCTCAGGTCATGATCTTGCAGTCCGTGAGTTCGAGCCCCGCATTGGGCTCTGTGCTGACAGCTCAGAGCCTGGAGCCTGTTTCAGATTCTGTGTCTCCCTCTCTCTGACCCTCCCCCATTCATGCTCTGTCTCTCTCTGTCTCAAAAATAAATAAACATTAAAAAAATTAAAAAAAAAATAAAATAAAATCTTTATTATCTTTGTGTGGTATGGTATAAGACTTTACTTATGTAATGTGTTTTGGAATTATTCTTTGTTTGACCAAATGAGATTAGGCATTAATTTGCTGAGTAAGGGGAAGTATCCAGGTTTAGAGCCTTAGAGAAGGGCATTTAGTGCTGAGGTAAACTTGTAGAAGGATAACATGGTCCATTGTGACATATCAGTGGTAAAGTGCACTAGTCACTGTGTTGTGGCCTCTTGATGGTCTCAGGTGTAGCTTAATTTCGCCCCTTGGAGATTCTGAGAACAAAAATGTCACATCTGTATTTCGTAAGTTGATTGATACTGAAAATTTGTATATCTGTGTAACTATTTTAACTGTGATTTATGCCAAAGCATTAAACTACTTATGGAATGTTTTGGCAGAAATTCGATACTATAAATCTTACAAAAATAAAACATGCACCATTTTTTAAATTTGAGCTACTTCTTTTTTACTATTTATTACGTCTATTTATGACTTCCAAAGTTTGAATATTACAGAGTATGGAACCAAATTTACAATGTAATAAATAAAATTAAAGCTTAAAATCTAAGAATATTATTTTATAATCATACTTCAAAGAGTGTTTTTTTTTCTATATTTTAAGAGAAGTCTGAACTTCAATTATGATTTCAACTTAATTTCATCAGGCAAATTTAAAAGAAAAAAATGTGGAGCTAATTTATCTCTTTCTGTGTGGGGGAAAAAGAAAACTGATGCAAGAGGGCAGATGGCTTAAGGATTATGGACAAGGTAAGAGGTCAGAAAGAAGTACCTTGCAAAAAAGAGAGACATTCTGCCAATTCTTAGTTGCAATCTCACTTTCATCTTTTTATCTCCAATAGCACTTTTTCTACAATATATTTTTTCTACATGTATTTGAATCTTTGGTGACAGCTGAACAGTCAGTGTAATGAAAGTTTGTGCATTGTTTTGTGTTCCTAAAAATAGATTAATATTACTTTTTTATCCTAATGTATGACATTGAATGCTAATGTCACGTATGTCTGTGTTTCACCAACAAATTATTGTGGATGAGACATGAGCCATTTTAGAGCTCAACAAATCTCCAAATCTTGAGCTTGGTGAATAGTAGGTTGGGTTAGATGCAAAGTCAAGACCTGGAGGATTAGGCACTGATGAGGGAGAGTAGGCAATGAATGGTAAAGAACATTGGTAGAAATATGTGTACATATATGTATGTATATATACACATTACCTGTGTATATATACACACATATAAACGTGTATATAAAATGAAACAAAGAAAATGATATAACAGACTTTTTAAAAGAGGAAATTATAGATATGCAATGACCATATTAGATACCACTGAATTTGTAAAACAACTTTTTCGTGTGGTTACATAAAAAGTCATTATCAGGTTTCTGTGACATTAATAGGTAGCTTGATTCTTCTCTTTTTGAAGCTCCATATCTTCATTATAATTGCATTAATTCCAATTTTAAATAAGTTGACAAATGTAAAATAGAGGAATATTCATGATATAGCCTCCTCACCCCCAAATATGTACATGATATTTCTATATTGTTCTATTAGAACCAGTATTTTCCCATAAATAGAAATATGCTATGAATTAAGATTTTTGTGCCACACAATGGAAACTCCCACTGGATATTCAAGATCAGTGGAGACGATGCTTATATTTCAAATTTTACTTTAGCCTTGTACCCATATGAAATTGCAAGGACATTTAGGGGATGTCAAAGACAAAGTAAGGAAAGTAAAATAATGGTAACTTCTCTAAAGCTGTGAATAAAAAGCACCCTGCATTATGTGGTAGAAAAATAACAAGACATTTTAATTTTAAAACTCAACTTTGAAAGTTGGAGAAATTAAAGTTTAGGGAATGAAAGTGTAATTTTCCTCTTCCGTTATTTAAAATGTGTTAAGCAATGAATAAAAAATAAAAGCAAGGTTATCATAAACTTCAGAAATAAGAAAGGTGAAATTAAACTGCAGGCAAACGTTGCAACTGAATAATAGAAGTAAGAAGGCAGGCCTCTGCCTGAAAGTCAGTGCTGTTCCTCTACTCCAAACTGCTGAAATTGGAGACTTAGAAGCAAGATACTCCCCAGGGAAGCTGGTCCAGTGTGAGAAACAAGCAATTTAAATGTGATTATTTAAACTGGATTCAAATTATCTGAAGCTATAATTGTATGTCAGAAGTGTTGTTATCTCTGTTGTGCAAAGAAAACAAAAATGTCTTTTAGGGGGAAACAGGCACTGCCCTTCTTTTCCAGTAGTAGTGATGATAAAAGGTAAATTATGCCCACATTCTCATATGCTGTCAATTTATGAGATGATCATTCATGGTTAGTGAAAGTGCTAAGGCTCTGGGACACAACATCATTCTTTTATGGGAAGAAGACTGAACCAGAGTCTGGCTGCCATGATGATATAACTAGCAGGTGATAAATTTTGTGGAAGGGCCATGAATTCTTCTTTTTTTCTCTCTCTTTTCTGACTCCCTGTTCAGTAGTATATACAGAGTAAATAATTGTTTAATATCTGTTTAATAAATGCAAAAAAAGTTTGGATAGTCATAGAGAAACGCCTAGCCTGATCTTGTTTTGCCGATGAGGAACATGAGTGGTTTGTTGTTGACTAACTTTCCCACCATCACATGGTTAGTCCTAGAAGCCTTAGCAAAGAATGTATTTCATTTCTAAAAAGAAACAAAGTGGTAGCTTTGGTTGAAATAAATTGGAGACCTTTCACTGTTATGTGGTATATGTATTAAATATTCCCATGACTACAGGGATCTTTAATAGCCAGATATAGTAGGTATTGCCATGAAATGTTTATATCTAAAGCAAAGAGCCTTCCCCTATTTTGGCATTCACTAGCAATATCTCTTGAAAAACTTTTTACCAAATGGAAATATCACTGAATGAATAGTGAGAAATATGAATAAAAGATGTATTTTGCTTAAAATTTACTTTATTGGAAATCAATTTAGGATGTGAAAACTTTATTACAGCGTATATTGTCGTCTTCAACTTGCCTAGACCTAGATTTGACATCCATGTGTATTAATTTATATTTTTTAATTATCAGAACTTAATGAAATTCTTCTGAAATAATATTAGAACTTCTCATTTTGAAGTATGGCATTTTCAGGCTTGCTTTTTTTTTAATCTCTCTTTATTAAATAAGTGAACTAATCCTTCAAATTATTCTTTCTGTCTATGGCTATATGGTCTTTGCTAATAAAAGTTATTTTTTCTTTAGACAGGTTGTCCAGATTTATATATGTAACCCATGTTAAATACTAGGTGACTATGAATGACCATGAAAGGGGAGCTGTCATTGATACCAGCTAAACATGTATATGTTTACATGTGTGTGTACTGTGTTCCATTCTCTGTCCTAAGTTTTTTATATACATAAATCAGTTTGCACCTTACAACAACCTTTTTTGAATGTGTGTTTACCTCCATTTTATAGATGAAGAAACTGGGGCTGAAATAAGTAAGTTGCTTAGTATCACACTTCTAGGGAGTGGCAGAGTCTTTGTTAAAAGTCTTTCTGTTTCCCTAGTCCATATTCCTTTCACCAGGCCAAAAAATGTAGATGAGAACTGAAAAGAAACACACAAGAAAATAAAATTATGAGTACTCCGAAAATCAGGTCCTGATAAGCAAAAAGCAAATTCCCTTAAAACATCTGACTTTCAACTTTATGTGGTCCATGATAGCTTTTTTCTTCCTATTTATTTTCCCTTCTCTCCAGTGATCTTAATTATCTTTTTCCTGTCACCATGGGTTCATTAGAGCAGCTGACATAGACAAGACAAGAGAATAACAGGATCTAAGGGTAATTAGGTCCTCATCCATGAAAGACAAGTTCAGAGAGAAATAGACCTGATAAAAATGAATATCACACATTATGGGGCAAACTTAGCAGCTGTCACTATGGCAAAGGGTATGGCTGGGTGGAGGTGGGGGGTTGGAAAATTACATTTATGTGTCTATCCACACGTATCAAATGATTTACATTTTTGTTTTTCTTGAAAGGGCCATTGCAAAAAACGAGATTAGTTGTGCTCTATCAATTTTGTTGCCAGAGCAGATTAGATGACATAACAAACAGGAAGATAAAGCCTCTTCAAGGTCTGCAGCCCTTTGTCAGTCACATGCTGCTTTTTAGTATGTTCTCTTAGAAGTGAATTATCATGTTTCAAAAAAGGAGAGAAATTGAATGACATCCTGTTACAGTAAAGGCAGGACTCTTTGAATGAGTCAGAAAGGTGAAGGATTAAGTTGAACAGAAGATGTGAGCCATGCAGGAAGGTTTCCTATAGTTTGCAAGAGTATCATTGGATAATTTTGTAAGTGTAGATGGGAAGGAATGTGACATAATGGGTGAGAGGTCTTTGCTGTCACAATACCATTGGTAGTCTGCCCATTGCCTTCTGGGAGATCTTGGGAATGTTGAAAATTTTGGCTGCAATGTCATCATCTAACATGGAGTTAATCATGATTATTGTGATAATTGAGAGAGCTACTTTATGTTAAGTCCTCAGACAATGCTAGGCATATAATAAATGCTCAATAAATATTAGCCATTTTTTGTTAATGTCAGGAGGAAATAGTCCAGGAGAGATCAGGCCTTGCCCTTTCCTGAGCAGTTAGCAGGCAAGGAAAAGCCTATCACTGGAGCTACTGAATTTGCATGGTTCTGTTTTGTTTTTCTTTCCCCTCAGCGTCACAGCATAAATTGAAAATAAAGAGCTCTAAACAGTTGATGGCTAGTATATTGAGCCTATCAGTCCTTCAGAGTATGCTCACTTTTGTGGTTTATTTGAGGGGGAAGAAATATGGTAATTAACTGAAGATAGATTGCTTTTCCAAGTAATATCTACTTAATGTGATAGTAAAAACAAAACCTGTCATTTGGGGAGTGTTTTTAATGCTTAGGGGTGGTTATTTAAACACATGTGTGTATGCATGTATGTGTGCACACACACTCACAGACTACCATACTTGTTCCTTTAATAGTGTCCTGTAAAGGGATAATTGGATTCAACTGTAAATGTAAATTCTTCTCAGGGGAGATGTTGATACTTGGTCAGACCTTCTAATAAACTTAAAAATTTATTTGTGTTTCCATGGTTGTTATTATTATTTAAGTTTATTTTGAGAGAAGGGGAGGAAGAGAGAGAGGGAGAGAGAGAGAATCCCAAGCAGGCTCTGCACTGTCAGGGTGGAACTGAACCATGAGATCATGACCTGAGTTGATATCAAGAGTGGGATGCTTAACTAACTGAGCCTTCCATGTGCTCCACCATGGTCATTACTTATGGGACTTTTGTAGTATACAATTAATAAGTCACTGTCCAAAGACCCACTTTGTCATTGGTAGCTATAATCCTTAAATCCTTCTCTTGGTTGTATGCTGAGAAGACTAAAAGTCTGGTAAGGAAATAAAAGGACTACTACTTGGGCTTTTGAAAGTAGAAAACAACCTACATTCATTTAAGAAGTTGACATGATTGATCTTTGAGGTCTGTTGCCTTGTTTTGCATTTATCTGTTCCAAGACAAGAGAAGGATATTTTATGGAATATTTAGTTTCACTTGTTCATTTTTCATTGAGTATTGCTTATATTTTGATGTGCATCTTTTGTGTATGTGAAAATATTCTGTGCATTTATAATGAAAAATGTATGCATGTGAAGAGAAGGAAGGAAGAGAATCTGATTGGAGTTGAAGAACCTGACCACTGTGCCTACTGCTATTCCAGCCATTGCCACCTCTGGTCAGGATTGTTGCAGTGGTTGGGACACTGGGCCCCTCCTTCTACCCTTCCCCCTTAGACTTTTTCTTTCTTTCTTTCTTTCTTTCTTTCTTTCTTTCTTTCTTTCTTTCTTTCTTTCTTTCTTTCCGTTTATTTATTTTAAGAGAGAGAGAAAGAATGCCAATGAGAGAGGAACAGAGAGAGAGGGAGAGAGAGAGAATCCCAAGCAGGCTCCTTACTATCAGTGCAGAGCCTGATTCAGGGCTCTATGTCATGAACAGAACCATGAAATAACGACCAAAGCTGAAAATCAAGAGTTGAATGCTTAACTGACTGAGCCATCCAGGCACTGCTAGACTATTTTTAATACAGATGCCTTGAAAGGTAGATCATGTCACTCCTCTGGTCACAAATTCCCATGTAACCCTGTAATCCCTGACTTCTTCTCCTACTTCTCCCCCCTTAGTCCTACCCTTCAGCCACACTGGATCTGTTTCTGTTTCTGCAACCTGTAGTACCATTTCCATAGATATCCACATGATTTACTCTCTTACATCCTTCAGTTTTTATCTAAGTATCACCTTATCAAAAAATCTCTCCCTGATCATTCTGTAAAGGATACCAAGCCTCACATCCCACCAGCTATTACTTCTTCATCCAGGGTTATATTTCTCTATAGCACTTGTCATCATAAGTCATAGTCTAGTCATTTACTGTTCCTACCAACTAGAATGTAAATCCCTTGTTAGCAAGAACTGTGTTTTATTCACTATCATATTACCAATAATTGGAAGACTACTTGACCAATAATGGGCTAGATAGGTATTTTTTCAATGAATGGTTGAAGCCTATTTGTTCCTAATCCTAGAAGGTATGCAATGAAGTCAACTACTTCTAACTTATTTTCTCTTAATGATATGGAGCTAATTGTTGTGTATAACCCATAATTTAGAAGGGTAATAATGTCTAGAGATATGCAATGCTTAGTATTTACATGCTTTTAAATTATTGTTTCAGTAGGGGCGCCTGGGTGGCGCAGTCGGTTAAGCGTCCGACTTCAGCCAGGTCACGATCTCGCGGTCCGTGAGTTCGAGCCCCGCGTCAGGCTCTGGGCTGATGGCTCGGAGCCTGGAGCCTGTTTCCGATTCTGTGTCTCCCTCTCTCTCTCTGCCCCTCCCCCGTTCATGCTCTGTCTCTCTCTGTCCCAAAAAAAAAAAAAAAAAAAATTATTGTTTCAGTAAAGGTTACTGATAGTGAAGGATTATTTGATATTTACTAACATTTTGGAATTGCTTGTATTCTGTGACTCCGTACTTCACTTCCTGGCAACTTCTGTAGAAAGCACTGGGAGCCATACAAAAGGATTTTCACTGCAGTATTATTTGTCATGAACTGACTAAAGAAATGATAGAATTATCACATATAGAATATTATGCAGCAGTTTAAAATGAAGATTTTATGAATATCTATACACAATGTCTGTATGTATGTGTGTATACATTTTTCTAATTGTTTGCTTGCCTAATCCAAACATGTTTTTCCTTTCTACTCTCATTTTTCCTCCATTTCTTTTCTTTTAGTGGTTTTTGCCTTTTTTTTTTTTTTTTTCAGTGTTCTTATTCTGACTCTCTTTCTCCTTTGGGTCTTGATTGAAAGAAAAAAGAATCCTATAATCAATTTATGCCTTTTTCCTCCTTTTAGGCAAGCAGAAATTTAGAAAGAGAAATTAAACAAAGTAGGCATGTTAAGTCATAATCCAAACTAAGTGTTGCTACTTGAGATTTCAAGAATGTCTACACATTTCTGGTTTTCCAAATTATCCTGGTCCTGTTCATATGAATATTCATTTATTCAACAATTGTTTATTGAGCACATTCTGTGTATCTTGAGGTGTTTTAGGTGCTGGGGAAACAAACAGGAACCACTCACCCCCAACCCTGACCTTTCCTATAGAAGAGTGACAACATGAATATAATGAGTAACTCATGTGCATTATGTTATTAGGAGGTAATCTATGCTATTAGAAATGATGTGAAGTAAGTCATGGGGATAGAGGTGGGAGAGAATGTGTCTAGCTTCTGTTATCACATGGCCTTTGAGAAAAGGGAAGGTATTGGGAAAAGTAAGAGGAGAGGAGAGCCTGATCTCCTTCTGAATGATGGACCCCACAAATTGCAAAGTCATGTCCACTTGCTTTTTACTGGCCAGAATCTGTCACATGGCCATATCTGGTAGTAAGGAAGGCTGGGAAACACAGTCTTCAGCTGTGTGCTATGTCCCCAGCTGAAACTTCTGTCACTAAAGAAGAAAGGGAGACTACATACTGAGGGGACAGCTAGCAGTCTGTGCTGGTGTCAGTAAACATCTCCACAGTAAAAGAAAAAGGATGGGGCAGGAAAAGGAATAAACACATTTGTTGAAAACACGCATGTTGCCTGTACTAGTTTAAAACAGAATATTCTTAAGAGAGGGATAAAAATCCATATTGTTTACTTGTTAACTACACACTGGGGTCTGGAAACATCATTTGGAAATGATATGACAACATCCCTCCCACCTCTTCATTATGTCTTAAGACAGATCACTCCAATCAGAAATTCCTTCTTTCCTCCACTGAGTGAATTGGATGGAGCCTTGTATTCAGAGGAATCTTAATAGAAGGTCGAGACTTAAGTTATGGAGCTAAGTCTTTAACTATTATTTATGTACAAACCCTCTTTAATTCTTCATGGATAATAAGGTTTGCCACACTCCTTCTCCAGAATATTGGCTTGTGAGGGTAAAACAGCAATACTTTCTCTATGCATCAGCCCCAAACATCCACTGTTCCTTCTTTTCCTTTCTCCTCTGCTTGTCCTCCTTTTTATTCTTTATCCCACTTCTTCACCTCTGCATCTACTCTCTGTCTCTTTTTCTTTCTAATTTTTTCATGCTCTCAATTTCTTTATTCTTAAACATACTGGTTTTCGTTTTTATAGTATTAGATTTTGTTTGCACAGTGGAAACTAATAAAGGTAGATATGCACACATACATATACGTCCTTTTAACATATAGAAACTGTAGGGGCGCCTGGGTGGCGCAGTCGGTTAAGCGTCCGACTTCAGCCAGGTCACGATCTCGCGGTCCGTGAGTTCGAGCCCCGCGTCAGGCTCTGGGCTGATGGCTCAGAGCCTGGAGCCTGTTTCCGATTCTGTGTCTCCCTCTCTCTGCCCCTCCCCCGTTCATGCTCTGTCTCTCTCTGTCCCAAAAATAAATAAACGTTGAAAAAAAAAATTAAAACAAAAAAAAATAAACATGTAGAAACTGTATAATTAATATTATATGTAGGGATATTTTAAAGATTAAATTATTGGAACTTGGAAGTTTACAGTTGACATAAAGGCTGGCACTCTTGTCACTCTTGGAGATTTTGCTTGTAAGTGAAGGAGTGGTCTAGGCTTAAAAATTGTGCTTGTAAAATTAATGACACTTGTGACTCTACTATATAGTTGCTTTAATGTTATGGTTTTATGTGTCATGGAAAGATTAGAAATCATCACCTGAAACATGAGAGCTTTTTTGAAAACAATGCCTATCTCTCTGTCTCTTTTGATTTTTTTGGTATCTTTTCCCCAATGAGATCATGCTTTTTATGTCTTGTTTGGTCTTGCCTTGTTCAGATCTTTCTCCCTCCTTTTGTCATTCCCTCCTTTGTTCCCTCCCTTCCTTTCTTTCATTCATTCTTATTGTTCTGTTTATGCCTAATTTCATTCTAAAGATTAATACTGATACACTTTCAGTGAATAGACACAAAATAAAGCTACTCTTTAGGAGTAGATGGATTAAAATCTGTCTGACTGTCTTGTTAAATTCCTTGAAGGTACTATGATTTTTTGTTTTACTAATTTCAATTATATCTACATACATTTGAAAAACAGCATATAAATGAGATAGGATATTTATTTAGTTTAGAGACAGTGCTTCATTTGAAGATTCCTTGTAATAACTCTTTGCTCAAAACTCCCTCTCTGACCCACCAATGTAGAGTGTATGAGCCACAGATTGCAAACTGATGATGCAGGCTAGGAGTCAGGAAAGTATATCCAGAGGGCCCAAAACAGCTTGTTTTTGTATAGCCCGCATGATAAAAATATATTTTTACATTTTTAAATAGTTGAAAAAAATCAAAAGAATAATATTTTATAACTTGAAAACATTCATTTTATATTTAGTAATTGAAAGCAATTATTAGTGTCCATAAATCAAGTTTTATTGGAACACGGCTATGTGTATTTGATAATGTAGTGTCTATGGCTGCTTTCCCTACAACAGCGAAGTTGACTAGTTGTAACACGGAAGATATGGTCCACAAGCCTAAATATTTACTATCTGGCTCATTACAGAAAAACTATGCCAGTCCTGATCTAGGCTTCATTATAGGCATAAAAACACATTAACATCTGAATAATTGGGAGTTGATGTTTTCTATTGAATATAGAAAATTCACTTATAGGAAGTTGGAATTCATTGCAGAATATTCTTTTAGGTTTGTTGTTGTTGTTGTTGTTGTTTTGTTTTTAAACATGGAAGATTCATTTTAAGAAAGAAACAAAAGCACTTTTGCATTTGTAGAGGACATGAACTTCAGAAGCTTTCACAGTAGGCACCTAAGGATGCTAAGCCAGATACCTTCAGCTGGAAACTACTACTGGGTTCTCTTTTGAAGGGTCTTTGGTATACACCTGAAGGACTGAATGATACTCTAGAAAGCTACATGTAGAATCTCTTCCTTGCCACTGAGGGCTTTGGTTCTCAGAACATTTTTGCAATATATGTGTATATATATATATGTGAATATATGTGTATATATATATGTATATATATGTATATATATATAATAGGTATATATGTATTTTTCATTTTCATTTATTTATTTCTCTATTTTCTTTTTTCAAATTGTTGATTTTTTAATATTTCTATCTGTAGATTCTTTACATTGTCAAACATGAACATTTGGAAGTTTTGTTTATTTTGGTTTTCACTGCCATGTAGTTTTTAATGTAAAGCTACTATTTGGGTGATGAAAATGATTAAAAATCCATCCACTGGAAGAACTTAAATTTTTGACCTAACTGGATATGTGAAGGTAGAAGCCTCATGATTGATAATAAATCAAAGTGTATTTTCCTGTTTTTGTGTGATATAAGGTGTTACTCTCAGATGTATACACCTATATAGATTATATTATCAATCTGAATATTACTACGTAGATACACATATATATTCATGTCAAGTGTAATGGAAAGTAAGCTTGCCTAAATAGTAGTAGAAAGGAAAGAGATTTTTTTTTTTTTTCATGGAAGCAGCAATCAACTAACAAGAGATTACTGAATACCCAAGAGAGAATGAGTGAATGAACTACTTAGTTGGCCAAAATTGCTTCCAGCAAGCAGGCACAGCGACTGATTTTTATGAGACTGTAAATTTTTGAAAACTGTTTGCAAAGCCAACAGTTCAGCCAGAAAGATTCAGATTAGCTGGATTTTGTTTAAGGGAAATTTTACTGAATGCAATCCAATATGGGAAGCTGAAATTAATACAGTAAAATAGTTTCATCTTCCCTAGACCCAATCATGAGACTGCTTTTCACACAAAGAAAATGATAATGTTTATGTGACCCACTAGAGTAAAATTGAGGGCAGTTCAAAGCTTAGAGCAAGCTGCTCCCAGCCAGATGCTGCTCTTGCTGCCTCCTGCCCTGCCCAGTTACCCTGGGGGAAGAGGGGATCAATATCTACTTGGCACACTGGTTGGGAGCTCTGGACTAGAGAAGTGACATGAAACAGAACATAACTCATCCCGTATATGGAGCTTTCTCTGACCAGTTCTGTTTGTATTGAACCCACGTTTTTCTGAATCTCTATAGTAGATATAATCTGTATCAGACAACTGAGCAGTAAAAATGATAGTCTTAAAATATTCCCTAGTTGTTTAACAAGTGTATTTCTCATCCCCCAGTTGATACTGAAATCTCCAGGAGAACAGTGATTGTGTTTTCTCATGTCCTCCAAAGTACATAACACATGCTGGGCACAAAGAAAAGGGATTTATTTATTTCACTTATTTATTATTTAAACTCTATTTACTTCCCAAAAAGATTTGAACTGGCTCATAATAATATACATAATAGGACCATTAAAGTAATGACTTGTAATAAACAAAAACAAGAACCGTAGTGAATCTTGAAATGTTTACATCAAAAGCCCTAGGACATTTCACCTCAGGATTTAGCTCCGAGTTCCCTAGTAAGAGGACTCAAGAGAGCAAGCAATGTCAATATGTGCTTGCTGTAACTCATGGGCAGAATGGTCAGGAGGGCCCCTGTGGTCTCTGAATCCTGTGCAATGGTACATGTGGACTGGGTCTAGCTGGACACTCATGGGGCTTTGCTCCAGGCAAGGGACCTGCCTCATTACTGTTCTCTCATTTTATGAGATGAACAAAGAGCAGTTTTGTGGATGGAGAAAAATCAGTTTGCCAGTAGCTAACACCTGACAACCTTTTGGGCATCTGAGTTTCTGAGGGGAAGGGAGGTCTCAGGTCCAGCTAGCTCGCTACTTCCAAGTCATTGATCCTTTTGTCTCTCCATAGGTCAGAATCAAACAGAGAATTATACAGAGTTATGTAGTTCTCATCACACTTAAAAGTGAAAATATAAGTTTTTACCAGGAAAAACTAAGTTGTCTCTCATATTGAATGCAAGACTACGTTTTTACAAGAGGACATACAATCCACACTTTCTGAGGTGATGACATGGTCTTATTGTCATTAGTATAGATAGAATCAATTAAAATGCCCTTTCAACATAGATTCCCCAAGGAATATTTTATAGCATAATGGACCAGTGCTTGAGCATGAGTTCTATTTAAGATACCAAATTGCTCTTCATGAGATCAAGGTCAATATTTCAAATGATAGTCCTGTAGGAAATTGCCATGGAGAAATGAAAGAAAGTAATCAACGGATGTAGCTTTCTTGTCTCCGACTTCTTATATACTAGAACCTGGAGGACCTTAGGAATAACACATCCCTGAGATTACACATTTCAAATACTAATTGTGGTTTCCAAGGGAATATAGGCTGTAGACTAATTCGTTAAGCTTTTGTTCTCTTGCTAAGGTTAAATAGGAGGCACTTCAGAATTTTGGGTGCTGGGTGAGTCCCTAAAGTGCAAGTACTTAGTACTATTAATTTAGATTGGGGTCAACAAGCTTTTTTCTGTAAGATGCCAGATAATAAGTATTTTAGGCTTTGTGGACCATATGCCCCTGTTACAATTATTCAACTCTGCCATCTTAGCAGAAGGAAGGTGTCGTGAGACAACAGAGGCCTCTGCTGTGCAGACGTTATTTGTTTGGATGGATGGTAAACTTAGGAGATGTATATATATGATGATACACCATTTTATGCGTGAGAAAACCAAGCACCAGGAAGCCCCAGAGCAATCAAAGAATTTAAACCCTCCTGTGGAATTCATTACAGCTGGACCTGACTTAACTTTGTTTGCTTTGGTGAATATCCTTCCACATTCATATGTGATTAAGAATTGTACCCCTCAGTCTAATAGGGGTCTGGCCAACAGTAGTCTTGTAGAAAACACTGTGTTCTTTCGAGAAAAACTAAGTGCTTGGGCTTCTTTTTTGTTACAGATTGCTTAAAATTTGCCTAACGTATTTGTGAATATATAGGGCTTTCTTATTATTAGCTCACTGAATTTCACTTATGAGTTTAAGGGCCTTTTATCCTCTTAATTCTGTTAAGTGTTTCTGCTTTTGCAGAGTGAAAGGTTTTGTGTGTTTCACTCTCCCATCCCTGTTCCTGTCCTGCCCGGAATGCTCATTTTTCATTCATCAAACAGATATGGTTATAGTGTCATGGTAAACCATCTGTAAACGTTCAACTCATGATCATCACCCTGCACCCTGCCCCCAGCGTGTCCTGGCCATAGCAGTCTCCAGAACATTCTCTCTGGCAGCTCTCTGCAAGATTTCGTTCATGATCAGCCCCACTGACTACTTCCTTCTGTCCGGTTTAGCAGACTTTTGCTCTCCCTCCATAGAGCCGCAAACAGGTTTGGGCAGGAGTTTATGCATCTGCGTCCCACCACAGTAACTTCCTCATTGTAATGAATATGAGTCATAAAAATAATTGCAAAGCAAAACCTATCAATTCATGAAGCAGAAGGAAAATAAAATGTTTTTCCAGCACACCCAAAGGCTAGGACAAGAACTCAGCATGCGACAGTGATAATAAAAAAGCAGACCTTCTGCCATGTTGGAAAAAGGGAAGAACAGGCATCCCACACGCAGTGCTCTTCAGAACCAACATTCAATTCTGTAATGGAAAGGCGGTCTAAAAATTGTTATGTGGATGATGTCTTAGAAATAGAAAATCAGGTACTTGATCTGTAAAATGAGATACTGGCTTATGATCTCCAAGGTTATTCTCATATCTTATTATTCAAAAATTATACTTAATATCCTTAAATACTAGAAATATGGTTAATGGGGACACCAATAAAATACATTTTAATTACATGTGTTGTAGTTATAAATTAACAATATGCTTGCATTTGATTTTCTTTGTTTTTATTTGATTTCATTTATATATAGTATCTAGAAAGAGTAAATCAATGGAACAAATTTGTGGTTGCAGAACATAACATTCTAAGGACAGGTCAGGGGAGTAAGGAGCCTCCAATTGCCCAGGTCCAACTTGAGGGTCAACTGGCAGTCATGTTCTCTTGAATACCTCCTCCAACACCACTCTGCAGTGATTTCCAAGGAAATTGTTGGTGTTATTCTCATTTCCCTCTACCACTTATTCTAGATTCCCATCATTCTCATCCACTTCTGGTGTTGGAGGTGGCTTGCCTGGTGGGATAACCCAGACTATCACCTCATGCCTGAGCCTCTGCTTTTCATGCCCTTATCAGTCTGTGTTTAATATACTTATCCATTTACAATTAATACTTGGCATGCAAATACAAAGAGATGCCCAGAAAATCACCTTAGTGCAAAAAATATTCACCCTTTTATTCAGTAGTAACTCAGTATCCTCATGATGCTTATGGTCACTTAATCTTGCCAGTGTGGAATCACTATTTGACAGGTGGTCTCTTGAATAAGGAATCCAATGTAGCTGGGCGGTAATTGGAACTCTAGACTTATGGAACCAAGAATTGTGGGGATGTGAAGTACAAAATCCTCTGGTGGGGCCTCATGAATGATAGCATAGTCATTCCTATTTCTACCACCTTGATTCCTGGACTTAAGGATTCCAATTGTTGCAGACATGGTACCATATAATGGCTATTAATTTAAGATGGTCTCCATCTTGAAGGATTGTATTATGTTCTCACAGGGTCCCATCTATAAGCTGGTACTTTGGCCCAAGAGATTAATTAGTAGGATCCCATATCCGTACCTCAGACACTGTGTGTCTTCAAATGACTGAGAAACTGGGGGAAGGAAAGGGAGAACCCTACCTAGAGCACCTGTCAATTTTGGCCAGAATGAATTTTGTATTTCTAGGAAGAAAGGGGTTGAATTCAATCAAGCTGCCATCAAGTGGATGAGATTGTGATTTCTTTAAGGGATGATGCCATATCAGGGAGGCTTCATCATTAGTTTTTATTTGGGCAAGTTGGATACTCTGTAGCAAGAATAGCTAGATCAGACTTGGTGAGACAAGTAAAACTGGGAAACTAAATTTTTAATTTTACTAAAATTTAATTTATATTTAGTACTTAGCTATTTATTATTAGTTTAAATATAGTAAATATAGTACTCTGGAGTGGGCTCCAGTATGAATGAGAGAAGCAAGGTGGAAAAAACTATGTTTTCATGTATGCTACCATTAAATAGGATGATAAGCCATAATATTAAAATAAAAGTTTTCCTTTAAGAGGAAGGAGAAATTAGTTTGGAAGGGATAAGGGATATAAGTGATACTTTTTAGAACACACTTTATATTTGACTTTGTAACTATATAAATGTTTAAAATAATAGCTAAACTAGGGGCACCTGGGTGGCTCAGTTGGTTAGGCGTCCGACTTCGGCTCAGGTCGTGATCTCGCGGTCCGTGGGTTTGAGCCCCACGTCGGACTCTGTGCTGACTGCTCAGAGCCTGGAGCCTGCTTCAGATTCTGTGTTTCCCTCTCTCTCTGCCTCTCCCCTGCTAGCCCTCTGTCTGTCTGTCTCTCTCAAAAATAAATAAATGTTAAAAAAATAAATAAATAAAATAATAGCTAAAGTTGAATTTTAGAAAGTAATTCATAAAAATTAGAATGCAACACAAGACAAATGAACATAAATGTAAATCCAGGTGATACGACAATCATAAAGATGGGAACTATTCCAAATAACTATAACTCACAGTAATTTGATTGTATAATTATGTTTTCAGTAATCACATCTTTGGTGGTTTCATTGTAATTGCTGTTCTCAAACAATTTGTGTGTGATCTACGATAAAGCAGCCTTGATAAGATTTAGACTCAGCCTGTTTGGCATGGAATAAAGAAAGGCCTGCAGATGAGATTGCTGTGGATAAGCCACACCATGTATTCTGGAATTGGAATGAGAAGTATTAGTATGATCTTATGATGATTTTTGTCTTTAAAAAGATAACATATACATGGTCTTATATATATCATAGTATATCTTATATATAATATACAATGTATGATAATATAGATTGTTATATAGGGTTATATATTTATAATACATAAGATTATATATTAACAATATATAATATATATGTATAATTGTGTATGTATGTATGTATGTGTGTTTGTCCTTATTGGAGAAATGGCTGATTCTAGGTCTGGGGGTAGGAATCAGCAAGATGTGTTTAGAATATTTTATGCTAGAAAGCAAGGATGCTATTAAAGACTACTAGAATTCTGTCAAAAGGGTGCAAAAGCCAACTTGAACATGTTCCCACTCATCAAAATTGAGACTATAAGTATAATAACTAGGACAACATGAAACACATTAAATACCTGAATCTATGAGTATATAATGATACTTAAAAAAAAAAAATCTCTGTGTTTACTCGAAACACTAGGGAAACATTTTTTTTAAAGTTTTAATTTAAATTCCAGTTAGTTAACATACAGTGTATTATTAGTTTCAGGTGTACAATATACTAATTCAACACTTCCGTACAAAAACACCTGGTGCTCATCACAACAAGTGCCCTCCTTAATCCCCATCACCTATTTCACCCATCCTCCCACCCACCTTCCTTCTGGTAACCATCAGTTTGTTCCCTATAGTTAGGAATCCATTTCTTGTTTTGCCTTGCTCTCTTTCTCCCTTTCTTTTTTTAATGTTTATTGTTGAGGGAGAGAGACAGAGAGCTTGGGTGGGGGAGGGGCAGTGAGAGAGGAGACACAGAATCTGAAGCAGCCTCCAGGCTCTGAGCTGTCAGCCCAGAGCCTGACATGGGGCTTGAACTCATGAGCCATGAGATCATGACTCGAGCCAAAGTTGGACACTTAACTGACTGAGCCACCCAAGTGCCCCTTTTTCTCTCTTTTCCTCCTCCTTTGCTCATCTGTTTTGTTTCTCAATTTTGTGAGTGAAATCATAAAGTATTTGTATTTCTCTGACTTATTTTTCTTAGCATAATACTCTCTAGCTCCATCCATGTTTTTGCAAGTGGCAAGATTTCATTCTTTTTTAAGACTGATATTCTTTATCCATTCTTCAGTCGATGGGCACTTGGGCTATTTCCATAATTTGACTATTGTAAATAATGGATGATATAAACGTTGAGGTGCATTGATCCCTTTGAATTAGTATTTTTATATTCTTTGGGTAAATACCTAGTAGTACAATTGCTGGATTGTAAGGTAGTTTTATTTTTAACTTTTTGAGGAACCTCTATATTGTTTTCCAGAGTGGACATACTAGTTTGCATTCCTACCAACAGTGCAAGAGGGTTTCCCATTCTCCACATCCTCGCCAACACCTGTTGTTTCTTGTTTTGTTGATTTTAGCTATTCTGACAGATGTGAGGTGATATCTCATTGTAGTTTTGATCTGCATTTCCTTGATGATCAGTGATGTTGAGCATCTTTTCATGTGTCTGTTGAACATCTGTGTGTTTTCTTTAGAAAAATGTCTGTTCATATCTTCTGCCCAGTTTTTCATTGGATTATTCATTCTTTGGGTGTTGAGTTTTAGAAGTTCTTTATGTATTTTGAATACTAACCCTTTATTAGATATGTCATTTGCAAGTATCTTCTCCCATTTAGTAGCCTGCTTTTTAGTTTTGCTGATTGTTTCCTTTGCTGTGCAGAAGCTTTTTATTTTGATGTAGTCCCAGTAGTTCATTTTTGCTTTTGTTTCCCTTGCCTCATGTGACATATCTAGAAAGAAGTGGCTATGGCTGATGTAAAGTAAATTATTGCCTATGCTATCTTCTAGGATTTTTATGGTTTCAGGTCTCACATTTAGGTCCTTAATCCATTTTGAATTTATTTTTGTGTATGATACAAGAAAGTGGCCCAGTTTCATTCTTTTGCAGGTTGCTGTCCAGTTTTCCCAGCACCATTTGTTGAAAAGACATTCTTTTTCTCATTGGATATTCTTTCCTGCTTTGTTGAAGATTCATTGCCCACATAGTTGAAGGTGATTTCTGGATTTTCTATTGATCTGTGTGTCTGTTTTGTGCAATTACCATACTGTTTTGATTACTACAGCTTTGTAATGTAATTTGAAGTCTGGAATTGTGATGTCTCCAGCTTTGCTTTTTATTTCAAGATTGCTTTGGCCATTTGGGGTCTTTTGTGGTTATGTACATATTTTAGGATTGTTTGTTGCTCTGGCTCTTTGAAAAATGCTGTTGGTCTTTTTATGGGGATTGCATTAAATGTGTAGATTGCTTTGTGTAGTAGGACACTTTAACAATATTTGTTCTTCCGATCCATCAGTGTGGAATGTCTTTCTATTTCTTTGGGTCATCTTCTATTTCTTTTATCAGTGTTTTACAGTTTTCGGAGTATAAGTCTTTCATGTCTTTGGTTAGGTTTATTCCTATGTTTCTTATTGTTTTGGGTGCAGTTGAAAATGGGATTGTTTTCTTAATTTCTTTCTCTGCTATTTCATTATCGGTGTAGAGAAGTGCAACAGATTTCTGTATGTTGATTTTGTATCCTGTGACTTTACTGAATTCTTTTATCAGTTCTAACAGTTTTCGGTGGAGTCTTTCAGATTTTCTGTACGTAGTACCATGTTATCTGCAAATAGCAAAAGCTTTACTTGTTCTTTGCTAATATGGATGCCTTTTATTTCTTTCTGTTGTCTGATTGCTATGGGTAGGACTTCTAGTACTATGTTGAATAAAAGTGGTGTGAGTGGACATCCCTGTTTTGTTCCTGACCATAGAAAGAAAGCTCTCAGTTTTTTTCCCATTTAGGATGATATTTAGCTGTGGGTTTTTTTGTATATGGTTGAGGTGTGTTCCCTCTAGACTTACTTTGTTGAAGGTTATAATCAGGAATGGATGTTGTACTTTGTCACATGGTTTTTCAACGTCTGTTGAAATGATCATATGGTTTTTATCTTCTTTCATTAATGTGATATATCACACTGATTGATTTGTGAATATTGGACCACTCTTCCAGGGAATAAATCCCACTTGATTGTGGTGAATGATTTTTTTTTAATGCATTGTTGGATTCAGTTTGTTAGTATTTTATTGAGAATTTTTGCATTTGCATTCATGAGGGATATTTTTTACTCAGAAAATGGATATATAAATATAAAGAATCAAGTAGTTATCTAACTTTTGCTAATAAAACTATTACCTTGGTGTAGTTGAGAGGAAATTTCTATTTCTAAAAAATATTCTAATTAACAAGTAGAGACTGATAAAATTAACATACCATCATTTTCCTACTCTTAAGGAACTGATTGATCTAAGCCATGTTCATCAATGGCTGCTAACATTTCAAAAAAAGAACCAGATAGTAAATCAGTAAGTATCCACTTATAATACCACCTGTGAAGGACTTTTCACCTCGCCCCCCAGAAAATAATTTGAAATATTCAAGTGCCTAGATCTGTTAATTTAGAGAAAGTAGAAGAGCCATGGGAACATGTTAAATGATGCAACAGGTAATGAAATCAGGAAAATGCACTGTGGGGAATTTATAGAGTACATGTAAGTTACTTCAAGGAAACAATTTCAAGGAAAAAATGCAACATGAAATGGAAATAGGAACCTCTGCATTAATACAAGTGACATATTAACCAATCCGATGTATGGGTCTTGTTTTGATCTTAACTCAAATGCACAAACTGTTAAAAATCATGGCACGGTTTGGAAAATGTGAACATTGGCTATTTGATAATAGGGAAATGTGTGTGTGTGCACGTGCACTTAATAAAAATATCACTTTTTTTTTTTGGTAAGGGAAATGTGTGTGATTTAGAGACACATACTGAAGTATTTATTTGAAATTGTATGATGTTAGGAATTTGCTTAGAAAGTATTTGGATGGACAGGTAGGAGGTAGAGATGATACAAGAATTGTTATGAGCTGATAATTGCAACCTGAGTGAGGGGTACATGTGGTTTGTTTTATTACTCCTTTTTTATATGTCTGAAGATTTCCATAACCTAAGTTACAAATATGGAACAGTTATAATGACTTTAAAAATAAATGACCTTATTTTATCTTTTGACTTTTGTTTTAAAATGCAATTAGTAGAGTAACAATAGAGAAATTGTAAGGATTTTTGTGTTTGCTCTCAGCTTGTAGATCTCCCATTCATTTTTTTTTTTTTACACACTTAATAAGGACTTGACCTTATTTTCTTGACTTTAACGGTCTCTCTGTGGCATTACATGTCTTTAGGAAATCACAGTTTCACTTCACATATCATCTGACCCCCCAAGAGAAAAATAAAGACTTGGCCAACTTCTTAGATAACATATATTTTGAGGAAGTGGGCATAAAAACCATCTTTTCCTTTCCTTTTTTCTCTTTATCATTCTCTAAATTTCATCTTTTCCTTATACCATGGGCTACTGTCTTGCCATTTTCTTAACCATTTATTTTTTCCAAGATTCCTAAATAATAAGAAATGCCTTATTTTCACAAAGTAGCAAGTTCAGCTTTGGGTTGATGATTTGTGACTTTATTGAATTAGTCCATCAACACATATTGTTTAAAGCACTGAGGAGATCCCAGAAAGTATATTACATATTTCCAGCTGTCAAGAAATCTATAGTTTAATTGAAGACAGATAACTAATATGTTCACATACACAAAGAAAAGAAAAAGCAGACAGTTTTTATCCTGAATGGACTTGCAGTGACTTTTAAACACAGCATGGTGATAAAAATGGAGAAAATAGTGCAAATTAATGTACTCATAGATGACTCAGGGGCTGAGTTAAATCTTTTTAAATGGATATAGTTTATACAGTTGGAATGAGAAAAGTAAGGGAGAAGAATGTGAACATAGATACTTGGGTTGAAATGAACATGTAAGAGATGGTTAAAACTTGCTTAACTGAGAAGGATGTGACTTAAGAAGAAAGAGAAATTAGGCTATAGAGATTGTAGAGGAAAGATTATACCGGGTCAGAAAAAAGCAGATATGAGGTTATATAATGGTAGTGATATGTAGAATATAAGTGTGCAATCAAATTTAAATGTGATCCATTCCTCTGTGGATAGATTTGGGTTGTTTCCACATTTTAGCTGTTGTGAATAACGCTGCCATGAACTTGGGAATACAGATATTTCTTTGAGATCCTGATTTCAGTTCTTTTGGATATATACGCAGAAGTAGGATTTTTGTATCATAAGGTAGTTTTATTTTTAACTTTTGAGGGAAACCCATACCATTTTCCTACTGGCTGCATCATCTTACATTTTCACAAACAGCACGCAAAGATTCTAATTTCTCCACATCTTTGCCAACTCTTGTTTTCTTTTCTTTTTTTTTTTTTTTTTTTTTTTTTTTTGCCATTCTAACAGGCGCGAGGTGATATCGCATTGTAGTTTTGACTCGCATTTCCCTGCTAAGTGATGTTGAACATCTTTTCATTTACTTGGCCATGTGTATATCTTTTTTTGAAGAGATGTCCGTTTAGTCCCCTGCGCATTTGTAAATCCAGTTATTTGTCTTTCTGCTGTTGAGTTGTAGGAGTTCCTTATATATTTTAGAACCTATTACCAGATTTATGATTTACAAATATTTTCTTCCATTTTGTAAATTGCTTTTTCACTCTATTTCCTTTGCTCTGCAGAGCCTTTTATTTTTTTATTTTTTTAACGTTTATTTATTTATTTATTAATGTTTTTTTATTTTATTTTTGAGACAGAGAGAGACAGAGCATGAATGGGGGAGGGGCAGAGAGAGAGGGAGATACAGAATCAGAAGCAGGCTCCAGGCTCTGAGCCATCAGCCCAGAGCCCAACGCGGGGCTTGAACTCACGGACCGTGAGATCATGACCTGAGCCGAAGTCGGACACTTACCCGACTGAGCCACCCAGGCGCCCCTAGAGCCTTTTAATTTAATGTAGTCTCACTTGTCTAGTTTTGCTTTTGTTACCTGTGCTTTTCGTGTCATTGCCAAGACTAATGTCATGAAGCTCTCTCCCTGTTTTCTTTGAAGTTTCTGTTTCTTTCAAATTCAAGAATAATTGACGTAGAATATTGTATTAGTTTCAGGTATACAACATAGCGATCTGATGTTTGTGTACATTATGAAATGTTCACCACTGTAATTCTAGTTACCAGCTATCACCATACAAAGTTGTGACAGTGTTACTGACTATATTTCCTATGCTTTACATTATACTTCCGTATCTCATTTACTTTATAACTGGAATATTGTACCTCTTGATCACCTTCACCTAGTTTGTCCACCCCACATCCCTCTTCCCCCTGGAAGCCATCAGTTTGTTCTCTGTATCTATGAGTCTTTTTCTGTTTTGTTTGTTCATTTGTTTTGTTTTTTAGATTCCAAATATAAGTGAAATCATATGGCATTTGTCTTTCTCTTTCTGACTTATTTCACTTAGCATAATACCGTACAAGTCCATCCATGTTGGCACAAATGGCAAGATTTCATTCTTGTTTTTATGACTGAATAATATTTCTATTTTGTGTGTGCGTGTATGTATGTGTGCATTTGTGTGTGTGTGTGTATCACATCTTTATCCATTCATCTATCAGTGGACACTTGAATTGCTTCCATATCTTGGCTATTGCCAATAATGCTGTAAAAGACATAGGGGTGCATATATCTTTTTGAATTAGTGTTCCCATTTTTGTTTTTTGGATAAATACCTACAAGTGGAATTGTTGGATCACATGGTAGTTCTGTTTTTAATTTGAGGAAACTCCATATTGTTTTTCATAGTGGCTGCACCAACTTACATTCCCATCAGCAATGCATAAGCATTCTCTTTTCTGCATATCCTTGCCAACACTTGTTATTTCTTATGTTTTTGATACTAGCCATTGTGATAGGTATGAGGTGATACCTCATTGTGGTTTTGTTTTGCATTTTCCTGATGATTAGTGATGTTTAGCATCTTTTTATGCCTGTTGGCATCTGTATGTCTTCTTTGAAAAAAATGCTTATTCAGATCTTTTGCCCATTTTTTAATCAGATTGTTTTTTGTTTTTGTTTTTGTTTTTTGTTTGTGTATTAGGTTGTATGAGTTCCTTATATATTTTGGATTCTAACCACTTACTGAATGTATGATTTACAAATATCTTTTCTCATTCAGTATATTGCCTTTTCATTTTGTTGATGATTTCTTTCACTGTGCAAAAGCTTTTTAGTTTGATGTAGTCCAGTTTGTTTATTTTTGCTTTTGTTTTCCTTGCCTAAGGAGACAGATCCAAAAAAAAAAAAAAACAACCAAAAAAACAAAACAAAAAAAACCCCAAAACTGTTGCTATTAATACTGATGCCAAAGAGCTTGGTGTCTTTTTATGGCTTCAGTACTTAATTTAAGTCTTTAGTCCCATTTTGAATTTATTTTTGGATATAGTATAAGAAAGTAATCCAGTTTCATTCTTTTGCGTGTACCTGTCCAGTTTTCCCAGCACTATTTATTGAAGAGACTGTATTTTCTTCATTGTATATTTTTGCTTCCCTTGTCATAGATTAATTAACCATAGAGGCATGTGTTTATTTTGGGGATCTCTGTTTTGTTTTGTTGATCTACGTGTCTGTTTTGGGCTAGTACCATACTGTTTTAATTACTCTATTAGCTTTGTAATAGGAGCATAATACCTTTAACTTTGTTCTTCTTTCTCAAGATTGCTTTGACTTGAGGGTATTCTGTTGTTTTATATGAATTTTAGGATTATAGAAAATGCAACTGGAATTTTGTAAAAAATGCAGTTGGAGTTTAGATAGGAACCACATTGAATCTATAGGCTCTTTTGCATAGTATGGACTTTTAACAATGTTGTTCTCCAATCAGTGAACATGGGATGTTTTTCTACTTGTGTCTTCTTTAATTTCTTTCATCAGTGTATTTTAGAGTTCTTTTTTAAAATTGTTTATTTTTGAGAGAGAGAGCGAGTGCACAGAGAGGGGCAGAGAGAGAGAGGGAAGTACAGAATCTGAAGCAGCTTTAGGCTCTGAGCTGTCAGCACAGAGCCTGACGTGGGGCTTGAACACACAAACTGTGAGATCGTGACCTGAGCTGAAGTTGGATACTGAACAGACTGAGTCACCCAGGTGCCCCATATTTTAGTTTTCAATGCATATATCTTTCACCTGCTTGGTTAAGTTCATTCCTCTATATTTTATTCTTTTGATACTATTATAACTGGAATTGTTTTTATAATTTCCTTTTCAGATAGGTTGTTGTTAGTGTATAGATATGCAAATTATTTTTGTGCATTGATTTTGTATCCTGAAATTTTACTGTATTTGTTTTATTAATTCTTTTAAAAAATGTTTATTAATTTTTGAGAGAGAGTGCACTCACACACATGAGTAGGGAGGGGCAGAGGGAGAGGGAGAGAATCCCAAGCAGGCTCCATGCTGTTAATGCAGAGCCTGATGCAGGGCTTGAACCCACAAACCATGAGATCATGAGAGCCAAAATCAAGAGTCGGACACTTAACTGACTGAGCCACTCAGGTGCCCCGTTTAATTAATTCTAACTTTTTTTTTGGTGATATATCTTTAGGGTTTTCCATATATAAGGGAATATCCACAGAAACAGTTTTACTTCTTCCTTTGTGTTTTGGATCCCTTTCATTTCTTTGTGTTGCCTGGTTAGGACTGGTTAGGACTTCCAATATTATTCAATATTATTCAGTCTTAAAAAAGAAATTCTATTATTTGCAACAACATGGATGGACCTGAAAGACATTATGTTAGGTGAAATAAGTCTATTCCAGAAGGACAAATACTGAATGGCTCCACTTATATGAGGTACCTAAAATTGTCAAACTCCTAGAAGCAGAGAATCAAATGGTGGTTGCCAATGGATTAGGAAGAAGCAAAATGGGGAGTTGTTGTCCAGTGGGTATAAATACAGTTGTACAAAATGAATAAATTCTAGAAAGCTGTTTATAATCACAGTGCCTAGAGTTAACAATATGGTGTTCTACACTTAAAAACTTAAGAGGGTAAGTGCTCTTACCAAAAAGGAAAGAAACAAACAAACAGAAAAGGGGATATAAGAAATCTCTTAGAGGTGATGGATATGTTTATTACCTTGACTGTGGTGATGGTATCATGGGTGTATGCATATGTCCAAACTCATAAAAATGTATACAGTAAATATGCATCATATTTAGTATATTAAGTATACCTCAATAAAGCTAAAAAAATAATGAACATTCTAGCAGTACAATGTTTAGGGCCAAAAAGGTCAAGAGAACACATGGTTTGAAGATGTATTATTTTATGTTAATGATATAAAGTTCTGAATGATAAATTATCACCAGGAAATAATTATCCTTTTTATTTTTCTACATGCTCTGGGTCTGACTTGTATTAAAGAGCATCATCAGTGATGCACAGTAATAACCTATGAGTCCTTGAAAGCTAGTATTCACAGGTGGCATAATGAATGATGGAGCACCTTGAACAGTGGTGTAATCAGCATTAAATAAATGATATTAGGGAAATTCAAAAGCAAGAATATCTGTATTGTTGGGATGGTTGGGTGGCTCAGTTGGTTGAGTGTCCACCTTTGGCTCACAGTTTATGAGTTTGAGCCCTACATCGGGCTCTGTGCTGACAGCTCAGAGCCTGGAACCTGCTTCGGGTTCTGTGTCTCCCTCTCTCTCTGACCCTCCCCCACTTGTACTCTGTCTCTGTCAGTTTCTCAAAAATAAATAAAAATATTTAAAAAAATTAAAAAAAAGAATATCTCTATTGTTTCAATACAAATAGGTTCTGTACAACGATGCCATTATGAGTAGTAACATTACTATCTTTTTTTTTTTCATGGTGGGAGATATCAAATTAGGAACATAAATTACCGGAAAAGATGTTTCTCAAACCTGAATGGGAAGAGGGGGTGCCTGGACACTATGGAGAACCTTCATGTGCACTGATTATAAAATAAAGAAATATGTAATTACCTCTTTTTTACTAAGTATTCCAAATCACTATTGGTAAATCATTGTATCTCACCTGGGGCCATGAATTCTATAACACATTTTTTAGTCAACTGGCTTATGTATACAGGGATACCACAAAAAAATATTTGCCCAGGATTCTGCACATCCTATGATGGCCCTGGATGGTGACATCAGTGGAAAGAGTGAAACGCTACAGTAAGAAAGGTATGTTTGAAGGCTGTGGCAGTAAGACATTACAGAAGTGATGCTAGACTAGCCTGGAGTGAGCAATCTAAGATGAAGAGAAAGGGAATGAAACCAAGAAACATTTTAAAGAGGAAATTAAATTTGGTAGTAGATTGGTAAAGATGGAACAGAGGCTAAAAATCAGAGTACTTCAAGGCATTCTATGCTGAAAGACTAGAAAAATGTGCTATGATGGAAATAACTGCTCATGATAGAGAAGAAAGACCAACTTAGGATGCAAGTATGTGTGGCAAGTTCTTAATTAAAAGAGTCCCTCTATGCAATAAAGGTCAGTTATGAAATGCTCCAAATATCCAAGAAAAATATTTTTGTCTACTTTACCACATGACCAGACATTGGAATCCACCTTGTGGCAAAATTTTCATATATGACTTCAGAGGTTGGAGGTTTAAAAAAATTTTTTTAACATTTATTTATTTTTGAGAGACAGAGAGAGAGCATGAGCAAGGCAAGGGCAGAGAGAGGGAGACACAGAATCCGAAGCAGGCTCCAGGCTCCGAGCTGTCAGCACAGAGCCCGATGTAGGGCTCGAACCCACACACCATGAGATCATGACCTGAGCTGGAGATGGACGCACAACCAACTGAGACACACAGGTGCCCCCAGGGGTTGGAAGTTTAAATTTCAGTTCTTCCCTTTGGGCAAATTATTTAACATTTCTGATCCTTGGCTTTATTCCATAAGAATGGGGTAAATGATTTCTCCTTCATAGGGCTGTTTTGGGCCTGAGAAATAGGAACCGGGTGAACGTGCCAAGCAGAGTGCCCAGTACAGTCAGACTCAACAAGGTGTGTTCAACTGAAATTAAATGAAATCTACTAAGGTCAAATTGCTTTCTACTTCCACCAATCAGATAACCCCATCCCCATTTCACATTGTGACAGCGGCTCATTTATCACCGTGCTCCTGTAGGCCGGGTACTCAGGTCTGTGACCACTATCTTTAGGAGCCTAGGATGACATTTTTTCTGTACTGGAAAGAGTGAAAAATTGAGGGTGTTAACACCTCCAGGAAAAATGACTTATCCCTCTATAATGTACCCACCTGCATTTTAGAAGTCTGCTCTGCTACTGCTTGAGATGCAGTCACCAATAATATTGTGTTTGTATTGTACAGTGAAGTGATGTCCTCTTGAAAATATAAATTAAGACAGCATTCAATGAGTCTTTGAAAAAAGGACATGGGAGCCAAGACAGAGTTTAAAATAGAACGATACCTCAATGATTTATTTGGATAACAGTGTTCTTGTCAGCCTGCTAGCAGAGGATGGGGGCAAAATCTCTATTATTCTCTGCTGCCTGTTTTTATGGCCTTCGTTTAACATGATTGAGTACCTGGTTGGTGCTTTCAGGCACCTAACGGCCTTCATTTCTCCCTAGTGCCCAAGTCTTTCTCTGGCTGTAGTTAGGATTTTGAGAAAAGGCACACTGACTCTTTGGTCCCTGAGGATGCAGCAGTGGCTCTGTGGCAGTCCCACAGTCCATGAACTTATGGGTGAGGGGACAGTGACCTTAGGCCTTGCAAGAATGGCTCTTTGTGTTTAATAGGAAAGTGGTGTTACTCACTGTGTCTCGAGGTATGTTGGAAATGCTTCTTTTTTCTAAGCATGAGAAAATGGCGCTCATGGTGACTTACCAAACTGTGAAATAGTTCTTCCACTAAAAGGTGAAAGTTAGATAATTTATGAATTTAACACTTGATTAGAAAAGGTGCTTGGGAGAATTTGCTTCCAGTAACTTCACATATGTGTAAAGCGTAGGAAAAGGGCATATTGTATCATGGTGAAGAGAAAAGACATAATACAATTAGAGCAGAGATGCTTTAGGGTAATGCAGGCCGGGCCAGGGCCAGAGGGCAGTGTCGCCCAGTCTTCAGGCTGACAGAGTGAGTCTGCATTCTGCCTTGATAATGGTGACCCCTTGGATGGGAGTGGTGAGAGGGAAAATGGGTGATGGGCACTGTGGAGGGCAGTTGCTGGGATGAACACTGGGTGTTGTATGTAAGCCAATTTGACAATAAGTTACATTTAAAAAACAAAGATAATGGTGACCCCAAGTGGGAGCACATAACCATTTCAGAAAGGTATGTATGATCTGATTCAATGACTTTTTCCTCTCTTTTTCACCAGTCATAGAAGGTAGTCGTAGAATTCTGGTGTCTGAGTGTTAGAAGATTGACAGCTCTAGTGTTTGTCATTGTTTTTTGTTGTATTTTTTTTTTTAATTTTTTCTCTAATGTTGAGGCAGTTAGAGACTCCTATTTACCCATTTATATCACAATTGCCCTTTATTTTTCTTTTCATTTTTCTCAACAAACCAAACCCATTCTTGCAATGGTCTGCGCACACATAGACCTTTTTTTTTTTTAATTTTTTTTAACGTTTATTTATTTTTGAGACAGAGAGAGACAGAGCATGAACGGGGGAGGGGCAGAGAGAGAGGGAGACACAGAATTGGAAACAGGCTCCAGGCTCTGAGCCATCAGCCCAGAGCCCGACGCGGGGCTCGAACTCCCGGACCGCGAGATCGTGACCTGAGCTGAAGTCAGACGCTTAACCGACTGCGCCACCCAGGTGCCCCAAGACCATTTTTAAGCTCATTATACACTCTTGCTTTCTTCAACCTGAACACTTCTCTTTGGATTACTCACACTCATCCAAAAGCAATAGAGTAATTGTTTAAATCCGCAGACTCACTTGGTTTCAAATTCCAGCTCTTTCATTTACTACCTGTAAGACATATGACTATTCTTATCCACTCCAATCCTCAGTTTTCCCAACTTCTTTGAGTTGTTTTAAGATTAGATTTATTTGTTTAATCAGCAATATTTATTGAGAGCCTTTGATGTGACGCGATGAGCAATGGCCAGGTCCTAGCGACACGATGGCTGAAACAACAGCAGCATGTCTCTCCTGATGGAGCTTACACATTTTCTAGGGAGACAGAGAATAAACAAAGAAATAAATACAAAAACAAAAGATTTGGAGTAGTATTAAGTGCTGTCTAGAAAAACAAATCAGGGCCAGGGGATAAAGAGGGACATTGAGTGCTAGTTGAGAGTGGGTGACTTGAAAGTCTTTTAGGGAAGCAGAAATCTGAATCAAGTGCTGGAATGACCCATGTAAAATCTGAAAAGAGCATGCCAGGAAGAGAAAAGAAAAGGTTTAAAGACTCTGGGTTGAAAACATGCTTGTTTCTCATGTCTGAGGTATAGCAGAAATGGTTCTAAAGTGAAAGTTAGCTAAGTGCTCGATACATGGTCATTGATTAGCAAACTTTAACTATTTTTCTTTTTTTTAATGTATATTTATTTTTGAGACAGAGAAAGACAGAGCATCAGTGGGGGAGGGGCAGAGAGAGCGAGAGAGAGAGAGAGAGAGAGAGACAGACAGACAGACAGAATCTGAAGCAGGCTCCAGGCTCTGAGTGTCAGTACAGAGCCTGATGCGGGGCTTGAACTCATGAACTGCGAGATCATGACCTGAGCCAAAGTTGGACCCTTAACCGACTGAGCCATCTAGATGCCCCTGCAAACTTTAACTATTTTTACTACTATGGACAAAGAGGTCAGATTTATCTATTACTGGAAATAACCCTGCACACAGGGCTTTTCTTCTAAGCTCCATATTGTCATGAAGTCACGTTAGCTTGTTATGTTTTGTTTGGCTCTTGTGATATCCAAGTTTCCCTTTCTGATTTTTGATTTTCTTCTGTACAGTGGTGAATATAAGCCTCAAGCCTGGACTCCACATCCGACTTATATATCATGTTAATCTGTCTTTTCTGTTTACTTCTCTTTACTTATCACAAGCCATAAACTTCTTATAAGGAGGCACTCTTTCATGTTTCCCCTCAGTTCCCAACACGGAGCCCAGTGCTTTTCATTTAGCAAGCACATGATATGTATTTGTTGAGAGTGAGGGAAAGACCCAGGTATTTAAGACACTGGGGAGAAAACTCTGGCAGAATAAAGATTTTTAAAGGCTTTTGTGCCCAGCAGAGAGATTTGTACTCTAGTATGTGAGAAGTTGATGTCTATCAATTTATTGAGTAAATCTGGGTAGGTGAGAAGAGCAGGGTAAGTGTGACCTGTAGCTCCCCAGTCTCTGGATGAAGTAGCAGTCCAGCCCAGAGGTGGGGTGTCTGCCTGAGTTAGTAGTATGTGTCTATGTGCACACATGTGCATTAGCCAGGTGGAGTTTTCTCTTCTAGTAGCCTCAACTTTCCATTTGCATTTATTGTGTAGATCTAAACTATAGCAACATTATTTCAGAGTGTGATAACCACCTTCAAGAATTGTTTTTCTTATGCTTTTCTTCTATAACTTCTGGCAAGTGATATTGATGTTTCACGTATAGTAATGATGTATTTCCATCTCTAATAAATGTACTTATGAATTTAAATGAGATATTTTAACATAAAAATAAGAATAGAAATGATACATGGAAATGCCCTTTTTTTAAAAAAGGTTTATTTTTGAGAGAGCACAAGCAAGGTTAGGGGCAGACAGGGGGACAGAGGATCCAAAGCTCGCTCCGCGCTGACAGCAGAGAGCTAGCTGCGGGGCTCAAATTCAAAAACTGAGTACCCAGGTACCCAGGTGCCCAGGCACCCAGGTGCCCTGGAAAGGCCCAATATTTTAAAGGTGGTGTGAAAATAACTAGAGTTTGGGAAATAAAACCTTGAGTATTTCTTGAGAAAATGAAAATAGAGTATTTTTATTCTTTAAAGTATCCCCATAATTCTTAAATATCTTTTTATGGAAAACAAGCTATAGCCAATTTTGTTTTTTAATTGTTATTAGATTGTAGGAAGGAGGAAACTCAACTGCAAAGAAAACAATTCCTTAATTGTGTGTGTGTGTGAGAAAAGGACTTTATATCCTATGATTTCTATTACTGCCAATAAAAAATAGTGTTACTTTAAAAAATTTACAGATGGACAGGAAGACAGAATTACAGACAGCGAGCAGAGATAGAAAGACAGAGATCCAGTCGTGTATAGTATGGTGGCCCAACTTTGTACCTGTAACATGAACAGTTTTCTCTTACAAATACTGAATTTCAAACAAATTTTACTTAGTCCTGATGACCAAATAAATAAAAAAAAAAAACCCATCAGAATCTGAACTCAGACCAGAGAGACTGAAATGCCCCTTCACTTGTCAGTCTGAACTACTCAGAGAAAAAGAAAATAATTTCCCGTTTTGATTGCTTTCTAAATGGTTCTTGTCAGTCAATTGTTATTTCTGTATTTAAATTGGAAGCTTCATCTTTGGTTAATTCACAAAGTAAAATTTGCATTTGGCCTTAGGGACATCTGATCTATGGTATTATCAGATACGTTAGATGACAAACTCCTTGAGTTGTTTTCATAGGACCATCTACCAAGAAAGGCAGCACAGGTGATAGGGAAAGGGTCCATTCTCTGGTAGAGGATGGTGGAGGGGAGATTTTCCTAATTCCACAACCTTCATTTAAATTAAAATGCCTACTCAAGGTATCTAGATTGTTCCTTTCTCAATATATGTCGAAGATAAAGCAATGTTTTTAGAGCACATTCCTTTATATATGGGTGATTTTATACCCTCTTCATTTAGTTAAGATTCTGAAGACATGACATGTTTTAGAAATTATCATGATAATTATTAAGATAATTAAAATGAGTTATTTCCATTTTGCAGTTGTATGCACCATACCTTCCTAAGACCAATTTATCATTCTTTGGCATCCAATTACACTATTAAAATGGAAGAGAAGCTTCTAGTCAATTAAGCAAACACGCTCAGTGTGTAGTTTTTTATGGCACCTTTTTCTGACCGTGATTACAAAATTATAGTGCAAGGAAGTTCACATCCTAATCAGAATAAATAAAAAAACTTTCCTAGGGAGGTCAGAGAGGAATAGTCACATCTTCCAGTTAAATACTTTTTTCTTTTTAAAGATTTGTTTAGTTCAGCATATTGAATAGATATGTGTTACTAATCATCACTGTCATTATTTGTATTATTGATGGCTTATCAATGAGAGATTAAATCAGAATTAGTATGACTGGGCCAATGGCCAGTTCACAACTCAGACAACTGCATTTTGGAACAACTTTACCAAGTACAGAACACAGATACTGAACACTTGACACAAAGCAGTTTTGTGAGGTGCTGCCTCTTCTCTGAAACAAAATGTCTAAGAGATTATAGAGATGGGACAAGCCATATGGTAAGAGCACTGGCTAAGGGACAGAGAAATTATAAATTCATACAAGCTATCATGCTATTTTGCACTGTTCTGTACATTGTCAGAGCATGGTAAATATCTAGTTCCACAACATGTAAACATCATCCAGTTTTCATGGCAGTTGGCTCTTCTCGATGAATCTCAATGTCCACATTTCCTTTGGATCCTCTGCAAGTGGCACATACATGTTTATCTTGGGCAGGTTTTTGCAACATTTTTACTGAGTGGGATGACAGGATCCAAAGATGCTGGCCAAGATTTCTTGGCCTGTGATTATGGCACTATTTCAGTTCATCTTGGAAGGGCCCGTTTCATCAAGATTCACCCTCACAGTACTGTGTTAATTCTCTATCAATCAACACTGAACAGCAAATTGCTTGTTTGTAGCCGTAGCAACATATTTTTGCCTCCTGGTTAAATGAACAGTAGCCAAAGAGATAAACACTGTAATTGTGTGCCAAAAGGATACTCTATACATCCAAATTGTTTTCTTAGGTATATTATATAAATGTATCATCAAGCAAGTTTTACTTTAATAGCTACATAAAATAAAGGTTGTGGCAGTAGCTTGTTTTGCTATGTCCAAAGCTGTATGTGATTTTTATCTACATCGTCTTAGGACAATATTTTATTCAGTTTATAGAAGACTTTTGGGATAGATTACTCCCTTATCTTTGTCTCTTTGAGAACTTTCTTAAAATAACTATGATAAAAGCACATGTATTTTGGGGGACTAACCTATAAATAATGGATTTGATGAAATAATATATCACTCTAGAATTATTACAAAATAAAAATTGATGGTCTTTAATATTCTATCTCTATCTTTTTTCTTCTTTCAGTGTGTTATTCAGTTTGTTCATTTGTAGTTTTAAGCAAGAAAAATTGATTCAAGTGATGTATATAATATTCTGATGTGTAGCTAAATCTCATGTTTAAAGACGTAACAGTACTACAGGTTCTACTCAGTATGTAAACAAATTTAAACAATCATGATGGAATCATATGGGATATCATATTGGAATCAACAATTGCTATTTGGCCCTTACTGTTCTGGCTTGCACCGAAGTTTTTCTAAGTAGAAATTCTCTAGCTAGAAGGAACCTGCAAAATCATCTACTATGACACATCAGCTTTACCCTGGGGGATACTGAGATCCAGACAGATTCAGCAGATTATTCAAGGTAACCCAGCTTGGCAGATACAGATTGAGAACCAAAACCTCTGGGTCTGGTTAGTAGGGTCCATGGACTATTAGCTTAGCCAATCCCAGATCTGATTTTTGATTTTGACAAATGACCTAGGATTACTTCATTTCTTCATCCATAAAATGCGGATAATGATCTACGATATGGGGTACTGTGCAGATTGATCTACTGAGGTAGTATACAATAAGTGCCCAGATATGGAACACTCAATAAGCATGACTTACCTTTTTCTCCTAAGCTCTTTGTAGGATAAGACTGAGAAGCCAATGTTCCTCCCAGTCATTTTAACTTCCTACTGGTTAGTCCTTTATAAGATTTCTATCTATATTTATAGGTATCTGTAAGTACCAGAACTTTTAAGAATTTGAACTTTAAGAATTTACCAAGCAATGTAAATCATGCTTTTACCATTACTTGGATTTATTTATTCCAAACTCTGAAATACAACCTCACAGCGATTTTCAAGAGCTTGTGAGCTTAATTTTAGATTTGGCACCAAGGTTTAAATTATCTGAGGTGATAACATACTCTTTGGTCTAGTTTTGAAGTCCTGACTGGTATTATTCACTTTTTGGCTGTGAATTGTATAAAAGTTCAGGAATCACCAAGCTGAAATAAACTAGGAAGATTTTCTAAGTGCCATGGTTGTGGGTTTTGTTATTAAGTAAATAAAGATTTTTCAGGTTAGTTAAAAGTAAACTTTTTTTTCCTGTAAATAGCTGGCTGAAAAGGTGTGGGATATTGCAAGGCCCTGGTAGATGTAGGTGCCTTAGTATTCAGGAAAAGGAAAGCTTTATTAAATAATAGGCAAACTTTAAGGAGTACTGTCTGTGTGCCAGGTAGGCACCTTGCTAAAGAAAACTGACTTTTTAGAGAATTAAATTATATGACTAAAGTCCTGTATGCAGTATAAGGCTAAGCTAAGGTTAAAAAAAAAAAAAATCAACATTGGACTCACAAACCAAGGTTCATTTCTGTTTGCCAGTTGTTTCTAAATCAACCCTTTTTGTGGCTCCCTTTCGTACATATAAGTTCATAATTCAACCCCAATATGCTATAATCAGAACTAAGAAATCATTGTATATTTAGAATTAAAGTGTCAATATTGATTTTTTCATCATTCTTGGGTTATGAGTTTGTGAGCTATAAATTTATTGGTCTTCTAAAAAATTAGGTTTTCAAATAAATTTGTTTAAGCCTAGTTGCTTGGACATTAGCATAACAAAGCAGTTAGAATGTGGCTTACTAAGGAAGAGCTGAAGAAATTCCAGGCATTTATGGATTGGGCTATTCATGTCCTCAAGAAGGAAGTACGATGTTATAAATACATTTTTCAAAAAGAGAAAAATAAAGTAAGATTCTGGCCCGGATCCATATTTGTGGATTGTGGTAACTAAGTCCCACACTTTGTGGGTAGCTTAGTACAAGAAGAATTTATTGTCTCACAGTTCTGAAGGCTAGTTGTTGGAAATCAGGGTGTTGATAGTGTTGGTTTCTTGGAGGACAGTGACACAGAATCTCTTCCCTAGCTTCTGGTAGTTTACTGGCCATCTTCGACTTTTCTTGGTTTGTGGCAATATAATCCAGTCTCTGCCTTCATCTTTACGTGCTATTTTCCCTGTGTCTCCACGTAGTTTTCTTCTGTGCATATGGGTGCTTCTTCACATGGCATTCCTTTTATTTTTTATTTTTTTAAGTCTATTTTTTTTAATTATTTTTTTTTTTAACGTTTATTTATTTTTGAGACAGAGAGAGATAGAGCATGAACGGGGCGCGTCAGAGAGAGAGGGAGACACAGAATCCGAAACAGGCTCCAGGCTCTGAGCTGTCAGCACAGAGCCTGACGCGGGGCTCGATCCCATGAACTGCAAGATCGTGACCTGAGCTGAAGTCGGACGCTTAGCCGACTGAGCCACCCAGGCGCCCCTAAGTCTATTTTTGAGAAACACAGAGACAGCGTGAGTGGGGGAGGGGCGGAGAGAGAGAGAGAGAGAGAGAGAGAATCCCAAGTAGGCCCTGCACTGTCAGTACAGAGCCTGATTTGGGGCTAGAACCCACAAAACCATGAGATCATGACCTGAACCTAAACCAAGAGTTGGATGCTAAATCAACTGAGCCACCCAGGTGCCCCTATGGCATTCCTTTTATAACTAATTTTATCTACAATGACCCTGTTCCCAAATTTGGTCACATTCTGAAGTACTGGGAGTTAGGGATTTAACATTTTCTTTCTTTTTTTTTTTTTTTTTTTTTTTTTTTTTTTAGGCGACACAATTCACCCAGTAACAAGGTCTAAAAAGTAAAAGTGAAAAGGTGCGGCAAAATTACCTGATGGATTTAGGTTAAGTTAGAAAGAAAACACTGACCATTTAGAACAAACAAACAGTATGGTTTTTGGCATAATTGAACCTGCAAGAGTCTGCATGATCCATTTGGACAATGTGGGACAAAAAAAGGGAGTAAAGGAAGAGAAAATGAGTAAAGGAAGGGAAAAGAGGCAAGGAAGAGCAAGGAGATACACAAGGGAAAGGGAGGGCAGGAGAGGGAGGGGGACTAGAAGGAAGGTCACATCAGCCAAAGTTCTCATTTGGAGACGGGCTCAAATCTTCCTGGTTCCATCTGCAGATCTGGACCGAGCTTGACCACAGAGCTCCGATCTACTGAATTATCTTCCCAATTATAGCTAGTTTATGAGTTTAATAATTACTCACATCTTATGTCTACTCACTGAAGAAAAATGTGTCTTTTGAGTCCTTTTAAAATTAGATTGCTTCTGCTGTTTTAAACCTACAGGAGTTTTTAATTCAGACCATTTGTTTCCTAGTAAAGAGAATTGTTTTTTTATTCTTTTGTAGAACCCACAGCAGAAGTCACAATTGCCCATTCCTGATGTGAATTAGCTCAGTAGGACATTATAAGGCATATGATCGCCTGGTGCTGGGATGCTATTGTTTCTGCTACCTTAAAAATTAGAGGTTAAAAATTCCCTGTTTATTCACCCACTGAATACATCTTCTGCCAAAGCCAAATTAATTTTAGCACTTTTCTTTCCAGGACTTTGCATAGTTCATGTTTTAAAGCATTAAGGTCATACAATCTCTGGAAAACCTGGTCTGTCAATATACTTGAAGGTGATGTAATTAAGGACAGGTTTATTAGGACTTGTTAAGGACCAATGTATGTGAATGAGAACAATATAGCTTGATCATTTTTTTTGTATTCTATTAAGATTAGTATACAGCATTTTATATGGGATTTTGTTTACTAAGGTGTTTTTCCCCCCATATATTATCTCATTTCTGATAAAGACATTTATCAGTTATAAATGATAGAGTGAAGGTAAAATATGCTCATGTCCTCTACCTTCTCATCTGTCCCTTTCTCCATTTACCTCATTGACTCAGCAGGCTATGATGTATTTCCAGTTTTATTCCTGAATGCTCAGGATTAAAATAGTTGCTTTGAATACAATTTACATATAAATTATGTGAGAGATAATAATTAAACAAAGTCATGAAATATGAGAAAGAGGGATCTATGATGATGAGGAGAGGATATCATGAAAGTGATTCCAAAGACTACCTAAGCAGATTTCTGTGTAGGGCTGGAAGGCATGTGTTCCAGGCAGAACCCCCTGGAAGATGGAGTGGAAGGTTAGAAACTGAGATGTCTTTCCAGCCACAGGCCTTCTTCCATTCTCATCGGCCCCTTCCTATTTTATTGGCTCTAATATTTGTCATATTACAGTATTTCCATGGTGATGAACTATGCCTTTGCAAACACTAACCAAATCAGTCTGTAGGAAGAAGAGGAGAGAACAAAGTACTTCCTGTTTACACAGAAATAATCTGTTAATCACCAGTTCTGAGGCAGTTTAAAGGAAAATGAAAGAATACCGTAAAAGGAAGTTTGATGATCGCACCTAATTGAGACAAAAGGAAATACTGATCATTCAACTTAGCAAAGGTCTTAAAATGCAGTAACAGAATAGTCCTCAAGTTCAGGAAATTTAACAACACACTAAACATGATCTTTTTAATTCGTTTGCATAATTTGAGAGATAATAGATTCAGTGTTATTTTTAAATCGCTAAGAAGTAGAAAATGTTTTAGAGATGTTACAAGCCATTATGAAAAAAATGTAAATCATAAATAATAGTCACAAAACATCCCCAACATTTCTGACCTTTCTTGGAGGTTAACAGGTGGTCACTGCTTCCTTGAATGGGGCAAATATAGTCCAAGCACTAGCTTGTGCAGTTTTCTGCCTATGTGTGGACATCTTTCAGAGACTGTTGTATTTCTCGCTATTCTGAACATATTTTCATATGTTAAAAAAAAAACAAACAAAACCAAATGTCATTGAGCTCCATGTCAGGTGATGTATGCCACTTATGTCTTATTTTATCTTTAAACAGGGGAATGGTATTCTGGATGAATCAAGCCTATTGCTATGAAAGGAGAAGGGATACTCAGTTATTTGCACCACTAAATTTCCCAATCAAAAACCTCAGAATTCATTAATGCATCCACTCTTACATTTATTCACATATTCGTTCATTCTCTCTCAATTCTGGAGAGATTATCTTTATTACGTTAGGCAGTAAATAAACTTGCGATTTGCTAGAGAGGCTGACACTAACTCTTTCAAGTCTGTTTCCTATAAAAACATCTTTGAAAAGGTGGTCCAGAACAAAGGTGGTCAGTGCCTCTATTGCAAGAGCAGGTGCACTAGCGGTCCATGGAAAGTGGCCTCCCAACACTCCCTACTTTAAAAAAAAAAATAAAGAATTTATTTTTTAGAGAATTTTAGGTTCACAGCAAAATTGAGAGCAGAGTACAGAGACTTCTCACATATCTCCTTCTCTGACACACGCAGAGCCTCCCCATTATCAACATCCTTCACCAGAGCGGTACATTTGTTACAGTTGATGAGCCAACATTGATACATTATCATCATCCAAAGTCCATAGTCTACTTTGCTGTTATACATTCTATGGATTTGGACAAATACATAATGGCATGTATCCATTATCATTATAGTATTACACAGAGTAACACTCCCTACTTTACAGTATCTGTGCTCAATTGATTTTCTTCTCTGCTGTACAGTTGAATTCTTCCTCTCTTAACTATTTCCCATAAACATTTAGAATTTCTTGAATAGTTGTCTTCCTAAAATGGAAAAAAAAACACATGAATATTCAGTTTTCCCAACACCATTTATTGTAGAGACCATCATTTTCGCATTGAATATTCTTGGCTTCCTTATCAAATATTAGGTGATTGTATATTGTGGGTTTATTTCTGGGTTCTTGATTATGTTCCATCAGTCTGTGTATCAGTTCTTATGCCAATACCATACTGTTTTGATTACTATAGTTTTGTAATATAGTTTGAAATTAGGAAGTGTCATGACTCCAGCTTTATTTTTTCTCAGGATTGCTTTGGCTATTTAGGGTCTTCTGTGGTCCCGTACAAATTTTAGGATTGTATTTTCTATTCCTGTGAAAATTCAGGAATTTTAATGGGGATTATATTGAATATGTAGATGGATTTGGGTAGTATGGACTTTTTGGTAATATTAACGCTTTCAATTTATCAACATGGGGTGTCTTTCCATTTGTTTGCATCTTCATATTCTTCATCAGTGTCTCATAGTTTTCAGACCACAGATCTTTCCCCTCCTTGGTTAAATTTATTCCTAAGTATTTAATTGTTTCTGATGATATTGTAAATGGAATTTTCTTTTCTTTTTTTAGATAGTTCGTTGTTAGTGTATAGAAGCACAACTAATTTTTGTATATTGATTTTGTATCCTGAGACTTTATTGAATTCATTTATTAGTTCTAATGCTCTTTGGTGGAGTGTTAGGATTTTCTGTATATAAGCTCATGCCATCTGTAAACAAAGACAGCTTTATATTTTCCTCTCTGATTTGGATGCCTTTTATTTCTATTCTTGCTTATTTGCTTTGACCAGGATGTCTAGTGCTACTTTGAATAGGAGTGGCAAGAGTAAGCACTCTTGTTTTGTTCCTGATGGACATTATGGAGATTCCTCAAAAAATTAAAAATGAAGCTACCATATGATCCAGTGATTCTGCTTCTGGTATATATCCAAAGGAAATGAAATTGCTGTCTTGAAAAGATATCTGAGCCCTTGTGTTCATTGCAACATTAATCATGACATGGAAACAACCAGTCTGTCGTAGATGAATAGATAAAGAAAATGTTATGTATCATAGAATTAACGGGATATAACTTAACCATTAAAAAGAAGAAAATCCTGCCAATTGTGAGAACATAAATGAGACTTGGAGGCGTTATACTAAGTGAAATAAGAAAGGCAGAGAAAGACAAATACTGTATGATCTCATTTAGATGTGGAGTATGGAAAAGCCAAATTCATAGAAACTGAAAGTAGATTGTTAGTTGTCAAAGACCAGGGGGTGGAGATGTTGGTAATCATTGCACAATACATACATCTGTCAAATCATCACATTGCACACCTCAAACTTCATTATATCTCCATAAAATTGAGGGAAAAGAAGGAAAAGCAATTAACCAACCTCTGTCTACTTCTTATCTCCCTCTACTCACTGCTCTACTCTCTTCTCCCCAACCCAATTTCTTAAGGGGTTTTACACCTGGTTCTCCATTTACTCACAATCCACTCACCAATTTTTGTTACGAAATGTAACGTAAATACAAAAAATGGGTACAAATCATATATGTACAGTTTAATAAGTAACTGTGTAACCTCCACTCAGGTCTAGAAACAGAACAGTATTGATACTTATGGCCCAGTGATTCTGGGCCTAGATACATAACCTAGAATATTTACATAAACCTAGAAACATGTGCAAGGATGTTTATTGCAACATTATTCAGTCTTTTGGAAGTGAGATAACCATCTGCAGAATGGGTATACCTATCATCCCCTCTCATATACCTCCTCAGAGAAACTCACTCTTCTATAGGTATCTGCTATCCTGGCTTACATGATAATAATCTTGTTAGTATTCTCTAAACTTAATCAATACATTTGAATCTTTCCTGTTTTTGAATTTTATGAAAATAGGGTCATAATTTGCATTCTTTTGTGTCTTTTTCTTTCACTCAACATGTTTGTGAGATTTATCTATATTCTGGGATATACCTGAAGTTTACTGCTGTAGTTTATTCCTTTTCAGTCTTTGTAGTACTTTATTATGTCTTCTACAATTTATTTACCTATTGTTTTGTAGATGATTGTTTCCATCTCTGTAATATTAAGCAGTATTGCTATAAACATTCTTATAAATGTGTTCTACTATATGTACTCTAGGTCATATATCTAAAAGCAGATTTGATGTATTACAGAGTCTATGCATCTTTAATGATAATAGATCATGTCAACTGTTTTGCAAAGTGGTTGTTTCAATCTTCACACCTACTGGCATAGAGTATTAAGATTTCTGTTTTACCACATTTTATTTTATTAAAGAATAAATTCAATAATATTTACTATGTGCCTGGCCATATTCTAAGTACATTGATTTAAACTTTATAATATAATTAAGATTAGGTAGTATTGCTATTTGTACTTTCCAGAAAATGAAATTGAGGCACAGAGAAGAGGAATGACTGGCCCCTTTCCACACATTTGAAAATGGCAGAGAATTCAGCTCAAGAGATCAGACCACTCTGTTATGATGCCTCTCCTTCATTCTTACATATGTTTTCATACTCTTTAATTGTGCTACCTTTTCAGGTCTGTAAAAATATTTTTAATATTCTAGGGGTGCCTGGGTGGCTCAGTCAGTTAAGCATCCAACTCTTGATTTTGGCATATCATGATCTCATGGTTGGTGAGTTCGAGCCCTTCATTGGGCCCTATGCTGACAGTGTGGAACCTGCTTGGTCTCTTTCCCTCTCTCCCTACCCCTCCCCTGCTCACACTCTCACTTTCTCTCAAGAATAAATAAATAAAAATAGTGATGCTTATTGGATCAAATATTATGCTTGATGGATCAAATGAGCAAAAACTAGCAACCACTCTGAAGGATGGATAAGACATTTGCATGATAGGGGGTAGGAACCACGAAAATTCAGAAATCTATCTCAGTAAAATTTCTAGGGGTTCAGCAGTGTGGGGCATGTCAAAATATCCCTTCTTTGTGAAGGTAGAATGAAGGATAAGTTATTACATGTTGCCTTCCTGCAATCAAAAAAGGAGGCACAATGCCTAGGGGCCTTTTGGATTTTAGAGGCAACATATTCCTCATTTGGGTGTGCCACTCAAGCCCGTTTAGCAAGTTAGAAGAACAAGAGAAGGCTGTGCAACAAGTCAGCTGATGTTCAGGCTGCTCTGCCTCTTGGATCATATGATTCAACAGACCTAATGGGTCTTGAAGTAATATTGGCAGATAGAGATGCTGTTCGGAGCCTTTGGCAGGATCCTATAGTGGACCACAGTCCAAATACTTAAGATTTTAGAGCAAAGACCTGCCATCCTCTTAGGATAATTACTCGTCTTTTGAGGAAAAGCTTTAGGCTTGCTGTTGGAATTCCTAGCTGAATGTTTAACCATAGGCCGCCAAGTTACCATATGACCTTATCTGCCTATCACGTATTGATGATGTCAGACACACCAAGCCACACGTTTGGGTAGGCACGGCAGTACTTCTTCATCAAATGGGCGTGGTACCTAGGAGACTGAACTTGTGCAGGATCTGAAGTCACAAATAAGTTGCATAAGAAAGTAGCCCAAATGCCTATGGTCCCAACGCCTGCTGCATTACTTTCTCTCATCGTGTCTATATCTATGGCCTCATGGGAAGTTCCCTCCAATCAGTTGACCGAGGAAAAGAACACCTGGTCCTGGTTTACATGTGGTTCTGTGCAATATGCAGGAGCCACCCAGAAGTGGACAGCTGTAGTACTTCTTGGGACATCTGCGAAGCACAGTTGAGGCAGTGTGTCTGGTTGTTCATTTTCCCTGAAAGATGAAATGGCCAGAAGTGTGCTTGCATACTAATTTATGGGCTGTGGTTAGTAGTTTGGCTGGATAGTCAGGACGTTGGAAGGAATAGGATTGGAAAACTGGTGACAAAGAGATCTAGGGAAGAAGTATATGGAGAGACGTCTCTGAGTGGGTGAAAAACATACAAACATTTATTTATGTTCCGTGTGAACTTTCACCAAAGCCTGACCTAGCAGAGGAGGATTTTCATAATCAAGTAAATAGGAAGATCTGTCTTATGGCTACCAGTCAGCCTATTTGTTCAGTCACTCCATTATTCCTTCCAATATTGCCTCTACTCCATTTTCTTCTTTCAGGAACTATGATAAGATGTGTGTAAGACTTTCTAAATCTAGGTTTCTTGTCTACTAAACAGCTCTGCTTTTTCTATTTTTTGGGTATCTTCATTCTAAATTATGGATGCTTTCTTTTAACCTACCTCCTGGTTCGCTAATAATTATCTTTTCTGTTTTGTATAATCTGCCACCATACTTCTCTATTGAGCTTTTCACTTCAGTGTTTTTTTTTTTTCAGTTCTTAAAGCTCTCTTAGTTCTTCTACAAATCTTCTACATCATTTCTTACATTCTATTTCATGCATATAGCTTCAAATTTCTCTTTTGTTTCTTTTAGGCATGGTGAGCATCAGTTTTTTATAAGCTATCTGATAATGGCAGTATTTGTAGTCTTCTGTTTATTATTTCTTCTGTTTATTGCTTATGGCAACTTATTTACTTTTATGCTTAGTTACCTTTAATTGTACACTGAACATTGTCCTTGAAAACATTATTTACGGAAATTCCTTGAGGCTTAGGATATATGTGTTTTCTTCTAGAAGTGATTTACATTTGTTCCTTTCAGGTGTTTAGAAGAACTATTAGTTCAATACTGCTTCAAATTTATTGTTTATGGATTCTTGGAACACTTTGATTATAAAAAAAAATGTAGACTGCAGATAAACCAGCCAGGATTATATCTCAACTCAAGATCATTTTCTAAACATATGTTCTCCGTAATCTGCCAGTGCCATGTAAATTTTTTGGGCATCCTAGGATTTATGGTAGAGGGAGTAGGCTCGGTCCTCCTTACTTGAAGGTGTAGCCACTTGGATTTCTACCTTACCATAAATGTTTAGTCCTTTGGGGTGCTGACTTTCAGGTGGGCAGTCTCCAGTTCAGGTTTACAGTTCATTTTGTTCTGGATGGATAAAGGGCTTCTGGGCCAAAGCAGGCTTTGTCCTGCTTGCTTACATGATTCTCTGGGTTCTTGTTTTCTCATATCCTTTGAGCTGATAATTCTTTATATTGTAAGGTTTTCAATATTAGGAAATATTTTATCAATATTTTATCAAGTATATTTCCTTGTTTTTAGGGTAGCATGTGTATGTGTGTGTAAATAGTCTAGCCTGCCGTGACTAAACAATGGAAATCTAAAGTCTTCTTTTCAGCATGGTAAATTATGGTTTAGGGAAAGATGAAACATTTCATGCAGGTTGGCAATCATATGCTTCTAAGCTGTCATTCTACATTGTAAATTGATGGTGCACTTATTTTCTTTTAAGATGACTTTTGGGGGGGGCATTTTTAAGTTATACTGGAGAGTCTGAAAAATCTAAGGTGAGATTAGAAACAAAATAAGGTCAATAATTTTTAATATGTTCTAGTATGGCATTGTATTCATACATAAGTATAAATGTGCAATATCTCTTTAGAACAAAAAGCCACTGTTCACTTTATCTAACACTGACTATATAGCTTTGAAATCCAAGTGGTTAGGGACGCCTGGGTGGCTCAGTCGGTTGAGCGTCCAACTTTGGCTCAGGTCACGATCTCGCGGTCCATGAGTTCGAGCCCGCGTCGGGCTCTGGGCTGATGGCTCAGAGCCTGGAGCCTGCTTCCGATTCTGTGTCTCCCTCTCTCTCTGCCCCTCCCCCGTTCACGCTCTGTCTCTCTCTGTCTCAAAAATAAATAAATGTTAAAATTAAAAAAAAAATTAAAAAAAAAAAAAAAAAAAATCCAAGTGGTTAGTGAGCTCTGCCACTCTGATGGAAGTGTTATTGTCATGATCTTATAGTAGGGAAAGGATCCACCTTAAATGATGGTTGTATGGAAATCTGTATTATTCGGTCCTTTTTTCTAGGAATTGGATAACTTAATTTAGAACATAGTCATTTCATAAGTACTATTATATATAGTGCTTTTTTTTTTTTTAATTTTTTTTTTTTCAACGTTTATTCATTTTTGGGACAGAGAGAGACAGAGCATGAACGGGGGAGGGGCAGAGAGAGAGGGAGACACAGAATCAGAAGCAGGCTCCAGGCTCTGAGCTGTCAGCCCAGAGCCTGACGCGGGGCTCAAACTCCCGGACCGCGAGATCGTGACCTGGCTGAAGTCGGACGCTCAACCGACTGCGCCACCCAGGCGCCCCTATAGTGCTTTATAACTAAGACGTTTTTGGTAATAATGGAACATGTTTGACCCTTATAGTTTTGCTCTTAATTCATTTCTACATATAAAGAATTTGGCAAGGAGCTACAATAGAGCTAGTAAAATAATTAAAGTAAAAAATTACAACTCAGGGGAAAAGGTTAAGAAAAGTAGGAGTTATTTGAGGAAAGAGGTGGCTGAGAGAAAGATAACATTCATTTGAGAAGAGACATTAGCAATGGATTGTTTCTTCTTCTAAAGCAGTAGTTCTCCAATTTGACCTCATACTGTAATCACCAGGGAAACTTTAAAAATATACCGATACTGTAGTCCCATCCCCAGGACTTCCAAGTTAATTGGTCTGGGATTTTGAAAATATTTTCCACGTGACTCTATGGTTCAAGATATTATTCACTATAAAATTACTTTAGGAAGCAAATTCCTGTAGCGCAATGACAATTTGTGATAATTCAAGTACAACTGTTTGGGCATTTGAGATACACCATGAAGTAGAGAGTACTAGAAGATGAGATGTCTGCATTTTCATTATAAATAGGACAAAACAAAACAAAACAAAACAAAACAACACAGCGCTTCAATAGTAGCACAAAGAATTTTAATTGGGAAAGAAGAAAATACTTCCCTTGGTATGTAAAATTCTGGAATGGGTAACAGAGGCATGTTGTGGCATCTTGTTGCTTGTTTGCACTAATTCAAGAATAGTTTTGCTTCAGGCTCTAAAGTCAGAGTTGAGCTTGAATTCCTACTCCTGGAATTACTAGGTGTGCAACCCTTAAGAAAATTAAACTCTCCACACCTTAGTTTCATCATTCATTACACACAGTTGCTGGGGATAAAGCCATGAATGAGACAATATATGCCACACCTACCTTGTCAGGTTATTTGCAAGGGTAGCAAGGGTCACGTGAAGAAATATATGCAAAGAGGTTGGTAGAGTACATGGTTATTCTTGTTATTATAATTATGTGAAATATTTTCTCTAAGGAATAGATAGCATTCAATTGGAGTTAAAATCAGTGAGAATTTTTGTTCATAATCTATAACAATAGTTATGTTTTGCTATTCTCTGATTTCCAATAGACCTTAAAACAAAAACAAAGTAGACACACACCTTTTCCTAAAACCACCACCACCAAGAACAAAGCTTATGACATGTCCCAGGACACTGAGCAATCACAATATTTCAGAACCACTTTGAAAACCATCCATAATATGTTCACCACAGGATGTAATGGATCAACTGCTCTCCTCAGTCTCCTTTCATTCTTAGAAAAGAGGATGTTACTGAGAAGAAATAAAGTTTGTGTCAACTGTACATTGCTAAAGCATTAGCACAGAAATGTGGAGTTGAATATCTGACTTAGAAATTTCATTAAAATATAGAAAATTCTCCTTAAAAAAGGATATTCTTGGAATAGAGTAAAAAAACAAAAAGGTAAAAAAAATCTCAGAAATATTGATGTTGCCCCTTCAGATGTGGGCTACGTAGTTATTACTGAATGGAACTTTGGAATAGAAATCTGTTCTATAAAGCTAAGTATCTGTAGAGATATTCGTTAGTCACCATCACTGGAAACCTGGGAAATGTAAACCATTTACAGATATGAAACTCTGTCACATAGTTGGGCAGTTAAGTTTTCATGTAAAATCTGTACTAGAGTTACTAATAAAGTGAAAGCCTTTAGATTTCACTTAGGTTATTACAGTTTTCAGCATACAGTAAATTCTTGACAGTGCTATTTTCTTTTCCTCCTTTCCTTGATGGTCTTTATACACTTTCTTCGGTGAAGTAGAAGAGTCCAGAAAGGACAAGTGTATATGAATACCACACTTAACTTTGGATCAATCTCAAGGGCTCCTATGCAGCAAAAAGGGCCAACAGATGTTATACACAGTCTCCTGTTTCCTTTCGTACAAGCTTGCTCACATACAAATAGATTGGTTCTTTAGTTCATCTAATTTCATTGTTAGGGTGTTAAAAATCCTCAGTCTGAAATATTCAGTATAAAATACATTTTTACACTGCAGAGATATGATCTGAGTTTCTAACCCATGCTGATCTGGGTAGTAAAGATGGTCTGCATTAGGAATTCATAACTTCTTTTTGAAAGTTTGTTTTAAAACTGTTTAGGTTACTCATAGATATTAGAAATGAGTTTTTTGAAGACTGTTTCCATAAGTAACAAATTTTGCTGACTTAATTCTACTGAGGTGGAAATTGTAAAAACAAACAAAAACAAAAAAAACAAAACAAACAACGACAAAAAACAAAACAAAACAAAACAAAAACAAAGGAAGAAAACCTGACATACCAAGTGAGTGAAATTACATTCAGACCAGCTTTTCCAAAACTATAGTGTAGTGTACTTTAACTATGTATTATTAGTCTATATATAGTCTGTGGTATTATTTTAAATACTGACAAATGATATTTAAAGGTGACAAAAAAGTAACTGACCATACGCTGCTATAATGGAATTACCCAGACGTTGTTGAGATGAGGCCAGATTGAGATACTTTGGAAGCTGTGCAGCCCTTGATGGGCCCATACTCATTGGCGTTGAGCCTTATTGCTTTGTTTTCCCGGAGGCCAGTGACTTTTCAGTGTTCCTCCTTCGTGATCTGTCATCCTCCCTCCCTTGGTTGGCAAGTCAGCTTCTCTTTCCTTCCCTTTCCTCACACTTGACCTCTTGACCCCTTATTCAGTTACTCTTTATTCTGTCTATATAACCAAACGAGAATAGGACTAAAAGGAAAAAAAATGGATATAATGATTTTTGAATTAAAAGATGTCAACTTTTTCCCTGTTTTCAAATGTCTTAAAAGTTAATGAAAGAATGAGGCATAATATTATATTTTGTGATTATGCATTGACTCAACCAAGCAGTAAGTATTTATTAGAAACCTACTTCACGTAAGGCATTATAACACAGGCTGAATTTAAATTCTGGGAATGTTCTTACTATTTGGGTTTTAACATTATGTCACTAATACAATACAATTGGAAATACAATACATTATGTCACTAATACAATACAATAGGAAATACAATTTGGTAAGAAATGCAAACATACAATACAGGGCAACACACATACACACCCAGAGTCTCTCTATGTTTTCTTTTCCTTAAACACAACATAAATAAATGGAAACACATTGATCCTAAAGGTAAAAAAAAAAATCTGTGCTTCTTTATGGCTTGTTGATACTGACAGCAGAAAAAAAAAAAAAAAGACAAGTAAAAAATGAAATTGTTTTGGGCTTGGGCTTTCACCCTTCATTTCCCATGACAGTCACCTATGCCACCAAATCTAGCCAACACTCCTTGACAGCACAGCAGTGAGAGGGAGAGTGGAAAAGGGGAAATGTTGGGACTTGATCCAATTATGGTAGGACAAATGTACCACTTCATATTAAATGACTGAATGGCTCCTTTACCCCATTTGATGTCCAGTTAAAACTGTGAGAACTATGTCCAGATGCAGTTGTAACAGCTAATGTTCGATACTTGTTTAGTAATGAAGATAGATCTGCAGGGTGCCTGGGCGGCACAGTTGGGTAAGTGTCTGACTTTGGCTCAGGTCATGATCTTGCGGTTTGTGAGTTGGAGCCCCGCATCGGGCTCTGTGCTGACAGCTCGGAGCCTGGAGCCTGCTTCGGATTCTGTGTCTCCCTCTCTCTCTGCCCCTCCGCTGCATACACTCTGTCTCTGTCTCTCAAAAATAAATAAACATTAAAAAAAAAAAAAGAAGATATGAAGATTTTCCATTTTAAGAGACTTGGATAGCATAGCTAATTTAAGGAAGATTTAGCAAAGATTTTGGGGAAAATCTAGAGTAGCATAGTAATGATCTAACATACATTAGGTTACGTTGTGCTGGTCACTGCTCTCATCCTAGTTGTGACTGCTAATAATATCTATAAATATGTAAATTCAGATTAAGTTGTCTTAAATCTTCAGAGCATTAACTGGTCTCCCGCAGAGCCCTCAAATTTAGTGTGCTGATGGCAAAGCCCTGAGTTTCTGTCTTTTCTTTATCCTTTGGTCCACATCCAAAGCACATCGTTTCCTTCAGTGGTCCATTTAGATTTATTCAAGAAGAGGCTACTCATTTTGTGTTGACTACACTCACTGTTGTGTAGTTAGAGATTAGGCATCAAGAGACTGGATTCTGGTCTATTACCTTGGAATGAAACTTACAATTTATTTAGGCAAACATCCTCACTTTATAGCCAGTGAAAGGAAGGTGTGAGAGGTGAGGGGATCCCCCCAGGGTGCCCAACTCAGTAACCTCAGAGGAAACTCTCCTAACTGCCCATCTGGTGATTTTCCCTCCACCAGGGACCCTCACTTCCCTTAACTCTTTTGGTGACTCCACCTGTTACAGAATTGAAGACTCAGTTTCCTTATCTGTGAAATGGAGATTCTAAAATAAGGTATTTTGTAGCATTGTTGTAAATAGAAAATAGTTTTTACTGTCCAGTGAGTAGTAGAGTGCCTCATGTATTCAGTGTATTCATTTCATCATCCTGCAAGTGGGACCAACCACATTCATTGCAGCTGCATCACAGAGCCTATATCATAATAGACCTTTCAGGGCACCTGGGTGGCTCAGTCAGTTGAGCCTCCGACTTTGGCTCATGTCATGATCTCACAGTTGGTGAGTTTGAGCCCAGCATTGGGCTGTCTACTGTCAGCACAGAGCCTGCTTTGGATCCTCTGTCTCCCTCTGTCTCTGCTCCTTACCCACTCACACTCTTTATCTCAAAAACAAACATTAAAAAACAAAAAAGAATAGGCCTGTCAGAGCTTCTCACCTATTCATGTTGTGAACAATTTTTGCTAAGGAATCTGGTTGATTGTAATAGAATTGAGATAGTGCATGATTATGAATTATATTTTTTAGGTCTTTCCCCTAATTTTAAAATTTATTTTAAAAGGGTAGTCTGAGTACCACTGAAGTATATTTCAAAGTACATTAACTCGGTATTGGCAGCTTCCCAGTGTTATCACCTGATCTTTGGCAACATAAGAGGCATGACAGGTTGGAGCAGTGGTCTGCAGTCACAAGTCCTGGATTTGTCCTGGCTACTTCAGTGTGACCTTAGCTGCATTGTTTAACTGCTGTAATACTCCACTTCTTTTCATGTAAAATGCAGACAGAAATGGATGATTTCTAAATTCCTTTATAATTCTAAGATACAGAGAAATCTCAGCGTGATAATCATAAAGAAAACAAATATTACTGGAGTAGTATGGTACTTTCTGGGAAAATAGATTGTCTAACACGTTTTTTGAATTAAAGTTACTAAAAATCAAAGCAAAAGAGCAGAAAGTCTTAAATCAGTGGCAGAAGGCCTTCTCTTGCTGGCGATTTACAGTAGTTTTAGAATGAAAACAGCCATTAAATTAGAATTGACTTTGTACCTTCAGAGACACAAGAATAAAACCTATTAACAGTGTAACAGAGTTTAATTGAATACTATGAGTAATAAAAGAGATGTCTGGGGGTGAATGCTGAGAACACTTATGGATGATTTTGAAGTGCAATATTTGACTTTCTGTAAGAGCAAAGAGCTGAGTTCCAACTGTGTGTGCACTGAGTTGATTAAAGAAGCTAAATTTCCATTGACATGGAAATGTGCATGTACATGTGGTGTCTTTTCCCGGAATACCCAGGACAGCCTGACATTGCCTGGAGGTGGAGAGAATAAGCTCCTATCCAGCACTTGTTTCCCATGGCCCCTCCGTACCCTGAGACCATGAGCCAGCTGACTGCACACTTTCACCTCTGTCTGGCTCTGTGATATTCAAGGCCGGGAAGGGAATGGGGGAGGATAGAAGGCACATCTGGTGTTATGTAGACTTGAGGTTTTGAATTCTGGCTCTGGCTACTTAATAGCTGCGTGAACTTGAGCTAGTCATTGAACCTGTCTAAGCCTGTTTCTTCACCTTCAAAATGACCTTGGTAATGGTTATATGGTCCTGTCTTATCTTTTTGGCTTAGTCTTTGCTGGGATTTACATTCCACTTTGAGTTTCTTCACCTGGTTTTCATGTCTCTGGATTTTGTTTATGGAATACACAACCCTGCCGTGTACCTAAATGATGTCCCCTATTCCTTCACTGTAGTTCTCTACCCAGTTTCTGATTTCTTGACATCTAAGTGTACCTACACCAGACAAGACAAGACAAACATTTAAATGAATGATAGGTATTTCCAAGTAAAATGCAATTAGTATAAAGTCACTTAATTTCTTCACTAATAGAATCCAAATGTTCAGATCAATTGATACTTAAATCTGAACACATTTGCTTAGTATGAAGTCCTAATATTGCAACCACTTTCCTCTCCAAACTTCTGGAAAGATATCACACCTCCTAATATTTCATCTGTCATTCATATAAACAAATACTTGGCTACTTTTATGAGTCACTAAATGTTCGTCTTAGCTTCCTTTTCATCCCTTTGTATTGTTTCCTTGTGCCCTTTGTGGGGAGCCTCAGGGAAGTCACCCTGTAATGGGACATTGCTCAATGTATCATTTTTTCCTTCTTATGGGATCATAGAAAAAGAATAAATTATGATTAGTATTCTTAAGATGGACTACATCCACTGAATATTTATTTAAAAGATAGACTGTTTATGTTGAGGTAAAATGAGCTGATTCCTTGGCTAATGGCCCTCTTGTTTAGGAAACCCACATGCTTGCTCTGAAAAGAAGTTAAGGAGAAAATTTTCTCTTGTGTATGCCAAATAAAACAAAATGAAATTACAATTGGATTTCACTGAGGAACCATAATTTCTGCCTGAGGGAGAATAGTGAAAAGTAGGAGAGCACTCTCTTACTTTTGCTACAACTAGTTCATCCCACAGAATCTGGGCTATAAGGTAAGAACAACCCCTTTTTCCCTAAGGGACCGAAGTCAGCTTAGGGACCCTGTAAGAGTCAGACACCCAGAAAGGTGTCCCATCTTAAGAAGAGGGTGGGGAGAAGGAGAGTGAGGACTATGGAAACTGGAGACACTAATTGGTTGGTATGTCTTAGTGTCCCGAAATGTCAGTGTCACTGCTATAAGGATACAAATATGGTTCTGTTCAGAGATAGAGGAGGTCCAAATGTTGTAGACTTTGAAAAATTCACAATGCACTTTCATATTGTTACACTAAAATCCTGGGGACATGCCTTTTCATGTTGATAGTAAACGTTTTGTTTTCAAATTTGTGTTCACTATTGCACCTAAAATAGTCTTCTCTAAGAGAGAAAAATTATAAATATGTATATTTAGAGAGAGAGAGCGAGATCTCTATCTATCTAGAGCTCTATTAAAAAACCTTTCTTTAAATTCCTTCTACCCAGAATATATTGAAAAAATATTTTGAAAAAGAATACCCCACATGGAATGCTAAGCAAATCAATGTTGATAAGAACTCCCTATTGCTTCCCCCCACACTCATCTCCTTGATTCTGACATACCTACTGAAAATCTTGCTTGCCATGATGGTTAATCATTTGAATTGTCTTTTAAAACCTGAAATTGAAAGATGCTATCACCAAAGACCTATTAACATCTCTCTAAAATTTCATTCTGTGTTGAATTAAAGGAGCAACATATTTCTGCCCAAATAATTTGTTATGGATTCTTGGTAGTAACTACTTGATTTCCATTCTCAGCTGACAACCAACATTTCTTCAATAATACTTTCTCTTGTGTTTTAGTTAGCTCACGACTATGCCGAGCTTTACTGCTGTGTCTACAACCACACTCCATTCTCCTTCAGTAACATTTTTACCTGATGTACTACAACTAGAAAAGGAAAGGGCACAAGCCTCATCTTTTGGACTCTCCTGAATTCCTTCCTCAGGCTCACATTTGGACCATTACTATGAGTTTGCACCATTTCCCTACTATTGAATCAGCACTGGGACGAACCTTCAATTTGTTTTCACTGTGCAAAGGCTTTGATCCCTGAAATACATTTTTTAGTTTGTGAATGGTAAGCTTACTATTTTCACCTGAAAATGGCTTTCTATTCTTTACTCCTGATTGATGGTTTAGCTAAATGTAGATTTCTAGGTTGATAGATATTATTTTAGTATTTCGAAGATATTATTTTATTTCTTCTGATTCCTACTGATGCTGAAAATATGTTTGCTATCAACCAAATTGTTGTGTTTTCAAGGCAATCTTTCTTCTCTGGTTGCTTTTAATTCTTGATGTCTGGTGTTCTGTAATTTCATCATGCCACCATTCTGGATTTGTTTCTCTTTATCCTTTTTGGTGCTTACTGCATTTCTTCAAGCTGAAGACATGTCTTTTTCTTTTATCTGAAAAATCCTTGCTATAGTCTGAATGTTTGTTTCTCCCCTTCCCCCAAATGCATATGTTGAAACCTAATCCCCAATGTGAGGGTGTTTGGAGGTGAGCACTTTAGGGAGGTGATTAGGTCACCAGAGTACAACCCTCGTGATGGGACTGTTCCCTTATAAAAGAGACCTCTGAGAGTTCCCTTGCCTCTTCTGTCGTGTGAGAACACAGAAAGAATTCTGCAGTCCAGAAGAGGACCCTTACCCAACCATGCTGATCTTGGACTTCCAGTCTTCAGAATTATGAGAAATAGCTTTCCACCCAATCTATGATATTTTGTTATAGCAACCAGAGTGGGCTGAGATAGAGAAATGTAAGTGTACGTTTCCATGAGCTTTGCAATTTTTTATACTCTATAACTCCCATCACAACCAAGATAGAGAACATTATATTACCCTACAGAGTTCCTTTATATTCATGTCCATCAGTCCTCTCCACCCTTGATCACAGGCAACCACTGATTTGCTTACTATCACTAAGATAGGTTATGCTTCTTTTTTTGAGTTTTATTTGACTTCCCATTAATTTAAAAATTTAATGACTATTTGGGACAATGGACATGTTCCAAAACAAGATTGTAGTAATGGATGTACAACTCTACACATTTACTAAAAATTATTGAGCTGTGTTCTTGTAATGGATTAACTTTCTGGTATGTAAATTATACCTTGATAAAGCTATTAACTTCGATATAAAAATTTAATGACTGTATTTATTTCCTTTTAGAAATTTGATTTGGTTCTATTTTTAAATCTTCATATTTCCCTATTCTTTTGTTATAGTTTCTTTTCCTTTCTCTTAACCTCTTAAGGTTTTTAATATATTTTCTTGAGATCTCTTTCCAATGATTTTACTTGTTCTGTTTCTTAAGAGTGATAATTCCATTAATTGATTGTCTGTAGACTCTTCATTCTTATGGTTTACTTCATTATAAAATGTGTAATTTTTTATTGTCAGCTTTTCTTCAGAAGTTGTTTTAACTGGGAATATCTTGTGCCTTGGATTTTAAGCGTCCTATTGAGAGATTTTGATTTTTGTGGATCTGGTTTTTTGTTAATTCTCAACCATGCAGGCAGTATGTGTCCAGATGTTTCTGGAATGACCATTTATGTTTCTTTCATTGCTCTATAGGAAAAGCAGATTTCTTTATTGCTTTCTCATCCAGATGTATACAGCTTTTTTACTTCCTTTTTTAAAAGACAGGGCACCCTTTGAGGCCCTACCTGCCTGAGGCTGTGTCTCAAGACCTGCATGGGTAGTGAACATCTAGGCTCCAATCTCAGAGCTAATACTGGTCTGAGCACTCAAACTCCCAACACAATATTAGTTTCTACTACCCATTAAGTATTTGAGTTCAGTCTTCTTTTTTTGTATTTTGGAATGTTTCCCCCTTTTTTAAGAAAAAAGCTTATTTATTTATTTTGAGAGAGAGTGAACACATGTGAGTGTGAGTGGGGGAGAGGCAGAGAGAAAGGGAGAGAGAATCGCAGGCAGGCTCTGTGTTGTCAGAACTGTGAGATCACGGCTCTCATGAACCATGAGATCGTGACCTGAGCTGAAATCAAGAGTCAGACACTTAATGAACTGAGCCACCCAGACACCACTCCCTTTCTTTTGAGCTCAACTTTGTTTTAAAAAATATCTTTGACTATCTTTATCCATCATTTCTATTTATTTCTAATGTGTTAAAGGCTTAACTACATTAGCTTAGTACACCCTGTTGCAAGAATTACTTACTCTTCAAATCATACGGTCCCCTTTCAGTTTTTAGTTCACTGATTCCTTGAAACATTGAAAGGGTCAACTACTATATGGTAGCTCCTTATACCTTGGCTTTTGTGACATTACTTGGTCTCATCTTTTCTCCTACTTATAAAAAAAACAGTATAAACTGTTGGAAAAGTGTGAACTTTGTTCTCAGATAGACTAAAATTCAAATACCCATTCTTCTACTCATGTACTGTATGATCTTTAAATTCATAATTTAACTGTATTTTTCCACTGTACTCTTTTGTTGCTTGAACCACACAATTCAAGTCTGAGAATATACAACCAATTGTAACAGGATTCTTGGCAGTAGAGAACAGTAGTGATGGGCTATTTTTCTTGCCTTTTTAATATCTTCACCTTGCAGTGAGTTACTGTTTTGGAAAAATTGATATAATAATTGACATAGATCATATTAGTTTCAGGTATACAACAGTGATTCTATATATGTATATATATTGAGAAATGATCACCATAGTGACTAGTTAACATACATCACCATGCACATTTATATTCTTTTTTCTTTGTGATGAGAACTTCAAGATGTATTCTCTAAGCAACTTATACTGGGGTGCCTGGACCCCCTTGGGCAGATCTGGGGCTGCCAGTTGCTTTAGTCAGGGGACTTGGATGGGGGTGTCTTTCAGGGAGATAACAGCACTGCTCCCCCCGCACCCCCCCCCCCGGGTTAACGATTTAACTTTAAGATCTTTACTGTAAAAGAGAAAAGTAAGTATTCTTTACAGTTATAATGAAGAATAACCTAAATAATGTATATAAAGGACACAGAGTAACTGACAAAGATTAATTGCCTTAATATTAGTAGTAACAGCAGATATTTATGATACTCTTGCTTTCAGCTTGAAAGTAATAATTCTTCACATTCCTTACTTTTCTGGATTCTTCAAACTGGGTCAGTTCATTGAGTTTTTGAAGGGAAAAAAAACCAGAGGGGATACCCATTATTTGTTGCCAAATCTCTGCCAATACATCAGTGCATCGTCGATCATTCCAAAGAAGATTTATTTATTTATTTATTTATTTATTTATTTATTTATTTATATTATTACTATTATTTTTTTATCCTTGTAATTACTTTCCTAAAGACAGGGATTGTGGACAGATAGTAACATCCAGGTAAAAGTCTCTTGGGTCATTTGAGGTGAGCTCGGTGGTGATATCAATTAATAAATCCTTTCCCACATTGGAGACAAAGGTGAGTAGATTTTTTTCATTTTCCAATAAAAACAGATTAAGTCAATGTGTCATACAAACATGCAGCCTTTGCCCAAGAGGACTTATCTTCATATTCTTGGTCAGTAGTGTCTATCTTCTATGAAAGGAGTACACAGATGTTAGATTTACAGTGTTTCAGTACCATGAATTATGATTCACAAGAAGGAAAAAGTCTCAAGGGTCCCTAGCTGCTCTCTTTCCTTCTGATTCCACACTTCTCCCCCCACCGCCCAAGGATAATCCTTTCTACTCCCATGGTTCCCAATATCATTCATGAACTATCTACTCTCAAAATTATAATTTTAGACTTCATCTCTCACCTCTCTCCTGAGTTCTGTATCTAAATGCTATTAGAAGTTCCTGGTGCCTGAATAATCTCAACTATGATTCTTTTCCTCTCTGGTTTCCTACAAGGAAGGAACCATACAAGGGTAATAACCAAACTGTAAAGTACCACTTTGACAATAGTTGGGTAATTATCTTATAACTTTGTGAAAATCTCTAGTAAAAGTTGTATGGAAAGGTTTGAGAAAGGTCTTGGGTTAAAGCAGCATTTCTTGCTTCCTTAACCGTTAAACAATGTATATTTCACTTTTTGACTCCCACTCAAATATGGCCCCCCCATGACTGCACTGAGAGAGATGCCAATCCAAAGCACATCACCTAGTCAGGGGAAAAAGAAGAAAATAAATAGCCAGAAAGATCTCTATGTCTCCAATACCTAGTACTGAGCTGAGGTGGACTACACATCCATGGGCAGAGCAATCTGGAGGTCATTGTGCAGGAGCAGAAAGGACAGAGAGATTTCCCAGTGTACTTCCAACACAGGGTAACAGAGGTCCCAGTTTTCTCATTACACTTGCTACATGGATCCAGAAAGTAGAAGACAGGTTTCTGATTTTAAAAGTGTACCCATCCCCTTCTGGACGTTTCATAGATAATGTATAGTCAGCATCTGATGCTTTAGTCTATACACTCATTCTTCTTCTGGTATTAATAGCATCTTCCACTGCAGAGCTGCTTCTCTGCCTCTCCTTGTGGTTCCAAGGATGCTGATTTCAGAATTGTCCTACTCTGGTGTACAACCCAAATCTGGGCAATCGTAGTATCTATCTCATTGGCAATAGTGTTTGGCCTGAGCATGAACATATTAACCAAGCCAATCAGTCCTTTTCTTCAATTTCACATTGGGAGGGGAAAAAAAAATCTCTTTATTCTTAGATCATGAGCTTTAAAGATAGACTCCAAAGCTAGATCATCTCTATAGCTGCTATGTGGTAACACCTGAAAGAAATAAGCCTACAACTAGAGAGGCATGGTGAAAGGCAAAGCACAGGACATTGATGATGCATTTGGATTCCTGGATTACCCATATATATATCTATATATCTATATATCTCTATATATATTTCAAACAGAAACCATTGGCATGCATATATATATATGGTTTCTGTTTGAAATGTTTTGAGTTAGATTTCTGTAACTTGGAAGTAAAATATTCTAATATACATCTTAGCATATCTTAAGTAGAACTCAGCATTATATAACTCCCAAATCTCTCCTCCCTTCTGTCAATACCGGTTGATGAAATCTCCAGCTACATGCTCTCCCAAGTCAGAAACAAATAAGTCATTTTAATCCTGCTACTGCTGTTGCTGCTTCTCTTTGGTGAATGGTGGTGTTCTAGACTCCATAGAACTGATGGTGGCAGCCATGAATTCCTTACACAGTTAGCATTCAAGAGGATGGCTTTGAATCTAGCTTCCAGGATGACCCAAACTGTCTGAGAAATCAGTACATGCCCAAGCACTCACAAAAGTATTGAGGAGAACCTCTACATTAGAGTCAGCTACATGATTTGCAAGGGTCCAGTGTGAAATGAAAAGACGTGGTCCTCGTTCAAAAGACACGGGGAATAAAGTGCCATCAAAGGTACTGAGGTATAACGCTTATCCCTTACTTCCTGGTTCTCTCTTATATATCTCTTATATAATAATACACTGTAATAGTGTATTATGTGCTAGTTTTTGCCAAGCCCTTGGGATGGGGATATTCATTGGGTATAGATGCTCCCAGGTGCCCCCTAATTTGGCGAGTGCACAGCCCACCAGTGGCAGGGCTTTTTCCCCCAACCATCACTGCATAGCACCATGTCCCAATGGGAGGCAGGGAAATAAATCTCCTGTTGTTGTGATTTGCCGCCCCAATTCACAGTAGACTGGAGATGGCAAAAGATAAAAATCTCAGTGGATGAGCCCGTTCTGAGGATGGAGTGGGAGAGAAGCTCAGAAGCACACCTTTGCTTCGTGACAACTGAATGTGTGCAGGCACTACCTGCTCATGGCAGGGACAGCCACTGCCCTGTCTGCCCTGAGGTTCTGTCTCACGTGTCTGTCTCATCTGGACCCTCCACACATCCACACTCAGGCCTGCAGAAGAGGCTGAGTACAGCAGTGGTTGTTGGGTAGAGAAAGAGAGAAGAAGTAGAGAGACAGGGTGCAGTGGGACAGGGATAGGCTGCGGAGACCCTCTCCAGGGAAGGCCAGAGGTGGTGGGAATCAAGGCTGCATATAAACAGGACTGCCGTGAGCCAAGGCTCCAAGCTCCCAATACATTCTCCATTGTTCTATGGACTTCACGTGTAGCATACACATTCAAATATAAAATTATTGAAAATGTTAAGATGGTGACCAAAGAGCAATAAACCCCAAGCACAGGGCCCTTCTGAGCTTGGGGTCCTGTGTGACCACACTGGTTCAACCTGTATGAAGCCTACCCTGTGAACAAATAATCTTTCTGTTAATTTGGCCAAAGGCAGCCTAGCAGAACTGTAATTTAGAGCATGTGTCTTGAACATTTTTACCAACAGAACAATGGACATGTAACCCAGAAGCCCCGTATGTAAACCACATAAGACTGCTCTGCTTAATCAGTCAGAGGCAGGACACCCAGCTTCAGGTCCTCCCAGTTACACTGTCCTGCGTCATCCCTCCAACCTTACCTACCTGTGGCCCAGGAGGCACCAAGTACTCCCTGAAACAGTTTGAACATTAAAAACAAAAGAAAACAAACAAAACGTTTGTATTCAACAGTCCAGGAAAATTCTGGCACTTCAACTGTCACATGCTTTCATTTTCTATAAAGATTCAGAAGACAGCCTATATTTAATAACAAGTAATCATTTAAAATATTAAAAAAACCCAAAAAACAAAACCCTCTTGACCCTATTTCTTGGCCAGGAATTTAACAAGTCTTCATTTCCTTTACTACACACCCATTTCCTATTCTTGTGTTGCTTTTTCCTGAGATTATAATTATAGACCATGATTATGAATTTTTGACATCAAGGGTTTGACCTCAGGAATATTTTTGAGTTTTCACGTTGATTTTGAGAATTTTCAGAAGACACATTAAAACACCTTCGCGTATTTGTAGTTAGTTTCACTGTTCAGTACTCACCAATTCAGATGTACTTCCCCATTTTAGAGACCTTGATGATGATTAAACTTCCTGCTGGGTGGAGTACATCTCTGAGGTTTTGCTTCATTTCTCTCATTCATGAGAGGGAAATCGGTGTTATAGTTTTTGGAGCATTTGTATATATAAGAATGTTTTCTGTTACTTTCATACATGAATGACATTTGGCTTGATTTGAGATTCTGTGTTCCCCATTTTTAAACTTCTTATCTCTATAGACATTATTCTATTCTTTACTGGAATTTAGCATTTAAGAGAACATCCTAGTCTTTATACTTGTAATTAAAATATTTTATTAATTTTTCATGGAACACAACAGAGTGTGGTCTTTCCTGCCTAGAAAAATATTCTATCTTGGATTATAGTTTCTCTTTTACTTATTTTGTTTCCTTGTTTTAGAATATCTTTTTAATCAGTATATTGGATTTCTCATATACTGTGACTCTCATAATTTTTATGATTTCTCCCTCTTTCCTGGGAGAAATTTTGTTTTTTTGCTTATATCACTGACTTGATTTGTTTGCTTACATCAATTCTGTTCCACATGAAAATTTTAATCCTATTACAATTTTTAAAATTTCTTCACAGTGTTTTTTATTTCATTTGCTCTTACCTTACTCTCTGCTATTGTTTTCATGCTGGTATGAAGTGAGTTATATCTAGGCCTTGGGTTTGCAGACACATTGCTGGTACAGATTGTCCATGGCCATCCTTACTGTCACTCGTGTTTCGGTAAAAACCATGCTCTCAAGTGTGTACAGCCTTAGCTCAATTTATGATACCTCAGAAACATTTACCTGGCACTGAAATAGAAAATTCTGTTTTTACTTCTCAGTTTCTTTACTCTGAGAGAGATAGCATGTATCCTAAAACAGCCCTCCATTATTTAATCATGTGCAGTCCGTGAAAAATTGTTCTTCCCAGCAAACACCAGTCCCAGGACCCTTTTTGTCTCTGCTACTATTTACATAGCTTTACCTGAAAGGTCATTTTCCTAGGATATGAAGGCCACTTTCCATTGTTCTCTATCACCGGCCTTCCTATACAAATGGCATCGTACCAGATGAGGGCAATTAAGAAGGGAGGTACAAGATCTCAGCTCTCTTAAAGATAGTATAGACTGGCTTCTCAGTTTTCTGATTAATGCAATCTGTTGCTTTGAAAACAAGCAATAAACATGAGTCAAAGCCTCTTTCTCTCCTTTTTATTTCCAGTTGTGTCTTTCTAGTTCAGAGAGTAGATTGTATACAGGCCACTGATAATGCTTTTCATCCAACTGCTGCAACTTTAAAGTTGATGGAAATATCTGTCAATGTCTGGCATGTGCATTTGATTTCTGTCCTTATGTTTTAAGCTACTGTTAATTATTGTCTTCCCATATGACTTTACCTGCAATTCATTTACAAGTTGGAAGATCATGATCTCAACCCAGAAGTCAGGGTGTTCTAAATGCAGGTATAATCAACAAGCTAATGAATGTCGTAATCATTTTGTTATTTACGAAGAAACAGTTAACATATCCAAGTTGAAGCAGTGTGATTGAGTGGAAAGAATGCTAGGGTCAGAAAATTTAGAGTCAAGTTTTTAACCCTGTTTATTATGTGACCTTAAGTCACTTAGCCTTTATGAATCTGTTTATTTTTTCATAAAGTGGCAATAATCATGCTTGTTCTAAGGATCTCACAGAGGTGTTGTGAGGACCAAATGGGTTAATACTTGTATAAGACTTTTGAGTCATTAACACTCTAGACCCAATTATAACTATCACTCTCATGACCTTGGCTTCATCAGTGACAAGTTGAAACAGGTGAGATAGCTGAGCTACCAGGTCACAGAAGTGATCCATTAACATTTATTTCTAATTTTTAGCCGTTAGTGACTATAGGTTTGGGCATAAAAAGTAAATGGTAATTGTGAGTCCTGACCCTCTGTCATTAAAAGAAAATAAAAAGGAAAAATAGATACCTTTTTTTTTTTTTTTTGCCAAGTTGTTAAGTTCACATGAATTTTACCTATTACTCCTAGGTTCTATTAATAGAGGGTTTCTTTAATGATTTTTTTTCCTTTTTATCCATAAGAGCATGTGAATTTTCAGACTCTGTAATAGTCTTAGCTACTTAAAGGATAGACCGAATGAGACCAAGGAGTCACAGATAAAACTTTTGCTGTTATTAAATTTGATTACAACAAAAGAGCTGACAATTAAAATTGGAAAGTATTGTGTATAAAAGGAAGCAATGAAAAATTGGTCTTTAATTGTCTTTAAGGCTAATTGGAGACAGAGACTTCTAAATAGAGTTATAAGTTATAGGCTAATAAATGCCACAGACATCTTGTTATTAACATGAAAATTACCAAACATACAAGGAGAGACTAGTTTGGAACATGACAGATGTAAGCGCATGGAAATAAAACAAAAATTAGTTATACATTTTATTTTTAATTGGTATATAATGCACTCCTCTAAGAAGAGAGAAAAATAAAAACTTCTAGTTGCAAGTGAATGAAATGGCCTGCTTCATGACATAGCAAATAGCTTTTTTTAAGAAGCAAAATTCTTTGCTGGACTATGACAAAAGATTCTCTTTCTTTTTTTCCTTAGCCCTAAGTTATTGAAAGAAGTCTGTAAGCCAATCTTTATTTTCCATGTGATATAGCTTTTCATTTTGTAGATAGGAAAACTGAGAGAGAAATTGAAGCATATTAGTGTCCTTTCTTATCACTTTACACTTTGTGTATATTTTTCCCATGTCTTTTTTTTCTTAATAAACTAGATATTCCTTTAGTTAAAAACCATATCTTATCCCTCACAAGCCACCACAGCCTTGGATGCTGTCACTCAGTGTGCACTTGTCCCAAAGCTATATCCCTCTAATACAAAGGGGGAAATGACTAACAGCAGGTCTGTGATCTTTCCTCTAGCCTCTGGGATTCCTTGAAACATTAACTTAGGAAATTCATAGAAGGATATTGAAAATTCTGGAGGTTTTACAACACCACCTTCAAGTGCAAGGATTTGTTAAAGGGACTCCTAGAAGTCAGAAGGGCTGTTATACTCACAGTTACAGTTTCTTATGGCAAAATCAGCAAAGGGAAGAGGCAGACAGGGCAGGTTCCTGGGGGTTCTAAGCATGAGCTTCCAGTTGTTCTCTCCCAGTAGAGTCTTGTGAACAGTGCTTACTTCTCCCAGCAGTGATGTGTGACAGTACATGCAGAGCATTTCCAATCAGGGAAGCTCTCCCAAGCCTTGGAGGCATTTTCCGCCCCCAGCTTTATTGAGGTATAATTGACAAAATCATAAGATATTTAAGGTGTACATTGTGAGTATTTGATATATGTATACATTGTGAAAGGATTTTCCGCATATCGTTGATTAACACATCCATGACCTCACATTTTATCTTTTGGTGTGTTTGTGAGGACATTTAAGTTCTACTGTCTCAGCAAATTTCAGTTGTGCAATACAGTGGTATAGGGAGAGGTTGGTTAAAGGGTATAAGCTTTCAGCTATAAGAAAAATGTTTTGATGATCTAATATATAACATGGTGACTATAGTTGATAATACTTTATCATATAATTGAAATTTTCTAAGGAGTTCAGAAATTTTTATTGGGGATCAACCATATAGACACGATTGACTACCCATGGCTGACCTTATTTCTAGCCCATCCATTGGTCGAGCTAGTATCTGCATGGTCCACGGCCTTCAACATAAATAAAAATGTTTGCATAGACCAGAAGTGGCCTAAGACCTCCAGTTAAACAGACGTTCCTATCAGGTGGACATTTCAAGGGCTTAGGGACAAAGTTAATGCTTTATTGCACACACACACACACACACACACATGCACACGCTCTCTATATCTGCTATCTACGTTATCTTTACTATATTGAGACTACTTTCACTGTATCCCACATAAATCAGAATTGGTTGCAGTTGCTATGGACCTCATTGTTGACATTGTGCATCAAGTACTTGTAGCTGCTGCAATGAGGTACAGCTGCACTGAAACTAGATACAAAAGCTCAAGAGATCGCAGAGCTGATGGCTTTCCTTGGCTGAACCCGTCCATGTCTAGTCAGCCTATTCTTTTGTGGCCACAGACCCCTACATGAGGAGAGTTTGGAGGATATTTGGAAACTGCATCTATTGAGAGTAAAGAGATCTTCCCTATGTCATTACAAGTCAGGCTGTGAGTTTTCTATCCCATATCCTTTCTGCCAGCTAAGTAAACCTGATACTAGGGAAAACCTATTGTATCTCATGGATTTTTTGTTATCAATCCAAAACCAAGACACTTGATGGTTGAGCAGAGTGGATATTGGATTATATAACTAATGTTATTTGTGAGGCCTACAATAAAATGAATCTCTTTAGTTTTTCCAGTTAGTTGCATTAGCACCTGCCAAACCACATTAGCAGTAAGTCCATTTTCTCTCTTTTGAGATCTTTCTCACCACTATTCTCATCTCTGATATGGTGAATTGTGCAAGAAATCTAGAGGGACACCCAATCAGTGCCACTGTGGTCCATTCTAATCTGTTATAAATTTGGGGAGACTTAGATCTAGGATTTCTCCTTAGGAGATCCTTGAGCTTTTTATACAAGGTAGTGTATAATGAGGAGAGAAGGGACAGCATTGCTAAGGTACAAAGGGTTGGGAAGAAAATACAAACTACCGAAATAATGGAGCCTGTGTGGTTAGAGAAGACATATGCAATATGTGTGTCTACCATGTTCCTTGCTGCTCTGGTCACAAATAGTGTTCATGATGCCCAATGAGCACAAAGTTCTGGTGGAACCACTATGTGTGGGAGTTCAGTGGGATTCAAAGTGAGTACAAGGTAAGCGTATTCCATCTCTGACTGGATAAGCAGGTCTGACAGCCTTGAGAGGCTATGCTTCCTCTTAATGCCAAAACTTGCCTAAAAGAAGGCAATGGTATTTTAAAAAGCACACATAATCAAGGAACCCTGTCATATCCTTTCTTACTAGTATTACTTCCTTGTGTTAGCCAATCACTTATGCTGAAAATAATGACATAGGAAATAGGAAGTAGAGCAACTCATATTTCTTTTCTTTTTAATTCCATATCACTTATCAGTAAGCTGAAGTTAGAGTATTAGTAGAATGTGTGTGTATCAAGAAGTGAAATAAAAATTGCTGAATTACTTTTGTGCAGCATTTCCATTATTCTATGAAGAACAAAATACATAGACAATTATGAGTTATAAATTACAAATTGTGTTATTTCAGTGATTCTGTGTACAAGTTATCTTATATTTTTATTTAAAACTAACGTCACACAATATAAAGATGCTAATAATTTAAATTTCTAATTTTTCTCTACTTAGAAAGGCATCAAATAGCAAATAAGAAACACATTGTGAGGATTCTGGGAAGATGGCAGAATAGGAAGCACCAAGAATATATCTCCCCAAATAGACAACAATTGACTGCCAGAATCTGACCGATACAACTATTTGGGAACTCTGGAGTATTTTGGAGGTTAGTAACTTGCAGGGGAAGACTTGAATAGTAAGTTGTGGTTAATTTTAGTTATTTCACCTCTTAGCACAGTAGCAGCTACCCATCCCCCACCCCTCAGCCAAATAGCAGGCAACTGTGTACATGTTCCTGGAGAAGCTTACATACAGCCTGTGGGATCCAGGGTGGGAAAAACACCTTGTTCTCTGAATACTAGGGATCTGATTACTGATTGCTGCTTCTGATCATAGAGTTGGAAAGAGGTGGGAGGTCTTGGTTGTAACCCTTCCTCCTGTTGCTGCAAACCCTTCCCCTTCTGGCTGAAGTGACTTCCAGGAATTTTAAAGAGCCAATGCCCTTTTCCCCTTTTTGTTCCTCTTCATTTTCCTCTTCTTCCCCTTTTGGGAATAATATGTTAAAGACTAGAACATTCACAAACAACTGCATGGGGAAAATTAGGAAATGACTGCATGCCCAGGAAAGTCTAAGAAAAGACCTAACAAGTTTAAATTTACACCTCAGGCTGATCCTCAGCATGGAGACAGTCTATAACAATCAAAAATAAATCAATAAACAAAAATAATAATGATATACAGCAAATGCTGGAGAAGGTGGAAAATCTGATTTCCAGTGTTACCACACCATGAGATTCAACTGTCCAATTTTCAACCAATCACAAAGCATGCAAAGAAACAAAAAAGTATGACCCATTCACAGAAAAAACTACATCAACAGAAACTGTCCCTGAAAAAGGCCTAATGGCAGATCTATTTAAAAACAACAACAACAACAAACCTCTAAAACAACTTTTAAAACTGCTCAGAGAACTAAAGGAAGATGTGAGGGAAGTCAAGAAAATGATCAATGAGCAAAATAAAAATATCATTAAGAGATAGAAAATAACAACAACAAAAAAACCTAAAAAGAATTTCTCGAGCAAAATGTATGATAACTGAAATGAAAAATTAATTAGGAGGATACAAAAGCATATTTGAACAAGCAGAAGTATTAATCAATGAACTTGAAGATAGGACAATGGATGCGACCAAGTTTGAGGAAAAGAAAGAAAAAAACGGAAGAAAAGTAAACATAGTCTAAGGGATCTGTGGGACACTATCAAGTAGGCCAGTATATGTATTGTGAGAATTCCAGAAGGAGAGGAAAGAAAGAAAGAGGCAGAGAGAATATTTGAAGAAATAATGGCTAGAAACTACCCAAGGACATGGATATACATATCCAAGAAGCTCAAATAACTCCAAATAAGATAAACTTAAGAGACCTAAACCAAGACATATTATACTTAAACTTTTGAAAGACAAAGACAAAGGGAAAATCTTGGAAGTAGCAAAAGAGAAGTGACTAATCACACAGAAAAGATCCTCTATGAGATTATCAGTGGATTTCTCATCAAAAACTTTGGAGATCAGAAGGCAGTGGGCTGATATATTCAAAGTGCTAGAAAATGTCAGTCAAGAACTCCGTATTTAACAAAACTGTCCTCCAAAAATGATGGAGAGATTAAGATATTCCCACATAAAGAAAAGCTGCGGGAATTTATTGCCATTAAATTTGCCCTGAAAGAAAGGCTATATAGAGAGTTCTACAGGGTGAAATGAAAAAACACTAACTAGACAGTAGCTTGAGGTCATGTGAAGAAATAAGATCTCAATAAAAATAAAAATATGAGCAATGATAAAAAATAATATTATTGTAACAATGGTTCATCACTCCACTTTTTGTTCTCTACTTGAGTAAAGAGAATAATTTAAAAAAATCTATTTATGTGGAATTCCAAATTTTGTTTTCTACATAATTTAAGAGGCTAATGTATTTTAAAAATATTAATTTATACTTTGAGACACATAGTGTAATTTTGTGATATCAACAACCAGAAAGGGTGGGGATAAAGCTGTAAAGGAGAATTTTTTGTATGTTAACGAAGTTAAGCTTATATAAATTCAAATTAGAGTGTTACAACTTTAGAATGTTAGATATAATCCCTATGGTAACCACAAAGAAAATAGCTATAGAATATACACAATAGGAAATAAAGGAATTTAAACATTTCACTATAAAAAAATTAAACCCAAAAGAAAACACTAATGCAGGAAATAAGAGACAATAAATCTGTAAAGTATATAGAAAACAAATAACAAAATGACAGAAATAAGTCCCTTCTTATAATTAATTACTTTAAATGGGTTAAACTCTTCATTCAAATACAGAGATTAGCAGATGGATAAAAATACATAATCCAACTATGTGATGTTTAGAAGAGATTCACTTTAGATCCAAAGCCACAGATGGGTTGAAAGTGAAAAGATGGAAAAAGATATCCTATGCAAATAGTGATCCAAAAAGAGAAGGAGTGGCTATACTAATATCAGGCAAAATAGAGTTTAAATCAAAAAGTTTATATGAGACAAAAGGCATAATATATTAATAAAATGTTCAACATAACAAGAAAATATAACAATTATAAACATTTATAGAACTAATGAACAATTTAGTTTGGACAACAGTATGTAGGTTTCTCAAAAAACTAAAAATAGAACTACCTTAGCAAATGCACTACTAGTTATTTACCCAAAGGATGCAAAAATACTGTTTGAAGGGGCACATGCACTCCGATGTTTATAGCGGCATTATCAACAATAGCCAAATTAACAGAAAGAGCGCAAATGTCCATTGACTAATGAATGGATAAAGAAGAGATGGTATACAATGTGGTATTACTTAGCCATCAAAAAGAATGAAACCTTGCCATTTGCAATGATATGTTTGGAGCTAGAGTGTATTATGCTAAGTGAAATAAGTCAGAGAAAGAAAATTACCATATGATTTTACTTATATGTGGAATTTAAGAAACAAAACAGATGAATATAGGGGAAGAAAATAAAAGAGAGAGAAGCAAACCACAAGAAACTCTTAACTAAAAGAAAAACTGAAGGTTGATGGAGGGAAGGTAGACAGGGGATGGGCTAAATGGGTGATGGTTATGAAGGAGGGCACTTGTGTTGAGCATTGAATGTTATATGTAAGTGATGAATCACTGAATTCTATTCCTGAAACCAATATTACACTATATGTTAACTAACTAGGATTTAAATAAAAATTTGAAACAAAAAAATTAAAGAATAGAATTGCCATATGGCCCAGCAATTCCACTTCTGGATATATACGCAAAAGAACTGAAAGCAGGGTCTCAAAGAAATATTTGTATACCCATGTTCATGGCAGAATTATTCACAATAGCTAAATTATGGAAGCAATCCAAATGTCCATCAACAGATGAATGAATAGCAAAATGTGGTCTAAAAATACAGTAGAATATTATTCGGTCTTAAGGAAAGAAATTCTGACATATACATGGGTGGACCTTGAAGATATAATGCTAAGTGAAACAAGGCAGTCACAAAAAGACAAATACTGTGTGACCCTCACTTATATGAGATACTTAGAGTAGTCAAAATCATAGAGATAGACAGTAGAATGGTGATTGCCATGGCCTGGGGAAAGAGAGAATGGAGAGTTAGTGTTTAAGAGCTACAGTTTCAGTTTTATAAGATGAAAGGAATTATGGAGATGGATGGCAGTGATGGTTGTACAAGATTATGAACGTATTTAGTACCATTGAACTCGACACTTAAAAATAGTTATGATGGTAAATTTCATGTTATATGGATTTTATCATAATAAAAAAAATGGAAATAAAAAACACTATGACAAGTCAAAAGTAGATCTTAGAAGAAAAGGAAAAAAACTATATTTTAATATCTGTAATAGCATTTTATTCCTGCTTCTTTATCAGGTGGCCCTGCATTTTCAGTTTGCACTGGACCTTGCAAATTACGTACTCAGCCCTGCAACGGAAGTTTCGTTTAGGCATTAAAAAAATATTTTATGATCAGACTAAAATACAGTTGAATTTTCTGGTAGAATTCGTTAAAAAGTACAGGAAGATAGAAGCATATAACAGAGATACAGTGAAGTTGGATTTGCCAGAGTCTTAAACCTGAATCAGACAAATACGATAGGGCCTGGACAGTCTTTCTAACAACGCATCTTCAAGACTATTCATTACACCAATGAGAATTATTTCAGGTAAACCCTCTGGTGTAGGTTTTGAGAACAGGATTTTGAAAGCAACAACATCTGTAGTGTGAATTTCTGATTAGGGCACTTTAAAAGTTAACCATCTAGCTCTAGAATATAGATTAAAATTTAATTGCATGCACAGGCATTCAACCATTTACATTTCTCTGACAATGTAATGCCCAGACCAATCCCTCTTGGGAGCGCTAGGACCCCCCTCCCTCTAGCCAGACAGGGACTGATTCTCTCCCATTAGCGTTTAAATACAGCAAAACTTTGGTTTGTGAGAATAACTCATTATGAAAATATGCTTCTAATCCAAAGCACTTGTATATCAAAGTGAATTTCCCTGTAAGAAATAATGGAAACTCTGATGATTCATTCCACAACCCAAAAATATTCATAACAAAATGATTACAATAGTGTAATATAATACCAAATAATAAAGAAAATACAAAATATAAAGAAAAATAAACATATTAACCTGCACTTACCTTTGAAAACCTTTGTGGCTGGTGTGAGGGAGACAAGAGAGAGGAAAGCTATTGGGTAGGACAACTTTTACTGCTATCACTAATGGAATCACTGCTATCTATTGGCTCAGTAGAATCTTTTTGTTTTCATGCAACTTTAACAAGGAACCTATCCAGTGACACTTGCTTTTGCCTCCTTTTGAGAATTTCACGGAAATGTGACATTGCATTGTCCTGAAACAGATTTATCACTCACACTGCTACAGCCTTATTCGTGTGGTGCTTTTCTACCAAATTTTGCAGTTTCCCACATTTTACACATCTCCCTGATCTCATTTGAAGTGAGGGATCCCTCCGCCTTTTTCTCCTCCTCCTCTGCAGAATAGATCTCCTCCATAACCTCTTGCTGTTGCTCACGATGCAGATTCATCAGTTCGTCAGTGGTCAGCTCCTGGCCATGTTTCTCCACCAGCTCCTGGATGTCAGTCACCTCCAGTCCCATGGTCTTCCCCAAGGACACGATTTCATTGACTACTGGTGGCTCCTGTTCATAAGCAAGCCCCTCTAAGTCATGTTCCAGAACATAATCAGGCCACAGTTTTCTCCAAGCAGAATTGAGGATTCTCTTGGTGACCCCATCCCAGGCTTTATTGATGATCTTAAGGCAGTTAAGGATGTGGAGATGATTTTTCCAAAACTCTTGGAGGGTAAGGTTTGTTCTTTCGATCACTTCAAAGCATCTCTGAGATAGTGCTTTGGTGTAAAGCTTTTTAAATTTTGAAATGATGTGCTGATCCATGGGCTGGAGGATTGGAATGGTGTTAGGAGGAAGGAACTTACCATAATGAACTCAAATTCCTCTAGCAAGTCATTCTCAAAGCCTGAAGGATGAGCAAGAGCATTATCCGTAACCAGCAAGGCTTTGAGTGGCAGATTCTTTTCTAAAAGGCATTTCTTCACTGCAGAACTGAAGACCTCATTGATCCACTCAACAAACGAGATACAAGTTTCCCAAGCCTTGCTGTTGGACCTCCACATAACATTTAACTGTCTCTTCTGCACCTTGCATTTCTGGAAGGCTCACGGATTCTTGGAATGATACAAGAACAGGGGCCTGACTGTGAAATCCCCACTTGCATTAGCACAAAACAAGAGGGTGTGACGGTCTTTCATGGGCTTGTGACCCGGCATTGCATTGTCTTCTTCTGTAAAGTAGGTCCTTTTTGGCATCTTTTTCCAAAAAGCCCCCTCTCATAACAGTTAAAAACTTGCTTCAGCAGATAACACTAAGAAACCATGAGCTTCTGGAACTCTGTAGTGAATGCCTCAGCTGCCTTAGTGTCTGAACTCACAGACTCTCCGTGCCTCACAATACTATGGATGCCACTTCTTCTTTTAAAGTTATCAAACCATCCCGTTTGCCTTGAAGACTTCTTCATTTCCTGTTAATGTACCTGACAGTTAACTGATGAGGTCTGTGTACAAGGCCTTTGTCTTCCCACAGAGGAAGTTTTCCATCACAGTATCACCTGCTCGTTGCTTCTCATTTATCCAAACCAGAAGCAACATTTCTACATCTTCCAGAACACGTGGCTGTTGCTTTGATGTTCTCATAACTCCTTTTGCTGCATCTAGCCGCCTTATTTCTTTTTCCTTCTTTAATATTGTACAAATGGTCGACGTAGACTTCTTATAAAATCTTGCAATTTCAGCCACTCACATACCTCGCTTGTACTTCTTGATGATTTTCTTCTTCCATATAATCATCTCCTTCTTCTTACCACTTTTATTTTCAGCCTTTTTCTGAATGGGGGTCATTGTATACACCCGCACAGATGTTGACTACAGTACAATATTAATAAACTCTTGCAAATACTGTATTTAATAATGTAACTGGCAATAAGGCAGCAGAGGACAGGTTCTATATCTGCAGGCAGCCTGATCTAGAATGAAGCAAACATTCCTAAACTTAATCTTGTATGGGAAAGCAAAGGATTGTCCATAGGTGCTTTGAAGTGACAAAAAATACCCTAGTGCCAGTTGTGGGAACCTTCCAGTGTTCTGAAAAATCTGATTTCTTCCAAACACCACAGCCTGAGACCAATCATCCAAGCATGCGAGACGATCACCCACTATCCAGCAGTGAGAGAGGGAGAGAGAGGGAAGAACCATTGGCTCAATTGTGATCATGTGCTACTCATATTGGAAGACATTGCTCATTTATCAAGTGACAATTTATTAGAAATGTTTGTTTGTCTTGTGGCACACTCACAGAACAAGTTACTCGCAATCCAAGGTTTTACGGTATATTTAAATCTACCCATCTTTAAAATCATATTTAATCCCCCATCCCTATCTTTGCCTCTCCCCGCCACATATGTGTGTGCCTGTGTGCAGACAGACAGACACACACGTATATACAAGCTGCCTTGACTTCAAGATATCACTCTTATTACCACCAAACCATTTAACCTCTTAGTACCTTGATTTCCTTACTTATAAAATGAGGACACTAATATTTACTTGCAGAGAATTTTATTTTCATCCTTCCCTTTTCATTTGAAATATTATTTCCCTTGGAAATCCCTCCCTGACTTAGTAGTCCTTCCTGTTTATCTTGTAATGCTCTATCTCTGCTTTCATATCACTCATCATGCTTCGTTATTCCTTTACTTGTTTTTGTACCTAACACACTGTAAGTTCTGAGACCAGAAAATTGGCATGTATTACTCACAATTGTCTCTCTAGTGTCTGACAGAATGGCTGCCTAATAGTATTAATTTAATACATTTGATATATTTTGTATTCATTTAGAAATATCTACATGAATATTTTCATCCGAATTTGCTGCTATATAAAGAAAAATTTCTCATTTAAGCTGCCAATGATCTTTTTTTTTTTTTAAGTTGCAGAACTTTCTTATAGCAGTTCACCTCTCTGAATGTTACATGCTTATAAGGTTCAGAGATGCCTTCTGGCTAACTTCCAAAAGGACATTTGCAATATTATATCTATATATCTTCTTCCTGTCTGTATTCCACCCACCGGTACCCCCTCCCAAAGAAATATATCAGTTTGTTTTCTCCGGGCGTCCATGATTGATAGCTACAGCAAGAGACTCTCTGACAGCTTGGTCATAGCAGCCAGACTGTCACTCAACCAGGACTGATGAAAACAAGATTGAATATCACCGTTTATTGAGTTTAATTGTCCCTGCAAAACCTTAAGATGTTCCTTATGGAAAGACACAATTATAAAAGTTGAAACTTCCTCCAGGAACATTTTGCATTTTTAAAAATAAGAATCATTCGTGTTATCAAAATTGCCACATGTACACATACACACATCCCACTTCGTTTTAGTCTTTTAAGATACTTTTTGCCCCTATGTTCATATTATAGATGAGGAAACAGCTTAGCAAGAAGAGTTAACCCAAGGCCTAGAAGCGAGGGAGTAGGATCAGTTTTCAGACATCAAGTTCTGGGCCTTTCCACCTCACCAAGAGGCTTCCACAGAGGAGTAAGATGCCTCACTCCTTAGTTTATATAACGTTCAATACACATACGAAACTTCATTGAGACTGAAGAACAACAATCATCTCAGTGATATAAATGTCTTTTGGGGTTCCTACTGCTAGAACTTGCCCTTTGAGGGCTTGGGAATTGAAATACAAACTCAATGCAACTTGATTCTTAGACACCAACACTGTGATTAACTGTCATAGAAATAACTGAACTATAACATTGAACTTTATTGTTTTGGAGTGCTAAAAAGAATTTGTATTTTGGAATTCACCAAATAGTACTGAATAGTCTTTGTGGCCAAAGGCCAGGGTTGATTTTCCTTGGTGTCCTGCATGCCTAACATGGTGCCTGGCACCCAATAGGAACTTAGTACTTATTAGCGGATAAGGGAAGAAGACATGGCTCACTCTAACCGTTGTAAGCTCACTCTGGCACACCCTCCTCCTAATGACAGGCAGTGTGGACAGCTGTTCAGTGTGCACTCTGAAATCAAGCTGCCAACTTCAAAGTCCAGGTCTGACATGCATGTCTATAAAATGGTTATAATTGCAATATCTACATCATAGGGTTATATCATTTTGAAGAGTAACTGACTTATATGTACTTAGTTAGAATAGTGTCTGGCATTTAATAAGTTTTGTATGTGTTTGTAGTTATTATTATTAAAAAAATTTTTTTAATGTTTATCTTTATTTTTGAGACAGAGAGAGACAGAGCATGAGCAGGAGAGATGCAGAGAGAGAAGGAGACACAGAATTGGAAGTAGGCTCCAGGCTCTGAGCTGTCAGCACAGAGCCTGACATGGGGCTCGAACTTGTCAACTGCAAGATCATGACCTGAGCTGAAGTCAGATGCTCAACTGACTGAGCCACCCAGGTGCCCCTGTGTTGGTAGTTATTATAAACATGGATACAAGGGTCATAATAGGAGATGTCAGTCATGATTTAACAGCTGTTAACATGTAAAAGACTAAATGAGTTTATAAGATGCAATGTATATATTTATACAGATGCATATGCTTGGGATTTATCACCATGAAGAATTTTTATAAAATTGTTTTGTACTGTCCTTTTAAAAATTGCTTCCCTCCTGCCCTACAAAAGAAAACTAGTCAGTAGAAGTTTATAGTTATGTTCTCTTAATCTCTTGTGGTATTTATTTGATTAAGCCAAAATAAGTATTGGTGAGGCAATATTGTATAAGGCAGATGGATTCCTGATTTATACAGCCTGTCATCTACAATAGGCAATGGTTGCAGTAGGGGGAGATGGTCTGACCTAGATATTTCTCTAAACAATACCAGAAGAGGATATTTACTGAGATAAATACTGATTACAACTGACTGGATCCTCACTGTGTAATATACAGTAACTGAAGCATAAATTATAAATGCCTATTATGTACCCAACATATAGTATTTGGAAGAATGAAAAGAATAGTACAGAAAAAGCTGGTGAAAACCCTTACCCTGCAGTATGGATTTTTCTTGTCTAAGCTTTTTCTTGTTCATCATTGGCCTTGTCCTGTATTGGTACATTCTGCAATGCTACTTCCTAGAATCGAGGTCCTTATTTCCACTTGCAGAGAAATCTTAGTTTATTTGTGTGTAATTGCCCCAAAATTCTTTTTTTTTTTTAATGTTTATTTATTTTTAAGACAGAGACAGAATGAGAGTGGGTTGGGACAGAGAGAGAGGGAGGCACAGAATGCAAGGCAGGCTCCAGGCTCCGAGCTGTCAGCACAGATCCCGACGCAGGGCTCCAACTCACATGCCGTGAAATTGTGACCTGAGCTGAGGTCGGACACCCAACCAACTGAGCCACCCAGGCACCCCCCCCCAAATTCTTTATTTATGGAATTATTGCCAGCTAGGCTTTTGGATGCAGCTTATACGATAAACTATGTCTCTAGGTCCACTCCAGGCTGCCTCACTTCTCATCAACTCGAGCATAGTTGGTTTAGTGTGTGTTGTCAGGAAGGCAATGCCCTAGTCCTTTGCTGGAAACAATGGCTTCCCGGTGGAGATGTAAGCTGAAAACAAACTGCAGGCCCCCTTTAGATAGAAGCCTGGGTGCCATATGCACTTGACGTGACTCTTACACAAGCTACTGACTGCAGCAGTTGAAGAGTATTAACTTTTTTACCACTTATGGTCAATAACAATGTGAGTTAACTGGTCATTTGAAAGAGGAGCAATTAATTCCGGAAAGGGAGAGGTCAGTGGATGCACTGTGTTCTCAGAGTTTGAGTTTCTTCTTTCCCCTTTGGAAGTTGAAATACAGGTTATAATCCATAATAAACAAAATGTCTGAATTATTTAATAATATGTTGAGATTGTCACTATTTGTATCAATAAGCATGAAAAACACAGAAGAGGAAAATTAAGAGAAAGTAAAATTATTCCCACAGACAGAAATGAAGTCATAAAAAGTCCTACAAAGCATGGTATTTAGGGAATACTGAACACATAAAATCTCAAACAATCCACTAAAACTGGTACTTTTTATTACAGTGAGAAAAAAAACTATGTGGAGGAAATAACGTGACCCTTTGATACCAAGTTAAACTAAACAGGAAGCATATTTGTAGAGTTAATTCATCTAATCACAATGTCTCCATGCGAAGATTTTTTTTTAACATTTTGTTCCTTATGTGAAAGATGTGTTCCTTCAAATCTTTAATCAAGCTCAATAATTCATTTCATCAACATACTATAACATATGCCATCAAAATATAATGTGCCATAGATCATTCTACTGACAGAGCGCCATAAACCAAGGAGTCAGTGAAAATAAATCACATTGTCTTCTATTTTGCCTTGAGAGTAAACACGAATACTCATAGAAGAGAAATACAAAAGGGAAACCACAATTTGTGGATAAAATGTAAAACATCATTAAAGGCTTTAATTAACATTAAGTACTTTATCCGAAAATAGTGCCCATTAAAGTTTAAAGGTTTATGGGATTAGTTTGTTATTATACATTTCAATTCTGCAACAATATTTTTAACTGTCTTCATTCTAAAGTGGAGCTGGCTAAAGGAGAATAGCATAGTATATATAATATACTCCAGGCAATTCTATACAATGCTGCAAAATTATCCTTCTTCCAAAAGCCAGCTCTAGTCACACCATTTCTTGCTCAAAAATCTTAATGGTTTTCCATTTGCCTAAGGAATAAAAATTCACTGCATAGTCGTCACTTTATGCTCCAGCCAAACTTCATTATTCCCTTAATGAAGGATTCATTTAATATCCTCTCTGTGTCTTTGTCCACACTGCTCCCTCTGCCAGCAATTTCTTCCCCATCTCTACATGCCAAAAGCTAGATGACTTTTTCCCCTCCATTATTTGTATGTTCGAACCCTAGATAACTTTTAGGGCGCAATCAAATGCAAACTCTGTTATGAATCCTTCTCTCTATACAAAATTCTTTTTCCAAACCCCTACATATCATAAATACTTTCTATCCTAAATTAATTATTTTCACACCTGCCTTAACTCCTTTACAAAACCATAAGCTCTGTGATGGCGGGATCCAAAAGAGATTAATTTTAGTAAAAATGCCTTAGAATGCATTTGATGGAATAGTTGCTTATAGAAATTACTTATTTCTATAAAATTATAAAAAATTATAAAATTATAAAATTATAATAAAATTATAAAAATTATGTACTTTTGAGATTCAAAGAGTTGATTCTTGGGGCACCTGGATGGCTCTGTTGGTTAAGCGTCTGACTCTTGGTTTCGGCTCAGGTCATGATCTCATTCATGGTGAGTTTGAGCCCTGCATTGGGCTCTGTGCTGACAGTACAAAACCTGCTTGGGATTCTCTCTCTCCCTCTTTCTCTGCCCCTCCCCTGCTTGCTCTGCCTCTCTCTCTGTCTCCCTCTCTCTCTCTCAAAATAAACTTAAAAAAAAAAAAAAAAGAGTTGATTCTCAGTTAGTTGAGTGATTCTCTCCTTTCGTGCTTACTTGCATATAGCACACTTAAAAGATGAGGGGTGGGGTAAAGAAGGAAATCTCAAAAGCAGTGAGTTCTCTCTGTTGTCTCTTTTAGGGGGGGCAGAAAAAAAGCCCAGGTTTCTGCCTTTAGCTCAACAATTACCTGACTACTTGACTATTTACCCATATTTCAGGTTTTGAACTGGTCACTTAAACCTCATAGATAACTGAGTCTAAGTAAAGCAAAATGTCAAATATTTCTCAGTTATAAACAATAAGAAAATATTCTTTTAAGTAGAAGGGAAATATAAGATGGAAATGGAGCATATCCATTTATGTTCCCAGTATGTCATAGAGTTAAAACATAAGGCTTGCTCAGTTGAACAAATTTTCACATTTCCCATTAAAAAGCCATATCTTCCTCAGTGATGGAAAAATACACACATTTTAAAATATTGCAAATGTATAAAATTGAAGAGGACCTAATATTTAGCTCACACAGTAGAATTCATATCAAAAAAAGTAAAAAAAAAAAGTAATTATTATAGCCCCATATTTTGGAGGGAGGTCACATTTTAGAGTTCAGAATAAAGATAAATCCCAGACTCCCTAAGCAGACATATTTTTTTCTAATTTTCAAAACCATTTGTCAACCTGTTTCATATATCAGCTGCAATGAATTACAGCACAGAAAAATCACACTTAGATTAGAAGCAAAGTGAGATTAACCCATAGACTATATCTTGTTTTTAAACACTCAGCTCCAGCATCAGATTTAAAAAAAAAAAAAAAAAAAAAAAAAAAGACATTTATTACTTTGGCATTGATGAAAGTGGAATTTATTCTGGTAAGTTTTCCTTTCCTTTCAATCTTTTGGAAGAAAATTTCAATTACTTTAAACTTGTAGAATAACAAAATCCCAAAAGCTTTACTATCCACCTCTCCCCCCAGAGCACTGATAAATTAATGTGTGGAAGCCTAGAGAATTTAAGAGGTCTGTCTTAGAATTGAATGACTATGAAATTTGGGTTCTCTTTGGTGAATTAAATGCCCAAGGATATTGTATGACTCATTTTAATAGTAAGTCTCACTTTTCCTGAACTCCTAAATCCATGTCCTATATAATATCAACATCTTGGGAAGGACTTTTAGTAAATTTCACTTATAAAAGTGGTGATAGCATGTTCTAAATTTTCAAAGTTTGGGGATTCATGTTTTATTCTTTTTTGTATACTCAGGCCTACATAACATGATTAGTATCAGACCAACCAAATGTTGCCTTTCACTCTGTTTTTCCATCTTATGGAACATTACTTGTATTCTTCTGTTAATAATATTTCCATTAATTTGTCCACTCTGTATAATCCCCCATTGACTCTGAACTTTAACTTGGTTCTCATCTGCCACCAGTCAAATGAAATTCTTCCTCCAAGGGTCAATGATGACATCTTAAATCCAAAACTCTTTTCTTGGCCATTCTCCATGGTCTCTCTACAATACTTGGAACTGTTGGCCACCTTCTCTTTCTTGAAACTCTTTTCCTTTATGAATCTGATTACTCCTTTGTTACTTTCCATGATTCTTCTCCTATATGTCTGATCACTCTGATCATTTCACTTTACTATGCCTTATTTTTTTTTTTTAAGATTTTATTTTTAAGTAATCTTGATACCCAATGTGGGGCTTGAATTTACAACTCCAAGATCAAGAGTCACATGCTCTACTGACTGAGCCAGCCAAGTGGCCCTTACTATGCCTTCTGATCCCTAAGTGTTGGCTTTCTCTGGGTTTCATTTTTGGTCCTTCTATACCTTATTCCCTTGATTGATGTTAAAGAAAACCCAGAGCTGAACAGCAGTTGAAACGGTGAAGCCGGATTATTGCAGTAGGGGAAAAGACTTCAGTGCAGAGCTGGGCTCAATTCTGAATACAGTATGGACAAGAGAGGATTTATAGCCAGGGAGCAGAGTAGGGGTCACTGGATGGAAAATTACTAAGAAGAAACATCAGGGGTAATGAGGTGTTCTAGCTAAATGGACTTAGCAAGATTCTTACCAAAGGCAGGCCAGGTAATATAAACGATGGGGATGAAGAATTTGACCAGATATCAAGGGTGGGGAGTTCTGTCTAAGCTGACTTAAGAGGATCTTGCTATAATGTGGTAATGCAGGCCTGAGAAAAGTAGGCACTGAAGCCCAAAGTTGAAGCCTGGAGGGCTTACCAGAGTCTGACTAAAGTTTAGAGGGAGAGAGGCTTGGTGAGTGGTGCCTTTTCAGTGATTAATGCGAGGCAGACCTTCCTACCAAAATACAGATTCCTATTTCTAAATGCATTCTGAATATGTCCACTTAGATATTCTGGGGATCTCTCAAAACTAGTATGTCCCAAATTAAACTAATCTTTTTTCCCTGAAAACCTGTTTTTCCTCATTAGATGTTGCCAGTTTTATTTGAGGCCCCCACTCAGGCTCCAGCCTGGAGACCTCATGTTGGGTTTTAACTCCCACTCTCCTTCTCCTCCTCTGCCCGATCTAACCCATTACAGTCTCGTGCATTTACATGCACGGTGTTTCTCAGATGATTCCTTCTTTGCTGCTTCTGCTCTTCCATTCCTTGATCTGATCATAATTTTTCATCTGGTACTCAAATCACTCTCCTATTTCCCTAGATGCAATTCCTCCCCCACCTTTTTAACTGTTGGTCAAATCCTCATTCTTAAATACATGGTTAATGATAATTATTCCCTTCCCTGAATTCTTTTTTTTAAAGTTTATTTATTCATTTTGAGAGAGACAGAGGCAGCATGAGTGGGGGAGGGGCAAAGAGATTGAGAGACAGAGAATCCCAAGCAGGCTCCGCATGTGGGGCTTGAACTCACAAAGCCATGAAATCATGACCTGAGCCGAAACCAATAATCAGACGCTTAACCGACCGAGCCACCCAGGCACCCCATCCCTTCCCTGAATTATTTGGTCATTTTTTTGGTCATTATTGGTCATTATTTCCTCAGCCTATAAAGTAGAAGTAGGCAAAAAACAAAGGGACAGTGGTGAGCTGGAGTCAGTTCCTAGCAGCTCTTGAGAGCCGATGGTGTGCATCTCTTCCTAATTCTAAATTCAGTGATGCTCCTATAGCTTTAAATTGATCATGATAGCAGTATTTACAATCTCAAAATCAGCAAATGCCGCAAATCAGGGATTTTTTTTTTAAAAAGATCTCTTTATTAAACATACCAGTACATCATTACAGAGAGAACTTGGCATTTGTTAAGTGTCTATCCTGATGAGATAGTGTTACTTGCTACAACTCAGTAGCCTTAAAATTCTTTGCTCTTATGTAACTTGAAATCATTTTGGCAATGTTCGAATCCATGTATTTTCAACTGGCATCTGTGTTAGATATTATTATTATTCAAAATATATGCTGCTCCTCCAAGGAGATAGTTACATGTGTCCACAGCACTGAAGTCAGCCTCATGACCTGCTTTGTCCAATGAAATGCGAGAAAAAGTGATATGTGTCACTTCTGAAGAGAAACTCTGAGCCAGCTGTGAGGGACCAGAATGCTGTTCTGGCATTAATCTGGCCATAATCCAGATAAAGCTTGCTCTGTCTTCCTGGATCCCAGAGTAAATTTTTTTCTTTTCTTGTTTTTTTTACAGAGTAAATTTTTTTCTAATGCATTATATTTTTATTTTTGAAAGTCTCTTATTGATTACTGTATGGTCCTGTATAAAAGTATATAAATTATATCCATATTTATATTATGGGTGTGTATATTTTTATTATAAAAGAATATATGTAAATTATATAAAGTTACATACACAATGGTATATATATATTGTATATATGCAGTCCCAAATCCAACTTTTTGAGCCCTATATCTTATATCCGTATGCCCTTTTTTTATTTCTGCATTTGTACCCTAACCAAACCCTTCAAATACATAGCTTCTGAAGCTTCTATGTCAAGGCTAAAACACCAGGTCCACCTAGAATGTCCTTTTCTCCTTTTCCCACTCCAACCCTACCTCCTTGCAAAATCCCTTCAAAGCCAAGTTCAACTCTAATCACCTCTGTGAAGGTTTCCTAGATACCCTTTAACTCAGACAAAATTTATTTTAGCTCAATTTATATGTATCTGCCTCCCTTGCTAGATTGTAAGACATTTTAATAAAAATGTTAAACTTTGTTTAAATGTATTTATATTTATTTACATTCACCGTACTTATATATTCTGCATTGCCTAATATATTGTATAGCACATGGTTTAAGTTTAATAAATGTTGAACAAATGAATAAATTTGGGAGATTTTGTTAGATTCTCATTTCATAGCAGCTACAAAAGTAAATCCCAGATGGAATAAAGATTTGAATGTAAAAAGCAAATGTGTTTATATACTTGCAGAGGCCCTTTCTAAGTAAAATGAGGAACTCAGAAGCCAGAAAGAACTGTTGACAGAGTTGACTAATTAAAATTAAGAACTTAAGTGTAAATCAATGACAAGAAAAAGTCTGGAAAGAGCACAAATACATGGAGGTTCAATAACATGCTGTTAAACAATGAATGGGTCAACCAAGAAATAAGAAGGAATAAAAAAAATACATGGAGACAAATGAAAATGAAAATACTATGGTTCAAAATCTTTGGGATGCAACAAAAGCTAAGAGGGAAGATTATACCAATATAGGTCCACCTCAAGAAGAAAGAAAAATCTCAGATAAACAATCTACACCTAATACACCTAAAGGAGTTAGAAAAAAAAAAAAGTCAGTAGAAGGAAGGAAATAATAAAGATTAGAGCAGAATGAAATACAGTCAACAAAGCCAATAGAACAAATCAATGAAGCCAGGAACTGGTTCTTTGAAAACATCAACAAAATTGATAAACATTTAGCCAGACTTATAAAGAGAGGGAGAGAGAGGGTGGGAGGGAGAGAGAGAGAGAGAGAGAGAGAGAGAGAGGACTCAGGTAAATAAAATCAGTAATAGAAGAGGAAAAAAAAAAACTTTATGTGTAGAAAGGAACACCCTAAACAATAAATAAAGAGCAAACTGTGAGAATATAATTTTTCAACAGAAATAACATAAAAATCATTTGTAAGTCTAATATTAAGAAGGAACTCTATATAAAAAAGAATTCAACCCAAAAGAAAAATTGGCAAAGCAATGGGTAATAAAAAGGAGAAATAGAAATTTCAAAACCAAATATGCCAAGATGTCCAATTTGGCTAACAAGAAAATGCAAATTAAAATGAAATCCATTATATTAGAAAATATTAAAAATACCCATTGTATCCATTGCTGCCCAGGGTACTCACATACAGGTTGGTGGAGTATATATTGATATAGCATTGGGGAGCAAATTTAGCAATATTTATTAAAACCTAAAACATGAGCTATTTGATTGCTACAATAAATTCCTGGGTGCTTGGGTGGATAGTCACTTAAGCATCTGTCTCTTGATTTTGGCTCAGGTCATGATCTCATGGTTCGTGAGATTGAACCCTGCATTGGTCTCTGTGCTGACATCATGGAGCCTGCTTGGGATTCTCTCTCTCCCTCTCTCTTTGCCTGTCCCCATTCATGCTTGTTCTCTCTCTCTCTCTCTCAAAATAAATAAACATTAAAAAGAATAAAAGAATTCCTACCTCTGAGAATGTAGCTCATTAAAACAAAACCACTAATGTATAAAGAAATAGGTGGTAATTGTTATATTGTTTCATGTTAAAAAAATTGAATATTTAGTAATATAAAACATTATAATGCATATAATTTTATGTAATAAACTATAAAAAATTAATGTAAAATGATTGAATTATTGTATATTAATTTTATTAAATATGATACAGCCATTGAAATGAATGGGGTAAATAGACAAATTGATTTAGAAAGATATCTACAACATTAAGTGGAAAAGTACAAATGGCAAAATATTAAGTGTAACAAAATTTCTTATTTTATTTTAAGCATAAGAATAATAGAAGTCTATCAATGTTCTATAAACATTAAAAAATATGACGGACGGTGCACACACTGTTAATATCAGCTACTTTAAGAGGTTGGTATTGCTTTCACTGAGATATAATTGACACACAATAATGTATTAGAGGTTGGTTTGCTTTTCATATGTTTGATATTTAACTTTTATAATCACCATGTATTACTTTTGTTTAATTACTCTCCTCATAAAGGTTTGTTTATATTTTTGATAGTGGAAAAAGTAAAATAGATCATTGTCTAAGCTGAAATAAAATTGCTTGATGAATTAAGTAACCACCCCCCCCCAAGCCCCACACACATACAGTGACCTTTCAGTAAAATAAAAAGAGTATATGAGTAGTGAGAGAGATATAAGTGTGTGTACAGGTCTGTAAAGCCCTGGTTCTAGAGTAAGCAGATTACCTGGGTTTGACTCCACCATTCCCTTCCTAGGTGACTTTGAGAACATCCCATAACTTCTGTGTTTCAGTTTTATAATCTCTAAAAACTTAGATTAAAATGCTATCCGTGTCATAGGCTTATCGTGAAAATTAAGTAAATTAATAACATTGAGAACAGGAGGCAAACAGATGTATCTGATTATAAGTGAGAGAATTACTTGATTAATGGTTAGCAGGTGGAGGATATTAATAATGTACTCTTCTGTAACTGTGAAAAAAAATATTAACAGGCACACAGTAACAGTTCTAACAAGGTTAATTATTACTATACATTTAATAAAATCTGGAATAAATTATAACAATCTATTGAGGTTGAGTGACAAAAACTTTCACTTCTTACTGGCGGTGTATCAATGGATGATATGGAGTATTCCACCCAGATGCAGGCAGTAAGTGAGTGCACTGGGTGGTGATGGGTGAGAATTTAAAAACCATTCATAATTTGCTATCGTTGAACATGCTGCTGTAAACATTGGGATACAAGTGCCTCTATGCATCAGTACTCCTGTATCCCTTGGGTAAATTCCTAGCAGTGCTATTGCTGGGTCATAGGGTAGATCTATTTTTAATTTTTTTAGGAACCTCCACACTGTTTTCCAGAGTGGCTGTACCAGTTTGCATTCCCACCAACAGTGCAAGAGGGTTCCCGTTTCTCCACATCCTCTCCAGCATCTACAGTCTCCTGATTTGTTCATTTTGGCCACTCTGACTGGCGTGAGGTGATATCTGAGTGTGGTTTTGATTTGTATTTCCCTGATGAGGAGCGACGTTGAGCATCTTTTCATGTGCCTGTTGGCCATGTGGATGTCTTCTTTGGAGAAGTGTCTATTCATGTTTTCTGCCCATTTCTTCACTGGATTATTTGTTTTTTGGGTGTGGAGTTTGGTGAGCTCTTTATAGATTTTGGATACTAACCCTTTGTCCGATATGTCATTTGCAAATATCTTTTCCCATTCCATTGGTTTCTTTTAGTTTTGTTGGTTGTTTCCTTTGCTGTGCAGAAGCTTTTAACCTTCATGAGGTCCCAATAGTTCATTTTTGCTTATAATTCCCTTGCCTTTGGAGATGTGTCAAGTAAAAAATTGCTGCGGCTGAGGTCAGAGAGGTCTTTTCCTGCTTTCTCCTGTAGGGTTTTGATGGTTTCCTGTCTCACATTCAGGTCCTTCATCCATTTTGAGTTTATTTTTGTGAATGGTGTAAGAAAGTGGTCTAGTTTCATCCTTCTGCATATTGCTGTCCAGTTCTCTCAGCACCATTTGTTAAAGAGACTGTCTTTTTTCCATTGTATATTCTTTCCTGCTTTGTCAAAGGTTGGTTGGCCATACTTTTGTGGGTCCAATTCTGGAGTCTCTATTCTATTCCATTAGTCGATGTGTCTGGTTTTGTGCCAATACCATGCTGTCTTGATGATTACAGCTTTGTAGTAGAGGCTAAAGTCTGGGATTGTGATGCCTCCCACTTTGGTCTTCTTCAATATTACTTTGGCTATTCGGGGTCTTTTGTGGTTCCATACAAGTTTTAGGATTGCTTGTCCTAGCTTCGAGAAGAATGTTGGTGCAATTTTGATTGGGATTACATTGAATGTGTGATTGCATTGGGTAGTTTTGAAATTTTAACAATATTTATTCTTCCAACCCATGAACATGGAATGTTTTCCCATTTCTTTGTATCTTCATAAATTTCCTTCATAAACTTTCTATAGTTTTCATCATACAGATCTTTTACATCTTTGGTTAGGTTTATTCCTAGTTATTTTATGATTCTTGGTACAATGTCAATGGGATCGATTTCTTGATTTCTCTTTCTCTTACTTCATTATTGTATAGAAATGCAACTGATTTCTGTACATTAATTTTGTATCCTGCGACTTTGCTGAATTCATGTATCAGTTCTAGCAGACTTTTGGTGGAGGCTATCGGGCTTTCCATGTATAATATCATGTCATCTGCAAAAAGTGAAAGCTTGACTTCATCTTTGCCAATTTTGATGCCTTTGATTTCCTTTTGTTGTCTGATTGCTGATGCTAGAACTTCCAAACCTATGTCAAATAACAGCAGTGAGAGTGGACATCCTGTGTGTTCCTGATCTCAGGGAAAGCTCTCAGTTTTTCCCCATTGAGGATGATATGAGCTGTGGGCTTTTCATAAATGGCTTTTATGATATTTAAGTATGTTTCTTGTATCCCAACTTTCTTGAGGGTTTTTATTAAGAAAGAATGCTAAATTTTGTCAAATTTTTTTTTCTGCATCGATTGACAGGATCATGTGGTTCTTGTCTTTTCTTTTATTAATGTGATATATCACATTGATTGATTTGTGAATGTTGAACCAGCCCTGCAGCCCAGGAATGAATCCGACTTGATCATGGTGAATAATTCTTTTTATATGCTGTTGAATTCGATTTGCTAGTATCTGGTTGAGAATTTTTGCATCCATATTCATCAGGGATATTGGCCTGTAGTTCTCTTTTTTTTTTTTTTTTTCTGGGTCTCTGTCTGGTTTGGGAATCAAAGTAATGCTGACTTCACAGAATGAGTCTGGAAACTTTCCTTCCCTTTCTATTTTTTGGAACAGCTTGAGAAGGGTAGGTATTATCTCTGCTTTAAATGTGTGGTAGAATTCCCCAGGGAAGCCATCTGGTCCTGGACTCTTATTTGTTGGGAGATTTTTGACAACTGATTCAATTTCTTTGCTGTTTATGGGTCTGTTCAGGTTTTCTATTTCTTCCTGTTTGAGTTTTGGAAGTGTATGGGTGCTTAGGAATTTGTCCATTTCTTCCAGGTTGTCCAGTTTGTTGGCATATAAGTTTTCATAGTATTCCCTGACAATTGCTTGTATTTCTGAGGGATTGGTTGTAATAATTCCATTTTCATTCATGATTTTATCTATTTGGGTCCTCTCCCTTTTCTTTTTGAGACGCCTGGCTAGAGGTTTATCAATTTTGTTTATTTTTTCAAAAAACCAATTCTTGGTTTTATTGATCTGCTCTACAGTATTTTTTAGATTCTATATTGTTTGTTTCTGCTCTGATCTTTATTATTTCTCTTCTTCTGCTGGGTTTGGGCTGTCTTTGCCTATTTCCTTTGTCTTTGTCTATTTCCTTTAGGTGTGCTGTTAGATTTTTGTATTTGGGATTTTTCTTGTTTCTTGAGATAGGCCTGGATTGCAATGTATTTTCCTCTCAGGACTGCCTTCGCTGCATCCCAAAGCATTTGGATTGTTGTATTTTCATTTTCATCTGTTTCCATATATTTTTTAATTTCTTCTCTAATTGCCTGGTTGACCCATTCATTCTTTAGTAGGGTGTTCTTTAACCTCCATGCTTTTGGAGGTTTTCCAGACTTTCTCCTGTGGTTGATTTCAAGCTTCATAGCATTGTGTTCTGAAAGTATGCATGGTATGATCTCAATTCTTTTATACTTTATTAAGGGCTTTTTTTGTGACCCATTATGTGATCTATCTTGGAGAATGTTCCATGTGCACTCCAAAAGAAAGTATATTCTGTTGCTTTGGGATGCAGAGTTCTAAATATATCTGTCAAGTCCATCTGATCCAATGTATCATTCAGGGCCCTTGTTTCTTTATTGATTCTGTGTCTAGATGATCTATCCATTGCTGCAAATGGAGTATTAAAGTCCCCTGAAATTACCACATTCTTCTCAATAAGGTTGCTTATGTTTGTGAATAATTGTTTTATATATTTGGGGGCTTCCTTATTCGGTGCATAGACATTTATAATTGTTAGCTCTTCCTGATGGATAAACCCTGTAATTATTATATAATGCCCTTCTTCATCTCTTGTTACAGCCTTTAATTTAAAGTCTAGTTTGTCTGATACAAGTATGGCTACTCCAGCTTTCTTTTGACTTCCGGTAGCATGATAGAAAGTTCTCCATCCCCTCACTTTCAATCTGAAGGTGTCCTCAGGTCTAAAATGAGTCTCTTGTGGACAGAAAATAGATGGGTCTTGTTTTTTTTATCCATTCTGATACCCTGTGTCTTTTGGTTGGAGCATTTAGTCCATTTACATTATTGAAAGATAATGGGTTTACAGTCATTGTGATGTCTGTAGGTTTCATGCTTGTAGTGATGTCTCTGGTACTTTGTGGTCTTTGCAACATTTCACTCACAGAGTCTGCCTTAGGATCTCTTGGAGGGCTGGTTTAGTGGTGATGAATTCCTTCAGTCTTTGTTTGGGAAAGCCTTTATCTCTCCTTCTATTCTGAATGACAGACTTGCTGGATAAAGGGTTCTTGGCTGCATATTTTTTCTGTTCATCACATTGAAGATTTCCTGCCATTCCTTTCCAGCCTGCCAAGTTTCAGTAGATAGGTCTGCTACTACCCTTATGTGTCTACCTTTGTAAGTCAGAGCCTGTTTATCCCTAGCTGCTTTCAGAATTCACTCTTTATCCTTGTATTTTGTCAGTTTCACTATTATATGTTGTGCAGAAGATCGATTCCAGTTATGTCTGAAGGGTGTTTTCTGTACCTCTTGGATTTCAATGCCTGTTTGCTTCCCCAGATCAGGGAAGTTCTCAGCTATGATTTGTTCAACTACACCTTCAGCCCCTTTCTTTCTCTCTCTTCTTCTTCTGGAATTCCTATGATATGGATATAGTTCAGTTTGATTGCATCACTTAGTTCTCTAATTCTCCCCTTATACTCCTGGATTTTTTATCTCTCTTTTCTCAGCTTCCTCTTTTTCCATCATTTTATCTTCTAATTCACCTGTCTCTCCTCTGCCTCTTCAATCCGTGCTATGGCCGCCTTCATTTTATTTTGCACCTCATTTACAGCATTTTTTAACTTCTCATGACTATTTTTTAGTCCCTTGGTCTCTGTAGCAATAGATTCTCTGCTGTCCTCTATGCTTTTTTAAGGCCCAGCGATTAATTTTGTGAGTATTATTCTAAATTCTTGTTCCGTTATATTGCTTAAGTTGGTTTTGATCAATTCGTTAGCTGTCGCTACTTCCTGGAGTTTCTTTTGAGGAGAATTCTTCTGTTTTGTCATTTTGGCCAGTCCCTGTGGTAGCTCCAAACTGCAGGGCACTTCCCCTGCGCTGTCCAGAGACACTTGTGTTGGTGGGCGGGGCCGCAGTCAGACCCGATGTCTGCCTCCAGCCCACTGCTGGGACCACTGATGTATACCTTATCTTCCCCTCTCCCAGGGGCAGGACTCACTATGGAGTGGTGTGGCCCCTGTCTGGGCTGCTTACACACTGTCACGCTTGTGGTGCAGCTTTCGATGGGATCTGGCCAAGGGCGTTTTAGATGGGGTGGATCCGCAAGTTGCACAGCGGCAGGAGGGGCAGGTTTAGTTAGCTTTGCCATCAGTGGTCCCCCGCAAGAGAGACCCTGCAGCACTGGGAGGGAGGCAGGCTCATGGAAGGATGGATCCACAGAAGCACAGTGTTGGGCATTTGCACGGTACAAGCAAGTTCGGTGATGGGAACTGGTTCCCTTTGGAATTTTGGCTGGGGGATGGGAGAGGGAAATGGCACTTGCCAGCGCTTTTGTTCCCCCGCCAAGCTGAGCTCTGTCCTTCCGGGGTTCAACAACACTCCCTCCTGGCGGCATCCTCTTGCCCTCCCCACTCTCTGAGAGCAGAGCTGTTGACTTTTAACATTCCGGATGTTAAGTCTTTCTGGCTGTCAGAACACACTCCGTCTGGCCCCTCCACTTTTGCACGCCAGACTTCGGGGGCTCTGCCTTGCCCAGTGGGCTGCCCCTCCACCGCCCGGGCTCCCTCCCACCAGTCTGTGTAGCATGCACCGCCTGTCCACCCTTCCTACCCTTTTCTGTGGGCCTCTTGTCTACGTTTGGCCCTGGAGAGTCCATTCTGCTAGTCTTCTGGCGGTTTTCTGGGTTATTTAGGCTGATGTGGGTGGAATCTAAGCGATCAGCAGGACGCGGTGAGCCCAGCGTCCTCCTATGCTGCCATCTTTTCCCTCTCTATCTTAAATTATATTTTGTAACGTTTTTCTAGAATTTGTCATTCTGGAAGTAAATTGTAAAGGAGTAAAAATGCTCAGGCAAGAGTAGAGTCACACAAATGCAGTCAACTGATCTCTGACGAAGGAACAAAATGAATACAGTGGGAAAAGATAATCTTTCTAACAAATGGTTCCAGAACAACTGGACGCTCATTGTGAAAAAAAATTAATCTAGACATAGACTTACATCTTTCATAAAAGTTAACTCAAGGGGCGCCTGGGTGGCGCAGTCGGTTGAGCGTCCGACTTCAGCCAGGTCACAATTTCGCGGTCCGTGAGTTCGAGCCCCGCGTCGGGCTCTGGGCTGATGGCTCAGAGCCTGGAGCCTGGTTCCGATTCTGTGTCTCCCTCTCTCTCTGCCCCTCCCCCGTTCATGCTCTGTCTCTCTCTGTCCCAAAAATAAATAAACGTTGAAAAAAAAAATTAAAAAAAAAAAATTAAGGAAAAAAAGGTGGTTTTTGTTTTGTTTTGTTTTAATTTTTTTTAATGTTTTTTATTTATTTTTGAGACAGAGAGAGACAGAGCATGAACGGGGGAGGGGCAGAGAGAGAGGGAGACACAGAATTGGAAGCAGGCTCCAGGCTCTGAGCCATCAGCCCAGAGCCCGACGCGGGGCTCGAACTCACGGACCGCGAGATCGTGACCTGAGCCGAAGTCGGACGCTTAACCGACTGAGCCACCCAGGCGCCCCAAGGTGGTTTTTTTTTTAAACCAAAAAGCACTTGGGCACACCTTTTCCCTGTCGTCATCTGTTATCCTGGCCTTAAATGACCATACTCTGAGTGCCTCCCATGGAGGGCTTTCGGGAGGAAGCTGGGTTTTTCTCACACTCTGTGAAGGTTGGGTTTAGAGGTGAGATACTTCTCTTCCTTATTCTCTGTGGTTGCTTCCAGAACTTTACTCTCTTTCATCTTATAGAACCCCAACTCTTTTAATGATCACACACATTGACATATCCCCCTGTTTCCTCACTTCTGTCTTCTCCAGAACACTTTGCTTGCTAAGGTGATATTTTCTAACCCCTATTCTTTCCTGTGGCTCAGCTCTTGCCATCACTCCTGGTGATGGCACCAGCCATGTGGATATCCAGTCCAACACCTTCTCCTTTTTTCCACTTCTGATGGAACTGAGGGTCTATTCTGCCTCCTTTTAAAGACTTGTTCCTCCATAGGATCTCAGGATCCTGGCAGCATCCTCTACCACCAGCCCAAGGACTTTGTCTCTCTAGTTACCACCTCTACGTTCTGGGCCTTCAATTATTTCTCGCTATTACATCATTAACATCAGCGTAAAAATACCTTCCTTGATGCTGCATTTCTCTCCAGGTACCATCTTACTTATTTATTCTCCCTCACAATGAAACTTCTTGGCCTGTTTTTTTTAAAGCATTATATTTTGGTCATATCCTTCTGTAAAAGCCTTTTATGACTCACCTTGATACTTTGTATAAAGTGTGGTCTCTTAACAATAGCTGGAAACACCACAGCTGATTCACTACCACTCCCCTTCATGTCTTGTTTCCCCGAACTCTCTGCATTCAGGCCACACTAGCTTTCATGCCAGACTTAACTCCCACCTCAGATACTTTGTGCATGCTTTTAACCTTTGATTGAATCTGTCTTCCCTGATTCTCCCCATGGCTGAATTCTATCCTCCAGGCTCAAGTAAATTTCACTTCTTTAGAGCTTGCCTGAAAACCCCCTCCCCCAGTCTATTTATCTCCTTCTACTCATTCTCCATCAATGCACCCTGCTCAGTGTTTATTATGATTTTTATTTATAGATTTATTTGTGTAATATTTTTGTTCATTTCTCCCATTTGGACAACGCATCTTATTAACAACGGTCCAAGTATAAATCCCTTTGTTTGGGGTGCCTGGGTGACACAGTCAGTTAAGCATCTGACTTTTGATTTCGGCTCAGGTCATGATCTCACAGTTCATGAGATCGAGCCCTACATCCGACTCTGCACTGATGCAGAGGCTGCTTGGGATTCTCACTCTCCCTCTCTCTCTGCTCTCTCTCTCTCTTAAAATAAATAAACATTACGAAAATAAATCCTTTGGTTTGGATTGTAAGTTTGAGGGTAGGTTCAGTGATCAGAATGTCATCACCAAGATCTCTGCAAATTTCTTGACCTGGCCTGGATGGTCCTAAGATAGCTGCAAATAGCAACAGCCTTTATATCTGTATTCCACTCAGAAGGAAGATGAGGGGCACCTGGGTGGCTCAGTTGTTTAACTGTCTCACTCTTGGTTTTGGCTCAGGTCATGATCTCATGGTTTTGTGGATTCAAGCCTCACATTGGCCTCCACACTTACAGTGCAGAACCTGCTTGGGATTCTCTGTCTCCCTCTCTCTCTGCCCCTCTCCCACTTATGCTGTCTCTGTCTCTCTCAAAATAAATAAATAATTTTTTTTAAAGGGAAGGAAGATGAAAAAAAGCAGCAGCCATATCTGTAGCAGAAAAGAGTCTCCTAGAAAATTCTAGAAGATCAATAATGTTTCATTGGATAGAATTCTGGCCAAGTGGACATCTTGCAAGAAGGAATTCTGCTGAGGTGATTTATTACATTTTCTAGTCTCTATAATTTGTAGACTGAAGAAAATCCCATTGGAATGAGTATTGAGTGAACTACTCAATACCTTTACCACCATTTCTTCCCCATACATATACATTATATGAAATATATTTATTTTTTAATCCAGGGAAGATGACCTCAAAATTATATCCAAATTTTCATTCATTCATTTATTCCTTTAAAAATATTTATCAAGAACTTATGTAATGCTTTTGGAACAGTGGATGATCCCTGGCTTCACAGAGTCTTTTTTTTTATTAATTAAATTTTTTAAAATTTACATCCAAATTAGTTAGCATATAGTGCAACAGTGATTTCAGGAGTAGATTCCTTAATGCCCCTTACCCATTTAGCCCATCCCCCCTCCCACACCCCATCCGGTAACCCTCTGTTCTCCATATTTAAGAGTCTCTTATGTTTTGTCCCCCCTCCCTGTTTTTATATTATTTTTGCTTCCCTTCCTTTATGTTCATCTGTTCTGTGTCTTAAAGTCCTCATATGAGTGAAGTCACATGATTTTTGTCTTTCTCTGACTAATTTTGCTTAGTATAATACCCTCTAGTTCCATCCACGTAGTTGCAAATGGCAAGATTTCATTCTTTTTGATTGCACGACATCTTCTTTATCCATTCATCCATCGATGGACATTTGGGCTCTTTCCATACTTCAGCCATTGTTGATAGTGCTGCTATAAACATTGGGGTGCATGTGTCCCTTCAAAACAGCATATCTGTATCCTTTGGATAAATACCTAGTAGTGAAATTGCTGGGTCGTAGGGTAGTTCTATTTTTAAATTTTTGAGGAACCTCCATACCGTTTTCCAGAGTGGCTACGCCAGCTTGTATTCCCACCAGCAATGCAAAACAGATCCTCTTTTTCCCCATCCTCGCCAACATCTGTTGTTGTCTGAGTTGTTAATGTTAGCCATTCTGACAGGTGTGAGGTGGTATCTCGTGGTTTTGATTTGTATTTCCCTGATGATGAGTGATGTTGAGCATTTTTTCATGTGTTGGTTGGCCATCTGGATGTCTTCTTTGGAGAAGTGTCTATTCATGTCTTTTGCCCATTTCTTCACTGGATTATTTGTTTTTTGGGGAGCCAAGGAAAAAATGATAAATTGGACAGCATCAGAACTAAAACTTATGTACTTCAAAGGACGCTGTGAAGAAAGTAAAAAGACAGTCAATAGCTGGAGAGAAGATATTTGCAAAGCATATATATGATAAGAGCCTGGTATCCAGAATATATAAAGAATTATTACAGGGTACCTGGGTGGCTCAGTCAGTTAAGCATCTGACTTCAGTTCAGGTCATGATCTCACAGTTTGTGAGTTTGAGCTCCACATCAGTTTCACACTGACAGTCCAGAGTCTGCTTGGGTTTCTCTCTCACTCCCTCTGTCTGTCTTCTCCTCCCCCACTTGCTCACTCTCTCTCTCTCTCAAAATAAATAAAAAAATAGAATTATTAGGGTGCCTGGGTGGCTTAGTCAGTTGAGCATCTGACTCTGGATTTTGGATCAAGTCATGATCTCACAACTCATAATCTCACAGTTCTTGAGTTCAAGTCCTGCATTGGGCTCCATGCTGGCAGTGCAGAGCCTGCTTGGGTTTCTCTCCCTCTCTCAAAGATAAAATAAGTAAACTTAAAAAAAAAGAATTATTACAACCAAACAATAAAAAGACAATCTAATTTTTAAAATGGGCAAAAGATTTGAATATCTTCAAAGAATATATTCAAATAGCCAATAAACACATGCTTATCATCCTTTGCCATTGGAGAAATGACCAAGAAAAAAGTACAATGAGAAACCACTTACCCATTAGAATGTCTTTAAAAAAAAAAGATGAACAGTAAAAGTGTTAGGTTGTGGAGAAATTGGAACCTTCACGTATGGCTGGTGGGAATGTAAAATGGTACTGCCATTTGCATGATTTCATATAAAAACTGATATATGATTATTAATAGCAGTGTTTCTCATAATAGCTAGAAAAAAAGGAAAGCACTCAAATGTCTGTCAAATGATGAATGGATAAATGAAATGTGGTATATCCATAAAATAAAATATTATTCAACCAAAAAAAGTAATGAAGTAGTGCCACATGCTACATAAAAAGGGTGAATTTTGAAAACATCATGACAAATGGAAGGAGTCAGACAGAGAAAGGTACATATTATATGATTCCGTTTTTATGAAATGGCCAGAATAGGCAAATCCAGAGAAAGAAAAGAGATTAATGTTTTGCAGGGAATAGGGGTCAGGAGGAATTGGGAGTGACTGCTAATGACTATGAGGCTTCATTTTGGGATGATAAAAATATCTGAGGGGTCCCTGGGTGGCTCAGTCAACTCAGGTCATGATCTCACACTTTGTGGGTTCGAGCCTCACACTGGGCTCGGTGATGACAGCTCAGAGCCTGGAGCCTGCTTCAGATTCTGTGTGTGTGTCTCTCTCTCTCTCTCTCTCTCTCTCTCTCTCTCTTCCCCTCTCCCACTTGTGCCCTCTCTCTCAAAAAAAAAAAAAAATATCTGAAGTTACGAAGTGATGATAGTTGCACAACGTTGGACATGTACTAAAACTACTGAATTATATGAAAGGGTGAATTCTATTGCAGTAAAAAACAAACAAACAAACATGAATTGGAAGTTCTGTGAACATGGATAGGACTTTGACTAGTAGTAACTACTGGGCTTCACTGTAGGGTGATGAGGTAGAGAGACTGAGTAATTCTACTTTGGCTCCCAACAGTTATTCTCTGTGGGTCTTTAGTTGGGGCTTAGCTTGCTGCTCCAGAAATGGATTTATAATCCCCCAGATTCTCAGGGAATTCTCGTAGGGAAGGGAGACTGGAGTCTTTGGTATGTGACACTTAGACTTGTACTCTGTCCACCTGCCTCAGCATGCTACTTCATCATCCTGCTGTGTTCAGAGTCTCCAAATCTAAGTGTTTCTGAATCAGCCTCTCAAGAGGTGAATCTCATTTCTGAAGGAATTATCAAGAGGCAGTTGCCAGGAAGCTGCAAGTTGAGAAGATCTGGAGGTGCAAGTTTCATGCTATAAATACATTGAACTCCACTTACTCTTCTACTTTGTATGGTTATGAGGCAGGAATCAGCTTGTTTCTGCACTTTCCCACATGCTGACGGAGATGTTAGCATTCTCCAGCCTGCCAAATCAGTCACCACGATTCTCAGTTTATAAATTTGTGCTGTTATCTCCTTGCCCCTTCTCTTTGGATTTGTGAATTGATGGTCTTTTTTTTTTTTTTTTTTTTTTTTTTAAATCCCTTTACTGTCTGAGGTGGGCAGAATAATGGCCTTCCAAAAAATTCTGTAACCTAATCCTTGGAATCTGTGGATAAATTGGATTATATAACAAAGGGAATTAAATTTGCAAATCAGCTGAATTTAAGATAGGAAGGTTATCTTGGATTATCAGGGTGCCCCATGGTAATTACAAGGGTCCTTAAAAGTGGAAGAGGAAGCAAAAGAAAAGAATTAGAGGGAACTATGCAGGAATAGTAAGAGATGCAATGTTGCCAGCTTCGAAGATACAGTGGAAGTACTATGAGTCAAGGAATGTGGGTGTCCTCTAGACCATTTGCAGGTGGAGAGAGCAAGAAAATGGATTATCCTCTAGAGCCTTGGTAAAGGAATAAATTTGTGTTGTTTAAGCCATGAAATTAGTTGTTGTTTTTTGCAGCAGCAATGGAAAACTACTATGTTGTCATTACAGTTAGTTGAGGAAGGTATAGTGTTTCACCTTCCATATTTAACTAGAAATCTCTCCCTTTGTTTTTCACACGCTGAAATTGATTTATCACACTATAAATTTTCTCTTTGGCTTGCAGTTTCTTTCAGCTTATCTGTTCTGTCATTTTTTATTTCCTAGCCAGTTAACACCGAATCATAAGGTTGACCTTGTGTGCACCCATGAAAACTAACCTCTGGTTTCAGTTCTAATTCGTTGGTTTCTGTGCCATAGCAGTCATTAGATATTTTGAACATTACACCTGGAGATAAACCAAAACAAACTTTTTTGCTACTGTGGCATTTAACTTAATACTCTTTAGTCAAAGAATGTTTTACTTTTCTGTTCAGTCAACATCCCAGCCCCTTGCCCCCACCTCCCGTACTTTGTACTTTCCAAGCATTCAAATCTACAGTGTGAATTTCGGGGATATCTGTTTTCGAAGATTAGGGAATATAACTAATTATTTTCTCACTGACTGTAAGCTTCCCTGTAAATAATAACAGAAATTTCCTAAGGTAGACATCTCTAAACTTGAAAACTTAGTACTCTTTCAGCAACTTTATGGTAGGATTCTCCTTTATGAAATGATTTTAATGGGCTTCTATCCTGCACCTACACTGAAAATTTGATAGATTAGAATCAGCATGACTTTTTTAGCATGCCATACCTCTGATATTATGAATTTGTTTCAGAAATAGGTAATCTGAAGCCTTCAGAAGAAATCAAACAATCAGATTCTTAGATTCTAAGCCCTTTTGAGTCCTGAGTGAACCAAGACTGTCATCTTCCCAGGGTACCTCCTGACCAAGAAAAACAAATACTTCAAAGACCAGATGGTAAGTGTCTAGTGCTCACATCTAATCCAAACTCTGGAACCGCATCCTCACATTTGATTCCACCTTGAACCTTGGCTGAGCTCCAGCAAGACTTGGATTTTAATGAATCATTCTTGATTAGTCACAGCACAATACTCAAATTGTCTCTTCTGGCTTAGAAATCATAGCTTGCAGATCCTCGATTATTATTTAATTCCTTAATGTTCTTCCTTGTTTTCTCTAAATGCCACATCATTTTATCACAATGCAAATTATTTTGAAACTCAAGGGACACAATTATCTGGCTGCTAAAGCAACTTTTGAAAAATGAACCACTCTTAGCATAAAATCTGTTAATCCGAATTCTGCTAATCCACCACAATGAATAAAATCCTATAAAGTCACATTTTACATTTGTTTACATGAAGAAAGAAGATTATATCTCAAAATTATAGGTGGAGTATTTAGATTTTATGGGCAATTCAGGGAGGCCCAGAGATTGCTGATAAGCATGTTAAAATTTCTGAGAATGTCCTTTAAAAAAAATTGTTTTGAAAGGGAGAGGCAGAGATAGAGAGGGAAAGAGAGAATCCCAAGCAGGTTTAGTGCTGTCAGGACAGAGCCAGACGCAGGGTCTGAACTCTGGAACCGTGAGATCATGACCTGAGCCAAAATTGAGAGTCTGATGCCTAACCAGCTGAGCCACCCACGCATTCCTAAAATTTCTGAAAAATTTCAAGAGCTGATTTCTTTAGAAAGTGTTAGATATGGGGCGCCTGGATGGCGCAGTCGGTTAAGCGTGCGACTTCAGCCAGGTCACGATCTCGCCGTCCGGGAGTTCGAGCCCCGCGTTGGGCTCTGGGCTGATGGCTCAGAGCCTGGAGCCTGTTTCCGATTCTGTGTCTCCCTCTCTCTCTGCCCCTTCCCCGTTCATGCTCTGTCTCTCTCTGTCCGAAAAATAAATAAACGTTGAAAAAAAAATTAAAAAAAAAAAGAAAGTGTTAGATGAGTGTGTTAAATAGTTTCTGTTTTCTTTAACTCCTTTATTCCCTTAAAGAAATGCTGATTAGGTAGGTAGGTTTGCAGCAGCAAATTCTTTTCTGCCCTGGCTATGACACATGCACAGGTGACCACTCTGTACCTCTCTTCTAGAACTTCATCTGGAACTTTTTAAAACACACATTTCTAAATATATTAAGTCTGAGTTTCATGGGGACCTGTGTCAAATTTCTTTAAAAAAAAAATAGCATCACTTGCATTTCCAATTCAAGTAGTTTGTTCAGCCTTTTTAAAATTTACTTTTGAATCAGTTTGGACTTGTATGATTTTAACTATATTCTGTTTTCTGAATGATGTTTCTCAATTGTATTCAGAAATGAGATGGGGGCGCCTGGGTGACTCAGTCACTTAAGCACGTCTGACTTTGGCTCAGGTCATGATCTTGCAGTTCATGAGTTCGAGCCCCATGTAAGGCTCTGTACTGACAGCTCAGAGCCTGGAGCCTGCTTAGGATTCTGTGTCTCCCTCGCTCTCTGCACCCCCAACCCCCGTGCTTGAGTGCTTATGAGTGCATTGTTGAAGGGGAAATTGGTAACTTTTACTTTACCAAGCAGAAGTTGTGTATTTAATGATTCAGTGCTAGGACTTTAAGATGATATTCTGGGCCTGCATCCTGGGAAAAGCTGTGTGAATTTAGGGAAGTAACTTGGCTTTTCTAGGCCTCAGTTTCCCCTTCTGTGAAAAGAGGGATGTCTTATTTCAGTTTTCACAGAAGTTAGCTTTGAGACAGGGATTTAAGTGTAAATACTGCATTTGAAATGTAGAGAAAAAATAGTAAGAGTGAGTAAAAGTGCACTAGGGAGGAGAAGGTAGTCAGCAAAAATTGTGTTTGGAAGCAGTTAACACGTGACCCTTAGAGCTAAATCCCACCGGGGAAACTATGGGAGTCAGTGCAGTTACCCCACGGGAATGGGGATGGAGGGAAGTGGAGGAGAAATGCCAGCTCTTGTCAGTCTCTGGAGGAAGGCTGCTCCAAGGGAGTTAATTCTCTGCTAGCCTACTAGCTTACCACACAAGCTAGTATCACAGAAAGCCCTTGGGTAAAGGTTGAGGAAATGCAGTTACTGGAGGTTGGAGGCTGGGCAGTGTGCAATGAAGCAGTAAAGGGAAGAGAATGTGGATGGGACAGCAAGAGCCCTTATTTCATAGGGCTTCTGGGAAAATTGAATGAAGCAATACATAGTAAACACTTAAACCATGGTGAATACTGCAGGTTTCTGCCTCTCAACCTTGGAGTGCTTACAAGGCTTTATACACTCATTTTCTTAAATATCTAGTGGCTGCTTTCTTACAATCATTAACCCTAACTTTAAATTTTTTGGTAACAATGCAATGAATGAATGTTTATTTAAAATAAAATCTTTAAGAGTTAAACAACAAAACTATTTCCATAATTATGATTCCTGGTGGTATATTAAAGTGACAACGTAGTAAGAAAAATCACTACTTTGTTCCTCTTTTGTATGCTTTGCAAGACCTGGCTGTTTAAGAAAATTAAAAGTAAAAAATGCTGTTTTCTTGCTGCTGTCATACAGCAAAGTCAATATAGCAGCGAAAGAATAAGCTGTGTTCCATTCTGTCTCATATATCAACAGAATTGCCCCCTGAGTTCAGACACGCTGTTATTCAAGATAGTTGATGATATATTGGCCTACAGAATATAGCTAGATTCCCAGGTTGCAGTTCAGTTTATGGTAAATTGTAGTTTGATTTGTATGGAGAGATAAAATGATAGGAAAGGTATTGATAAAAAAATACATAACAGCAAGACACTGTTTTAACTGTCCATCTTGGGCTATTAAGAGTTTCAGAAAACATTATTTGATCTGTTATTTCATGACAAAGCTTAAAAAGGATAGAGTGACCGTCTTTCTTTCAGTCCATTGATAAGATATATAACTACCTGAAGGCCACGCTACTAAGAAGATAGTGTGGGTTTTATGGCAAGGCTGTCTCCATTGGTGGCATTATTATATGCCCAAAATATGGAGGAAATTTACCTGATCCATGTAAAAGTTAAATGAGGATTTTGACAGACCTTTAAGTTAAGAAAGCTGCTATGATCATCATATGTTCTCTGGGTCTATGCAGTGATAATGACTTTGAAAGCTCTCAGATCTGTTTTACCTTGCCCTAGGGGCAAGGTTTCCTAATGCACATTGGTAGGGATGAAATTAAATTTCTCTAGTCCTGGTGAGGATTTTCACTCTTTCTGTTCTAGTCATCCTTACCTTCTAAACCTTTTCAAAGGAAGATTGGTGATAGTATTTGCTTTCTGTTTGGCATCAGTGGATATTGGTCCATGTTGTCAGGAACAAAGAAGAAAAGAATATAGGGAATTAGGTCCTTTGGTTCCAGTGATTCTTTGTGGGAAATCAAGTAAATGCACCGAAGTGGAACTATGCAGGTGTCTGCACCCAGCCATAGCCAAATCCATGTAATGTTCTGGAAACAATTTCAGCATGAAGGCAGATACCTATTGGTATGAAGTGTGGTTTAGGATTCTTGGGAGATCTTTGTAAACCTGATAGATGTTACATTAAGTCACATGAATCCTGAATGGGATTAAGGTGTTTTAAGAAAGGCCAGGATAGGATTTGGAGAATTACCTTCTATGTTCCTGAGATGAGCACAGGGAAGGAAAAAGTATCTTATTAACAAAGGCAACATGTATGAATCTGATGATAACATAAGGAAGACATATATATTAATGATTATATGTCATTAAGCAAATGTTCTGAAGAGGATGTTGTTTTGCCATTTAAAACAGACATAAATGTAGAACATAAGTATGCAGTTTATTTTTACGAAAATAACTACCCATTAAGATCAGATTTCAACATCTCAAGACAAATCTCTCAAGTACTTAATTAACTTAGGCTCCTGGTAATGCAGTATGTGTCCTTGTCCTCACCCACATTGATTCTACAGCCTCCGCTTCCTTCTTATCTTGCTGACTTATGTCATGAATACCTGAAATGCTTCTCCATCATATGATGGGTTAGAGGCCATGTGTATAGAGGTTATCGGCAAACACAGCTGTGCTCTTTAATCTGTAGATTTTTAAACAGGAGAGTAATACAGTCAAATTTGTTTCACAGCTATTTTGTGACCACGCAGATTGTGGATGGTGGCTGAGCATGAAAGGGTATTCGAAGGGGCTTCTGGAGTCCAGGGCAGGGGGAGATTATCAGCTTGAATTTAAGTAATATAGGTGAAAACAGAGACAAGTAGACATATTTGAATGTTACTTTTGTGCTATCAATAAGATTGCTTATGCTTCTCTAGTGTGAGCAGGAAATCATACATAATAGATGATGAAATTTTCTTTTGTAGACTCTTTAGAGGAAAAAATAATAGGACACCATATTCATATTCTAGATCTTCATGAATCATGCTGGGGGTTCAGTAGCATATTCATAAGATCACAAGTTATAGAACACTGTACAAATTCATGGTTATCATTGTTATCCTTGTGAATACTTTTTGCTAAGAATAATTAACATGATTTACTGCTTTATGGTTGACAAAGCTACAAAGTGCTTTAGTATATATTATCTCAACTGCCATCCCCTTTGTATCCGCGTATATATGTTGGCTTCTTTCCCACATGGTGGGATTATTCACGCTGTTGCTTTTGTTCGGAATACTTTACCTGTATTTTTTCCCTGGTGACTGTATTTATCCTTCACATCTTGGCTTCAACGTCACTTTCTCATGGACGCTTTCCACTCTCTTCCACTATTAATTCTGTCCTGTACGCCCTACCATAATACACAGAGAAACACTTTTCCTTCAAAACACTTAAACCACTACTTGTAATTATGTATGTATATGTGGAGTGCTGTTGTCAATGGCTTCCTTCTCCACTCCATAAGATCCATGAGGAGGATGTTTTGTTCTTCACAGTATCACCATTGTAGTCCTACTACAATGCCTAGCTCACAGTAAAAGGTGAATAAATACTTTTTGTAAAGAATAAAGGAAAATAATAATTTTCACAATTCCCCTTTGCATGTGGAGGATATACTGAACTTTTTTCATTGTGTTTGACTTTAGTTACTCTCAAGGTTTTGTTAGCATCATCGCTGTTAACACCATATTGTATTGTAATTTTTCTGGGGCCACTAGAGCGTGAATCCTTCGAGGGAGTTTATTCCTGTCACATTATTTTTGTATGACCAGGTTCAAGGCACAGAATAGAGTAGGCACACAATTTGCTGAATGAAGGAGTCATTGTGAGCCATATGGAGATTTTTTCCAATAACTCGGGTGAGAGGTTATGAAGACTAGAATTAGGGTAGTAAGTTTTATGAACTGAGATAAAATAGAAACAGATTTTATAGAAGTAGAAGCAGTAGGACTAGATGACTTATACTAATTATACACAGCAAATGAAAGAATTAAAGAAGACATTTCAAATGCAGGGACTGAAGTTCTGGGAAGAAGATAATACACTTTATTAGGTTGAACCATGTGAAATTCCTGTTTTTATAAGGCAAAAGCTGTCAGTATTGTCAGTTTCACAGGGTTCAACAGATGCATTTGTCCTTTATGATGTTGAGTTTGAAATGTTGGTAGTTTCTTCAACATTCATTCCACATTCATAGGGAAATTTTCCAGATTTGGGCATACTTAGAGTTTGGGCTAGATTGATCAGTTTGGTAATCATTTGAAACATGGTTTTTTAGTGTAGGGAGAAAAAAGAGAAATCAAGAGAAAAAACTCAAAGAACATATTCATTGATGGACATAAGTCATTTCTACATTTGTTCTGATTATCAGCAATGTATTAATTTTGCATGTGTGTTTGAACAAACTTTAAATTTTTTGCACATATCCTTTATTTATTTGTCATAACTTCCTGGAGAAGCATTCTTGGATTAAACAAAGCAGGAATTTAACATGTTTAAACACACTGACAGATTTCCCTTCAGAAAAGTCATCCTAATTTTCACTCCTAAACACAGGCTTTCTACCCAGGAAATGACATAGACTAATAGAAAATATGTAAGCTATACAAAGAACATAAACTGATATTTCATTTTCCCTAAAAAAGTATTCTTTAAAATGGTTGTTCCCAAACTTTTAGATCTCAAGAACTCCTTACACTGCTAATAATTATTAAAAATTCCAAAGAACACTGTTAAATTAAAATCCATCATCTCTCTTGCATTTTCATGTAGTCATTTACTTTTACATTGTAAGTGTGTACATTTGGAAAATATCAGTGCTCTGAGTTATGAAGATCTTATAAAGGATATTTCCCATCATATAACATCAAATAATCTTATTGATATCACTGCAGACCTCATCAGAAAGTCCATAAGTATTGTGATGCTGTCAAGTTCAGGATACAAATTTCCCAAAATTTTAATTTTCACTTGAAAACTCCAATTGCATCATTGGTAGCAAATAGTTGTTTTCTTTGAAGGGTAAAATGTCTGCCAAATACCTAAATATGAATAACCATATTTTGTCCATCATTGTTTCAAGTAAAACTGTGTCCCATTAAAAAAGCAGAAAGAAGGAACACAACAAAGATGTCCACTCTTGCCATTGTTATTCAACATAGTGTTGGAAGTCTTAGCCTCAGCAATCAGACAACACAAAGAAATAAAAGGCACCCAGATTGGCAAGGAGGAGGTGAAAATTTCACTCTTTGCAGATGACTTGATACTCTATGTGGAAAAACCAAATACTCTACCAAAAAACTGCTAGAATTGATACGTGAACTCAGCAAAGTCATAGGATATAAAATCAATGTACAGAAATCAGTTGCATTTTGATAAGCCAATAATGAAGCAACAAAAATAGAAATCAAGGAATCAATCCCATTTACAATTGTACCAACAACCAAAAAATATTGTTAAAATGTTGATACTGCCCAAAGCAATCTACATATTCAGTGCAATCCCTATCAAAATAACACCAGCACTCTTCACAGAGCTAGAACACACAATCCTAAAATTTGTATGTAACCAAAAACCCCCAAATAGCCAAAGTAATCCTGGAAAAGGAAAACAAAGCTGGAGGTATCGCAACCTGGACTTCAAGCTGTATTACAAAGCTGTAATCATCCAGAGAGTATGGTACTGGCACAAAAACAGACACATAGATTAATGTAACGGAATAAAGAACACAGATATGGGCTTACAAACATATGGCCAACTAATCTTTGACAAAGCAGGAAAGAATATCCAATGGAAAAAAGACAGTCTCTTCAGCAAATGGTTGGGGAAACTCGACAGCGACATGCAGAAAAATGAACCTGGACCACTTTCTTACACCATACACAAAAATAAACTCAAAATGGATGAAAGACCTGAACGTAAGACAGGAAACCATCAAAATCCTAGAGGAGAAAACAGGCAATGACCTCTTTGGCCTTGGCCTCAGTAACCTCTTACTTGACATGTCTCTGGAGGCAAGGGACACAAAAGCAGAAATGGACTATTGAGACCTCACCTAGAGAAAAAGCTTCTGCACAGCAAAGGAAACAATTAGCCAAACTAAAAGGCAACTGACAAAATGGAAGAAGATATTTGCAAACGACATATCAGATAAAGAGTTAGTATCCAAAATCTACAAAGAACTTATCAAACTCAACACCCAAAAACAAATAACCCAGTGAAGAAGTAAGCAAAAGACATGAATAGACACTTTTGCAAAGAAGACATCCAGATGGCTAACAGACACATGAAAAAATGCTCCACATCACTCATCATCAGGGAAATACAAATCAAAACCACAATAAGATACCACCTCACAGCTGTGAGAATGGCTAACATTAACAACTCAGGCAACAACAGATGCTGGAGAGGATGCGGAGAAAGGGGAACCCTTTTGCACTGCTAGTGGGAATGTGAGCTGGTGCAGCCACTCTGGAAAACAGTATGGAGGTTCCTCAAAAAATTAAAAATAGAACTACCCTATGACCCAGCAATTGCACTACTAGATATTTATCCAAAGGATACAGTAGTGCTGATTTGAATGGGCACATATACCCCAGTGTTTATAGCAGCTCTATTGGCAATAGTCCAAGTATGGAAAGAGCCCAAATGTCTATTGACTGATGAATGGATAAAAAAGATGTAGTATATATATATATACATACATATATATATATATACATATATATATATATACAATGGAATACTACTCAGCAATGAAAAAGAATGAAATCTTGCCATTTCCAACAATGTGGATGGAACTAGAGTGTATGATGCTAAATGAAATAAGTCAGTCAGGGAAAGGCAAATATCATATGATTTCACTCATATGTGGATACAAACAGATGAACATAAGGGAAGGGAAGCAAAACTAAATAAAAACAGAGAGGGAGAGAAACCATAAGAGACTCTTAAATACAGAGAACAAACTGAGGGTAGCTGCGGGGGTGGGGGGGGTGGGGGGGTGTTGGGTAGGGGGATGGGCTAAATGGGTGAGGGCCATTAAGGAAGACATTTGTTGGGATGAGCACTGGTCGTTATATATAAGTGATGAATCTCTAAATTCTATTTTTTTAAATCACAATAAAACAGAACAATAACAATAAAATAGAAAAGAAATAAATGAGAATAATTAAGAAAAGCAGAAAGGTCATAAAACATCTAAAAAAAAGAAAAATACTGATACTATTAGACTTGACAAAGATATGAAGAAATGTGCACATCCTCAAATTAATAAAGCAAATAAAAATTGGCACCACCATTTACATATCCTCAAATTTAATTTTGCAAATATAAATTAGAATAAGAAAAATTTGGCAATAGCTTCCATTTCTGGGGACTTATCTGAAGGAAAAAACTGGATGACTGTTTAAAGATGTGGTGTGTGTGTGTGTGTGTGTGTGTGTGTGTGTATAATCACTAAAATAGTAGTTATAATAGTAAAAAATTGATAACAATAATACATATGGATTTAGTTATAGGAATTCTGGTGTATTCACACTATGGAATTCTATGAAGCCATCAAAGATAATGATATAAATGTTTCCCATTGTCAGGAATGGTCTAAGATACATTAGATAATTAAAAATCATCAACATGCTACCAAAAGGACATAAGTAGTATGACTATTTAAAAATAATATGTATGTATAAATGCATATGCAACAGATACACAACACATGTTAACAGAATGTATTAACATGTAGTGGAATTGTAGGTGATTTTGAATGCAGTTTAATTTAAGGCAATGTCTCTCAATGACATTTGTGTGGTGAGGAGACAGTAGTTTTTTTTTTCCTCGGGACATTTGTCAATACTGGGGACATTCTTGGTTGTCACAGTAGAGAAAGTGCTACTGGCATCAAGTTGGGGAAGACAGGGATGCTGCTAAACATTGTACAATTATTCAGGCCAAAATGTCAGTAGTGCCAAGGTTTTAAGGTCATTCAAGCTAATTTGATTTCATGAATATATATTGAGCTACTAACATGTGGAAGGCACTGGCTTTACAGGCAGTAAGTAAAACAGATGTGGTTGCTTTCTATAAGGAATAATGATATTTGTAATACCTGAATCTTATATAATGAATCTTTTATAAATTCATAAAAATCATAAAGTTATATTAATTAAAGAGAAATCATAAAGTTATATTAATTGAAGAGACTAAAAATAGTCTCCTTTGATGTTTTAATCTCAATTATAGGCATTTTTTAAGAAAATAATAAGAAATTTGCACAACAACTTATGTACGATATTGTTTAATGGATTATTATTTACCGTAGTGGTAATTTGGAAACAAATGTTGAAGAGGAAGGTAAAATAAAATATGAACATTCAGTTGATGGACTACTAAATTTACATGTTTGAAAGACACTAATATGACAGATGTTCATTGTATAAAGTTAAATGAAAAAAGCAAAGCACAAATCTCTAAGTACTACATGATCCCAATTTTTCAGAACACACATGGGGGACAGACTAGCAGGAAATATGCCAAAGTGAGTTATGAGTGGCACTCTCTATGGTGTTGTATTAGGAGTAATTTTAATTTTTTGCTTTGTAAGTTTAAGTAGTTTCTAAATCATCCCAATGAACATATATTATTTTTATAATTAGGAAAAAAAGTCATATCATATTGATTACTCCATTAGTATAGACGAAATGCCCTCCATGAGTATAGACGGAAAAGGAGAAATGATTTTTCTACCCTTGAGGAGCTTCTACATAAAAGTTAGAGAGATGAGTCAGATACATGTGGAGAGTTTATAATTAATAATAATAAATACAACAGTAGAGACAGAGGAGACGAATGAAATGGACTTATTTTGCATACCCGCTAATCTGGCACTGCACTAGGCACACTCCCCATTATCACAGCTCATCTGACATTAGTCCTGTGAGGCTGGGGTTATCCTCCCTTTCTTAATGATGAAATTGAAGCTCATTGAAATTAAGTATCTTGCCTCAGGTCACCCCCAGGTAGGAAGTAGGAGTGTGAGAATTCAACCCCAGGCCTGACTCATTTGTATAAGAAATGATCCTTTCCACCTTCTGTGTCTTTCTGTTACGGAAGCGCAGAAGGGGTGACCATCTTTATTAACAGAAGTGTTTCAAAGGAAGCTGTGAAAATTCTTACATTTTTCTCAAGTGATTTGGGAGTCGTCACCAACCAGAAAAGCTGAAAAGTATTTTTTAATTCCTTCAAGGACTGTGAATGTCTTATATGCTTAGTGCATATGAGTGCAGAATTTTTATGTTTCTGATACTTGATTGCTTTAAAGACATAACATGAAGCTCTGCACAGTCAGCAGTTGCTTCTGCAAAAGGGGAGTTCTGAAACACCAAAGGTGAAGCGCTGATGTGTGATTAATGCCTGCGGGCCATATTACTTTTCAGGCAGTTCTTCTTATCTACAAGTGATAGAACTTGGCAGAAAGTCAGAAAATGAATGTTTTAATCAATCCTGCTTTCATCTGTGACAGATCTCTGCCTGAAAAGGAGTGGGCAGTCCCGTGTCCTTCCTATTCTTTGTCTATATTACTGGGCTTTGGGCTCCATTTTCTCTGACACAGGAGAAGAATTTATTCAAAATAATGGTTCTCATTTAGATAAGGGAGTTAGATCTATCACTGTGTCCAGACAGCACAACCACAGCTAATTCTCTCTCTCTATTAAACAAATAAAACATCACCCTGTGTCTGCCATTGAAAAATGTCTGCCAGTAGTTCAAGATTTATTAGTTTGTTCAAGCCCCCCATTACAAGAAATCTAGAATTTCTTTTGTTGTTGAACTCAGAACTTTAACCACGCAAAAAGGGTTTGAGAGTAGAGAGGAGGCAAAAAATATGGGGTGTGTTTTATTTAGGAAAAAAAGCATTGGGGTGCCTGGGTGGCTCAGTTGGTTAAGCGTCCAACTTCATTCAGCTCAGGTCATCCATCATCTCACAGCTCGGCTCATGAGTTTAAGCCCCGCATCAGGCTCTGTGCTGACAGCTCAGAGCCTGGAGCCTCCTTGGGATTCTGCGTCTCCCTCTCTCTCTGTCCCTCTCCCACTCATGCTCTGTCTCTCAAAAATGAATAAATGTTAGAAAGAAAGAAAAAGAAAGGAAGGAAGGAAGAAAAAAGAGAAGAAAAGAAAAAAGAAAAGAAAAGAAAAAAGAAAGAAAAGAAAAGAAAAGAAAAAAGGCATTAAAGTATTTCGTTTCACTTTTACTTTTATACATTAACATGCAAGTTTATGATCATTAGTCTTCTTATTTTAAGGACTATTTTCTTTATTTCTCCCTTAATGTAATGTTAAATGACTTGGGAAATAGAGAATTTTTTCACTATCAGAAAAGCTGGAATCTCATTTGGAATTTTGCCAGTATATCTAGTGTCCTGAAATAGAACATTATATTTGTTTTCTTCTTTTCAAAGTTATTAATTCTGACCATTATTTGAGTGTCTACCTTATACTCTGGATAATAGTATTACTTCCCTCACTTTATAAATGAAGATACAGAGGTTCGAAGAGTTTAAATAAATTAGTCTTGGTCATATGGTGGTAATTATTGGATTTGGAATTCTAACCTAGTCTAAGTGCAAATTCCATGTTTTTTTCCATATACCATGTTCACTTTTATGTCAAATATAATTGTTGAAGCACATGAAAATATGTTCAGCATCAATGTCATTATGGAAATACGAATGAAAACCACGGTGAGACACCACTTCATACCCATTAGGTTGGCTATCATGAAGACAAAAAACAAACGGGAAAACAAAACCAAAAAAAAAACCCCAGAAAATAACGTTTGGTAAAGCTGTCAAAAAGTTCAGACTCTCGTGCATTGCTGGTGGAATGTAAAATGGTGCATCCACTGTGGAAAACAGTATTGTGGCTCCTCAAAGAGTTAAACACAGAATTGCCATATGATCCAGCAATTCCACTTCTAGGTATATTCCCCCCAGAAATTGAAAGTGGGAACTCAAACAAATACTTGTACACAGATGTTCATAGCTGCATGATTCACACTATAGCCAAAAGGTGGAAACAACTGAAATGTCCACCAACAGATAAATGGATAAACAAAATGTGCTGTATACATATGATGGAAGATTATCCAGCCTTAGAAGTTAATGAAATTCTGATACATGCTACAACCTGGATGAACATTGGAGATACTATAATAAAAAATAAGTCAGTCACAGAATAACAAATATTGTATATCCCACTCTATGAAGCACCTAGAAAAGGTAAAATTCATAGAGACAGGAAGTATAATTGAGATTACCAGGAGGTGGGGGCAGGGGAAAAGAGAGAATAATTTTTTAAACGGTACAGAGTTTCTCTTTGGGCTAAAGAACGAGTTCTAGATATGGTGATGGTTACGCAATATTGTAAATGTACTTAATGCCACTGACTTGCACACTTAAAATAGTTGAAATGGTAAGTGTTATACTATGTGTATTTTGTAACAACAAAAAATATGATTATTGAAAAATGATAAAATTAGGGTTTACAAAGCCATTTCTCTATGATAGACATTAAGCTTCAGGGGTGCCTGGGTGGCTCAGTCTGTTGAGCATCTGACTTTTTTTTTTAATGTTTATTTATTTTATGGGGGGCGGGGAGGAGCAGAGAGAGAGGGAGAGAGAGAATCGTAAGCAGGCTCCACGCTGTGGCTGTAAGGCTCGAACCCACAAACCAAGAGTTGAACACTTGATTGAGCCACCCAGGAGCCCCAGAGCCTCTAACTCTTGGTTTCAGCTCAGGTCATGATCTCACAGTTCGTGGGTTGGAGCCCCACATCAGGGTCTACGCTAACAGAATGGAGCCTGCTTGGGATTCTCTCTCTCCCTCTCTCTTTGCCCATCTTGTGCTCTCTCTCTCTCTCAAAAATAAAAAAAAAAAAACATGTTTAAGAAAGAAGAAACTGAGCTTCAGTATTTGCATAACAATAAAGTTGTATTTCAAATATCAAACCAAGTTGTAAGAGATACTAAGGATTCTTTCTCTGGGATAAGAAGAAAATGTTTGCACAGAGAAAGACATTGATGTAGTAACATCTCTAGTGGCACACATCTCCCAAATTTGAAAGATTTTAAAATTCAAAACAGTGGTAATTAGTTTAGTTGAAGGAAGTTGTATAAAACTTCATTGAGAATACAGATTTTAATCTATGCAAATTAGGTGAAGGAATTGGATATGAGTATGGATTTAAAGCCCTTGATCACCTAGTGAGTCTAACGAAGGACTAAGCACATCAATTTGAGATTCAGATGATCACTGTATGTATGCGGCCCTTGTGTTTCTTTCTGGGCCCTGACCCTCAGGTAATCATATCATTATCATGAATCATCAACCTCACTCTTCTGAAATAGTGAATGGGTTTCACTTGATTATGTAGTTTATCAAAACAAGAAAGTTTTAATTTAAATACAGTTATGATAAAATATATTAATCATTTTTACTTTGAGTTCAAGGTCTGAAATAAACTTTTAAATTATTGGGGCAGTTTTTTATATTTTGTAGCTAAAGAATTGGTAATGTTTAAAGGAATTTGGTAAGTGAAAAAATCTTAGTATGAATTAAAACATGTCATGGATTTTGGAATTGTGTTTTTAAGCTAAAACTATACTTGAGAATTTGAGTAAATTTTTAAACATATAAGAACTGGCAATGCACTCTATTTAAAATCATACTTTATTCTATTTACAAGGCTGTTTGCAATGTACAGACAGGTTTTTCTTGTGAAGGGTTTCATTTTGAGTTGTCAAGAAGTTTTTTTAAGTGTTTTAAAAATAAAATATATTAAACTTTTAAGTGTAGTCTAAAATATTTTAGAAAATGTAATTTACTAGATTTGTCAATAGGATTAATTCTTTAAAGTAATTTAGTCTATTCAACTTGAATTAATTGGATATTCATCAAGGAAAAGTGGAAAATAATTACTCTTTGCTTATTAGTTTTATAAATAGTAGAACAAGATTTGTTAGTTAAAAGCCTAAGAGAACCAGTTTCCTTTATAATTACAGCTTTAATAAAAGTTATATTAATTTAAAAACTAAGTAATTGGGCATAGTTTTGCCATGAGCAAAGATCTCTTTAAGACATTTAAGAATTCACAGTGATGATCTCAACTTCCAAATGATTCTCATCTCCAATGGATACACTTTTGGTTTGGGATCAAGTAAATTGTTAATAATAAAATTATTAAAGTGTAGAAATCATTTACATTAGAGAATGGAGTAGATTTTAGGTTATCCCGACAATAATGTCAACCTTTTCCTTGCTTTACTATATGTTGTCTTCAGCGGGAGTTATTTCTGAATTGCAATTTACTGGGATGTGTGACGATTATCCATGAGGATCTCCCACCCAGGAGCATCTCCAAGGGCTGTGGAATGACTAGGAGAGCTAGAAGATTAAGGGATTATAGAGTAAAACAAAGAGTTCACTAGAATATAGCATTCTCTTTGGGTTCTAGTACAAAATGCCATTTCTTGACATCCATACTTGCCAGAATATTGCTGTTTCTGTCTCTGCCCATGAAGGTTTTGGGCAGTAAAACCTGACATATGAGATTTTAAGGTATGAAAAATTTTGATAAAACTTTTGATGATTCTAGTTGTGTATCATTGAATGGACACCAATTGAATACAAATCAACTGTACCTTTGAGTATTAATACTTTAAGAAATATTTTTCTTAAGGGTTAAATAAAAAGAAAGCATAGGATAAGGCCTCGTATACAACTTCTAAGCATAGTCTGCTGGTAAATATTTAACAACCAGGTGTCCAGGGGAAAAAATAACCCCCAAACTCTGATATGTAGCATTTGCCAATTTCCCTGTTGTCGATGATCTCACCATGCTGATTTCAAGCTCTCAACATCAGCACAGGTGCAAGCCAACCCTAGCACACCACTGCCTTTAATGCTTCCATTTCTGCAATTCAGGCAGCTGATTATGATGGGGAATTTTTTTTTAATTATATGTGTATTTGGGGAGGTTGTTTTGTACCAACTTGTTTTTAAAAAAATTTTTTTTTTTTTATATATATATATATCATGTTGACTCTGCTTGTTACTTCATGGCTCATGACCATGAATCCCAAATGGGCTGTTGATCTGCCAGGCAGTCTTACTATATATTCCCAGTCTGTTCACACTTCCACTGTTCTAGATGACTATTTTGTACCTTCTCTCTTCTCCTTAAGCTGCAGACAACCCTTCCCCATTTTTACTCTCTGCTGGTGTTTTTACTAAGAAACATAAAGCAATCGGTTAAGAAGCAGTGCAAACTTCCTTTATTTCAGGACGCACCTCCAAGTACCTGTACCCTCTTCTTTCACCGACCTGTTGGCTCCTATCCACAAATGGTTCCATGTGTGGGTCACAGTCCATCCCTACTGAAGTCATCAGGCTTGTAAGTCACCCCACTTTTCTCTGACGCATTAGTTTCTTGCTTTCTCCCAGATCAGTAGCAGAAGTTAAAGTGTTACAATTGCCATCCTTGTGTTAGAGCTTATCTCAGGGTCACCTCCTTCATTAGCTGCTGCATCAGATTTCTGCCCCCTCTTCAGTAGAATTACTCTTCTTTTTTTTTTTTTAACATTTATTTATTTAAAAAAATTTTTTTTTTTAACGTTTATTTATTTTTGGGACAGAGAGAGACAGAGCATGAATGGGGGGAGGGCCAGAGAGAGAGGGAGACACAGAATCGGAAGCAGGCTCCAGGCTCTGAGCTGTCAGCACAGAGCCTGATGCGGGGCTCGAACTCACGGACCGCGAGATCGTGACCTGAGCGAAGTCGGACGCTCAACCGACTGAGCCACCCAGGCGCCCCTAGAATTACTCTTTAAAGAGTAGTCTGTTCTCATGTTATCAGCTCCTCCCCTGCCCCCCTTTGTCATGCCCCCTCCAGCCTGGCTTTCCTCGGAATCACCACTCCCCCTGAAGTGCCCACCCACACCGTTTAGGTTGTTAACCATTTCACTGTGCTGCAGCTCTGCCTGGAAAGTACCGGAATCAGCACCTCCAGCTGAAAGTTCTTTCCAGATCCTTGGAAAGTCCCATTCATATGAGAGGAAAGCAAGAAACATCAGGGAGTGAATATCACCCACACCCTCCCCTATAGCGTTTATTCTTCTCGGGAAGAATAAAATACCACAACTCCCTTGCCCCTTGGCTGGAATAATTCTGACCTGTGTTTTACACTCTCCCAGAGTATTCTTGTGAGATGAAGCTCCAGTTGTCCCCTGTGGCATAACACACTTATGGCTTAACACACTTACTGGCTGCCTTCTGTCATTCCCCATTCCACTCTTGACCTTCTTGATACCTCTCAAATAAACCCCTTCTCTCAAGTTCTTGTTTAGGGTCTGCTGGTGGGGACCCAAACTAACACTGTCTCCAGTGACCTCCACATCACTAAACTGAATGATCATTTCTCAGGTTGCTTCTGGCTGGGCCTTGCAGCAGGATCTGTTCTCTCCCGTCTCCTGGAATCATTTTCCACCTTTGACTCTAGCTCAACACACCTTTAGACTTTTCTCCTCAATTACTAGTCACTCTCAGTCTCTTTCCTTGGTTCTGTTCCTTCTCTCCACTTCTACATTTGGGAGTGAACCTTCCTTGGTCCTTTTTCTTTCTCTGTGGGTGGCTCTCAGGGCTTAAATACCAGCTCTGTGCCAATGATCAGCAAAGTCCTATCTACAGCACAGATTTCTCTTTTAAACTTCACACTCATAGATGGACAGCTGAGTGCTCAGCATCTCCACCTTGATGTTCTCTAGTCATCTGAAATTCAAGATGTTGAAACTGAACTCCTCTCCCCCTCCCCCACACTGGCTCCTGGTAGGAGGGCAATCTTGCCTGAAAGATACTTCTGCTAATATTTCCTTTTTTTGCTTCTTCTCTACCTTTAAAAACTTTTCCTTTTCTACAGCTCGAAGGAGCTCCTTTCTATTTTGCTAGATGGGATTCTGTCCAATTCATGGATCATTTAATGTAGCCAATCAGATCTTCAAATTTTCTCATTTAAATATTTTATTATTTAACAGTATATTCTCCCACCTCAGATGTCAGGCCCATGAGAACAGCAATCTTTGACTGTTTTGTTTAGTTACATATACCAACTGTTAAATGAATAAACAAATGAATCTCTTGAAATGAAAAATTGATTAACTGAACAGTAGTTTTTTCAGTGTCTAAGGGTATTTAACTTTAGGCTGTTTATTCTTTAAGGATTTCATTTAACATTAAATAATAAATGCTTTTGCTGTCTCCTTATCACAAATTAAAAACAGCAACAACAAAAAAATGTATTTGATGACGTATGGACCATCAACACCTCTCATATGTAGATTTTATACTTTTAGGGTAAAGCTATACATATCCTAGTGGTCCTCAGTGGGTATGTGTGTGAGGGGGGTATGATTTTTATCACCCAGTAAGTATTTGGCACTGTCTGAAGATAGTTTAAGTGTCATAACTCGAGGGGGAAGTGCTTTTGGCACATAGTGGGTAGAGATCAGGGATGCTGATAAACATCTTACCATGCACAGGACAGCCTTTAGAACAAAGACTTATGTAGTCTGAAATCTCAATAGTGTTGAGTGAAAAAACATGGGTTAATCTAAAAATTCTCTTAATAGGTCATTGATTCAACAAGTCTATTCAACACATATTTATTGAATGCGTACTTCCTGCTAGGAGGTTATCAGTGACCAAAACATTCTTGTCTAAATAGAGCTTACATTGTATCAATAGTTGGACATAATGAAATAGAGGACCATTTATGTAGTTCTTATTGTGTGCCAGACACCAACTCATTTAAACCTCAGAACGATCCCAGAGAAGAACGTGTTATTGTCTCCATCTTAAAGCAAAGTGAAGTAAAGAGAAGCAGAGCAACATGCCCAAGTTCACACAGACCATACATAGCAGAGAAAGAAATTGGACTGAAGCTGTTTGGCTCTACTCTGTGCTCTTGTCTCAATATAAGGTTCAAATACAAACTTATCTATTAAACAAAGAAACACTAAAAAATTTTAATTGATTTAATGCAATATTCCCAGTGCTTCAGATTTCAGAAAGTTTTAGTATAACTCCATATGTCTTAGGAATTTCTGCTAAGAGGTGAAACATTCAGTAAGTATCTATCAGTATAGAGCAAAAGTCATTGGAGGCATCTAATGGGAATATAAAGAAAATACTCATCTTCACCTCATTTCAGATAAGCCAGTGAAAATTCATTAAGCAGAAATGTCCAATAAATGATTCTAATAATATCACATAGAGGCACTGGGAGAATCAGTTGGAGAAGAGCACAGATATTTGATCATTCCACAAAAAATAAGTTATTGTTATTATTGTTGAACACATAAAATTCCAGTTTCACTTCTTGTGGCATTTAAAGATGACAACGGTCATAAACTATGAACTATGTTAGGAATTGGAGTTCATTGATTTTACTTCCCTCAATTTATATGCATCAATAAAAAGAAATGTAAAGAGATTCATTGACTTGTTTAAAAGGAAACAGCCAAAAATTGGTAGAACCATGACAATCTATTCCTACATTCATAGTTCAGGTGTTTTTCCATTATTATTTCAAGCAATTAAAATCTCTTCGGGGTAACATACAAAGTGTATCTATTCAACTCTGTATAACACCCATTATGGTATTTTATTCACTGAATTATACCTGCTTGGCAGATAGTAAGTAGTTAATATATATTTTCTGAAAGTATGATAATTTGGGAGAAAAATGATTGTGTTTAATTATGTGGTAAAAATTTAAATGCTTTTGAAAGTTGGAGAATATAAAAACAATTGAAAATTTAAATGTTGCAGAAAGACTTCACAAAAGTGGGACATCAGCTGTATAATTAAAAGAAGTCTGCTCAATATAAAAAATTTCTAAATTTGCAGTATTCAGATAATGCAGAAGTATTCTTGCCAAAAGAATCTGCGTAACATTCAATGGAAGAGAATAAAAGACATCGAAAATAGTTAAGTGTATATCAGACTACATAGTATATAGTAAAATGAGCATTTTATATCAGTGGGAAAAAGTATTTAATGAATGATTGTAGGGTTATTTGACTGTTTCTTTATTAGAAAAAACTTATTCGAACCAGAAACAAACAAACAAAAAACAAAAATGATCATTTTGCGTTATGTATAAATATTGAATCATTATGTTTTATACCTGAAACTAATATAATATTATGTCAATTATATATAAATAAAAAAGATTACCTCAGCAATAAATTATCTAATAAAAAAACAAATCAATATGTCTAAGAGTAACATTTACAAAATAATATGTCCTCAAAATCTAGAAGAAAATATTCACAAATATTACAAAATCTTGAGAGTACAAAAGGCCTTTTTGAAGTATGTAAGCAAAGACAGAACTCATAGATAAGATTAGTTATATAATTTATGGTATAAATTAAAAGAATTTTCAAGTCAAAAAATGTCATAAACTAGATTTAAATCATGATCTGAAAAGAGTCAAACTATTTGTAACAAATAAAGAAAAATATCCTTAATGTAGAAAGTGTTCTTTCAAATAAATATGAAAATATGAAAAAGGTGAACATAGGCAACATCAAATAACAAAATCCCATCTTACATAATTTAGACAACTCTTTTACACATATTATGTCAATCGGCTTCTCATACCAAGTCATATAATCCAGCAGGGGAGAAGTTAATTACAGAGATACAACTAGAATAAAACTTCCATATGTATGCTAAAAATAAGATATAGGTGATTACTTTACATTTGTGAAACTGATATAACTGAAGTCTTAAAATTTGCATTACTCAGATGATCCATTAATATACTCACTTTTTCTTTTCCACTTGATCACAAATTTTATATTACGTTTGGGTTTAGCTGTGTCTGACAGAAACCCCCAAATAAGACTGACTTAAACGAGGTAGAGGTTTTTATTTGCTTTCATACAAACAGAAGCACAGAGAACCTTGGGCTACTAGGAACTCTATACAGTGTGATCAAGGCTTTACAATAGCATCAGGACCCAGACTTCTCTTACCTTGCTGTTCCACCAGTGCTTACCTCACAGTCCAAAATGGTAACTGACCGTTAGCTGTTAACAGTCACCTTCCAGCAGAAGGGAGAAGGAGGAGTGGAGGAAGGGATGCCCTCTTCCTTCATAAACTCTTCCCAGAAGTTGGAGACAAGTTGATCACACATAACAAAAAGCAGTTGTGGGGGAAGCTGGCAAATGCAGTGTCTATTTCTGTTAGCCTTGTGTCCAAAGTTCTGGAAATTCTATTATGAGAAAAAGAAAACATATATGGAGACCTAGCTGTCTCTGCCTCTGACTTAGTTCATTAAAGTACATCTGTTAGAAAATCTGTATTTTTCTGAGTGTTTATTTTTAAACAAAGGTCTAGAGAGTTAATGTGTCAATACTGCACCACCATGGGGGGTGAAATACAAATCAGAGAGATATCAAGTACCAGAATTTCAATCTCTCTCTGTCTCTCTGAATTATTTGTCTGTCTGTCGATCTTCTATCTTGACCTCTGTTAAAATTTGTGTTGATAACCTTTACTTATGTATATAGGAGAAATTCACATTAGGTAAGGCTACTAGATTTGAAGTAGTTGCTGCACTGATATCTAGAATTTACTTCGAAATGCCCGAAAAAACAAGATTGATGGTTGTATAGAGGGATGGAAGCAGATGGGAAAATCTCTGATAAAACAAATATAATAAAATGTAAGTGATGGAAACTAGGTGGTGGTCATATGGGTATTGACTTTAAAAGACTTCCATCTTTCTCTTTTTGAAAAATGTTGTTAAAAGATGTTGAAATACAGACTCCATTAGCAAAACTCACGAGTCTGTGAGGAGAAGATTAAAGAGTCAGTAATGGGGCGCCTGGGTGGCTCATTCAGTTAAGCATTGGACCCTTGATTTCAGCTCAGGTCGTGATCCCATGGTTTGTGAGATCGAGCCCCACATAGGGCTTTGTGCTGACAGCATGCAGAGCCTTCTTGTTGGGATTCTTTCTCTTCCCTGTCTCTCTCCCCCTTCCCCCACTCACATGTGTGCAAGTGCTCTCTCTCTCTCTCAAAATAAATAAACTTAAAAAAAAATAAAAGAGGAAATAAAAGAATTCAAAATGTCTTGTCACAAGTACAAATCAATAAGACTGTGAGAAAAATTCCTAAATATTTGGATATAAAGTATAATATTTCTAAATTACCCATAGTCAAAGAAGAAATCACATAACCCATAAATTATTTAAGCTAAATAGTAAAAAAAAATATAAAAATTTTTGAGATGTGGACAAAGCAATTCTTAGATGAAAATGCATCACTTTAAGTGCAATTTATTAGAACAAAACAAAGTAGGTTTAATATCAAGGAGGTAAGCTACCTATCCAAGAAGATGGGGAAAACAAATTTAAAATAAAAAAAAGAAAGCAATAAGATAAGAATAGAAATCAATGAAATATGAATCAGTTGGAAAATAAGGAAAGTTGACAAAGCATCTAAAAATTTGTTCTTTGAAATGACTATCATAATTCATAAACCCTTACAGGATTGAAATGAGAGAAAAAATACAATGTATCAAAAAATGTTTCAGAGACATTTCAGAACATCTCTGAAAACAGAGATATTCCTATAAGTTGTATGATATTTCAAGGGTAATAAGGAAATAACTTTATGCCAACAATTTTGACATTTTAGATGAAATGGCCAAATTCCCTGAAAACCACATAATTCTAATTCTGATATAATAAGAAACAGAAAAATATGAATAGCTCTACATCTACTAAAGAAACTGAAACTTACTTAAAATCTTCTTGTGAAGACTTCATGTCCACTATATAAGAAATAATACCAATTATATACAATTTTTCCTCAGTGGAGGAAAAATACTTACAAAGTCTTCTTTGGGGCCGATATATCACCCTAATATAAAAGCAGGCAAAGAAGGAAAAATACAGCCAAATATCTCTCACAAACCTAGGCGTAAAAGACCTGAACAAAATATTAGCAAATGAAATATACTAATATATAAAAAAGATAGTGTATTATGGCATAGGGGAATTTACCTTTAAAATGCGTGGTTGTCTATAATATTTAAAAATTAACCAATGTAGTTAACCCCTACATTGAATAAAGGATAAAAACAAAATTATTACCTCAATAAGTGCAAAAAAAGTGTTTCATAAAATTCAGTTATGCTTAAAAAAACCCCAGGAAACTAGTCATTTGAAAGAACTTAATTTGATTTTATAAGGAGTATCTTTTAAAAATATACAGCTAGAATCATGCCTAATGGTAAAATATTAAATACTTCTACCTTCATTTCAGGAAAGGCAAGGAAGTTCACTTCTATTCAGTATTATATAGGTGATTTTAGCTAATGCAACAAGGCAATAAAACAACCAAAAGAGACTGACCATCTCAAGTGTGGTGAAAATGTGGAACAGTTGGAAATGGCATGTATTACTGGTAGGAGAATAAATAATTCAACCACTTTGGAAAACAGTTGACAGTTTCTTTTTTTAAAGCTAAACAGGTATCTAGCTCATGATCCATCAATTCCACTACTAAATGGAAAAGATAAATGAAAAACACAAGTCACAGAAGACTTATACACAATGTTTCCTAGTGGTTTTATTTTTCATATCCCAAGCCTGGAAACAACCCAGGTGAAGACAATAATGAGCAACCAAAATGAGTTTATATTGTCAATATCCACTTATATTGAGGTCTTAAAAGGCAAAACTAATTTAGGATAATATAAATCCAAATAACGGTTGCTTCTATTTAAGGGGTTGTTATTTAGTAGAAAAGTACACAGGAGAACTTTCATGGATGATAGAAATATTCTACATCTTGATTTGGGTGATGAATACACAAGCATACACATTTGGCAAAATCCATTAACTATGTATACATTTAAGCTGTGTGAGTTTTACTACATGAAATGTGTATTACAATAAAACAAATACATAAAAAGAAAAAGGAGACAAAGGAAATAAATCAGTAGATGTATATATATATAATATTTTTGAAAAGCTTATCTTTAAATAAAGGAATGAAATGAAGCAGTAATGTAAGGGAGAAATAGAGATAAATAAGATATTTGCTGTTTGTTATGCTTTGGCTCTCTTCCACTCTAAACTCTTTTTTTTTTTTAAACTGAGAACAAACTGAGGGTTGATGGGGGGTAGGAAGGGGGGAGGGTGGGTGATGGTATTGAGGAGGGCACCTTTTGGGATGAGCACTGGGTGTTGTATGGAAACCAATTTGACAATAAACTTCATATATTGAAAAAAAATAAAAATAAAATAAAATAAAAATAAAATAAAATAAAATAAAATAAAATATCTCAAAAAAAAGATATTTGCTGTTTGGTTATTGGTAGTGCTATTTATTAACATATCTGTTGCTGAGATCATTGCAGTAGTGGAAATATAATATTTTTATATAATGAAAGGAAATGTCCAGAAGGAAAAAAAAAACACCTTGATGATATAAGAGAGATAATTGGCGAAGGCTGTCCTTATAGCTGCTTGGGTATGACACCTAATGGGTTAGTGGAGACACTGGCTTTAGTTTGGAGCTCAGACAGTTCCTTCACTTAAACATAAGAGGAGATTTATTTGGACAAAGATGTATTTTTCTATTTTTAAATTTTATTTCTCTTCTTGGCTCCCTGAAAAAAAAATTATTTATTTCTTTTAATTTTTAGTTTACTTATTTTGAGATGGAGAAAGAGAGAGCAGGGGAGGGGCAGAGAAAGAGGGAGAGAGAGAATCCCAAGCAGGCTCCACACTGTTAGCATAGAGCCCAGTGAGGGGCTAGAACTCACGAACTGTGAGATTGTGACCTGAGCTGAAATCAACAGTCAGATGCTTAAGTGACTGAGCCACCCAGGCACCCCCAAAATTATTTCTTTAATTTTGAAACTTGGTAGCTTAATTAGGATGTATCTCATCACTGAATTCTCTTTATCTGCAAAATCATTTTTGTTTTCACTTCAGGGAATTTTTCATATGTTGTATCTTTGAATACATCTACATGTTCATTTGTTGGGTGCTTGCCTTCAGGGATACCTGTTATCTTTACATTGAATTATCTTTCTCAGTTTTCTCTCTAATGTATTTTATCATTTTTTATCTGTACTTATTGTGGTTATCTTGGCCCTTTTCTGTGACAATAATTTGATTTTTATCATCTATTTCATTCCTTGATGATTCTAATTTATATATTAATTCTATAATGATGTTATTTTTGTCCCCAATTTATTTCCTCAAGTTAGGCAATTTCTCGTATTACCTTATTCTATTGTACTGTCATCTTGTGTTTAAATTCTTATTTTATTGAACTCATAGTCATCCTGCATTCTTCTATAGCATAAAGCAGCTCTGTGGAGTTTTCTTCTATTTGTGGTTTTCTTTAGGTTATGAGTGCAAATTTTGCAAACTGTTCTTTTCCTTCATCTTTGCCATATTCTGTTTACATCATTTCCACAAAATTTCTTTTCATTTAGCTCAGAGCTAGGTGGCTCTTCATGAGTCATCATATTAGCTCTAATATAGTGAAGCTTTCTTTTTCACTTCAGGGCCTCAACGTATCCTTGTGTAACTGCTTTATTGAACAGAGTGTCTGGTCCAAGAGGCAATTGGGGTTGACATTCCGCCAAGTCATCATTCATGGTGCTGCATCTTGTAGTGGTTGCTTTCTCTTATCTGACACAAGTATGCCTTAGAGTGGTCCTGCTAGATTCTCTTCCCACCAAAACTGACACCCAGGTTTTAAATCCCTTCCAAACTCTAGTTTAAACTCTACAAGACAATTGCAGTTCTAGCTGCTTGTTTGAGAGAATGGAGGTAAAAGTACAGCTGAGGCAATAGGGATACATTTTTGGCATACCTTGCTGCTAGGTCTTTGCTGTGCTGAGATTTCTTAAATGTCCTGTGCCAGTACTCAGGCCACATCCTCCAGGATTCAGGGCAATGTTGGGAGTGATTTTCATTCTCATGAGAATAATCCTTAAACTGTGAATGCTTTGCCCAATTCGGGGAGGAGCTCTGGAATTCATGTCAGACACAGAGTCACCCACATTGCTCCTAGAAAATGTCCTGTTTGTCCCTCCACCCCCACCCCAGCAGTGATTTAGCCCATAATCAGTAGATAAGAAACACAGGACCCTATTCAGTTGCTTTTCTCAAAATTTGGAGACTCTCCATGAGAACATCAGACAGTTCTTGACTCAGGAGCATGGTTTCTTTGGGGGAAAGCAGTAGTTCATTGCTGATCAGTATTTCCTTGCTCTGTCTAGGCTCCTGTGTTTTTCTCAGTCACCTGTACTCATGTGATAACTGTTAGAAGTTTTGACTTTTTTTTTTTAATTTTTTTTTCAACGTTTTGTTTTTGTTTATTTTTTTTATTTTTTTTTTTTTTTTATTTTGGGGACAGAGAGAGACAGAGCATGAACGGGGGAGGGGCAGAGAGAGAGGGAGACACAGAATCGGAAACAGGCTCCAGGCTCTGAGCCATCAGCCCAGAGCCCGACGCGGGGCTCGAACTCACGGACCGCGAGATCGTGACCTGGCTGAAGTCGGACGCTTAACCGACTGCGCCACCCAGGCGCCCCATAAGTCAGTATTTCAAACCAGGAAACTGCATGGCCTTCTTCTCCTCTTTTTCTCCCTTTCCTCATCCTCTCCTTTTTTCTTCTCTTCCTCTTTTCCTCTCTTTTTCCCTTTCCTCCTTCTCTACATTTTCCCCATCGTCTCCTCTTTTTCTCTTGCTCCTCTTCATTCTCCTCCCCCACAAAGATCATTTCCTCACTCTAAAAAATCGACAGGATTCTCAAACTCTGTGTCTGAGTTTTCATATGGCAACTTCATAAAGGAGTACTTGCAGATTTAATTGATGTAAGACCAAGGAAGGGCCATTCTGGAAAGTATCAATTCTGTTATTTTGTTCGTTAGCTTTATTCTTCTTTTAAAAATTAGAAATAACTTGGGGCGCCTGGGTGGCGCAGTCGATTAAGGGTCCGACTTCAGCCAGGTCACGATCTCGCGGTCCGTGAGTTCGAGCCCCGCGTCGGGCTCTGGGCTGATGGCTCGGAGCCTGGAGCCTGTTTCCGATTCTGTGTCTCCCTCTCTCTCTGCCCCTCCCCCGTTCATGCTCTGTGTCTCTCTGTCCCAAAAATAAACGTTGAAAAAAAAAAAAAATTAAAAAAAAAAAATTAGAAATAACTTGAATGGTGGGAATAATGCCAAGAAGGCCTTGACATAAAGGAAAAGAAATAGTTTTTAAAGATCAGAGTAAACAACAATTTAAATTTTAGCATATTCTTACAATCCTATTTTCCTTTTTCATTGACCAGAAAAGAATTATGTAATGTTGACATTAAAAGTAAAACAGCTAGTTGTTTTATGGCAACATGGGTTCATTTAGGAATAGCAGAGGAATTACAATTCAGGGCAAGCAAGCTATAGTCAAAGCCACAGGCAAGTCTGGAGAGCAAAGGAGAGGGACCTCTTTTATAGAGTAAAAGAGGGAAGTTGGGAGGGGCTGTTATAAACAAAACGCCGTTAGAGTAAACCGGGGGTTCAGAGTCTAGTGGCTTTTCACTCTCTAAGTTGTGACAGTCTCTCATTGGTTGAACTATTGCTGGGCAAAGAGAAAAATTTTCCTTCCTTCTGCTGAGCTAGTAGAGTAGGTTTCTTCCAGTTGAGAATACAACCTATGTCTCTTCCTGTTGGGGCTGCAAAAGGCTACCAGGAGAGGTAGGGTGTGAGACCTCCTTCTTCTGGCCTCCTGACTCCATTTTGAATGAGGTTTCCTTTATTCAGTTTCACAAATTAATACTCACCTGCTGATCTTGAGCAAAAAGATACAGACTTCATTATTTCAAACAATTCCACTTTTTCCTGAGAGACAAACATAGTGTATGTTTACCAGTGAGGTAGACAGCAAATTGGCTGGGTTGTAAGGACAGTGTAGATCTACCCAAAGCAGAGTTCCTGAGACAGGCAGTATGTACTTTTAATGGGCATGTCATGAAAACACAGTTCTGGGTTGAGATGAGCTGGTAAAAGTTAAACAGTTTTGAAAAATTTGTTTTAACACCAAAACGCCTTATAGTTTTTAATATGTAAATTTTGAGAGACCTATCTTTATCATGGTTGAATTCCATATTATTTTGCTATAAGGAGTTTTGTTTATGATGTACTTGTTTCATCTTACCTCATGAGGCACATGTGTTCCAAAGGGTGTAATTTGGGAAAAGATAATCTAAGGGCAAGAGGCAAAATTATACGTTAAAAGTTTGTTCTCTGTACATTTGTTTCCTTTTTCTGCCATGTTATACCTTTGCATGACCTCAACTGTGCTTTCAGGAGTATTTTATTGGTTTTCTTATTTCTAATTATAGGATAAAAGTCTTTCTCTAGTGATGGATCTTAAAATAAAGGATGATTGAGGTGGAGACTGTAGGGAAGCCCACACCAGGACCACTGCATCCTGTGTGGAGACCTGAAAGAGTTCAGTCAGTTGGCTGGGTTAAGGCTACTTCTGCCAGCCAAAATTGTAGATGCGAAAAAGAGGCCATTTTCATTACCAGTCTGATACTCACTTTCTGCTACCTTGAGGTAAGGACCCTGGAAATTCCAAGCTATTTTGAAAGGCTCTGCACTAATCTCTGTTGTGCTCCCAGGGCTGGTATTGCTGATGTCATGTGCACCTGGATGGGTCTGGCTTGCTTAATCATGTGCTGGTTTCCAACTGCCAGACCTGAAGACTCTTCTGATCCATTGGCTTTGTTAGCACCTCTGCTTGCCCTCACCATGTCATTTGGGCACATCGCAGTGTTTTCATTTCACATGCAGGCAATAAGGAACATGGAGGACAGAATCAGGCTTGTCTGTATCACTGTGTTCAGCTGCTGCTATTGCCCCAAAAACTGTGTTGAACTTCTCCTGCCTAACAGCCTCTCCCTATGTTTCTGGGAAAGCATACCACTACCACTATCATACCTATTTTAATGTTTTTAAAACCCCGTACCAGTTAGCTTTTGCTAAAAATAAGGCTGCATAACAAATAACCAACAAACCTCAGAGGTATACAGGTATACCTTACAGGTATACTTTTATTGCTCACATGTTTGGAATCAGCTAGGCACGTCTACTGATCTTGGTTGGGCTCACCCACCTATGTGGGGCTGGCTGGGTGTTCACTTCTCTAAGCTGCTGATAGGTTTAAGGCAACTCAGTTATGCTCTAGTTTCTCACCCTCCAATAGACTAGCCTGGGCATGTTCTCATGGTGGGGACTGAGGCACAAGAAAGCAAACAGAGACAGGAAGACTTCTTGAAGTTGAGACTCAGGACTGCCTTGCCGCCCCTTCTGTTTCAATATGTTGGATAAAGCCAGTCGGTGGTTGAGTTCAGAATCAAGTGGCAAGGCACGTCACCCTCTCTATGGGACGGGCACTACAGAGTTACATGGCAAACGGGTATAGAGACAGGGAGACCTGAAGTAATGTAGTCAAATGATGCTATTTCCCAAGTCTTGGTACCAGACACACTTGGAGGTGAGCAAGGGCAAACCAGGGCCCTGGTGTTTGATTTTCCTATTCTGCTTCCTCTGCCTCAATTTTGTATTATTTGATGAGGGAGCATAAGGTAGGCTGAGGCAAAGTAAAAGCTAGCACACCACCCCTGCCCCTCCGGGTGGGATATGTGCGATATTCCTCAGAAACTCCTAAAAGCTGCCTAAAAGCGAAGGAAAGGAAACAAATGGTTAACTGTTAGAGATCACAGTCATACAGGACATGAGTCTCCATCTGTTTACATATATCTTTGTAAATTACAAGAAAAATGCAATCATATCAATAGCCTAATAATCTCCAGAAACTTGTAGTCTTAGTTTCCCGGAACCCCAACATCACCTTCCCCTCCATAGTGTTATGGGGAACAAAGGCAAGAAGAAAATGGCAGGTAAAATTAAATTTCCTTAAACCTAGAGCCCATTGACAAATACTTTAGGCAGGCAGAGTAAAACATTTCTCTAGGAGCTCCCTACTGTCTTAATGCGTTGCTAGAGGGAAAAACAACCTTAGCTATATATATAGTCAGTCTCTCTTCATGGTCCTGGGGCAGCTCTTTCTGCCCATGGGTCCTGTCCCCGTGCTTTAATAAAATCACCTTTTCACACCAAAGACATCGTCAAGAATTCTTTCTTGGCCATCAGCTCCTAACACAACCATCACCCCAAGAAACTTCATCACCATTCACTAATGCCCTAAGGAGCCAACTCCCTTCCTTTCCTGTTATGAGCTGGATGAGATCTCCCTTATACAATATCATATAATCAAGCCCATCAAAAAGCCTCTTTAGTTATGAAAGAGTGAAATAAAATAGCTTAAGAAATCTGTTTCTTTATTAACATCTGATTTGCATGACTAAATTATTGCTAGAGAGACTGAGAAATTCAGGTTTAAATTTCAAGGTTGATTGTTGTCTTCTTTGCTTTAGGCAGTATCCTTGTTCTTCTTCCCTTGAGAAATAAGCCTTGAACTTAGCTCTGAAAATTTAAGGCTACCAGTGAACAAGATTTAATGAAGAAATAAAAATGCATCCGTTTAATATTTACAAAATACACTTCCATTACATTTACCTCTAACTTCAGGTCCAGATTTTACTTCAGGCAGCGGATTTTATTGCTTGATTTCATAGTTTGTTCCAAGGATGTTTACATTGTGATACAGGACCTACGTTATTTCACCTCTTTTGGTTTCCATTTCCTTATCTATAAAAATAAAGTCAACAGAATTGAAATGTATAAGCTTGGGAAAATTATTTAACTTTTCTGGATTTCAGTTTCCCCTTCTGTCCAATAAAGCCTATTGGGAATCCCTTGCAACCCAATAGTCCTGTTATTCTTAAAATTCCAAAAACCTTCAAGACTTAAATTCAAGATTCCAATTGTAGCAGCAGAATAATTTCAATACTGTGCAAATGGGAAAGGAGACATTTGGAGATGTAGGGGAGCAAAATCTGTCACCCTAAAATGTGTCTCTTTGACATGTAGATTTTAGGCTTATTATTTTTAAGGGATAGAAGATTCAGGAAGAAGCTTTGAGCTTCCCCTTAACTGCCTAAAAGAATTTAGGTATAGGACCTGCTCTAGGAAGGGAGCTACCACCATAGGTAACTACAGTATAATATGAGCTAGAGGTAGTGGAGGGCAGGAACTTAGCAAAATCTGTTTGTTAAAATTCCTCTCTATATTACACTGTTTCTGCATACCCCAGCAAGCATTTGTTTACCAAAAATTTACTCTTTTTCATCTTCCTGTAAATTATCTTCCCTCCCTTTGAAGTCCCAGACCCCTAGCCTCTTCTCCTTAGCTCTGGATGGCACATAAGCCTCAGTTGCCTGAATGCATGTGAGCCTCATATTTTTATAGGGCTTCTCTGTCATATGTGATTAAATTTGATTTTCTCCTGTTGATCTGTCTCATGTCAGTTTAATTCTTAAACCACCCAAATGAATCTTGAAGGTAATAGGAAAATTTTTTCTCCACAGCAGAGAGAAAGGACTCATTTCAGTATTGTTCAAATCAGAGAATGTAACCCTAATACAATTTCTAAGGCCAGTTCTGCTAGAGATGGAATACTGCCTATATAAAAACAGAAGATTCTGGAGAATGTTGACTTTCTAAGGAAGCAAGTCAGGAATACCTAACTTGGACCTCAAACAGCTAAATGACTAAAAGAAAATTGAGAGTTCATTTAAGTAAAGGAGAAGGTTAACTGAGGGCATATAAAACAGCAATAAAGGCAACCATGTAAAGTTTATTCGTCAGTAATTGCTGTAACTTATTATATTTCAGTGTTTCAGACACCATACGTTCATTTCTCCACGAATCTTCACAAATAGTCTGGCAAGATAAGCATTATTATCCCAACTTCCAAAAGTATGAATGAAATTGATCTACCCAAGAGCACCACACATATTGGGGGGTGTGCTGGCTGGAGGTTTTGGGCATAATACAGGCTTTGCACAGGCCCAGCACAACTAGGTGGTACACCAAGTGGCTCTTGGTTGTGTACAACTCTTCCCAACCTCTCACATTGCCTACTGAGTTGAGAAAGTTGAGTTAGCTGTCTTAGCTACTCTTGTTGGAGCACCATTCTGTCACACATGCCGTACATTTTGTCCTTTAAAACAAATGTTAATTCCATTCAGTCTGAAGTAGGTTGAGGAAAGAGAGGTAGGCTATTGCGGGCCATCGTTCAGAGTCAACCATGAGTTAAATGAGAACTCTATTCCCTCCATGTGTGTGTCAACCACTTCTAAACAAGACCATAGTAGAATATGGAAATATAAAGTGGAGGTCTACCAAACTCACCCCTGATTATTCTGATACTACGATTAATAATAATACTTCGCTAAAGAATGAAAAAAGCCATCTGAGAAGAAAATGCAATGGAATGGTAAATTGATACAACACGTGAGATCCAGGACTATCTCTGGCAAAATGGGAATATGGTCACAAAAACACTTGACTTCTTTAGTTAGCCATCAGGCATTCACAGCCAGCCTTTTTGTATAAAGAAAGTTTTGCTAAATTCCTTTGGCTCCTGTTTAGGCGCTAGGCCCAGTGGACTGATTATGAAGTTTCCTCCATACTATAAGGGTATGGACACCTCAGTCTTCTCTGACTTTGGACCTAGGAAGGAAGACCACACAAAAGGCATGGCATTCAAACTTTTTTTAACCTTAACTTAAAAAAAAATTTTTATGTTTTAAGTCACAGAAAAAAAACCATATTTTCTTTAGATATCCAACACATACACACACATGCATGCATACACACACACACCCAACACACAAGAAAAGTATCACAAAACAATATTCGTGCACCCTTCTGGTTTGCAATGCACCCTTCTAGTTTTGCAATGCATTTTGATATTTTCCACTCTTTTTCATTAAAAAAATGCCAATTGCCTTTAAAATTTTTTTAATGTTTATTTTTTAGAGAGAGAGACAGAGTGTGAGTGGAGAAGGGGCAGACAGAATCTAAAGCAGGCTCCAGGCTCTGAGCTGTCAGCACAGAACCTGATGTGGGGCTCAAACTCATGAACCGTGAGATCATGACCTGAGCCAAAGTCAGACGCTTAACCCACTAACACCCGGGCACCCCTAACGATTGCCTTTTAAATTAATGCCATGTCCTGGTGACTGCTGGGTAGTGATTAGCAATTTGAAAATGCTATACAAAAAAGAAACTGATATCTTCTGTTCTCAAGGCATTTTCTTAGAAGAAAAGAGATGGGGTAAAGGAGGAAAATTCTCTTTCTTCTCCCATTTCTCCTGTTAAACCTAGGGGTTGAGAGAGAGTGGTTTTAGAAATCACCAGAAAAGTAAAGGAGCTCCTTGAGTTTCTACTGTGCCTCTTACTAGTACTCTGGCAGGTGGGAAACATTGGAGATTTGCTCGCACATGAATTCAGGGTGTTTTAATTGAAATATATTCAGCAGTGCACTTAGGTAGAGGGAGGCTTCCAGGTTGACTGCCCCCTGACTTCCATGTATGACGTATTCAAGACTGTGAAATGATCCTGTGGAGACTTGATAGGTATCTCACAAGCTTGGCTGACAAATTAGACAGAAATACTCACCATAGTAATGAGAGAAAAGGCCTTGGACCTGGGGCAAGGCAGATGACAATCAGAAACAAATGGAATTACAAAGCAAACCTCAGTGGGTTAAGGCACCGTGAGAGCTGAATGGGTCCCAGTCAGAAAGTGACAGATGGTCAGTTCCTAAGGAGAGGTGCCAGAGTCAAAGAGCAGACCACAAGATCACCAGTCACAGACTTTGACATAGAAGATGAGCAGAGAATCTAGTGAGCAGGTGGAGAAAGGGCATTGCTGAGGAATCCCAAAAGAACCAAGGGTAGTATAAAGATATTACATCCTAAGCTAGTACCTATACCCTTTTACCTGCTGGTCAACCCACAAGGGTATAGTCAACTCCCAGAAACAATCATAGGGCAAGGGGATGGCGTAAAAAAAACCAAAAAACTGAGTAATATCTCAAGACTTGACTATTTAAGTGTTTGTGCTGGGGAAAATTTATGAGATGACACTAAATTTTATATTTGTACCCTCACTCCAACCCCTCCACCCAGTTCTTATAAAAAACAACAGTTTAATTATCAAAAAAAAAGAAACTCTTTTTCTTCCTCATGTCTGAGAATAGTGTGACAGAATCCCAATCATACTGTATGTCATTGTGATATTGTTTTCATTGTTACATAAGCTCATTTATAAATGATATAATTCTTCAGATCATTTCATATACCAGTGTCAGATATCTTTAGTATAACAATGTTATAAAAGCCATTAAACCTTCTTTCAAATAAGGCATGTTATGTGTTCTTCAAAGATGCTAATAAAGGAATCCTGGTACCTACAGGTAGGAGACACATCGGTGTATTTCTGTTGTCAATGTATATTGAGTATACTATTTTATCATATACCTGTCATGTTAATATTAATGGATAAAATTTTGGAAAATAGAGACTGTGGCCCAAATGTGAAGTTAAATGCTACACTGAGACAATTTTTAGATAATTCTAGTAAAGTATTCACTTCTACAACTCCTAGCAACAAAAGTATATTTTCTCTAAGCTTGGCTTTTTATGTGTAACTATCATATAAATGTTTCCTTAGGGGGAAAATACAAGCTATTCTTTTTTAAAATGAATATGTGCTTGTATCACACATCTATTCATATATTAATTTCTTTAAATGAAGACTTTGGAATGTATTTGCCATTAACAACTTGTCTTTGTAAAGAATTATAGCTACCAGTTTAAAGTAGATACCTATTTCAAGTAATAATACTTTCATCTTACTGCGCAACAACTCTGAATATCTGGTCAAGTACAGCAATAAATACAATAATATGAACTTTTATTATCTAGCGGTCTTTTTGGAAATAAGACACAATGTATTTGAAATGAACAGATTTTGGAGTGGAGCTTTTAGAGAAGATTAAGCATTATAGTAAAGTTTTTATTGTACTGTTTTTACTAGAAAAATATTATTCAGGTTTAATAGTTATTTTAATTTCACGAAGCTTGCCCTGTGTTCTTAATGAAGAGCAACAAAATTAAGAGACAAAAGGGACAATTTGAAAACACATCACTTATAGGAAATTTGGCAAAGGAAAAATGAGTGATTGAAAAATACCTATACCAGTGTTCAGAATTGAGAGGCCACACGGAGGTGCCAACTCCCCACCAAGAACATGAGATGATAGAAATGTGATTCTTTCTTGATCATTAAACTGTAGGATCTTGACATTACCTAAAAGCACAGAACTCGCAAGGCGTATTTCCTGATAGGATGTATAAACTCCTTAAAGAGGTGTCTGTATCTCTTAAGGCCTAGGGATGGAGGCTGGGGGCACAGCACTGTTAGTGCCCATCCAAGCACTATCCAGAGAGGGAGAAGCTTTAGTTACCTGGTAACTAAAGGCAACTAGTTTAGGCTGTAAGTTACCTGGTCAGTTAGCTAAGTCAGTCCCAGTCATTCGATGGGTGAATTAATCCTCTGTGTTGATTCTGTGCACGTAAAACAATCTTCTGATTCATGTCTGTATGCATGTATTCATACAGGTTTCCTCATTTTAGGTGTACCTATAGAGAAAGAATGCACTGGTCCTATAAGTACAGATACTTCAGTCCATGTGAAAATTACATTTCACTTTCTGAATAAATAAATAGCTCTTTTTATCAGTTTGAGTGTTCTATTAATAGGATGCTGGCACTACATCCAAATCTCTACTCTCTCACCAAAGTCACAAATGACCCTGTGAGGCCCATTGGGAGATATCCAGCCTGATTTCATGGTCAGTGGCTGAAAGGAACTTCATTTTTTAATAGTCATGGCATTTTAGTATAATAAATGCTGAGTCTTAGTTTCCCTCTTACAGCGAGGATAATAGTCCTTATATGCCTATCATCTTGCCAGTACTTTGCTTGGCAAACACTCCTGGATCCTACTTCTGGTCCCTTGCACTCAAATTCTTGGCTTGAAGAGCCTGCTTCCCATAATAGAGGGTGAATATTCTGGATAATTCTAGGTAATTGCTTTCCTAGCTTCCCCTGAAGTTGGAGCATGGAGTTATTACTCAGTCCTGGACAACAAGAACCCTGTAGGGAAATTATGGGAAGTTTTCCTCCCTAATGAAAATCACATTTGACAAGCTGAAAAACAAAGGGGATACTTCAACATACACTTCTTCTTTCTAAAGCTTTCAAAATAAAATTTTCACTAGTAGAGTTTTTCTTTGGGGGCAGCAGAAAATGGGAGAGGACAAGAGGAGTTTGAATTCTTTGGTGCATGTGGTATGATTCCTCTCTGACTTGAGAGTCATGCCTTCCCTTTTCTTACAACCGTTGCTGGAACTGACATAGACCAGGACTCAACTGTGGCAGCTACCTAATTGTAGTGCCAAAGCAGTGAATCTGTCTCTCTTTATCTTCCTCTCTCTCTCTCATATCACCCCCTGCCACACACACACACACACACACACACACAACGTGAGCTGAAACAGCTAGGCACTTGACAAGTAAAACAACTTCAACAACGGAGGAAAACAAAGTGGATAGAATACGCAGTGTGAAAAAGAAATATTGGAATGGACTGACGATTTCTATGCTATTTATAATAGCATTGATAATGTTCCAAATAGATATAAAGAAAGAACTTTGCAATATAAAAAAGAATCAAAATGTATTTTAAAAATAAAAAACAGAAAACAGAAACTATGAAAAATAAAATTATTAAAACAATAAATCAGGTTAAGTAGATGGATAACAGCCAAAAACGAAAATAGTATGTTGAATAACACATTGAGGAATTCTCCCAGAAAGCACCAGGTAATAACAGAAAAGTAAAAAATATGGATAGCAGGAAGAAAAGCCTAAATATTTGGCTAATAGGAATCTCAGAAGAAGAAAAAAATTGAAAAGAGGCTATAACTGAAGAAGTAATGGACATAATCATCAAAATTAAAAATGAGAGACTCTGGGCCATCTGGGTGGCTCAGTTGGTTGAGTGTCTGACTCCTTATTTCAGCTCACGTTGTGATCTTCATAGTTTGTGAGATCGAGCCACGTGATGGGCTGGGTGTGGAGACTGCTTGGGGTTCTCTCTCTCCTTCTCTCTCTCTCTCTCTCTCTCTCTCTCTCTCTCTCCCCCCCCTCCCTCTGCCCTTCTACCGCACCCCCCTCAAATAAATAAACATTAAAAAAAATTATGAGAGACTCTGATCGAAAGGGTTCACAAAAAAAACCCCTCAAAATCTATGCACATTAGAATGACACTGAAGAAAATTAAAGATACGTTCTAAAGGCTTCAAGAAACAGATAAACTACAAAAAAATTAGAGTTACATCAGGTTTCTCAACAGCATCATTGGAAGTTAGAAGATAATGGAATAATACTTTTAAGATATTGAATAAAAATATTTTTGTTCATAGAATTTTATACCTGGCCAAACTGCCAGTCACCTGTAAGAACATAATTGCCTTAGAAGTTTGGTGGGCAGAATTCTAAATGCCCCCCAAGATCGCTGATTGTGTGTACACATGCACATAATCCCCCTGGACTGTAAATGTGATGAATTTTACTTCTGTGGTGAAATTATGTTAGATGGGACAGTTGACTTGGAGAAAGAGATTATTGTCTGGGTGGGCCTTTTGCAAACACATGAGCCCCTTTAAGTCTAGATCTAGAGGTCAGAGACAGAGACTCAGAGATCTGAAACAATAGACGCTCTCTTGCTCGCCATGAAGAAACGACTGCCAAATTTTGGAGAGGTTGACGTGGCAGGGAATGGCAAGCAGGCTCTAGGAGCTGAAAATGGCTTTTGGCAAATAGCCAGCAAGAACTAGATTCTCCCAACAACCAGAGTGAACTTGAAAGTGGATTTTTTTCCCCAGTGAACTCCAGACAAGAACTCAGCTTGGCCAACATCTTGTTTTCAGCCATGGGAGACCCTGAGCAGAGGACCCGGGTCTCTAAGCAGACTCCTAACGCACTGAGACTGAGATAATAACTTTGTGTTGTTTTAAGCTGCTAACTGTACAGTAAATTGTTCCATAGCAGTAAAAACGAATGCAGAAGTCTTGCCACATAAATACTTTATCAAAAACAACTAGAGTTTTCAAAGAAGAAAAATCCAGGAAATACTTCAAGATGAGAACAAATGAACAGAAAAGTATACTCTTATTTCACTAACAGACATGGCTTAAAAAGCTCCTAAGTAAAATATTAGCTAACTAATTCCAGCCATATCCATTTGTTTTAAAAATTATGATTAAGTGCAGTTACTTTCAAGATGTTTGACCTGGTGTCACATGAGAATAAAACAGTTTTTGGTTTTTTTTGTTTCTTGTTTGGTACTTTTTTGTTGTTGTTATGGTTAAAAAATAAGATAAAATAAATAAAAGATTGCTTTCTAAAATTCCGTTTTCTTAAGATTATTTAGCTAAAGATGCATGCAGCTTCATCTTCAAAAATGTTTCTCTTTTTTAAAGTTTAAAATTCTCTTTGATCAGTATTCAAGATTACCTATTTGTGAGACATTGATGAAATGTTGAGGGACATATCAAGATGGAAAAAAAAAAAAGCATGGGTTTCTGGCCTTTTGAGGATTATATTACAGTAGGAGAGACTGTGGCACAAAAATAATATAATATCAGGTAAAATAGAATGAATGCCATCAAAATGTAATGTAAAATAAGATGAATGTGGTTTTGTCTCTATCCTCAATGACATCATGTAGCTTTAGGTTTAAGTTTCCAGTATTTTTTTTTTTTAAATTTTTTTTTTTTTTCCAACGTTTATTTATTTTTGGGACAGAGAGAGAGACAGAGCATGAACGGGGGAGGGGCAGAGAGAGAGGGAGACACAGAATCGGAAACAGGCTCCAGGCTCCGAGCCATCAGCCCAGAGCCCGACGCGGGGCTCGAACTCACGGACCGCGAGATCGTGACCTGGCTGAAGTCGGACGCTTAACCGACTGCGCCACCCAGGCGCCCCAAAGTTTCCAGTATTTTTAAAACTGCATTGTGAGAATAGAATCTAGCCCTGGAAGTGACTCCAGATGAGGATAATTAGTGTCGAGAAATGGAATTACCTGTTCATGGTCACATGGTTAAGCCACAAGATTCTGACACAGTGTTTCACAGTGTTTACTTTCTAAATTGGGAGTCTAGATTCACCACCTGTTGCTAAATTTGGTTCGCAACTCTGTCTTAATATTATTTTTAGCTATTTCAGTATTTGAAAATGATTTCCTTGAATTACGTCTGGTGTGCATACTTTCTTGAGTTGCTTCAGGTATGAGTATGTATATGGTGATTTGACCACCTTAACAATTGTGAGCCTCCAAGGGCATCTGAGTCCGAAATTGCTTCTGAATCTCTGGTCGACAGCATATGCCAAATACTACCTGAAGTGTGGTACTTATGGTTCCCAGAAACCTGTCAGGTTCCATGTAAGTTCTGCGTCTTTGAATTTACAGCTCCCACTTCCTGGGACAAACATGACCATTCTTTCTTTTTTTTGAGCCTAGTATTATTTATATCAAGACTCCGCTAAGCAACTACCTCCCTAGGAAATTGAGTCAGCCTAGTTTTGCCATATCTCCTATTTGTAAGCACTGCATCCTGAATTTATCTCTAGCAAAACACCTTTACTGTATATTGCAATCACCCCTTTACTTCCAGATGAATTGATGATGGGTATTACCTAGTCATCTTTGAATCTCTAGTGCTGTAGGATATCTCTGACACATAGAAAAAAATTAAATAAATGTTTATTTACAAAATGTTATTTTGTTAAATGGTATGGAGAGGTAAAAATGACATGAGAGTTCCGTATTTATTTATACTTTTCCAGCAAAGTACTCTGACATAAGCACATTCTTGGGATTTGTGATTTAATATTGAATGCTTTTGTCCTTAATTATATTTTTAAATCTTCTAGGAAAAATAATTATACATCTTAAATTATATAAACAGTATTAATAGCCATATGATACTGAAAAGGGGGAATAACAAAGAACTTTACCTCTTAAGTTGTTTTTGAAAGTATGGCTTAATAAAGTTGGATCTAGACCAAAGGAAAATAAAATACATGAGTGAATAACAAGGAAATTCATAATGTTTATGGTAAAGCTTAGTATAGTGAAGACTTGTTTGAGCTGTGAGTCTCTATGACCAATAATCTTGCCAGTTGAAGACTCTGGCTAAGGGAGGCAGCTCCTCCTGGCAGGTACACTTTGAGGTTTGGATTTACCACCTCCCAATCACATCTAGCTATTAGCTTGTTTGGGGGTTCTTTTCAAAAATAAATCCCTGACTCAAGGAGCCCTCTCTGGCCTGCTATTTCCATTTTGGGGTGGTCCAACTCAGACTCCATAATGGACAAGGTGGGAAAACTATGTAAGGCTGTCTTTGTCAAATGGAAATGGTGTATTCAAGAATGAAATTGATCTGGTTCCAGTGGCTTCTTGATTTTACGGGAAAAAGCAGAAGCTATCTCCTTGGGAGAAACTTTATCCCCTACTGTGCTGCCTGAAGCTTAGCCACTGGATATTCTTGTTTCAAGAAGACTCCTCTAAATATCTGGGCCTACTTCACGTACAGCTTGGCCAAGCTGAAACCCGATGTTGTCTACTGGATTGCAGCCACAGTTCAGCCTCAGTCCCAGCTATGCAGGATCAAAAATAGACAAGGTTACTTGTCAGTTGCAGGACTCAAAGCATTTCTCATTGGTCTTTCCAAAACTACACTCCCTAACTTTGTTACACTTTATTCACCCTTAAACATTTGTGAATGAACTGGCTGTTTGGTTTGTCAGTTGGAAAACTACAGATGGCAAATTAAAGAGAGTTCTTTTGGGGGCCATGAACTATAGAAATAAAATCATGATTAATAATGGTACTGTCTGAGTCACACAAATAGATGCTCATGATAAGGGCTTGTTTTCTGATGATACGCATGGAATCAAGCTACTAATGGAGACTTCTACACTCAGATGCCACCATTGCTGTCTGATTCACCATAGTACCAGACGTAGCAACACATAAACCATCAGAGACTCGGCACAAAGTAACAGACTCTTGCTTTTGATTTAGAGGGTACCACTCTCAGACCTAGGACTCCTATCCAAAATTGACCAATTTGTCTTGCCCTGGGGACACTACATCACACAGAGCATTGCCCCTGTTGTTACTAGAAGATGGTGTATGTTAGGCCTTTGAACCCTTTCAGGGCTATCAGTCATGCCTCACTTACATTAACACATTTTCAGGTTACAGTATTATTATAGTCTGATCAGCCAACTCTAGCCATGTTATTGTGTCCCATAGAATAGTCTATGTCATGGTTCTTACTTTCTGGGCCATCTGCAATTGGGAAATAATGTACCTTTGATCACAAAAGCCAGTCAACAATGGGTAATGGCACTCAATGGGTACGGTAGGCTGATCCTACCCTGATGTTTAAAGTCCTGTTGATGGTAGCTTTACTAAATGTTGTGTAAGACAACTAAATATATTTTGTCCTAACTTCTGTCAGTCAGATTAACTGACAGGATGGTATACTCACAAGAAAATTTGCCAGAAGCCACATGGTGTAAAAAGCAGAGGTTCATAATGTGAGGACAATTGAGATATCACCTCACACCTGTCCGAATGGCTAAAATCAACAACACAAGAAACAGCTGTTGGCAAGGATGTGGAGAAAGGGGAACCCTCCTGCACTGTTGAGGAGAATGCAAACTCGTGCAAGCCACTCTGGAAAACAGTATGGAGGTTCCTCAAAAACAACAAAATAGAACTACCCCACAATCCAGGATTGTATGACTAGGTATTTCCCCAAAGAATAAAAAAAAATACTAATTCAGAGGGATCCATGCAACCCAATGTTTATAGAAGCATTATCCACAATAGCAAAATTATGGAAACAGCCCAAATGGCCCTTCAGGTTTTGTGTCTGTGTGTAAGGTGTCCAGAAGCACTGATATCCTTAATTCTGAACCATTTTTTTAAGGATTTTTTGTAATAGACTTTATTTTTTAGAGCAGTTTGAGGGGTATGGAGAAATTGCACAGCAAATATAGAGAGTCCCATATACTGCCTACCAGCCTTCACCACCACACCCACCTCATGGTTTCCCCTTTTATTAACATCTTGACCTAGTGTGCTATATTTGCTACAATTGATGAACCAATATTGATATATTATTAACTAATAAAGACCTTAGTTTACATTCAGGTTTACTCTTTATGTTATACAATTCTCTGGGTTTTGGCAAGTGTTTAATATCATGTAGCCACCATTTGAGTATCGTACAGAATGATTGCACTGCCTTAAAGATGTCCCGTGTGCCATCTATTCATCCCTCTCCTCTTACCAATGATCCCTTGACAACCACTGTTCTTTTTGCTTTCTCTATGGTTTTGCCTTTTCCAGAATGTCATATATTTGGAATCACAGTATGCAACCTTTTCAAACTGGTTTCTTTAGTAATACCTATTTAATGTTCCAGCATGTCTTATCCAGTCCTGATAGCACATTTCCTTATATCACTGATAATAGTCCATCGAATGGATGTACTGTGGCTTGTTTAGTCCCCTATTGAAGGGCACCTTGGTTGCTTCCAAGTTTTGGTAATTATGAATACCGTTAGTGTAAACATTCATGCCTGGGTTTTTGTGTGGATGTAAGTTTTCAATTCATTTGGATAAATACCTAAGAGTGTGATTGCTGGATGGTAAAAATATGTTTAGTATTATAAGAAGCTGCCAAACTGTCTTCCAAAGTGGCTGTACCATTTTGCATTCCCATCAGAAATGAATGAGAACTCCTGTTGCTCCACATCCTTCTCAGCATTTGATGTCATCACCATTTAGTGTCACAAACCCATGGCATGCGTAACATCCAGTTGGGTCTCCCTATATTACCCCGTAGGACTTGGAGGCCTGGGCAACCCATGCAAGTAGACTGTTACTTATGCTGTTTGCTATGCCCTGAGGGATAAAGTCTTTAGTCTCTGACTCAGTAGTCTCAAGCCTTCTCTGCCAGAACCTACACAACTGTGCCAAGCAAACTTGTAAAAGGGTAAAATCACAGACTTTTTACCGTCCTTAGCATGCATTCCACCAAGAAAATATCTTACACAAAAATGTCTATTGTAGCTTTATTCATAACAGCACACATTTGGGAACAAACTAAATATCCAACAAGAGGTGAGTGGATAAACAGATTCTGGTGTTTCATACATTGGAGTACTACTTAGCAAAATGAAGGAATGACTTGCTGATTGGCACAGCCACACGGATGGAAATCTATGACATATGCTGACCGAAGTAAGGCAGACATGAAAGTACACGGGCGGTGTGGCTCCACTTATATGAAATCCTAGGATTTGCATAATGAATTTGTGGTTGTAGAAATGAGCACAGTGCTTGCTGCTGGGTGGCAGAGATTGACTGGGAAGGAAATTTCTTAGAGGAGAGAGATCTTGGCAAGGATGTAGTTTCTACAATTGCATTTTAAAAACTGATCCAACTGTACATGCAAGGTCTTTGTACCACTGTGAATTATATCTTAAGAAATAACAACAACAAACAAACAACCCTAGATGAATAAAAACATGATATGAAATTTCCAAACCAATGAAATCTAATTCAAGCCACCAGTATAACAGAAAGGAATAAATAAAGAAGAAAACAAGAATATGTGTAAATGGAAAACAAACCAAATAAGTGGCAGAGATGAAAAATAACAGCATAGGGAATATAGTCAGTAATATTGTGGTAACAGTGTCTAGTGACAGAAGATGACTATACTTATCATGGTATTGACTAACCTATACACCTGAAACTGATACAACATTGCATATCAAGTATACTTCATTATTTTTTTTTAATGTTTATTTTTGAGAGAGAGAGAGCGCAAGTGGGGAAGGGGCAGAGAGAAAGAGCAACAGAGTATCCGAAGCAGGCTCCACACCGTTGGCAGAAAGCCAGGTGCAGGGCTCAAACTCCCAAAGCCTGAGATCATGACCTGAGCCCGAGTCCAAAGCTCAGTCGACTGAGCCACCCAGGTGCCCCCTATACTTCAATATTTAAAGAAAAACAAACAAAAAACTGAAGAAAAAAATAAAACAAAATAGATGGTCAGATAGTCAAAATATTTAAATAACCACAGCTAATTCTTTTCAAAAGACAGAAGTTTTCAGACTAAGCTATATAAAATAAATTTTAAAAAACAAATGTTAAAATTCTAGTCATTAGTACTACTCTCTCTCTCAAAAATAAATAATAAAGATTAAAAAAAATTTTTTTAAAAAGGGGCGCGTGGGTGGCTCAGTTGGTTGAGCAATTGACTTCGGCTCAGCAGTTCATGGGTTCATGGGTTCATGGGTTCAAGCCCTGCATCAGGCTCTGTGCTACCAGCTTGGAGCCTGGAGCCTGCTTCAGATTCTGTGTCTCCCTCTTTCTCTGCCCCTCCCTTTCTCATACTCTCTTTCTCTCTCTCTCTTGCTCTCAATAATAAATAATAAATATTAAAAAAAATTAAAACAAAATTCTAGTCTTAGTGCTTTGAAAGAGGCACCTATAAAACAATATGAAGCCAAATGGTTTAAGACTAAAGGACCAAAAATAATGTAACAAGCAAAAAACTAACTAAAAGAAATGCTTTATGATACTATCAGAAAATATGCATTCCCAGTCAGACAAAAGAAATTCAATGTGACAGTTTTATATTATTGTTATAAGGTACAATCTACCAACATGTTCTAGCTCATGAATCTTTTAATGCACCTAACATAATACCTTTAAAGTAAAGGAAAAACTGTTAGAAATTTTAAAAGTACCTGACAAAAGGACAATCATAGTTGGGTCATCTAATAAATTTCTCTTAAAAACTGGCAGATAATACAGACACAGTGTATCAGTATGTATGACCTGGCAAATTCTGTTAATAATATTGTACATTAAACCTAAAAACATTTTCTAATGTTGATTGAATAGTCACACATTTGATCATGTAATAGGCCAAAAATGAATTTGCAAACATTTCTCCTTAAAAGTTTGCAGGGAAAGTAGCACTCTGCTGTACAGTTGGTAATACAAACGGTTCTAACTACTTTGTAAGGCAATTTGGACATAGCTAACAAGATTTCAGATGCACATATATTTTGTCCCAAAGGACTTTGCCTCCAGGGATATATATGACAAAATTACTCAATATGTGCAGAAGGATATATATTGTAATAGCAAAAAACTGTAGGGGCACCCGGGTGGCTGTATCAGTTGCGTGTCTGACTCTTGATTCTGGCTTGGGTAATGATCGTAGGGTTGTGGGATCAAGCCCTGCACTGGGCATGGAGCCTGCTTAAGATTCTCTCTCTCTCTCTCTCTCTCTCTCTCTCTCTCTTTCTCTACCTGTGCCCCTCTCCTCCCACTTGTGCTCTTTCTCTTGTGTTCTCTCTCTCTGAAACAAACTAAAAACAAACAAAAACCAAAAACTGTCAACGACCTAATTAAATCACAATCAGGAGACCGGCTATATCATGGTAAACGCATACTATGGAAAAGTATGAATTCATGAAAAAGATATACGTATATATCCCACTGCTCAGTGCCACGTGAGATTGAAAGGATTACTCAGAGTCCAAATGGTGTGGAACAAAGAGAAGCCAGGGAGGACTGCACCAAGAAAAACTCCCTTAAGCAAGAGAGGGCTGGGTGCGGCCCCAACCTGGATAGCTCGCTTGTGTTTATTGGGGAGTGAACAATAGTATGTGAAAATGAAAGCAGAAAAACAAGTTAATAAATCACGTGAAATATACCATGACTCTACGTGCCTGCTTGCGCATATATGTTAGCAAACGTAGGAAGAATGCACCGGGAGAAGGAAGGGGTAAGGGTGGACTCAACCTTCTTTGGTAATCTAAGCATTTCATCTTGAGGAAAAACTCTTCTGCTATTTTTAGCATGTCTTGCTTTTTCCTTGGCTGAGCAACTACTGTGTTCAGCGTGTACTGTGTTCAGCACGCATGCTCTTGCCTTACTTTCTCTCTCCTGTCCTCTGTATTCCCACATATATATATCTTTTGTCCATATAAACTTGCCTATGTATATAAATTTATATGTTACTGTGTGAGTTGATAGACGTTAAGTAAATTTATTGTGGTAATTGTTTCACAATATATACCTATATCAAATAATTATTTTGTGCATCTTTAATATTATATATCAATATGTCTCAATAAAAATAGGGAAATAAATAATGTATATCTGCACATGATATATATAAACATAATGCTTCAAAACTTATGAATGAGGACAAATTTATTTTTTATATATTTATTTATTTATTTATTTATTTATTTATTTTTGTGTGTGTGTGTATTTAAATGCCTGAAGTAATAAAAATCTACATCTCACAGTGTAGGTAAAGGTGACTTCTGAAGAAAATGGGATTTGGGTGGTAGGGGATGAAGAAGTATACTAAATGGGACTTGTACACTTTATTCCGTATTCATTATAACTTGAGTATTTTTACTGCCACTCATTCGTTAAATTTTTAACAAAATATAATTCTCATTTAATCTGCAAGTTACCAGTAATCTAATTTTAAAAGACATCTTAACCCGAGTTCATCACATAAAGAAAAATAAGATTTTAGTTTTCAATTTATGTAAAATATATGTTTTTATTTATTTATTTTTTAAATTTTTTTTCTTAATGTTTTTATTTATTTTTGAGACAGAGAGAGAGACAGAGCATGAACGGGGGAGGCGCAGAGAGAGAGGGAGACACAGAATCGGAAACAGGCTCCAGGCTCTGAGCCATCAGCCCAGAGCCCGACGCGGGGCTCGAACTCACGGACCGCGAGATCGTGACCTGAGCTGAAGTCGGACGCTTAACCGACTGAGCCACCCAGGCGCCCCTAAAATATATGTTTTTAAAGGGCAAGTTTGAATTTGATTATCATATGTGCCACAATAAAAAGTCTGTCATTATGGAACACTTAACACTAGTAGAATATGATGCTTGTCCACTGTGGACTCAAGAAAAATGTGTTAAACGAACAATAAACTCTCAGTAATTAGAGATTACATGGATGACAATGACAACAACAACAAATATAAACTTTAATTGACTCACTTAGGAAATCTGCAGGTTGTTTTGTTTTGTTTTGTTTTTATAAATATGTTTTTCCCGTCTCCGTGAATTCCCCAAAGCTTCTCTGTGTATGGGCTTTGGAACCAAATAAGAGATCACAACAAATAGGGTATTTTTCTTAATATGAAGAGAATAGTAAGATGTTCTAATGTTGAGTTGAGCAGATATAGGCAGGGTAAATTTAAGAAGCCATAAAGGCGTTGATATTTTCTGTGCTTCATAATTTAAAAAATAGCATGATTTGGAGGCACTATAATCACTACATCATTATTTATTTTCTAGTTCACTTCTGTCTTTGTTATAGATCTGTCTCATCTATAAGTCTTTGACTCTGTTCAGGAACTACCATATGCACTGTACGGAATATTACACTAGATCAGAAATTCCCAATGTTTTTCAGTTCATGGCATTGCTAGTATCTCAGTAATTTTTCCATGACATCCTTAGACCAAAAGAAGTATCTTAGAGTTCCTTTGTAAGGAAGTTGTTAGGACCAAAAAATTTAATAAGTTACTTTATATCCTCAAAACTCAGAATCCATATTATGAAAAAATAATACATAAATTAGGAGATTGAGATTAAAAAATAAAGATTTATGAGCCACCTTAAACAAGTAGTAATCATTTTTCTGAGTACATTCTTTTTTAAGAGCATATCAACTTTTTAAAAAGTAAGTATGAATTAATTTCTACTTATTTTATAAAAGTATAACCTAAAAACTATATTTATTCTGTTTTTCAGATTGCCAGAGAATTAAAAGATAGGAATCTTAGAAAATTATTGACATTGGTAACTTGGTTATAATATTTTTAAAACACATATAATAAAATTAATTACATGATTTGTATATGAATTTTTAATAAAAATTTATATTTAATACAGCATTCTATTCCTCAATATAAAGGGTAAAAGATAGAATCTCTTGAATCTTTTTTCTCCGTTTAAGCTTATTGCAAGTTTCTGAAGCTTTTCACTCTGTGCCTGTCAAACAAATGTTTTCCAATATGAGCAAAATAGATCTTGAAAACTGTGGCATTTTTCATTTCCCTTCTGAAAGCAGAGCTCAACTTGGAGAGAGAGGGAGGAATAGAGGCAGAGAGAGAGAAGGAATCAGCAAATGCCAATATGACAGATACATAGTCAAGAGTAAAAGAGAAAACTTGTTATACTGGTTTTTCTCATTCTTATCAGTTTGCAAATCATTTGTGATAGCTGTGCTCTGGTTGAAGATTTGATTTAATTGGTAACTTAAAAATAATCCTCAAATCACAATTACTAGATAAGCTTCAGATCTGCCTGAAGGAGGAGAGTTCATATCACATTTGAGTACTTTTTCGGCCAACACATGAATTTACCAGAAGCTTCAAGCATACATTTATTGAGCAGTATTGTTCCTATAAACTCTGACTTCATGGCATAATAAAGGTAACATCAAAGTCCTGGAACAGATCCAGTCACTAAAGCAGTCGCAGTGCTGAGTAATAACATTCCTGTTGATCTGGTGGGGCAGAGACTATACAATTGCAGTGAAGTGATCACCTCAAATACAGTAGGCAAAAGATAAGCTGTAGGGTTGAGTGAACTGAATCTGCACACTTGAGCACAGGAAATTGGAAAACAATAGTTATGGACCAGAATAAAATAACATTATTGGCATGAAATCATTGGTATGAGACCCAAGAAAAAGAAAACTACCTACTAAGAACCTGTCTAAAATCTTGAAGAATTTATCTACATGTTTTTGTGCATTTTTCTCTGAGATCTCTGATCTCTCAATGATACTTTAAGGGAGATTTGCCCTCCCTATTTCCCCACCTCTATGATGGATAATACAGAAACAAAAATAACGACTCAGAGGAGCCATTAGCACAGAAAGATTACTGTGTACCCTTGCAGAATATTTTTCTTCTTGCTTATAGAAACCAAATGTGATTGGGGCTAGGGAGACAGAAGGCAGAGAGAACTGAAAGGAAGGACCCAGTCAAGAGGTAAGGGGTAAATGAGACGGTGTCATCAGCTAGAGACTTAGCATTGAGCAGTCTATCTGTGTAGACGTTCCTTGTAATCCACTGTCTGTGTCCAGCTTCCTTTGCAACAATCCTAGACTTTTGTACTGGCCTCTGACGTTGAAGTATCTTAGATGGGGACGAAGCCACGAAAGGAAAACTCTACTCCTGACTGAGGCAGAACTGAACAGAACGAGCTGGACATTTCTCTTGTAGCTTGACCAAGGTAAACACACTGCCAATGGTAAAATCTTCACTTGAGGTCATTGGTTTCAAGCAACATTACAAGTTCCCAGAAATTCTGAAATACTCTGTAAGTTATGTCAAAAAAAACAAAACAAAACAAAACAAAAAACTCTTAAAATGCTGAGTAAAAGTTTAGAAAATAGCAATCACATATATAAATGGGAAATATATATATATATGTGTGTGTGTGTGTGTGTGTGTGTGTGTGTATAAAGAAATTTATGGAAATTCTCTGAAGTCAGGAATGAGGCAAGAGCACAAGTCCAAGAGTAACTGAAAGTTGGAGCTACTGGCCCAGGGGAGATGATCTCTAGTAGTTTAGAGCTTTGGTTTTAATGATTGTGCTTAAAAGAGGGCAAGGCAAAGATTAGGGCCAGTGTGCTGTAAGGAATTAGATTGGAGAGTCCTATGGAAAGCCCAGACTCGTCGTAATGACCCAAATCAGGGAAGCCATGAAATGGGAGACTTCTCTGACTAGGACTGGTTTTGGGTAAAGGGATAAGAAGCAATAGTTTTCCCAAATATTTTTTGTCCGTAGGGCTGCTCCTTAATGGGCTTTGAGCTTGAATTCACGTTATTTTCAATTAAAGAAATTTGGCTTAAAGAAGATCTGGGTTTGTAGCTTTCTGGGACATAGAGAAAGTGGGCAAACTCTTTCTTGCTGAACACATCCTCACATCAAGCCTCAACAAAGCCCCACAGAATTTTAGCAAACACATGCTCAGAATCAGAGCTCACAGAACCCATAAATAAAACAAGGAATTGTGAGTGAGAGATAACAGGATTAACAGAACAGATATTGGAATTATTAGGGATATAAATATGTAAGCACGACTAATAAATGTATGTAAACAAAATCTAGACTAAAAACATGAGTAAGGATCAAACATCTATCAAAGATGAGCAGGCATAGTTGACAAAAAGCAGAATTAAGTTTTTAGAAATGAACAATGTAGTCAGTGAAATTAAAGCCATATTTGCAAAATAACTGTTTAAAAGAGAATTAACAAACCAGAAGATATAAATTAAGAAATCATATAATTGGTGCTCACAGAGAGAAACTGATGAAAAAGCATAAAAGAGAGCTTGAGGGACACAGAAGATAGTACAAACTAGTCCAACACATAGCTAATCAAAGTTCTGAGGAAAAAAATAGACTGAAGAGGCAACATTTAAATTTTTTAAATGTTTATTTTTGAGAGAGAAAGAGAAGGAATGAGCAGGGGAGGGGCAGAGAGAGAGCGAGGGAGACAGAATCCAAAGCAGGCTCCAGGTTCTGAGCTGTCAGCACAGAGCCCGACATGGGACTCAGGCTGGTGAACCACGAAATCATGACCTGAGGTGAAGTAAGTGAGATGCTTAACTGACTGACCACCTAGGTGCCCTAAAGAGGCAACATTTAAATAGAGGATAGCTGAGAATTTCACGAGACCTAGTGAACGCATTCTGAGGAATACCAACAAATCCCAAATAAGGTAAATGATCATATATAGGTATAAAATTAGAAAGGGTGCAGAGAACCAAATAAAATAGCAAGTGTTAGGGAAAAAAAAAACAGAGAAAAAAGATGGGTTATGAACAAAGGAATGGTAAAAAAAACTGGACTAATATTTCACTTCTCAACAACCTCTTCACAGACGCCAGAAGGCACTAGAACAACATCCTCAACATGCTGAAAGTTTATTTAAACCTAGAATCATGCCCAGCAAAGTATCTTTCGAAGAAAGCCAAATTAAAAATGTTTTCATGTAAAAAGTGATCTACCACAACAGATTCCTCCTGAAGGAATATCTGAAGGATATGCTTTCACAAGAAGGAGAAAGATGCTAGAAGGAGGGTCTGAGATGTATTAACAAAAGGGGAGGGCACAAAGACAGGTAATGGGAGAGGGTTTACAGGAAACTTCAACAGTCTGGGGAATGTGCTGTTTCCTTGCATATTATTTATTATATATGTTACATATGTTCTTTTATGTACCAAGTGGTATATAATTTTAAAAGTAGATGAAAATCATCATCATATGGTCCCTCTAGAAAAGAAAAGACTATAGTATAAAAGAAAGCAGAGCATATTATTCTGAAAATCCAATCTCTGGAAAAAGTATTTATAAGAGAAAGCAAAAGAAACTTTTAGACAACTGCACGGCTTATCCAAAAAGATTCAACTCGTCATTCTTAAGAAATACGAAATCGGTCAAATGTAGAGTACAGGCTGAGAAAGAGACAACTAGCTGCTATGGAAAAAGAATTTCAGAAGGAAAGGGAGGTGGTTAGAAGGGCAACTGACCAGTAAAATAGCAATAGCGGAATGGGCCCTGCTGAAAAACCTGATGCAAAAAAATTGCCTCTCTGTGTTGAAGAAAAATTTCAGGTTCTCTTACATAAGAAATAAAATAATAAGGTGAAGGGCTTGATGAAAGAACAATAAACATGAAAAACACAGGCCAGAAATACAATTTATAAAGTAAGGATAGTGCTGAGGAGGAAGGTGGACAGTAGGGACAATTCACAGCATACATACTGAGCACACGTCATGTCACTTACTAGTCTACTGACATGTGAGGTTAGCTTTCTACCCCCCAATTACAGGGAGAAGAGATTAAGCCTGAAAGAAGTTGCTTGGGGCACCTGGGTAGCTCAGTTGGTTAAGTGCCCAACTCTTGATTTCAGCTCAGATCATGATTTCACAGTTAATGGGTTCAAGCCCCATGTGGGGTTCTGTACTGATAGCATGGAATGTGCTTGGGATTCTCTCTCTCCCTCTGTCTCTGCCTCTCTCTCTCTCAAAAATAAATGAACAACAAAACAACAACAAAAAGAAGTTGCTTGCTGAAATTTGAGCCCCGATTTTTCTTACTCACTGTTTGAACTGTTTACCTTTTCCAATAATATCAAGAAAGAATTCAAGTTAATGTCCTTTGGATAAAAGTCATTGTTGTATTCATAATAGACCAAGCATCGGTGGAGATAAAACAATGTTAAACATAATATTAACAATATTAAAACTTTATACTACCATAGAAATATTATATATATGCATGTGTATCACATAAATCAAAGAAGGGAATGAATAAAGACACCAACATACTTGAGGAGTGCATATGTGGATCTCTGAAATCCAATCAACAACTATTGAATTCATCAGATGTGCAAAAGAATAAACACCACGTGATAGTTTAGCATATATAACATATGACTGAAGTATGCCAAAGGAGAAAATGTATTGTAATTTATCATTTAAATGAAACAAAGAAATTCAATTACAAGGCAATCTCAGTTGAATCATAAAGGCATTTAATAACCTTAAAACACTTCTATAATAAAATAACGTATTAAATGAGAATATACTTACTTGTTTCATATGATAAAGAGTGTTTTCCTAGCCAACAACCAAAATTATATGGAAGGTTAAAATACCTTCACAATAAAGTCAAGAAGCAAGGCACCAATATCTACTTAAAATTTTTCTGGAATTGTACTCCAACTCATTAAGTATTGAAAAACATTAAGAAATATAGTTTTGGGGCGCCTGGGTGGCTCAGTCAGTTAAGTGGCCGACTTCGGCTCAGGTCATGATCTCTTTGAGCCCCGCATCAGGCTCTGTGCTGACTGCTCAGAGCCTGGAGCCTGTTTCAGATTCTGTGTCTCCCTCTCTCTGACCCTCCCCTGTTCATGCTCTGTCTCTCACTGTCTCGAAAATAAATAAAACGTTAAAAAAAAATTTTTTTTAAATGTTTAAAAAAAAGAAATGTAGTTTTGGAAAGTGTACAGAGTTATGATTACATGCAGATAATTGGTATGATTACCAATTATAAAAACAACTTCTAATTCAACTAATTGGAATGCTGTTGGCATGGCACAGGGAAATGGGGCTGTCATATACCATGAATGCTCGTGGGTGGTAAGTTCTCAAAAGAAACTTAGCAGTTTAATTAAGAGCCTTGTGATTGGTGACTGCTAAGACTCTATACTAAAAATACCAAAACACGTACAAAATTGTATATGTTTAAAGATGATTACCCTGATGCTGATTGTGTAATATTGAAAAATTTTAATATTTCTAAATGTCCAACTAAAGAAAGTTTAATTGAAGTATTATTCTACACATTCATTAAATTTGGATTTTGAAAGATGTCAAATGACCTGGGATGTCAATATAAGTGCAAAGGGTGTATATTATTTTTATACTCTTAAAAATATAATTTAAAAATACATTTCAAAAAGATTTTCTATGTACAGTATACTCACTACAAGGAAAAGACTGGTGCTACACTTAACATTTATTATCTTTTAGTGCGAAGATTACAAGTGATCTTCATGTCTCTGTGTATTTCTATATTCAATTCAAGTAGGAGAAAGGATGCATGTGAGAGGGAGAAAGTAGGAGGGAGGGAGGGAGCGAGAGAGAGGGAGAGAGAGAAAGGAGAAAGGGGTTTCCCAGGCCAGAGCTACATTTGATCACAATTACACCTTCAGAAAGAAACACAGGGAAGGTTGCTGGGTGATGGGAGCAGACAGGAAGGGACTTGGTGGTGATGCCCATTTATATACCTTCCAGGACAAAGAGTGTTTTGATAAAAATAGTAGTTATTTGATGGGGCTATTGAGAATCTTGACACATGATATTATATAACCCTAATATTATTAAACATTCAAATCATATAACACACGGCTGGACCATATTAAATTTGTTGAATTTAATACGGTGAGGCCTCCTGACAACCGAACAGCTGGCCTCTGTTCAGGACAGCCCAATCTCAGCTTGTTCATGCTAATGAAAACTTTATCGTGTAAATTATCTTAAATTAATTCTCACAACACTTAAAAACTGGGGTATGCTTGTCATCATTTTATAAATGTGGAAACTGCAGGTAAAAATGGACCTGTCCAAGATAACACAGAAATGAACAGTGAATCCAGTATTTGAACCCAGATCTCTCTCCCTCCCTTCCACCTCCCACAGCACCCCCATCTCTCTCCAAAGCCCCATGTTTCCAGAGTAAGCTTACTGCCTCCCATATGCCAGGCCCTCATCTCTAATCCTAAAACTAGCACCACGAAATAGGGATTGTTAAACAAACAAAAACTCTGTGTTCTCTTCAGTCCCAGCTCTGAGACATTTATTTATCTGATTTCTGGAAGGCCAACCATCTGGAAGTACCACCATCTTGTGAGGACATAGAACCACACCTGACACAGCTTGAGAACAAACACTCACTGATGCACAAATAAGTGTGCTCAAGTACAAAGGAATTATTCTAAAGGAACTGGAACATGAATTGAACATGGAAAGTCTCCTTGAAGGAGAAACCTCTTGAGATGGTCTTTGAAAGAGGATTTGGCTTAAAGTCACCAGAAAAGGAGCTAGTGAGATATATTTGAAGTGACAGGAGGAGGCGGCAGCAAAGTGATGCTTTTTTTTTTTAGGGCCAATATAATTACACAAGATTAAAAAGAGAAATGAAACTCAGTAGAACAGCTAATGAGAGACTTTTTAAATAACGGCCTAAGGAGTTAGTATCTGATTTTATAGGCAATTACCTTAAGGTTCAGCTGTGGTTGACATCAGTATGTAAAGTTGGTGTCTGATCTTTTCCTTTGCAAGTCAAAGAACACTTTATCATCCATTTCTCTCCGTGTTAATTCAAAAAGCTACCCAATAAAGTCTGTGTTTTACCGTTTATTTTGAAACTTTTTTGTTGAAACTGTAGGTGCAGACATGATTTTTTTTCTCCATATATTAAGGAATATTGAATTCAGGCTACACAAAAAAATCAGATGTCTCAGTTATAAAGCTAAATACTCACAGGTTGACAGAAAAAAATTCATTTCATACTTAAAGTAATATCATAAGACTATTTTAATTGACCGGGTCTCCTCACAACCATGGTTGTTTATTGATTCAGTCTCCAAGAAAGTATATGTAAGTCTGTGTGTGTTTTATTGAAACACAAGTAGAATTAAGGAAATAGCACTTTATGCTATTTCTCTAGCTATATTTTCTATAGCAACAACTGAATCTCTTTGAACCCAAGTTTTGCCATGCATAAACTGGAGATAATAATTCCTACCATGTTGATTTTAGTTGACTATTAAACCACAAGAGTATGCAAGCCATAGGGTGGACAGTGAACAATAGAGTAATTGTTAATTATATGGCCAATCCTCAATGAGCTTGCAATACATAAGGGAAGACGAGGCTTTTCTAATAGTGATGGATTCAAACATTGGATTCACCATTTAATTTCTATGTGACCCTGAACAAGTTTATCTCTGATTCTCAGTTTCCAAATGAATAAAGCACCCACCTACGACCACATTAGATTGTTTCACAATTTTATATTTTCCATGTTTCATCAAGCTGATAGCACAAAACAATATCTTATCTCAGTGAGTCCACATCTGTGAGATACGTTTGCATGACTAATGGTACTCGCTTAAATCTGTTTGAGACTTTAATCCCAGAATTCCTTTTCTCTCCATTTTTGAGTGCATAAGAATTAGCACACATCTAGCATGAAAATTCCCACTAAGAAATCACAGAAAAAAAAGCTAGCCAATCAAAAATGCTACTGTAATATTATCTCAAAGTAAGTGTAATAGAAAATTCTAGCAAAGTTTTTCATGTAGGGTTTTCTGTAAACCACTATTTGCAGTTATATTAATCTACAAGATCAACCACAAAACATTGCAAACTTCTCAATGGTAGCCATTATGTCTTATATTTTCCCTTTGGAAAGGAGGGGCTATACCATGCTGTCTGTATAATCTGTGGGGTGTGGGAGGTTCAGAGTGCAGTTAATCCACACATGCTCGTGAAGGGATAATTTGGTAACATTAGTTTTAGATCCGTTAAAGTCTATTTCAAATCCACAAGTCTTAGATTTCACAAACTAAACTTAGGTATAAATGCAAACAAGTGTAAATTTGAAAGAGAGGATGTATATTTTTGGGGTGACATAAGCAAACGTGGCGGCAAGGCTCCCAACACAATTTACATACCCAGAATTACTTATTCTTGAAAGTACCTGCAGACATCACGTGTAACTATTTCCAGCACTTCTTCTGTTTTCACCACTTTGAACATAAAAGTTAACTTTGTGAACGTAAAATTTTCCTTTGCCTGATCTATAACTTCATTTCTTATTCATGTTTTACACAGAATAAGCCAACTCTTCCTTTTGAAAGCCATTTTTCAGGAAAATGGGCATTCAATGTTTGCATGAATTTCTGACTTTATGTAATCTATAGTAAATTTTGAAATGCTTTCTTGGAATATAGCACATTTTCTGTGTGCTATATTGGATAGGAATCCAAATAGGTACCATATTACTCCTATCTAAAATTTGCTATGCTGTTTTAGCTATATATATGAGAGTGGTTGCTTTTGTGGTTTATGTAATTAATGCAGTGTTTGTGACAATACTATCTTACATTGGACAAATGCTGGTGTTTGATGGGTCCTTATTCGGAATATTTTGGAATATAATCATTATTGTCTCTTTTAAGACTTACGGCTGAGGAATTTTAGTAATATTCTTAGCACTTCTCAAGGCATTTGTTCTGAGGCCTGCCATTACTTGGATATATCATTAGATGTGAATCACCTAGTTTCTCTATGCCCCAGTTTCTCTCAAAGTAAAGTAGAAATATAGTGAATTTCTTTTTAGAATTTTGTAGGATTAACACCTCTTCTTGGCGATGTTTTTTAGACTCCTTTAACCAGAGCAAGTGTGACTTAGGTTTAAATTTGAAATTCTCCAGCCAAATTTTATATGAGGACTTCTTAATTTTAATAAAAAATAAATCAAGTTGTAAGTAAAGTTTATTACAGAAGAAAGTAATGTGTCTTCAATAGTACTTTGCTGGTGTGTTTTTTGGAATATAAATTCTGTAAAAGATAAAAAAAAAAAAAACAACACACCAAATTCTGTAAAAGATTACTTGGTATTCTACTTTAAAATGGTTCCAAATTTGTGAAAGAAGTCAAACAATGCAGGGTTTTCCAGAAATTTTAGTATATTAGTAGTCATTTTGGACCTTAAAGAGAGAAAAATTTTACATTTTAATGAGATCTAATTATATCACCTTTTTTTTTTTTCCTTCAGAGTTAGTACCTTTTGTGTTCTGTCCAGGAAATCTTAACTTATCTCAAGATTGCAAAGATTTTATTCTATTTTTTTTTTCTTTTAAAGGCTTATAGTTTTAGTTTTTATATTTAGGTCTCTGCACATTTTTATGTTGGTTTTTAAGAATGATGTATGTAAATAATTTTTTTTCAACCCAGTTGAAACCCTAAAAAACCCAGTTGGTCCTATTTCATTTGTTATCCTTTCATTTTTTTTCACTTTGGCACAGCTGTCTAGTCCAATTGACCATATATATGGACTTTCTTCTCACCTCTTCATTCTGTTCCATTGATTTGTCTGTCAATCGTTATGCCATTACCACATTGCTTTGGCTTTTATGGCCTCATGGTAAATCTTGATATCTGGGAGTATAAATCCTCCAACATTGTTATTTTTACAAGAGGAGTTTGCCTCTTCTAGCTCCTCTAAATTTGCATATCAATCTTAGAATCAGCTCACCAAGTTGTAAAAGAAAGTCTGCTGAAACTGCATTGAATCTGTAGAAAACATTTGGGGAAAATTGTAATGTTAACAACAAATCATCCAAGTCATGAGCATGGTATCTCTCCAGATATTTAGATGAAGTGTTGATAAACTTTTCTGTAAAGGGCAAAGTCGTAAATCTTTTAAGTTTTGCTAAATTTTATGATCTCTGCTGCAATCTCTCAACTGTAAAAGCAGTCTTAGCCACATGTAAACAAACAGGTGTGACTATATTCTAAAAACAAAAACAGGCCACCACTGTAAGCCACAGTTTGCCAACCCCAGATTTAGATCATCTTCAGTTTCTCCCAACAATATTTTGTAGTTTTCAGCATACATGTCAGTAAAATTATGCATAAGTATTTTATGTTGGATGCTTTTGCAAATTACATTTAAAAACTTTAGATTTCCAATTATTCATTGCTGTATACAAAAATATACTTTTTGTTTTTATATTTATCTTGTATCCTGTGACCTGCTAAATTCAATTATAGTTCTACAAATATTTTTTATGGGTTCCTCAGGAATCTATTGTCTGCAGTTTATCTATTTTTTTCTGATATTTGTGACTTTCTTTTTTTTTCTTTTTCTTTTTTTTTTTTTTTTTTTTTTTTTTGATAGCCCTGCTTAGGATCTCTAGTACCAATTGAATAGAGCAGGCGTATTTGTTGATTTTAGGAGTAAAGCATTCATTTTTCATTATAAAGATATTAGCTGTAGCCTTTTTTAGGGTTCTTTCTATTTCTGGTTTGCTGGGAGGTTTTCTTATAGCTAAATGGTGAATTTTGATAAATGCCTTTTTTTTCCCCTTTATTCAATTAATGTGGAGAATTATATTGATTGGCTTTCAAAGATATTTCTGTGTAGATTTCTCTTCATGTAATATCTTTGTTTTTGACAGGATATTTCTGCCTTCACAAGATAAGTTGAGAGGTGTTTCTTTCTTTTATATTTTCTTAAAGGTTTGCTTATAACCTTGTATAAAGTTGGCAATATTTTTTCTTAATTTTTTATTAGAATTTTCCAGTGAAGCCATTTGGACCTAGAATTTTCTTTGTGGGAAAAATTTTTATTATGAATTAAATTTCTATAATAGATATAATTAAAACATTTTATTATTATTATTATTTTTTTGTATGTCAGCCTTTTTAACTTACAGCTTTTAAGGAATTTGTCTCTTTCTTTTAAATTGCTAAATTTATTGCCATAAGTTTGATGAGGGAGCATAAAGTAAGCTGAGGGCAAAGTACAGGCTAACAGCACCCCTTTGTGCCCAGGTGGGATATGTGTGATATTCCTTGGACACTCCTGGCTGCCCAAGAACAAAGGAAAGGAAAGAAAGCAAATGGTTGACTGACAGAGATCACAGTCATGCAAGACAGGAGTCTCCTTCAGTTTACAGATAACTTAGTAAACTGCAAGAAAAAAGCAATCTTATCTATAGCCTAATCTTCAGAAACCTGTAGACTCCATTTCCTGGAGCCCCAATATCACCCTTATCAGGATGTAAGGGGGTTTAAGTGCTTGACAAGGTGATGTGGGAAATAAAGCCAAATGAAAAATTAAATTCCCTTTCTGCCTATTAGCCCATTGACAATTCCTTGAAACAGGCATAGTGACCCTCCTCTAGGAGCTCAGCTGTCTTGATGACTTGCTGCGGGCAAAAGGGAGTCTTGGCTTAATGTTATCCTGACTCCTCCCCGCGCCCAGCATCCCACCCCCCCCCCCCAGGATCCTATGAGTTTCCTTAAACACATAACAATTATTTTGCAAACTTCCTTTATCTTTAACCCCCAAGTATATGTTGGCAATTATACTCCAACCATATGCCCCTGCTAAACATCTGAAGGTCTCATGACTGAGGCTTTACTAAACAGTAATAAATGGTGTTTTTCTAACAACAGCTAGCCCCTCAAGATCCTGGAAACCTTGCTTCCAAAATTCCTTAGAGACTTGTGCTATTACCAAACCCCTCCCAACCTGAAGGTGTATAATCAATCTCTCTTCCCAACTCCAGTGCAGCTCTTTCTGCCTACGGGTCCTGTCCCTGTGCTTTAATAAAATCACCTTTTTTTGCACCAAAGACGTCTTCAAGAATTCTTTCTTGGCCATCGAATCTGAATTCCCACCATCACCCCAAAACCTCATCAAATTGTTTTAATATTCTTTATTTTTCATTTATGTCTGCAGTATTCATTGTGATGGCTCCTCCTTTAATATTGATATTGGTAATTTTTTGTTTTCTTCCTTTTTTCTTGACCAATTTAGGTTGAGAGTTACAATTTTATTGATCTTTTCATTGTAACTTTTCTCATTGATATTGTTTTCCATTGCATCTCTTGTCTTTATTATTTGCTTCCTTCTCTTAACTTTGTTTTGTCTTTTTTTTCTAGATTCTTAAGGTAGAAGCTTATTCTATTGATTTTACCTTTTTTACTTGCAATATAAGTATTGATAATTATAAATTTTTATCTAAGAACTATGTTAGCTGCATTCCTCAATTTTTGGTATATTTTGTATTCATTATCATTCAGTTCAAGGAATCTTACAATTTCCTCTGTGATTTATTCTTTAATCCATGGTGTAATTAGAACCTTATTGTTTAATTTAGTAAATTGTCAAAACACACTCTGGGAAACTGGTAAACACTACTTTTTACATCTAAAATGTATATACTTGGAACGTATATATATTTTCCAAGGTGGAAAATCCAGAGGTCATATATACATATACACTCATATATATATATATATATATATATATATATATATATATTTACAGTAGATATATAAAATATACTTATAAATCTAAGTAAGGTAATTAATGTGCTAGATTTTGATAAGATCAACCTTTAAAGACTGTTCAGAATAATATTGTTAGTACATTAAATCATCTCTTGGTTCTATTTAAACTCTTTCTCCCCTCTACTAAGCACCAAAACATTTAAGAATATGTCTGTTCTTCTTCTATATATACATATATATATATAGATATAGACATATCTATCTATCTATAGATAGATATCTATCTATATCTATATATATTATATACATCTATGTATATCTATATCTATATATCTATATATATCTATATAATATATATATATCCCAAAGGAATATAGTAGGTTTGGATTCATTCCATGGAGTCACTGAGACCCAAGATAGAATGGTGTAAGTGTGCAGGATATAGCTTCAGAATCAGAGCAGCCATGATCCTACAAGTCAAGAGGGCCTTTGGTTAAGGACATCATTCCTGATGCAGGATAAATACTTATAAATGTGATAAAAGTTTCCAAGCATACCAGTCTCAAATAAATAAAACACATTAGCAGAAAGAATTACTATAATATATATTATTAAAGAAAACTCGATTCTTCTATACAGGACAAGAAAACAATGAGATGGATAAAGTTACTAAGAAGTGTTAATCATAGTAAGTGGTCTAGCAGCTTTTGAGATATGGGAAAAATCATAGGGTGTGTATTAAATACAAATAATACATAAGTGAGTAGCTTATGAGGCATAGGCAAATTTGTAATATGTGTTAAAAATAGTAAGTAACCTGAAAAAATGTTAAAAATGGGTAGTATAATGAAATATAAACAAGAACAAAGATACTACTTATAGATAGAAGGCATAGAAAGTCATAGTTATGATCATGACTTTCTCAGCAGACATTTTTATAGATCATCTTTAAATTGGCCATTCATTGGTGATATCCAGTATAGTCCTGTTCTAGCGTTACATGTTCTGTGTCCATAAAACGTAGTTAAAATCCATAGCTGTTTAGGAGGCTAATTGGAAATACACATCTTCACTCCAATGTCTCTAATAGAGCAAGTGTGTGTTTTGGTCCTAGATAACTTTCATCGGTGTACCCCATCCTTATTCAAACCTCAATTTCGGTCTTCACCACTACACCATCATCAGAGAAGGAAGATGTGGCAGAGAGAGAGAAAAAGAGACAGAGGAAGAGGTTATATGAACACTGTATTATCCAGGATTTGGGTTAGTGAGGTCTTTCACCCATGTACTCTATCGTTAAGTATGTTTAACCTGGTGCCTGGGGTCTCTTCTTTTGCTTCTCATTGTGAATTTTAGATTGATTTAATAAATCATGTTGTTTATCTTCATTTGGCCAGAAAGGCTTTTCATTCTGATTCTTCCAGGATGGTAATTGGAGGCTACCGCTTCATCAAGGTAATTGCCCATACAACAATAACTATAATAAAACTAATGGTATTTTAGTAGATGATTATAAGCCTTTTATTGGCATATTTGATATTTGTCAAGAGTGCTTCTGAAAATTGATTTTGATAAATGTTTTGAATAAATTTTAGTGAAAAACTCAATAAAAAGTGATTATAGTGTAAAATATATATGTAGATCACAGAATTAAATTATCAAATTATTTCACACTTGCAAAGAAGTATTATGTGCATTTATACACATATACATATATAACGTGTGTTGATATATGGATTTGTATGTATATGTATATATGTGCATACAGATACACATATCTACATGTAGATCTATAAGTTCTCAGATTTTGATTCTAGCCAGAATTAATTTTATTTATTAAAAAAAATTAACGTTTATTAATTTTTGAGACACAGAGACAGAGCACGAGTTGGGGAGGGGCAGAGAAGGAGACAGAGAATCTGAAGCAAGCTCCAGGGTCTGAGCCATCATCACAGAGCCTGATGCGGGGCTCATACCCATGAAGCGCAGATCATGACTTGAGCTGAAGTCAGACGCTTAACTGACTGAGCCACCCAGCCTCCCTGATTCTAGAAAGAAATTATTTCTCACCAAAGTAAATTCAACAAACATTTACTCAGGGTCTATTTGCCAGCCACAGAATCAATATCAATATCAATGTCAGTTTGACATTTTTTTTTTTTTTTGTCAGCACATATCATTGCTATTGACTTTGGATCACATCTTTTACATGTTGTAAAATGTGCATAAAATTAAATTATAGAGTTAATTCAAGAAGATGTGTATTTTCCATTTGCATTTTCCATTTGCATTTTCCAAGTACCTGTGATGAAAAGTAAAATCCCTTTTACAGTTAATCATTGAAATAAATGCCATCACAATTCATATTGTGTACATTTATGATATGCTTTCACTATAAATCTAAGTAAAGTAACGTTTTTTGAACTAAATTTTGATTAGTGAGTTCAGCCTTAAAAGACCACTGAGCACAGTATTATCAGTTCATTAAATTATCTCTCAGTTCTACTTAAACCCCTTCTCTCCCACTTAATAGGTACCCAAACATTTAAGATTCCATATACATTTACATATATGAAGAATTAAGGATGTTATTATTTAATTGCTTATAATTCACCTGTAGCTTGAAAGTCGGTGTCCCTTCTCCTTTACCATGGGTACATCTGACCTTTCAATTCAAACAAAATCACCTGTTTCTAGCAGGAACCAGTTCTGCAGTGTCTAATCTGCTCTGCTAGCCTTTTGCCAGTCACTTTATTCAGATATCTGTTTTTAGTGGGGCTTCCACATCCATAGTGGTTTCATTACAGAAATACAAGGAGATCAGGAAGCACACATTCATGGAACTGGTGAGTTTCCTTCTTAGTGGTAGCGACAATTACTCCAGAACAAACAAGATGAGACTGAAAGACACTGACTGGAAGTCAATGTTTTTTGTTTTTTGTTTTTTTTTCTCAAGAACCCTTCCCTTCACAGGGTAGTTGTCAATTTAGAGGCAGCAGAGGGTAGGGATGTATACTTAAGCCAGACCACCTGAGTTCAAATCCTTGTTCGCTAGTCAGTTATATATGACCTTAGTCAAGTTGTGTAATTTCTCTGGGTTTTGGTTTCTCCATCTGTTAAATGGATATAATAATAGTTCATATCTCATAGCATTGCTGTGAGAATTTAATATTTGAGATTCAGCAACACAGTAGGAACTACAAGAAGTGTTAGCTAGTATTGCCACACCTCTGAAAAAAATGCAATATAACAACTTCTTGAAAACTTAACTAATCTTTAAGAGAAAGATTATCCTATTATCATGATCACCAAAAAACCCCAAAAAACAAAACAGAGGTGGGGAGCAACCTTGAGGTAAAGCTGCATTTCAGGCATGTTTTAATCAAAATGGAAACTTGAGGGGTCCTGGGCCAGGTTTTTAAAGGCCCAAAGGCTGGGGGCTTCTGGGAAGATGGCGGCATAGGAGGACGCTGAGCTCACCGCATCCGGCGGATCACTTAGATTCCACACACACCTGCCTAAATAACCCAGAAAATCGCCAGAAGTCTAGCAGAACGGATTCTCCGGTGGCCTGTCTACCCACGGAAGAGGGTAGGAAGGGCGGAGAGGCGGTGCGCACTACACGGACTGGAGGGAGGGAGCTGGGGCGGAGGGGCAGCCCGCCGGCCAAGCAGAGGCCCCGAGTCTGGCTTGCAAAAGCAGAGGGGCCGGATGGAGTGTGTTCTGACAGCAAGTGGGACTTAACATCTGGAAGGTTATAAGTTAACAGATCTGCTCGGACAACGGGAGGGCTGGAGGACAAAGGGGGGAGAGTTGTTGAACCCTGGAGGACAGAGCGCAGCTTGGCAGGGAACAAAGGCGCTCGCCAGTGCCATCTCCCTTGCCCATTCCCCAGCCAAAATCCCAAAGGGAACCAGTTCCTGCCAGGGAACTTGCTTGCACCGCGCAAACACCCAACGCTGTGCTTCTGCGGATCCATCCCTCCGCAGGGATGACTCCCTCCCGGTGCCACAGGGCCCCTCCCAAAGCGGATCTCTAAAGGAAAAGCAAGCTAAGCCTGCCCCTCCAGCCCCTATGCACCTTGCCGATCCACCACAGCTAATACGCCAGATCCCCAGCACCACAGGCTGGCAGTGTGCAAGTAGCCCAGACGGCCACACCACCCCACAGTGAATCCTGCCCCTAGGAGAGGGGAAGAGAAGGCACACACCAGTCTGACTGTGGCCCCAGCGGTGGGCTGGGGGCAGACATCAGGTCTGACTGCGGCCCCACCCACCAACTCAAGTTATTCAAGACAGCACAGGGGAAGTGCCCCGAAGTCCTGCACCACTCCAGGGACTATCCAAAGTGATGAAACGGAAGAATTCCCCTCAGAAAAACATCCAGGAAATAACAACAGCTAATGAACTAATCGAAAATGATTTCAACAATATAACAGAAAGTGAATTTAGAATAATAGTCATAAAATTAATCACTGGGCTTGAAAACACTATAAAGGACAGCAGAGAATCTCTTGCTACAGAGATCAAGGGACTAAGGAACAGCCAGGAGGAGCTAAAAAATGCTATTAATGATCAGCAAAATAAAATGGAGACAACCACGGCTCGGATTGAAGAGGCAGAGGAGAGAATAGGTGAACTAGAAGATAAAATTATGGAAAAAGAAGAAGCTGAGAAAAAGAGAGATAAAAAAAATCCAGGAGTATGAGAGGAAAATTAGAGAACTAAGTGATGCACTGAAGAGAAATAATCTATGCATAATTGGTATTCCAGAGGAGGAAGAGAGAGGGAAAGGTGCTGAAGGTGTACTTGAAGAAATCATAGCTGAGAACTTCCCTGATCTAGGGAAGGAAAAAGGCATTGAAATCCAAGAGGCACAGAGAACTCCCTTCAGACGTAACTTGAATCGATCTTCTGCATGACATATCATAGTGAAACTGGCAAAATACAAGGATAAAGAGAAAATTCTGAAAGCAGGTAGGGATAAACATGCTCTAACATATAAAGGGAGACCTATAAGACTCGTGACCGATCTCTCTACTGAAACTTGGCAGGCCAGAAAGGAATGGCAGGAGATCTTCAATGTGATGAACAGAAAAAATATGCAGCCAAGAATCCTTTATCCAGCAAGTCTGTCATTTAGAATAGAAGGAGAGATAAAGGTCTTCCCAAACAAGCAAAAACTGAGGGAATTCGTCACCACTAAACCGGCCCTACAAGAGATCCTAAGGGGGATCCGGTGAGACAAAGTACCAGAGACATTGCTACAAGCATGAAACCTATGGACATCACAATGACTCTAAACCCATATCTTTCTATAATAACACTGAATGTAAATGGATTAAATGCGCCAACCAAAAGACATAGGGTATCAGAATGGATAAAAAAACAAGACCCATCTATTTGCTGTCCACAAGAGACTCATTTTAGACCTGAGGACACCTTCAGATTGAGAGTGAGGGGATAGAGAACTATTTATCATGCTACTGGAAGCCAAAAGAAAGCTGGAGTAGCCATACTTATATCAGACAAACTAGACTTTAAATTAAAGGCTGTAACAAGAGATGAAGAAGGACATTATATAATAGTTACAGGGTCTATCCATCAGGAAGAGCTAACAATTATAAATGTCTATGCGCCGAATACCGGAGCCCCCAAGTATATAAAACAATTACTCATAAACATAAGCAACCTTATTGATAAGAATGTGGTAATTGCAGGGGACTTTAACACTCCACTTACAGAAATGGATAGATCATGTAGACACATGGTCAACAAAGAAACAAGGGCCCTGAATGAGACATTGCATCAGATGGACTTGACAGATATATTTAGAACTCTGCATCCCAAAGCAACGGAATATACTTTCTTCTTGAGTGCATATGGAACATTCTCCAAGATAGATCACATACTGGGTCACAAAACAGCCCTTCATGAGTATACAAGAATTTAAATCATACCATGCATACTTTCAGACCACAATGCTATGAAGCTTGAAATCAACCACAGGAGAAAGTCTGCAAAACCTCCAAAAGCATGGAGGTTAAAGAACACCCTACTAAAGAATGAGTGGGTCAACCAGGCAATTAGAGAAGAAATTAAAAAATATATGGAAACAAATGAAAATGAAAATACAACAATCCAAACGCTTTGGGATGCAGCGAAGGCAGTCCTGAGAGGAAAATACATTGCAATCCAGGCCTATCTCAAGAAACAAGAAAAATCCCAAATACAAAATCTAACAGCACACCTAAAGGAAATAGAAGCAGAACAGCAAAGGCAGCCTAAACCCAGCAGAAGAAGAGAAATAATAAAGATCAGAGCAGAAATAAACAATATAGAATCTAAAAAAACTGTAGAGCAGATCAACAAAACCAAGAGTTGGTTTGGAAAAAATAAACTAAATTGATAAACCTCTAGCCAGGCTTCTCAAAAAGAAAAGGGAGAGGACCCAAATAGATAAAATCATGAATGAAAATGGAATTATTACAACCAATCCCTCAGAGATACAAGCAATTATCAGGGAATACTATGAAAACTTATATGCCAACAAACTGGACAACCTGGAAGAAATGGACAAATTCCTAAGCACCCACACACTTCCAAAACTCAATCAGGAGGAAATAGAAAGCTTGAACAGACCCCTAACCAGTGAAGAAATAGAATCAGTCATCAAAAAACTCCAAACAAATAAGAGTCCAGGACCAGATGACTTCCCAGGGGAGTTCTACCAGACATTTAAAGCAGAGATAATACCTATCCTTCTCAAGCTATTCCAAGAAATAGAAAGGGAAGGAAAACTTCCAGACTCATTCTATGAAGCCAGTATTACTTTGATTCCTAAACCAGACAGAGACCCAACAAAAAAAGAGAACTACAGGCCAATATCCCTGATGAATATGGATGCAAAAATTCTCAATAAGATACTAGCAAATCGAATTCAGCAGCATATAAAAAGAATTATTCACCATGATCAAGTGGGATGCATTCCTGGGATGCAGGGCTGGTTCAACATTCGCAAATCAATCAACGTGATACATCACATTAATAAAAGAAAAGGTAAGAACCATATGATCCTGTCAATCGATGCAGAAAAGGCCTTTGACAAAACTCAGCATCCTTTCTTAATAAAAACCCTCGAGAAAGTCGGGATAGAAGGAACATACTTAAACATCATAAAAGCCATTTATGAAAAGCCCACAGCTAACATCATCCTCAATGGGGAAAAACAGAGCTTTCTCCCTGAGATCAGGAACACGACAGGGATGCCCACTCTCACCGCTGTTGTTTAACATAGTGTTGGAAGTTCTAGCATCAGCAATCAGACAACAAAAGGAAATCAAAGGCATCAAAATTGGCAAAGATGAAGTCAAGCTTTCACTTTTTGCAGATGACATGATACTATACATGGAAAATGCGATAGCCTCCACCAAAAGTCTGCTAGAACTGATACATGAATTCAGCAAAGTTGCAGGATACAAAATCAATGTACAGAAATCAGTTGCATTCTTAAACACTAACAATGAAGCAACAGAAAGACGAATAAAGAAACTGATCCCATTCACAATTGCACCAAGAAGCATAAAATACCTAGGAATAAATCTAACCAAAGATGTAAAAGATCTGTATGCTGAAAACTATAGAAAGCTTATGAAGGTAATTGAAGAAGATATAAAGAAATGGAAAGACATTCTGTGCTCATGGATTGGAAGAATAAATATTGTCAAAATGTCAATACTACCCAAAGCTATCTACACATTCAATGCAATCCCAATCAAAATTGCACCAGCATTCTTCTCGAAACTAGAACAAGCAATCCTAAAATTCATATGGAACCACAAAAGGCCCCGAATAGCCAAAGTAATTTTGAAGAAGAAGACCAAAGCAGGAGGCATCACAATCCCAGACTTTAGCCTCTACTACAACGCTGTCATCATCAAGACAGCATGGTATTGGCACAAAACCAGACACATAGACCAATGGAATAGAATAGAAACCCCAGAACTAGACCCACAAACGTATGGCCAACTAATCTTTGACAAAGCAGGAAAGAACATCCAATGGAAAAAAGTCTCTTTAACAAATGGTGCTGGGAGAACTGGACAGCAACTTGCAGAAGGTTGAAACTAGACCACTTTCTCACACCATTCACAAAAATAAACTCAAAATGGGTAAAGGACCTGAATGTGAGACAGGAAACCACCAAAACCCTAGAGGAGAAAGCAGGAAAAGACCTCTCTGACCTCAGCTGTAGCAATTTCTTACTTGACACATCCCCAAAGGCAAGGGAATTAAAAGCAAAAATGAACTACTGGGACCTTATGAAGATAAAAAGCTTCTGCACAGCAAAGGAAACAACCAACAGAAGGCAACCAACGGAATGGGAAAAGATATTTACAAATGACATATCGGACAAAGGGCTAGTATCCAAAATCTATAAAGAGCTCACCAAACTCCACACCCAAAAAACAAATAACCCAATGAAGAAATGGGCAGAAAACATGAATAGACACTTCTCTAAAGAAGACATCCAGATGGCCAACAGGCACATGAAAAGATGCTCAACGTTTCTCCTCATCAGGGAAATACAAATCAAAACCACACTCAGATACCACCTCATGTCAGTCAGAGTGGCCAAAATGAACAAATCAGGAGACTATAGATGCTGGCGAGGATGTGGAGAAACGGGAACCCTCTTGCACTGTTGGTGGGAATGCAAACTGGTACAGCCACTCTGGAAAACAGTGTGGAGGGTCCTCAAAAAATTAAAAATAGACCTACCCTATGACCCAGCAATAGCACTGCTAGGAATTTACCCAAGGGATACAGGAGTACTGATGCATAGGGGCACTTGTACCCTAATGTTTATCACAGCACTCTCAACAATAGCCAAATTGTGGAAAGAGCCTAAATGTCCATCAACTGATGAATGGACAAAGAAATTGCGGTTTATATACACAATGGAGTACTACATGGCAATGAGAAAGAATGAAATATGGCCCTTTGTAGCAAGGTGGATGGAACTGGAGAGTGTGATGCTAAGTGAAATAAGCCATACAGAGAAACACCGATACCATATGGTTTCACTCTTATGTGGATCCTGAGAAACTTAACAGAAACCCATGGGGGAGGGGAAGGAAAAAAAAAAGAGGTTAGAGTGGGAGAGAGCCAAAGCATAAGAGACTCTTAAAAACTGAGAACAAACTGAGGGTTGATGGGGGGGTGGGAGGGAGGGGAGGGTGCGTGATGGGTATTGAGGAGGGCACCTTTTGGGATGAGCACTGGGTGTTGTATGGAAACCAATTAGACAATAGATATCATATATTGAAAAAAAAAAAGAAAGACCCAAAGGTCAACTAGTTCTTAGCCTGTGTTTCATTCTTAGGATCATAAATAAGGTCACAGTCATGGACTTTGAACTCTGAATCAGATGAGCTAACTGGTAACTACTGGCATGTAGTCTCAAAAGCTATAGGAAACACTTACTAGTAATTTATTTTATTTATTTATTTTTTTAGTAATTTATTTTAAAGACAAATAACCCAGTTAACTAATGGGCAGAAAACATTAATAGACACTTTGCCAAAGAAGACATCCAGATATAACAGACACATGAAAAGATGCTCAGTATCACTCATTATCAGGCAACTACAAATCAAAACCACAATGAGATACCACTTTACACTTGTTGGAATGGCTAAATTTAACAACACAAGAAACAACAGGTGTTGGTGAAGTTGCAGGAAAAGGGGGACCCTCTTGCACCACTGATGGGAATGCAAACTGGTGCAGCCACTCTGGAGAACAGTATGGAGGTTCCTGAAAAAATTAAAAATAGAACTACCCTATGATTCAGCAATTGTACGACTTGGTATTTACCCAAAGGATACAAATATATAGTTTCAAAGGGGTGTGTGCACCCCAATATTTACAGCAGTTATCAACAATAGCCAAACTATGGAGAAAGTCCAAAAATTAAACAAACAAACAAACAAGGATAAAGAACAAACTGAGGGTTGATGGAGGTAAGTAGGTGAGGGAGGTAAGATGGGTGATGGGTATTAAATAGGGCACTTGTGAGGAGCCCTGGGTGTTGCATGTAAGTCATGTATCACTGAATTCTAGTCCTGAAACCAGTCTTTCACTGTATATTAACTAAAATTTAAATATAAATTAAAAAATAAAAAGACAACTGCCCAATTGGCAAACATTTCCTTTTGGAAAGAAAAATCAGATAATAAAAATGTATTGAACTATGATTTTATTGTTAATTATTTAAATTCAAAGAAAGGTTATTATGGTCACTTCTATGAGGTTTAGTTAATTTTTACTTCTTTCTATATTATAATTTTATGAATTATGGTAGTTTCAAATTATTTCATCAGTCTTGGTCTTTGTTTTTAATTTATACAGTGGAATTTACTTGTTCATTGGTGTGAGGAATTTTCAATATCTTGCCAAACAGCCTGTGGCAACTGAAAATACAAGTTGCATATATTAGACTTTTCTCTTTGAGTGCAGTGCAACAAAAACAAACTATGCTGAAACCCAACATCATTGAATTGCAGGCACTTCTATAACTAATTCAAAATAGTTTTATTTTCTGTAATTAAGAAAACAAATTTGACCTATCTATTTAGGAGGCAAATAGTAGAGCAAAGCCTATCTTATGGCTGTAATCATTTTCAATTTCACTTTATTGTTATTTATGTTTTTTATCTCCCCAACTTAACTAAATGCTTTATATCCCATTCAGCCCATCTTGGTTTACAACTCATATATATTAGTTTGGTCAGTATTTGTAGACCAATTTTATTATTCTTATGTACTCAGATTATACTTTAAAACTCAGGTTTATGAAGAAAATCCCCATCAGTTTTCCAGAGCACTGTGAAAACCTCTCTAGTAGCTCATGGTGGTCACATGTTCAAAGTGTGCTGTTGGACATTGATGCCCCTTAGCCCTGTGGACAGCTGGAGCCCGTAGGCTAGTAAGCCCTAGCTAAGAGCAGCTTTCTCCAGTGCTCCCGGGCAGCTGGATCACAGCAAGTTCTGAGATGGGAGGTGTCCTCTGGTAGCAATGATATCTGGCTCTGTGTGGCCATGAGATGTCATCCTGTCTGGACATCTATTGCAGCTCCCAGCTGCAGAGTACACAGCATCCGTAAGTGTGCTGAAGGAGGTATGACAGGAGCGCACTTCGCAGGAGCCCAAGAAGCTCTGCTTCAGTCCAAGTTGACGGTAGGACACAGATCCGCTTCTCCATTCCTAATCTGCATATTCGTGTATACACAGTGTCCGCCTTTTGTGGCCACCATCTTTGTTACAGAATCCAATCCCACGCAGGCCTGCTCTCACAATGAATGCCCATTCTGCAAATTAGAGCTTCAGCAATTGCCATGAAAAAGTCTGATTAGATTTGAGATCCTTGGCATTATTACAAGAAAATTCAACACTACATTGTCTCGGACAGAAAAGAATGCTCAATTTCTTTAACTATCATTTACAACTATGGTAAATTTTTGAATTGTTAAAATGGTCTTTACATGTTTATATATCACTTATTTTGTTGATAGTGACTATCTGCAGATGAACTTTTTCATAAAAATGAAATTTTTTTTACGTGGAATTTTATGCACATTTAATATTTAAGTCACTTCTAATATATTTCTATTTTTTTAAACATATACTCAATTGTAAAGGAAAGATGGTTAAGTGTTTATTAAACTCCAGGAGCCATATCCTTTTTTTCTGTGACATGACTGGAAAATTTGGGGAAGCACTTTTTATTAGGGATTTTCGGTAATTCAAATGTGTTCAAGGTTTTCTCCAAAGTGTTTCCAAAACTGGGCAGGAGGTCTTTTCTGATGACTCTGTGTAGCATAAAGATCACTAGTCCCTTCCTTCAACTGTAAAATATTATAATAACATTTCACACGGTCCTATTTGATGGGACCATGTGTAGTGTAAGACTAGACTGGAAAAATAATTTACAGGCTGGCTCATTCCTTCCAGTCTACCCTAACTCCCTAGTCATCCAGGTGTCTTACTCCGTTCTAATAAAACTTCAGAGGCTTCCTTCTTACAGCCTGCGCCGCGCGGGTTGAGGGGCTGGTCTGGAACAGTCATCCAACTCGCTCCTACACATTTTTTCCCTCGCCTGTGGGCCACTTGGGTGCACGCCACGCGCCCAGGTCTCCAGGCTTCTCTGGGGAAGCCTCCTGCGCCAAGCTAGGCTGGGTGCGTGCGGCGGATGGTCTCTGAGATTTCTCGCTTTCTCTGCAGGTGCCCCAGAAAGTAAAGGCCGAAATCGGGGGCAGGCGCTCCCTGCCTTCGTCCAAGCTCTCCCTCCAGGTTCTGCGCCCCAGGACTGGGCAGTGGCGGAAACCTGCGGGGCGTCCCAGCCCTGGGGGCGTGGAGCTGCAACACCTGGGCAGTCGTTCAGGGGCTGCTGCCATCCCGCCCCTCCTCCAGCCTCCTCTGAAGATGTTTATCTTGCCCTCTGCTCCTTGCTCTTTTCTCTTTCACTTTTCTTTTCGGTGAGGGTTGGGACTCCCTGGGTTCAGGGCGCCCAGGGGAACCCCAGCTGACTCGCTCTTTGTAGTCGAAGCCCAACGCCAAGGCAGGGAGCCGGGTGGCAGTTCCCGTCCGGCTGCGCCGCTCGCCGCCCCCCAGCCCTACAGCCGGGACTCGATGGAGGTACAGAGTTCTGCTTCTCCGCCTGTGGGGGGGAAGGTGGTGGTGGTTGAAAGGGCGATGGAATTTTCCCCGAAAGTCTACGCCTCGGGCCTCTCCCAGCTCCGGGCGGACCTACCCATTTCCCCCCACCAGCTGCGGACCGGGCCGCCCCGCCCTCTCACGGGGAACACTTAACCGCGACTTCAGTTTTCTGTTGCACTACGTGCAGAGGTTTTCCCCCTTCTGACCCTTTATTCGTCCCGTGGGCTCTCCTCGCCATCCTCTGCTCCCAGAGGAACGCAGATTGCTGGTCCGCTTGAGGGTCCCGCGCGGCTCCTCCGTGCGCTTGGCTCTTTCGGTGCTGCAGGCAGCGGATCAGCGGGAGGCAGCGCCCGGCGCCGGTGTCTCCTCTCCGCTAACTCCGCAGCTGACCCGCGGAGAGAGAGGGACGTGCGCCTGCCTCCCGCCCCAGGCTGCCCGTTTCGGAGAAGACGCGGTCTGGCAGCACTGAGCGCTGAGTTCTGCACCTAACCGAGCTCAGAGAGTTCGAAGAAAGGTACCGCAGCTCCCCGCTTCTTCCCTGCCCCCTCCCACACTCCTTGCGGGTCAGCTCAAATGTGTCTAGGACCCTGCGGGTTGGTCTCTCCCTTTGCTTGCAAAATCAAGTTACCCTCCCCTTCTTTGATCAGGAGGACGGACACTTGTCCTCCTAGGGAGAGGAACTTGCAGAAATGGTTACTGATGGGCACTCAGGCCTGGGTCTATGTTATTAGTTCCAGCCTTGATCAAGCCACTCATCTCTTAGAAAAGCAGTATTAGGGGCGCCTGGGTGGCGCAGTCGGTTAAGCGTCCGACTTCAGCCAGGTCACGATCTCGCGGTCCGGGAGTTCGAGCCCCGCGTCCGGCTCTGGGCTGATGGCTCGGAGCCTGGAGCCTGTTTCCGATTCTGTGTCTCCCTCTCTCTCTGCCCCTCCCCCGTTCATGCTCTGTCTCTCTCTGTCCCAAAAATAAATAAACGTTGAAAAAAAAAATTAAAAAAAGAAAAGCAGTATTAGAAACTTGGAAGAGATACAGGAGACTTAAGCTTGCAGTAAAATCCTTATTCAAGATGGATTTAAATGAAAGTCCAGTTAATTTTTTTCCAGTGTTACTGAGACTGCATTTTGCGAATGTTTACAATTCATTTTAATTGAACTATGAAATTCCGTGCGTTGAAGACTTTGATAACGTCAGCGTATCCATAAAGCAAGATGATTCTTAAACGATGCTTATAACAGATTCTTAAACAGGATGCGTCAGAAGTTTCAGAACTGGAAGTAAAGTGGTTTTCGCTAGCTATTTTTCCATTATGTTTTTAAAACTACTTTCTAATGTTACGGCAAGGGGCATGCCATCTACCTGTAACTGATGGGCTTCCTCATCTTGTCAGTGTGCCTAAAATAAAAAGGTTTTATTGACCTTTATTGTCAGTGTGCCTAAAATAAAAAGGTTTGATTGAATGGACAGATAAGGTCCGGGTGATCGTGGCCTTCAGCAGTGCAGTGGCTGTGTGGTGGACTATTCCACTGAAAGCATCAAGGTACAATATGGATCAAATTTTAAACTACTGTTCTTTTATTGAAAAGCAGTGTGGTGGGCATGGTAGACAGAGGAAGGAGGCACAAAGGAAAAAGCATAAAGATATAGAAAAGATATAAATATATCGTTGTTTATATAAAGATATATAAAAGAAGGAACTGAAGAAAAAGCAATAGCCTTCTTAGACTTAAAAAGCGATGAAGAATTTAAAATTTTACATAATCAAGTTAAGATATCTCAGAAAGTTCTAAAGGTTTGTTGTGATTGTGTTTTAAGGTCACATTCTTACATCTCTCCCTCTGTTTCCTCCTCTCAAAATTTTAGTCGTACTCAGAATGGCCTTTTCCTGCAGTATCATCTGCTCTGTGACAGAGTGACCCAGAGGAGTTAGGTTAGTCACTGGTCCTGAATCTCTAGTAGGCAGTGTTCCTATACTTTGATTTTTAATTGTCTGCCTGTCTATCTATCTATCATCTATCTATCTATCTATCTATCTATCTATCATCTCTCTCTCTCTCTCCCTCTCCCTCTGTCTCTATATATATATTAAGTAAGCTCTGCACCCAATGTGGGGCTTGCAGTCACATCCTTGAGATCAAGAGTCGCATGCTCTGTGGACTGAGCCAGCCAGATGCTCCTTCCCATACTTTGGTTCACTATTCTCTGCTGATTTGGAGTGGCAACTCTAGAACCTGGTTTGAAGCTGTTGTCCTGGAGTTTGGAACTTTACTGCAGATTATTGGGGGACTTAAGAAGAACAATTTGATCATTTTCTTTTCATCAATGAGATTTGTATATAAATGTCAACAGCTATATTGCAAGACACAATATTTGTCAATGAAATACAAGTTTATAATCTTTTTTGGAGGATGGGGAAAATCTGTGGTTTAACGTTTATTGAAATAGAGTTCGATAATTGAAGGATTTTAAACCCTAGAAGGTTCTCCATCTCAGGTTTGCTGGCTCTGAGTAGATTTCAGGAAGGATGTGAATGAAGCCCTGAAATGTTGTATGTAAGTGGATTTTTCTGAAGAAAATATCCACAACTCTAATTAGGTTTTCAAATGTCTCTTGGACCCCAAATAGTTTTTAAAACATTTTAAAACTTAGAAAACTGTCCTTTTTTTCATTTCTCTCTTAGAGTTGACTGTTAAGTTTGTTCATTAGATAACTATTCTTTTGAAGGTTAGTTAATGATAATACAGAGAGTGCTGTCTTTTGGCCAGCAACTTGAATTATGGGAAATAATATGAATCATAGCTAATACTTGTTGAGTTCTTAGTATGTACCGGACATTGTTCCGAGTATGTATGTATTTTTAAAAATCATCATGATAAACTTAGGTGGTAGTACGGACTGTGTTATATAGCCGAGAAAATGGAAGCATAGGGTAATTAAATAACTTTCCCAAAGTCACAGAGCTAGTTAAGTGGTAGAGCTGGGATTTGAACCTGGACAGATTTCAGATCACTGGTGTTTATAAAGGATGATATTTCCATAGAAGTATTTCCCACAATTTGTCAGTGACAAGTATCTACTACTTCATTTTGATGCAGTTTTATGATAGAAGGTTGGTTTTTAAGTAATACTGCTTATACAGTACTTGCATGATTGACTTCATTAATTATACATTTAAAGATTAGCTTTATGATCAAATAATATTCGCATGAGTATTTATTTGTGTTTGGTTCCTTGGAGAAATTTCTCTTACGGTTCCTGAATGAAAACATTTGTTTAATTTGCATCAGTTTTTGCTGATAGAGCATGACATAGGTACAGGTGGATTGATCAATGGCTGCATCTATTGATCTAACTATTCATTCATCCATCCAAGTAGAAAGGTGGGATTCGTGGAGAGATCAGAACAGAAGCCTTTCCCAATTATATCACAACCGAGGTGGTGTAGTCAACTATTTAAGAAGCCTTTTCACAGGCTCCAATGGTATGAGAGTTGGCAAGAAGCCAGCTTCTTTCCTTAGCTCAGTATTAGCTCTTAGATTTACTTACTCAGTGATTGCAGATTACCACGTGAGGCTTTTGAGGTTGAACAATGCTTAAGTGCTTGCTGCTCTCCTATTTGAATGGATTGAATGGAAAAATTCCATAGGGGCGTTGAGAGAACATGTGTGGTTTTAGCTAGTACTGCGATGTATTTACTACTAGCTATTTAATGGTGAGTTTTACTAATTAACTATTATTAATTATATTAATTACTATTTATTACTTCACTTTTTTTTCAGGTTACACTCAGTGTTGGAATGAAAAATAAATAAGAGGCTGTTTGATCTCATTTCAATTCAGCAGTGTTATTCATATATGTTTTATGTCTGGAGGCAGGGCATATGTATACATATATTTTTCAGTGTTTTATTCCAGAGTCCAGTAGTGTCTTGCAGGTCATCTTTGGAAGGACCAAAATATATGTAGATCTGCTATCTATCTATCTATCTATCTATCTATCTATCTATCTCCATGCATATTTTGTATATAGACCATATAAATATGGATTAAAAAAGTCTGAATGCCTGTTAGCTGATCATGTTCTAAGAATACATAGTTGATTGTTTTCCAAATACTAAGGTTTCTCCAAGTGCTAACAGGGTGCAGAGGGGGTCAGGAGAGTGACAACAGTATTTTGTTAAATAGAGGAATTGAAACTGAAAATGATCCTACAAGAAGAAAATATGATCGGTTGTAAGGTTGGTGGGGGGAGGCTCTACTCATCAGAGTGACATAGGAAAGCAGCCCTGTGGCACATGCCATGATCCCTTGTATCATTTCACTCTCACTGGGCATTTTGTTCATGTACCTTCTAATAGAAACTCGAGAAATGAAATACTCCTTGTGCACTGTTAGCACTGACCCCAGTTATTCTTTAACTGAACATTTTATAGCTAGAAACTTTACAGTATATTTTCCCCACTTATTTTCTTTTGTACGTATCAACAACAAAAAGTATATGTTTAAAAGTTTTAAAATAATTTTGTTAAAATTATTCTTTATGCTATTGTAAAGATTATTAGTACACAGGTAACCAGAGTAATTCATTTGAGTTTTGATAATTATGAGGCATAAAACTATATTGTATCATAAGATGTGTATCATAAATGTAGACCTGGGTGGTGTTGATATCAATGCTTTGATTAAGGCAGGTTTCTCTAATACCAGTTTTTCAAATTGCCCCTTTATTTGGCACCCTGGAGGGGCAAGGCACATGGTAAGATTCTGAATGGGAGAGTGATGTGCCTTTCTTTGGTAAAATGGGTGGAGGGTAATTATGAAAGGGGAAGTGGGAAAGGAGAACTTGCCAGAAAATGCTTGCTGTCAGCACATTTCAGGCATATTGCTTATAAAAAGGAGTCCCTTTGTAAATAGTGGATCTGGAAATTGGTTCCTTTAGAACTCTCTATACCCTTACAGACCTTGGAGAGCTATGGGGTTCCCCAGGGGTGCCTGTTCTTCCCTTTGAAGATCTCAGTTTGCTCTGGTTCAACCTGTTGCCCGCCCTGCCCCCTATGCTTGGTTTCTGGATTGCCATGGCCCATTGTGCTTAAGCAATAGTGTGTGTTTTTGTCGAGGGGTGGGTTGGGGGGGGGGGAATGGTAAAGAACTGGCAGCTGCAGAGGCTTCCCACTGAGAGCAGTGTTGGGGGGCAGGAATAGGTTCTAGCCCTGCTTGGGGTCTTAGATAGCCTTCCCAGTCTGGGCTCCTCTTCCACGCAGTTCTAGACACACTTCTCTATACTCTAGACCACCCTTGCTATTCCTGCTCACTTTTTTGTCATTCTTCCTGCCTTCTGCTCAAAGCCTCCAATCTCCACAGTTTCTGAAACCCCTTCTACTGCCCAGGTAGAATTATTTTCTCCTTCTATTTCTCCTTATATGCTGTAATAGCTTTTGTCTCTGTAAATTAATCTTGTTATGTGTCTCTACAGTTACATTTTTTTTTTTTAATTTTTTTTCAATGTTTATTTATTTTTGGGACAGAGAGAGACAGAGCATGAACGGGGAGGGGTCAGAGAGAGAGGGAGACACAGAATCAGAAGCAGGCTCCAGGCTCCGAGCCATCAGCCCAGAGCCTGACGCGGGGCTCGAACTCCCGGACCGCAAGATCGTGACCTGGCTGAAGTCGGACGCTCAACCGACTGCGCCACCCAGGCGCCCCTCTACAGTTACATTTTGAATAAAGACATAATAGTGTGAGCCCAGCCAAGGGTTGGTCACATGATTGGTTTGTATTGACTTCAATGAGAGATCATTCAACAATTTAAGAAGTAATCAGAGGAATGTGAAACAGGTAGGAAATATAGCAAAAAACCAATGTTGGAGTATTATAATAAAAACAGTATTTGGGGAAAATTAGTCTGGGGTAGGATTTATTGAAGAAAAAATAATTCGAGATAAGGAAATGAGCCAGAAATCCACGGCAGTCCTTCAGATGTACAGTCTTATTCCTATTATCTGCTAAAGGACATGGCTATAGCAATTCATTCCTTCTCTCTATCATCAATTTTTGTCTTTCTCTAATGGGTCTTTCCCATGACTGTAATTTCTCCCATAAACAGCAACAACAAACAACTCTCTTTGGCTTCGTGTTTCTCTCCAGCTGCCACCTGGTTTTTAGGTCTCCATTTTATAGGAAAGCTCTGAAAGTCAATTCTACTTTCTGTCTCCAATTTCTCTCTTCTCATTCTCTCCTGAACCAGGCAGCCTGTCATTCCTACTGCTCCATAAAACTGTATCATCAGAGATACCAAGACCCCCCCCCTCCCATGTTAAATCCGTTGTTAAGGCTGGGTTCCCTTTCAGCAGGACCTGAGTTCTTCATTTTTGCTTCCAGACAGTCCTCCTCTCTTCATTGTCCTCTGCCTCCCCATCATCCATTTCAGTAGCCTGCTGGTTCCTATTCCCTATCCTCTCAACAGAGGAGTCCGCTGCTCAGTCACTGGATCCTTTCTCTATCTATGTACAGTCACTCCCTGACTGCATCCTGCCTGGTGGTTGTTAGTGCCTTCCGAGAGTGGTGATTCGTGTCTCCAGTCATGACCTCCCTCTGAACTCCAGACTCATCTAGACAACAGTCTAGTCTGCATTCCTGAGTAGATGTATCCTACTCGTTGAATTCCTGACTTAACCCCCAAAATTGCTTCTTCCATGGTCTCCCTTATCTCACTTGATGGCCGTTCTATTCTTTGAGTTGCATGGATAATCTCTTAGTCTCGGAGTTCTTTTTTTTTTTTTTTTCATACCCCACATTTTAATCTGCCACTAAGTCCTTTAAACTGTCCTTTCAAAATATATCCCACATCTGACTTCTTGTCACCTTTGCAGCTGCCATCTAGGTCCAAGCCACTATTGTCCTGCCTTATGGTATTATTGCAAGAGTTGGTCTCCCTGATGCTGTACTTGCTCCCCCCACCCCCAGCTTGTTCTTAACACAACACAGCAGTCAGAATGCTTCTGTTATTTGCCCTGCCTGCATTAAACAAACAAACAAACCCACAAAATAAATAAACAGAAACACCCAGAACCCACTGGCTTGACAAATAGTAATTTGTTATTTGTCATGATTCTGCAATCTGGGCTACATTCAGCTTGTTGGAGATGAAACATCCCAGAAGATTTCTTCATTCCTGTGTCTGGCACCTCAGCTGGGCTGACTGGAAAGTTAAAGACCCCTCCTTTGAGTCATTCTTCCTTTTCCATGAGAAATAGCTCTTGTCAGCACTTGGGTAGACTGCTTCCAGCTTTGAGTTCGGGATCTAGGGATCTTCTGTGTCCTCCTTTTCATTTACCTGGTGGTGAGTTATTTTAGTACAATTTTCTCAGAAACCTCGAGGCCTTCCTATAAATTTTATTGAGGTTCATTCCATTATGGAAAACTTATGTACCCAAGACTTTTATGACAGGCTCCTCTTTACTTCGGCTGCAAATCTGAATGCTATAGGAGAGACCCTTACTGTTTTAGAAACCCTTTGGAGAGCATCTGGGTGTCTCAGTCAGTTAAGCGTCAGACTTTGGCTCAGGTCATGATCTTGTGGTTCGTGGGTTTGAGCCCCACGTCAGGCTCTGTGCTGACAGCTCAGAGCCTGGAACCTGCTTCGGATTCTGTGTCTCTCCATCTCTCTCTGCTCCTCCCCCACCTTGTGCTCTGTCTCTGTCTCTGTGTCCCACACAAAAATAAAAAATAAATGTTAAAAAAAAAAAAAAGAAGTCCTTTGTCCCGCTGACTGAGTCTCTGAGGCTCTGCCTTAATGTGAGGTCTTAATGAGGCATCTTCCAGCCACATGCTTGATTTGATCTTTAACCTGAGAGTACATTGTACTAATACTTGGCTTTGAACTTTGTCCTAAGACTGCTTCTTTCTTTGAGCATCTACTGCTGTCTGGAGAGGCAAGAATGACAAAAAGTTTAATTTTCTTTTTTTTTTTTTAATTTTCTTTTTTAAAATATTTATTTATTTTTGAGACAGGGAGAGATAGCATGAACGGGGGAGGGTCAGAGAGAGTCTGAAACAGGCTCCAGGCTCTGAGCTGTCAACACAGAGCCCGATGCGGGGCTCGAACTCACGGACCGCGAGATCATGACCTGAGCCGAAGTCGGATGCTAACCGACTGAGCCACCCAGGCGCCCACAAAGTTTTATTTTCTAACCTAGCAAGTCCTGTGTTGAATGATTCCCTCTAACTTCTACTTGAACACTTCGGTTCATCTTTCTCTTCCCGTAATTAATCCTAGGCAGCTGAATGAAGCCAGTTATCACATTCAGAAATCTCCTTAGGTAGGCCCACAAGCTCATGAGGTATGTTTTCATTCTTCCATATTGTTGCAGTGTTGCCAAACATTTTGCCACTACGTAATACGAGTTGCCTCTGTCCAGCTTCCAGGAAGAAGTTCGTCAATGCCTTTCACGCCTTCACTGTGTCCTTGATACTCTTCAGGTGTCTACACATCACCCGGTCTCATCCCAATTTTAGTGTCAGTTTTTTCTTTTTTTTTTTTTTTTTTCAGTTTTTCATTGCTATACAATAAACTCAAAAATTTAGAACCATTTTATTTGTTCAAGGTTTTGAGGTTAGAAATTTGGACAGGACACAGTGACAATGACTTGTCTCTACTCCACAATGTCTGTGGTCTCAGTTGATTTGACTCCATTTGTCCAAGGACTATCGGAGATGGTTCAAGACATTGAATCTGGCTGTTGGCTGGGTTCCTTCATTCTCTTCCACTTGGACTTTTCACATGGCGAGATTGGGCTTTCTTCTGGCATGATGGTCTCAGGGTTGTCAGACTCCTTCCATAGTGTCCAGGGTCCATAAAAGAGGAAGTGGGAGCTGCAAATCCTCTTAAGGCCTGGGAACAGAATTCCCAGACTTTATGTTTGCTTCATTGGTCAGAATGAAACAGTCAGAAGCCCATCCCAGATTCAGTGGGAGAGGACACAGACTCTGCCTCTTGCTGGGTAACTTGTCATGCTTGTTCACGAAAGGAAGGCAGTGATGATGGCATCCATCTTTGGAGATTATCAGCTGCACATTGTGATTTTATTTTTAAAGTCTATTTATTTTTGAGAGAGGGAGAGCATGAGAGGGGGAGGTGCAGAGAGAGAACGAGACAGAAGATTTGAAACAGGCTCCGTGCTGACAGCAGAAAGCCCGATGTGGGGCCTGAACTCAATAATTATGAGATAATGACTGGAGCCTAAGTCTGATGCTTAACCTACTGAGCCACCCAGGTACCCTCGTTGTGATTCTGTTAAAACATTAATTAGGTCATGCTACTCTATTCAAAACCACTATGGCCTTCTCATCTCACTTCTCTAAAAGCCAAATTCCGTTACAATGGTCAGTAAGGCCCTAAGTGATTTGTATATCTGTTATCTCCTCTACTATTATTCCTTTAGCTCACTGTTTCAGTCACACTGACAGTCTTTCTACTCAGCACCCATACTGCACTGCTCTTATCTAAGAGTCTTTGAACTTGCTGTTCCCCTTCTTAGACTGCTGTTATCTCAGATATAGCCCACTCCCTTACTTCACTGGTTTAGTTCAATATCCCATTTGCAGTGAGGTTTTCCCTAACCCATGTACTTCCTGTGGCACTCCCACCAGCACTGTGCTTAAACTCTTTTCCATGTACCTATAACTATAAACTAAGGTTTATAGTACTTTATCCCAAACTCTTAGGGTCAGATGTGTTTGGAGTTCAGATTTTTTTCAGTTTTTGGAAAGGTAACTGTTATGGACTGAATTGAATGTCCCCGCCCCTTTCCCTCCCCCCCCCCACTTCCAAACTCCCATGCAAGAGAGGCTTACCCTCTTAGAAACTTTCAGACAGGCAGTATAGTGTCATTAACTGTAGTCACCAGGCTGTACATTGCATTCCCATGGCATGTTTATTTTATAACTGGAAGCTTGTACCTTTTGACGCCTTGTATCCATTTCACCCACCCACCAAGCCCCTGCTTCTGGCAACCACCAATCTATTTTCTGTAGCTGTGAGTTCATTTTGTAAATATACCAGTCTTTAAAGAGTCACTTTCTCTGCGAAATTCTCCAGGCAAAACCCCAACATTACTTCCCCTCTAGCCACCTCCTCCCCCGGGAAATATTGACTACATTTTCTCCTTTGTTCTGTCCTCTCCCGATGGATAGCTCTCTAATTGTATCTGTGACATTTTATCATTATTGACTTGTGTTCATATTGACTCTCCTCTTGAATAAATGATAAAGATGGGACAAAGAATGACAAGAACTGTGATCATGGAGTTGGAAGGGCTGGAGTTTGGGAAACACCGTATTTATAAAATTACTCCCTCAGTAAAAACGGGCACATAGTAAACCTTTAATAATGTTATTTTTCTTGTCAATAATCTATCACAGGGGTGCCTGGGTGGCTCAGTCAGTTAAGCGTCCGACTTCGGCTCAGGTCATGATCTCACGGTCCGTGAGTTCCAGCCCCACGTCGGGCTCTGTGCTGACAGCTCAGAACCTGGAGCCTGCTTCAGATTCTTTGTCTCCCTCTCTCTCTGCCCCTCCCCCACTTGTGGTCTGTCTGTCTCTCTCCCAAAATAAACATTAAAAAATTAAAAAAAATAATCTATCACATATTGCTGAGGGGTCAAGTGATAGTAAGTTTTTGAGAAAAGGAGTTTGACCAGATTTGACTAGAAATACATCACCAGTGATCATCACAGAGCTGTTGGAAAACCACTCCCAGCAGACTCCTTATTGTCAAGGTCAGGAGGGGAAATAGAATTTCCTAAGGATCTAATTTGGGTCAGGCTACTGATAAAATCCTTACATTCATTTTTAGGATGATGCTTATGAGCTTTATAGATTAGAATGAACCTTTTTAGAACTAAAACAAAGAAAGAGAGGGGCTGTTTAATATTTTGTGCCCGTTTTTATTGAGGGAGTAATTTTATAAGTGCAAAGCAAATGCTTCAACAAATGAAATGAAACAAGATACACCCTATTCTCTAAATTTCTTCAAATAAAATTTTTTAAACTTTCTTAATTTTTTTGCCAAGTATTTTGAAAAAAAAATGATTTCCAAGTACAAAAAAGATGAGAAAATTTTTGTAAAAATATTAGGATGGTTAATATTTGACTTATTTAGTGCTCCTTTTCCCAAGAATCCTAGGAAACAAATATATAGTCATAACAGCTTTTGATGTCACTTGAAAATTTGCAGTAACCCCAAATGGCAACATTTTAAGGATCTATATCATATACCTTTAGACTCTACTCCTGGGAAGCAAGATCCTCTTTTCATTATTTCGTGAAGGACGTCTAAAACTTCAGAGGTGTAGTCTGAAACGTGTAGTTTTATGATGGCTCATTTAGATTGATATTGAGGTATTTCTCCTCTAAACTTTGACCTTTCTTAATTCAAGATGCATTACTCTCAGCCTCTGCAGTTTATAAAGTATTGGCTTCCATGCTATGGTTGTCAATCAGGCTGATGAACAACGGACCATAAACCTTCCTAAAAATACAAATATTTATTGAACATTTTCTCAGTGCATGGCTCAATGCCAAGTGCTCTGAGGGATAAAAAGCTGAACTGAACATGATTCCTTTCAGGAACTTGTTATCTACTGGAGAAATGAATATTGCTATATGAATAGCTGGGTCATCCACGTATGGTTGTACTAAACAGCTGTCCATTCTCTAAACATGTTTTCTGTCATCACTAAGCATGTGGATGTGTGTGTCTCCCCTCCAGAGTGCATTGTTCCATCCATTTTTTTCCTTCTCCCCTTTCTCCTGATTTACCCACCTGGTCCAGAGGTCTCAGTTTGGTATTGTTTTTTTTGAGGATATTTTCCTAAATTTCCAAGATTGGATTAGGTATCTCTTGTTCTTAACTTTATTCAGTAAATATTTCAATAGCTAACATTTATTGTTGGCCATGTGCCAAGCGCTTTAACTTGTGGAACCCTCATAAACTCCCGGAGGTGCTTTTCCAGCTACTCTTCAGATGACTCAGAGGCACCAAGACCCTGTGCCCAAGGTCCTCAGTTAAGTCTCTCTCCAGAGCCTGTACCCATCACCTAGTCTGCTACCTCACTGGAAGAACTAAGAAGAGGCATGAAGATTAAAAGGGAGGGGGTAAAATTATCTTTATTTATGAATGAAAGCCATGAAAATTAACCAGCTATGAAAACTAATAAGCAAGTTCATCAAGACTCTCGGAGTAACAAAGCCTCAGCAGCATTTTTTAATATTAAATAAAATATTAGCTAACGTAAGAGTAAAACACAGTGCTACTGCCCCTGCCAGGAGACACTCTTATCTTAATCAAATGGAATTTACCTACAGATCGTATGGATGGTCCAATATTAGAAACCCTATTAATATAATCCTAATGGCTGCATGCAGAAAAAGTTATATCAAACTTTTGAAGAAGAGTTTCGTAAGATTAAATGGGATCTTCCAAATGGGTAAATGAATGAATGAATGATATTTGCAAAATAATCTCTAGTAAACATCATACTTAACACAGAACTATGCTTAAAAAGCATTTTCTTTAGTATTGGAGAATGATGACAGTGTCAGTAAGAGTGCAGTTATTTAACAGAGTAAATAGAATAAATAAAAAAAAAGTAAATAAAAAAACAAAGATAACAGCTGCTTATTTTTACTGAGTACTTAATGTGTAAGCAGTATTCTAAGTGCTTTGTAAGTTTTGCTTTATTTAAACAATAGTAAATGTCAAATTTTTACTTACCTTTACTTCCTATATCTTTTTGCTTCCTCCGAAAATTACTTCAAACAGGCTGCAAAGGGTGAATTTTTCTGAGGTCTTACGTACCTGTGAATATACTAATTTTTCCCAGATGTAAATAATGGCTTGCCCAGATACTTAATTCTAGGTACAAGGTTATTTTTCTTCAGCATTTAAAAAAAATTTTTTTTAATGCTTATTCATTTTTGAGAGACGGAGAGAGACAGACCGTGAGTGGGGGAGGGGCAGAAATAGGGGTAGACACAGAATGAGAAGCAGGCTCCAGACTCTGAGCTGTCAGCACAGAACCTGATGCGGGGCTGGAACTCACAAACCCTGGGATCATGACATGAGCCGAAGTCAGGCACTTAACTGACTGAGCCACTTGGGCACCCCTATTTTTCTTCAGCATTGTGGGGACTCTGCTCCATTATCTTCTTGTATCTGTTGTTTCTTTCAAGAAGCCTGATGTCACTGTGACCTTTGGCTGTTTTCACTCTAATGAATATTGTTGAAGTTTCTCTTTGGCGTGAATTTTTTTTTTTTAATTCCAGTGTAGTTAATATGCAGTGCTGTATTAGTTTCCAATGTACAGTATAATGATTCAATAGTTCTATATATGACTCAGTGCTTATCATGGTAAGTGTACACTTAATCCTCTTCGCCTATTTCACCAATCTCCCCACCTACCTCCCCTCTGGTAGCCATCTGTTTGTTCTTTATAGTTAAGAGTCTGTTTTTTTGTTTGTTTGTCTCTTTTTTCTTTGTTTTGTTTCTTAAACTCCACCTATGAGTGAAATCAAATGGTATTTATCTTTCTTTGACTGACATATTTCACTTAGCATTATATTCTCTAGATCCATCCATATTGTTGCAAATGGAAGATTTCATTCTTTTTTACGGCTGAGTAATATTCCATTGTAAATATACCACATCTTCTTTATCCATTCATCTATATAAATGGACTCTTGGGTTGCTTCCATAATTTGGCTATTGTAAATAATGCTGCAGTAAACATAGGGGTGCATATATCTTTCCAAATTAGTGTTTTTGTGCTATTTGGGTAAATACCCAGTAGTAGAATTATTGCATCATATGGTAATTCTATTTTTAATTTTTTAAAGAACTTCTGTACTGTTTTCCACAGTGGCTCTACCTGTTTGCATTCTCACCAACAGTACATGGGAGTTCCTTTTTCTCTACATCCTTGCCAACACTTGCTGTTTCTTGTATTTTTTATTTTAGCCATTCTGACAGGTGTGAGGTGATACCCCATTGTGGTTTTGATTTGCATTCCCTGATGATCGGTGATGTTGAGCATCTTTTAATGTGTCTGTTGGCCATTTGTGTCTCTTCTTTGGAGGTCTTAAATCTTTGTGAATGCTACTAAAATATCCCTAACTATCAGTGGGATGTGTTTTTAAGTTATTTTCTTTGCTATTCTGTTATCTTCTTTATTTTGAGGTCTGATGTTTAGAATTTTGGAAAAATCTTGATTATTATCTTTTTATTTGTTGTCTTATTTTTCAGACTGCAAGTAGACAGAGTTGAATTTCCTACTTTCATCCTCCATGTACACTTCACTCTTCCTTTTTTTTTTTTTTTTTTCCCTAGCTAATTTTTACTTACTAATGGCTTCCAGGATATTGCCCGATCTAACTGTGTAGCTCATTCTGCCACTTTCCAACAGTATTGTTTCTGACATTCAGGCTATCTACTTAATTCTCTACTTTATGACTTGTGGCTTTTTTATATTTATTATACCCAGTTATTTCTTCATATTTCTTGCTCCCGATTCATATTTCCAAAATCCTTCTTACATTCTACAAAGCATTTTTTTTTAAATTCTTGTTTTATCTGTTTCATTAGGCTTTTCCCATCTGGCATAAATTTTTTTAAGTTTTATCTCTCTTTTATAGAGACCACGCTATATATTCTTCCCTGTAAACTTCTCTTTCTTAGATTGGGATCATCATGGCTAGCATTATCGTCAGCCAGGAGACAAAACCCTTGGCTCTAGCTTATGTCTTCCAAATGCGTTGGTGTGGGGTACTCTCCAGGTTGAAGGGTATACTGTTGCACTCTGGATTTAACAGTTCCGTGACTCTCCAATTCCAGTACCTTGTTTGTCAAGGATCTTTCCCAGTGTCTTACTTGAGGTACCCCCTCTGTCTTGTAGCAATGATGGGAAGAACAATTACTTGGATCCAGGGTATGGGTTCATGCAGTTATGTTGCCGATTTTCTAGGTTCTGAGTGCCCCACAATCCAGGTCCAACCAGAAAGTGCCAGTCAAGTTTAACATGTCCAGTAAAACAAGATCACCTAATCCTACTTTTCAGGGAAGATAAGGAGGGAAGGGGGTACAACAACTACAACCTTCTTCCTCATCTTATCCTCTACTTCCGGCCCCCAACTATCCAAGTCTGGTCTGCCAAACAGATCCTTCTCTCTCCCAAGGGATTTTTATAGATTTGGAATTAGCTCCTGAGCATATATTGGCATTCTACAAACTATCTTGTTTCTCTGGAACCTCCAGGGTGTATTTCCAAAGACAAAGCTAGCTGCTCTTGCTTGTTCTTCATTTAACTAGGAACTTTCTAGGATTAATTGCTCTTCCTTCTCCCAAGTGATTCTTCCAATAAATAGATATGTAAATGTATGATGGTATTTATGATTGTTATTATCAAACCACGTTGGGAAAAGATCCCAGGAATCCCAGGGTAAAAGCAAGAGTGTGGTGGCTTAGCCACAGGGTAAAGGAGATTATGAAACTTCCATCTTCCCATTCTTCCAAGGTAGATGTCAGCTGGGCTACCGTGGGTTAGGATGACACAGAGTTGTTACGGATGACATGTTTACTTTGGTTGTTCAGACCTAGAAAGTAGCTATTTGGAAATAAGTAGAGTGAAGTAAATTGGATTATAGCAGCATTTTGATGGTCATGCTGGTACAGGATCATTAGATTTAAGGCATGAAATTAAAACAATTCAAATTCTGCTAATACTGCCCTTTAGTTATAATCAAGACATACGGGATTGTGAGCCCCAAGCATTTTATAACTCTTGATTTTAGGGATAAGAAGACCTGGTTTGAAATTGAAGGTAATGTGGAGAGGAAGCACAATGATAGCACACGCCTTGTGCTTCCTGTTAGCTGAATGAACTAATAATGACAAATGAAATCCAGGAAATCCAGGACACGTGGCAAACCCCAACTTTACCTCTTTGTGTAAGCCTGGATACTATGTTTAGTTTCTCTGCACTTTTGTTCTCTTCTGGAGAACTAAGGTGATTAGAGCAGAGGAATTCCCTCAGGCATCAAACCTGACAGTACAAACGATTAACATAATATGGATAAATTTGACCATATGCTCGTAAGCTACCTGTAACCTTAATAGGTGCACTTCAACTCTGGGGAGAACTTTGGACACCTTCCAGTCTAGTTTCTTTATTTAAATAAAAAAAAAAAATTTTTTTAACGTTTATTTATTTTTGAGACAGAGAGAGACAGAGCATGAACGGGGGAGGGTCAGAGAGAGAGGGAGACACAGAATCTGAAACAGGCTCCAGGCTCTGAGCGGTCAGCACAGAGCCCGACGCGGGGCTCGAACTCACGGACTGTGAGATCATGACCTGAGCCGAAGTCGGCCGCTTAACCGACTGAGCCACCCAGGCGCCCCTAGTTTCTTTATTTTAAAGATAAAGAAACTGAGGTTAAAAGACATGAAGTACCTTGCTAACGTCACATGCTGTCTAAAGACAACCAGGACCAGAGTTCAATTCTCTAAGCTTTCAGTCCATTCCATGGTTTTGGTAAGATGAGGGAGGCTCCAAATTTTATCAAGGAGCCTTCAGTCTCAATGTTACATGAACCATAGTTTTGGAAATTGTAATTTTCTAGTGACAAATAGTTTGTAAACATGGTAGTCTCCATAGAGTCTAGTCAAAGAAAAGGTGGTGAATGCCACTGCTATTGTTTACACAAGTCCAAAGAGAGAAATTCTATGTCTATAGAAATGAATGTCCGTGGTCCCAGCACATGGAGTGACACATTTAATGGTAGTTGCCTGGAGGGCTATGTTCTATAACGGAATGGAGATAATTTTCTGTGCTGTTTTCTATCCTAGATGATACGTTCTACAAGGCTTTGAAGTTTCATTTGTTCCCATTCCACGTTTGTCAGAAATCTTCTCATTAGTAATTTGGTCATTTAAGTTAATAGGACAGTCTTTGTCGTAGGAATGGCTCTGGTCACAGAAGCCAGCCGCCTATTTTACCTTTCCATAACCACCTCTGAGGGGGAAAAAAAAACTTCAAAAGAAATGTGACATTTTAGACTACAAAAATACAGCCATTTGGAGCATTCTGTACAAATACACCCAACAGAAAGGGTTAGAATTTTAAACACTGTAACAAATGGGTAATTCCATAGAAGGAATGGGGCACACAACATGTTTGATGATGTCTGTGTAGCCCATTTTTCTCTGCACAAAAGCTGAGGCATGTGGAAGAAGTGCTAAAAAGCAGAGAAGAATGAAAAGCAAAGATTAGAAAGGATAAAGGAAGGGCAATCTAGTCGTAGTAATAGTTTGGTAACTACTATGTGAATAAGAATATTTAGTGAGACCAAGGAAAGAAGAGATAAAGAACTAAAACTGATGAAATGCCCTAATCTGGGTTCACGATGTCTGGGGTAATTTCACTGAGCCCTGGTGGAGAGGAGGGAACCAGTATTTCTGTAAAAGATAGCCAAGTTCTCTGGCCAGCCATGACATGGACCACCCTGGAACTCAAGAGTCCAAGCACTCTCCCAGTCGCAAATAACTTTTATTAATAGAGACAGTCTGCTTCTCATCAGTTTTATAAGCAACTACTGCTTTGCTGTGGAGACTTGAGAAGTTTAGTTTACTTGTCAGGAAGGAGCTCAGCAAGCAGTGCTTTAGGAATAAGACATTTGGGACTCCAACAGCCAATTCGTGGCCACTGTGTTGATTCAGAGATCCAATGCTCTGAGTAAATCACTTGATGCATCTCATAATAAGCCAACTATTTGGAATGGAAGATACCAGAGGCCTAATAAGCAAGAAAAATAGAACATTAGAAGGATGACAGCCAGCTCTGGTAAAGCTGTCTGGAGACAGGACTGAGGGATTATGTGGGCTAAAGTTCATCTGTATTTAATAAAAGATCCACTTTGCCTTAGTTTTGTTTTTTTTTTTTTTTTTACTTAATTATTAGTGTTATTTCTGAGGATCGTGGTAATCGTTCCTCTTGGCTTCTGTAAGGGATTTGTGAGAAGCCATAGAAATGTTCAAATCCAGTAGGAGATATGCTATATAATTAAGCTGTCGTTTTCCCTGATAGGTTATTATCAGCAGGTAAGAAGAAGTGTGCATCATTATAAATTGTCATATGGCATTTCATGCTACAGCAGGTAAGGTATGTCTTCTGTGGCAACACTGAGCAATCATGTAGAAACTGGTGCCATTATGGCCATTGTAAATCACAACATACACTTTAATAGTTAAACAATTATCTATAGTAGCAGTCCTACAGAATTGGTTAGTAATAATTGACTTATGTTTATGATGAAGATTAATTTTTATATAGGTCTTTTTATATAAATACCTGAAGAATTCAAAACAAGAACATTCATTTAAAACACACACACGTGGGCACTTTTTGGGTGTTTTTTCTTTTTTTTTTTTTTGGTCCATTTATTTATTTATTTTTTTAATGTTATTTATATTTGAGAGAGAGAGAGAGACAGAGACAGAGACAGAGCATGAGTGGGGAAGGGCAGGAGATAGAAGGAGACACAGAAATCTGAAGCAGACTCCAGGCTTTGGGCTGTCAGCACAGAGCCCAACACGGGACTTGAACCCACAGACCATGAGATCATGACCTGAGCTGAAATTGGAGGCTTAACTGACTGAGCCACCCAGGCACCCCTTGGCTCATTTATCTTTACCTGCAAATGTTTGAAGGATCAGAAAGTCGCCACAATAGCTTCCTTATATATGTGTGTGTATATATATATGTATATATAAATATATATATGTAATTATATGTATATATATTGTGTGTATATATGTATATTTGTATGTATATATATGTATGTATGTATACGTATGTATATATACGTATGTGTATATATACATGTATATATATATAATTATATGTATATATTCAGTTTAGAATTATATATATTTAATATTTCTATTATATGAAGATGGTAGCGCTAAAGAGGCCCAAACTGGCCACCAGTAGATTCAAGTCTGTCTGGTTTTCTGTTGTCGGAAGCCACAAGTGAACAAGGGAATGGCCTGGCCTCTGGGATAAAAGGAAAGTATTTCTTTATCTTTGAAGGCCTAAAGCTATAAGTCTTCTGTCCTTTCTCTTTCCTTTCTCTTGGTATTGTTCCTTTGCCATTCTTCTCCCTTATCTCTTCTCTCGTCATGATTTATGTTCTCTAAAACTTAGTTCACATTAGTCAGCTATAAAAACCTCACCTTGACTGACCCAGCTGCCTCTGCCTCTTCAATTTTGCTGTACTAGATGTCGCCCTTTTCATGGCAAAGTGTGACAGCTGTCTTCTTTGTGAGAATTTTAAAAACCTATCCACCTAGACCATTGAAATCCACAGTACGGACATGTTTGTCTCCAGGATTTGACCCAAGAAAGGGCTTGCGCCAGAATGTAACTTCACCCCATCAGTAGCACACATTAGTTCACCTGACATGTTTTTCACAACGAGTCTTTCCTGGAGGAGGAATCAGTATAAGTTGTACTCACTGTAAACTGGTGCTTTAATAACACTGAACTAGACGGCAAGGGTGCTCATGGCTCCTTTCTCTGTGGGACCTATGGGAGGGATGGAACGGCCTGATTGTGAGTGATATGAGGACTGGTTCATGGTGAGGGGGGTCACATTCATGGGGGTGATAATCACTAAGAGGTCACATTTTCAAGGGCTCCCTGTGTGTCAGAGACTGTTCCATGTAGGTTTTGGTGAATGAGCTCACTTGACCCTTACCGTGACCCGGGGAGGGTAGACACTATCATTTCCTCCATTCTACAGATGAAGAAACTGAGGCCCTTGGAGATGAATTCATCTCCTCCAAACCTTATTGTTAGTAAGTAGCTGAGTTGGAATTCAATCTAGATGGGACTGAAACCGAAGTGTCTGCTCTACCTGCATCAGTGCCATCCAAACGAGTTTTCTGCCATGGTGCATGTGTTCTCTAGCTGCTGTGTCCAATATGGTAACCACAAACCATGTGTGGCTTTTGAGCACTTGAAATGTGGCTAGCTCCACTGAGGAAGTGAACTGTTAGCTTTATGTTTTTAAATTTGCATTTATGTTTAAATAGCCACATATGGTTAGCGGCTGCTGTATTGGACAGTGTAACTCCAGATACTTTTTAAGTGTTGCTGACTATAGGCTAATAGAAAAACCAAGGCAGGAGTAAAAGAATGTGGTATTCTTTCCCCATTTGTAGAGTTTCCCCAGATCCTACATTTTTTAAAAAATTTGTGTATTTATTTTGAGAGAGACAGAGACAGCATGTGCGGGGGGGGGGGGTGCAGAGAGAAAGGGGAAGAGAGAGAATCACAAACTTACTCCACACTGCCAGCTGCAGAGCCCAACTAGGGCTTGAACTCATGAACCTTGGGATCATGACCTGAGCCAAAACCAAGAGTTGGATGCTTAACCCACTGAGCCACCCAGGTGCCCCCTGCATACTACATTAAAAAACAAAACCAAAAAAAAAAAAAAAAACCCAAAAAAACCCAACAAAGTTTAATATTAAAAAAAGAAAGAGGGGCGCCTGGGTGGCTCAGTCGGTTAAGCGGCCGACTTCGGCTCAGGTCATGATCTCGCGGTCCGTGAGTTCGAGCCCCGCGTCGGGCTCTGTGCTGACAGCTGAGAGCCTGGAGCCCGTTTCAGATTCTGTGTCTCCCTCTCTCTGACCCTCCCCCATTCATGCTCTGTCTCTCTCTGTCTCAAAAATAAATAAACATTAAAAAAAATTAAAAAAAAAAAGAAAGAAAAGGCTGTTTTAAATCTGTTGCTGTATGGAAGCAACAGGATTAAAAAACAAATTATTGACTGCCTTCTCTGCTTCAGGCCTTCTGCTAGGTTTTGGGCATTACGAATAAATGAATAAAAAGATATAGTTCCTGTCTTCAAGGAGCTCATAATCTGAGTAACTTTTTAGTGATATTACACGTTTTTTTTCGAGAGTCTCTTCATATGCTTAGACAAAGTTTTTAAATACCTGCTATTTAATATTTGGCAGTGTTTTGTTTTTAATTTTTAATATTTTATTTTTTTCAAAAGGTAATCCATTCCTGTGGTTTGAAATTCAGAGCGTACCAAGCTGCTTTTAATTCCCTTTTATAGAAACAACTACTGGTAGTGTTTCTTAGTTCATACCTTTGTAAATATTTTGTGCATACACGAGGAAACACAAACATGTGTTTAATTCTTTTTTAAAAAACAGATATGCACTGTTGAGTAACCTTGTTTCTTGCACTTAAAATAATACACCTTGGATGCTTTTTCATACTAGCACTTAAAGACCTTCTCATTTTTTTCCTGTGGATGCATAATATTCCATTATACGTATATATCATAATTTATTTAAGCAGTCTTCTGTGGACTTTTAGGTCGTTCCCAGTCTTTTGCTATTACAGGACATATTGACAATAGTAACTTTAGCAATCATATTCTAATTTGAGCTAGAGTGAATTGCATTCATGTTTCCCAGAGGAGATTCCGTAAACAGTCTGAGAAGATGTTCAATATAAATAGAGGGTTCTCTGGCTAAATAACTTTCGGTTAACTGTGGATATTCATTGGGGATCCATAGTGCACCTTGTTGAATTAAAGAAAATCCCACAGTAATTTATGTCAATGCAATCCAAGTGTTTCCCAGGCTTCGCTTTTCTCAAGTAGTAGAATAGACTGTTTTTGTAGGTTGAGTTCCCTGGGAGTCAGACTCTGAGCTAGAAATGTACATGCAAGAGACCTACTGGGGCATGTTCTCAGGAATGGCACTTGATGGAAGTGAGTGCTGATAGAAGTAAGGTAGACAGAGAGAGAAGGTGAACTGTGATACAGTTGCACAGAGGTCTCAGCCAACTGGTCCCATGGAGAGTGAGTGCTCTCAAGCTGGGATGGCCCTTTAGGGATATTCCAACTCCAGGGAAGGAGGCCAGTCCCCTACAGGGAGGTGTTGTGACTTTGTCCCAGGTGGCTCCCTTCCACTGGGGGCACATTTCTGGGAAGAGACTCAGCTCTGAGCTGTCAGCTGGGGTGATGAGTGCTTCAGTGTTCACTATAACTCTGAATAGCACCTTCACATTCTTTATGGAAATGAGTATCAATTCCTTCATAATTTTGATGTTCAGAGCAAGTCACTTGATTTCTTGGTGACCCAATTTCTTTCTCTATGAAATATGGATGCCCAACTGGAAGTTCTTTGGAATATCTAACATTCTTTGCTTCTAATTCCATTTAAATATGTACTAATTAAACTCCAGGGGATGGGACTAGTTTTCCTAAACATGTATTTGGCCACATAGAGGCCATCGACCTGACTAGGTCAGCCCTAATCATCTGCTATCACTGCTGTGCATTTATGGAGAAGATGTATTGTGATAGCATTTTTAAGAGTATGTCAATCTCAAGCAGATTCTTGGGGCAAAATGTCATGAGACCTGAGTTAGTTTCTTTTGTTTTTTAAATATTTTTGTTACCTTTTGGTAAGTGTTTCCTGAAGAAGCTATCCCCCCATCTCTCTGGAAACATGAGTGCCCATCCTGTGCCTTTTAGCGTATTTGCTACTTTCATTCTCATGCCTTATGCAGGAATCATCAGTTGCGGTGGCATAAGAGATAAAGGGGGGAGATAATTTCTCTGGTGTCTCTTCTTATAGGGGCACTAATCCCATCATGAGGGCCTCACCCTTATGACCTCATTTAACTCTAATTACATTTCCAAAGCCTGATCTCCAAACACCATCACACCGAAGTTAGGGCTTGTTTTTGATTGGAGAGGGAAGAGGGTCCACGGAATGGACCTCTCTTAGGTGTGCCTAATAGAGTTGATGGAGCTTCATAGAGAAGATGGAAAAATCTCTAAGCAAAATTCTCAACGAAGTTGTTACAAGATAATGAAGGAGACAGTGACATGGCAAATAAAATCAGGAGTAAGGAGTTGGCTGTTATATGAACATCACGTACAGGTGAAGATGGAAAAGAAAAAAAAACATGCTAAGATTGATGGCTGTGTCTAAGATTAACTTTTAAATGGAACACTTTTCTCAAAAACCTTAATCTGTTCTTTCAACACAAAGCTTAATAAGAATTCTTGTTATGCTTATTATGTTAGGCTTATTATTATTACTATGGTAATGGATCAGGTGAAAGATTGTTAAAAAGGGAATCTGAAAGGGAAAAAACTAGAAAAGATATTGTTAGGGGGTAGGAGGAATAGATGAAATATGAATTTGCCCTAAATAGATCTAAAACAAATTAATCTTTTCTGACCAATCATTGACTCCTTCCTTTTCGTCTACTAACAGATGGTATGTAAAACCTCTTTATGCTAACTCTGAAATGTTTCTGGAACCACTGCCCTCATCATCCATTTGCAATGATTTGTTTGCAAAGTGTCAGATCCTATAGCATGCTTGTCACTTCCAACTATTCAACTGTGGAGCCCATTTTAAATGCCAGTGTCACTGGGGCACCTGGGTAGCTCAGTTGGTTAAGCATCTGACTCTTGGTTTCAGCTCAGATCATGATCTCATGGTTCCTATATTTGAGCCCCAGGTTGGGCTATGTGCTGACAGGGCTAAGCCTGCTTGGGATTCTCTTTCCCTCTCTCTGCCCCACCCCCCACTCGCATACATGCTCTCTTTCTCTCAAAATAAATAAGCTTAAAAAAAATAAGGGGTAGGGGCGCCTGGGTGGCGCAGTCGGTTAAGCGTCCGACTTCAGCCAGGTCACGATCTCGCGGTCCGTGAGTTCGAGCCCCGCGTCAGGCTCTGGGCTGATGGCTCGGAGCCTGGAGCCTGGTTCCGATTCTGTGTCTCCCTCTCTCTCTGCCCCTCCCCCGTTCATGCTCTGTCTCTCTCTGTCCCAAAAAATAAAAATAAAAAAACGTTGAAAAAAAATTAAAAAAAAAAATAAAATAAGGGGCGCCTGGGTGGCTCAGTTGGTTAAGAGTCCAACTTTGGCCTAGGTCATGATCTCACTGTTCCCAGGTTCGAGCCCCGCGTTGGGCTCTGTGCTGACAGCTCAGAGCCTGGAGCCTGTTTCAGATTCTGTGTCTCCCTCTCTCTCTCTGCCCCTCCCCTGCTCATGCTCTGTCTCTCTCCTTCAAAAATAAATAAACCTTAAAAAAATTTTGTTAAAAAAAATAAAAGTAAAATGCCAGTGTCATCTTACGTTCTGCCAATTGAAGTGAGACCTGTGGGGCCCATTGGGGGAAGAGAGTGTGGTTCATGTTTTCTTGCCTTCTAACTTCCTTCTGGTTTTCACTGATGGAATTTGAGACTGAGAGGGGGGCTAGGGCACAAAGGCCAGATATTTTCTGATTTGAGGTCATCCTCTGTTGGTTGTGCTTCTCTTCCTGCTGATAGTAACTAACCATGGATACCTTATGTGGGGGAGGTCTCCAAAGCTGGTCATTTCTATGGAACATGTGTGAGTTCTTCCTCAACGGTACAATGGTCTCTACCCTGGCCCTCCGAGCATAATTAGGCTTAATCTCTTCCTCCCCTCTCACCTCCCTCCCCTAGTGGTATAGCCCACTAGGTCTGATTATCTGGGTCCCCTTGCAAAGAGGCCAGCTTGGATCCACAGCTTTGCTGAATCAAATACTGGAAATAAAATCTGATGCTTTTCTCCATTATTACAATAATAATTGTAATACGTTTGGTCAGGTAGGTTTAACAGCAAATCTGCAATCCCTTAAGGTGATATGTGTACCTGGGAAATGAGATGCCAGTCTGTTTTACTCAGCTCAGTCTGCCATAACAAAATACCATGCCTGGCTTCTGAAGGCTGGGAAGTCCAAGATCAAGGTGGCAGCTGAGTCATTTCTCTGGTGAGGTTTCTTCTTGGCTTGCAGATGGCTGCCTTCTTGCTGTGTCCTACATGGTGGAGAGATAAAGGGGGAGATAATTTCTCTGGTGTCTCTTCTTATAGGGGCACTAATCCCATCATGAGGGCCTCACCCTTATGACCTCATTTAACTCTAATTACATTTCCAAAGCCTCATCTCCAAACACCATCACACTGAAGTTAGGGCTTCAACATAAGAATTTGGGGGGAAACAATTCAGTCTATAGCACTGTCTCTTCTGTGTATAGTCCCATAGCGTTTTTCATTATGCCCTTGGCTAGTGATTCCAACCATTGCCTTTCTATTCTTTTCTGTTTTTTTAGTCTTCTGTATATGGACTCAGGAAGGATGTTGGGGTGGAGTTGGTGGTTTGGAGAAAGTAAAATTTAGGGCTTGCCTACCTCTGAGTTAGCACTGGAATGGGTGTCTGAACCTTGCTGTAAAACTTTCTTTAGAACAGAAAGCAACTTAATGCTTCTTTACCCCCAACATTAGGTTCTATTCACCAATTACAGGGCAAGAGTAGAGACACATTCAAAATCCCCTTAAAATACCATTCCTCACCCGCCTTCTTGAATTCAGAGCCTCTGCAGGCATCACTCCCTTTGCTAGAGTAACATTACTCATTCTGAAAGGCTAGCTCAGATGTCACCTTCTCACTGAAGTCTTTCCAAATCCCTTATTTTCCTCACCTCTTTAGAATTAATTACCTCACACTGGGTTTTAACATGGGCCTTTCTTTAGTCTTTTATTCAAACACTAAGAGGATTAGTTGTTTGCATTTTTTTCCCCCACTGGTTGGTGAGTTCCTTAAGGATCAAAACCAGTTATTAGGTCCTTATACATGATAAGTTTTGAATAAATATTTTATTTTTTATTTATTTTTTTAAGTTTATCTATTTATTTTGAGAGAGACAGGGACAGCATGAGAGGGAGAGGGGCACAGAGAAGGGGAGAGAGAGAGAGAATCCCAAGCAGGCTCTGCTCTGCCAGCGTAGATCCTGACTCGGGACTCGAACTCATGAACCGTGAGATCATGACCTGAGCCAAAAGCAAGAATCTGACACTTAACCGACTGAGCCATCCAGGCTCCGCCAAATAAATATTTTAAATAAAACAGGAACGTTCCATCATATAGGCAATGTATATCAAATGGTTATACTCTTGACTTACAATTATGTGAAACTTTTATTAAATCAGTAATAGTAAAAAATGAGACTATAGAGATAATTTTATTAGTATAAAATATAAATATATAAATATCCTTTATATCATGGACCATACTGAATTTTGGTTAAGATGTTTATCATTTTATAATATAGAAATTACACTCCTTAACTTTTAAAAATGATGTTTGATTACCTTTTTTTATTTAATAGGAAATACCTACTTTAGGGTTTTCTGATGCTGCGATATGTTGGCATATTCAAACCCTTTCAAAATCACATATCCCTTGAAAATATGATGTTATGATTTTGTGTTTTCCTGCTGAGTGTACCAGTGGAGACTTTGCTACTCTGCTGGTAGAACAGATATTTGTAACTTATTCTCAGCACCTTCCTTGGAGTTGGCCAGTGACTTGGTATCAAGTTCACAGATACATTTGACATCAATGTACTTTGTGCTATGTTTGGGGAACTGAACAACTTTAAGGAGAAACTGCATGAAACATTATAGTTTATTTTAAATAGTGTGTGATTACTTGTCTTCCAACATGAAGTAGTTGTAGTCAGCGTGGGTGTGAGTTACATTATGGGGGAGTTTGAAGATTTTAGGAAAGATTAATAAAAATTCCCGTGGACTTTTGAGGCTTTCTCCATATGAGTCTTCCTGTCTTTTCTAGTATGACCAGATATGGAGGTAATCATAAATCCAAAGTATTATTCAATATGTAATTTTAAATCTTTTAATCCCCACCTTTGACACCTACAGAATGCATTCCTACATATTGCCATCTGGCTTTTTAAAGCAATATCTCATCATGTGCCATACTGGTATTGTCAGAAGAAGCAAAGAAATCAATGTTAGCACACAGCCAGCCCACAGGAGGTTGTATAAATAAGTTTTTAAGAATTATATCATGTAGTATAGATTCTTTTATGTAATAATGTAACTAATAATAAGGAAGATGTGAAAAACCGGTTGAAGTTTTATACACACACACACACACACACACACACACACACACACACACATTCTTAGTTTTTTAAACATGAACATCTTGGTTTATAGGAAAATGCTGTTTGTCGTAAAATGTTTAAAGCATTTTCTGAGGACAGGAGGCACTGTACCTACAAAGGTAGGCAGATTTTTTTTCTGAAGAGAGCCAGATAATAAATATTTTAGCCTTTATGAGCCAAATGATCTGTGGAAATTACTCAAATCTGCCTTTATTCCTGGAAAGCAGCCATAGACGTGAATAGGTGTGGCTCTGTCTCAATAGAACTTTATTTACAAAACCGGTGGTGGGTGAGGTTTGGACTGTGGGTCAAAACTTGCCTACCCTGAGCATATAAGAAGATGACAATGTGTATCTCACCTTCTGCTATAGTATTAGGTTAATTTTAAAGGAACTGAGATGCTCAAAACTAAACAATATATGTAATCCAACCACCCAATTTCTGAATGATTTCACTAATGTAAGGAAATTAGACAATGATGTAGATCAGATATTTTGAATGACCCATTGAAACTTTTGAAAATATTGAGAATAATGTGAAGTCAAATTCAGTCTCAGGAATTAAACAAAAGAATGTCACAGAAATGGAAATTCAAGGAACTGACTTCTTTTTGAATAAAGTGAAAGCACACCTTTCATTTTTACTTTCAGTTATAATTTATATTTATTCCTTCAGAAGAAATCCTGTGGTATGTGTACAGATCAGGATACACAATAGAGCAAGTAAAAATGATTATAAGAATTGAAACTCTACAAGAATCCTAGGAGGAAAAAGCTAATTCCTCTCTTGTGTAGTCATTTCTGCCATCAGAAAATAAAGAAAATATAAACTGAAAGAAAAAGTATGAAGAGCATGCTTCATATGCTTCCTTGAAACCGCTCTATTTCCTAGAATTGTTAAGAATTCCCCAAATTCAAGGGGCACCTGGGTGGCTCAGTCAGTTAAGCATCCCACCTCAGCTCAGGTCATGATCTCTCAGTTCACAAGTTTGAGCCCCACGTTGGGCTCTGTGCTGACAGCTCAGAGCCTGGAGCTTCCTTCGGATTCTGTGTCTCCCTCTCTCTCTGCCCCTCCCCTGATCATGCTCTCTCTCTCTTTCAAAAACAAATAAGCATTAAAAAAAAAGTATTCCCCAAATTCAAGAAACAACCTACTGGTAGTCTTAGGGTAGACACATAACAGATATTGCCACCATTGGGAGCTCAGAGAAGCAGCAGGAGAACATTTTGGATGTTGAGGGGTAGAACTTGTGACATTCTTATCATAGCGACATAGTTTGGAATTTCTAGATGTCTTGTCATTTTTAGATATTTATGAAAATGAATAAACACATTTTAAAAAATTCCATTATGGTCAATGCCAGAGCAAGAAACGGGGGAATTTTCTTTAAATGAAATCATTCTTGCAGTATGCAAGAAACTAAACAGGAATCTCCCCTCATTTGTTTTGAAGTCATAAGCCAAGTGTCATGTGCTTTCTGTTTTTCTGATTCTCCTTGATTCCTAGATTTTTTAGTTATTGCTTCCAAGGGGTACTTCAAAACAGAGGTGTTTTGATGTGGGTATTTTGTGGAGGCCTGTGAGAGTTGTTCTTGTCTGATGTGAGGGAGGGTTGAGAAGAATACAGGCTAGGTAGAAATAAAGATGTCTCTCTTACAATTTGCATAGTAAAAGCAGACCATCAATTTTAAGATGCTCCTTAATGAGCACCTGGGTTACTGTAACAAGGATCCAGAAAGGTTTTATTTCTATGGGATGCTCCTTTGAAGGTAGCTTTTATTTTGGGTAATCTGTTGGGAAACATACTAGACTATGCTCAAGAGATTTTGGCTGCATTGACATTTATGCTAACTGAATCTCACTTGTAGTATTTACTGTTATCTTTGTTTCCTTTCTTATATTCTGAGAAAAAAATGCACTTAGGAAGATGAATTTGGGTACAGACCAGGTTATGTAGGCTCTCATCTGTGCATGCGTTCACTCAAAGCCCCTTCCTCTTTTATTTTGTCCAGGGCTGCAACCTCCAGGCTTGGGTGGCCTTGAGTCACCATCATTTAATTCAATTTATGTCAAGTTTAAAATTTTTCTCTTACTATTTTTCTGATTATCAAAGTAGTATGTGCTCATTATAGTAAGAGTGAACACTACAGAAAACTGTAAAGTGGGGAAAATATTACCAGCAAGGCAATTACTAATCGGCAACTTGTTGCATTGTTGTTTTTTCTACATAGTTGATATAAAAAGGCTTGAACATTTGCCTTGTAGTTTTGTTTTTTAACAGCAGACAGTGACATTTCCCTGTGACGTTACATAAGTAATGTAATTATTATTTTTAATACTGTGAGGTATTAATACTGTGAGTATTTTTAATACTATTTTAATGTGAGGATAATACTGAGGTTTAAAAAAGGGGTGCCTGGGTGGCTCAGTCTGTTAAGCATTGTACTCTTGAGTTCAGCTCAGGTCATGATCTCATGGTTCATCGGATCAAGCCCCATGTCAGCGTCTGTGCTGACAGCTTAGAACCTGCTTGGGATTCTCTCTCTCCCTCTCTCTGCCCTTCCTCTGCTCATGCTCACTTGCTCACTATGTCTCACAAAATAAATAAATTAAATTAAAAAAATAAATAGGGGTGCCTGGGTGACTCAGTCGGTTGAATGTCTGACTTCCGCTCAGGTCATGACCTTGTGGTTGGTGGGTTTGAGCCTCGCGTCAGGCTCTGAGCTGTCAGCACAGAGCCTGGAGCCTGCTTCTGATTCTGTGTCTCCCTCTCTCTCTGCCCCACCCCCAACTCCCACTCTGTCTTTCTCTCCTCCAAAAATAAATAAACATTAAAATAAATAAATAAATAAATAAATAAATAAAATGGCAAAAAATGTATCACAGTCTATGATGATTTTGTTAATTTGTGGTTATTCAAAATAATATTTATGTGAATTTATTTTTGAATAAATTACTGTCCAGATTTCTGACAATTGTGTTAAGAAAAATTTTCTAGGAGGAGAATTAATATGTCTGACACCTTAAATATTTTAACGGTGCTCAACACATATTCCAGGAAATATGTACAAATTTATACCTTCGTCACCATTTCGTGAGTCTTAATGACACTGCATCCTTACTAGTGACATTTAACCGTTTTAAAACAATTCTTCCTGGTTCCACGATGAATAGGGCAGTAGTTTGGGCCAAAGGTAATTTTCCTCCTAGAAATCATATAGAATGGAATTGTAGGGAGACTCAAAACTAAGTCTATCATAAACCGCAGAGACAATGAAAAGCCATAAAATCCAAAACATGTGCCAGTGTAGGCAAAAGCAACTGAGGCCAGCAGAATTTGTGCAGGAAGCCCTGCCGAGTGACACAGAGGAATGACAGTATGGGAGGGGCCCTGTTGCAAATGTCAGTAGTCACAAGCGGATAAGTAGTCCAACAAGGAAAGAACCCTGTTCCCAGTGGGAACTAAGCTCCAGCAGGAAGTCATTGCTGTAAGAAATGGAGAAAGATTTTTTGTTCCACTGGTAGCAGATCTCACAGAGTACATCTTTCAAAAAGGAGTGGAATGCATTTGGATGGAAGGGGGGCTGTGTAACTTGGTGGCAGGTTCCAGTGACGAAGCTGAGGAGCTCACAAGAGATGCATGAACCACCTCTTAAAAACTCCGAGGGACTTCCCAAGGTGCATCCCACCAGGTGGGGCCAAGTCATGGACTTCTTACCTGGACTTTCTTCCTGACATGAAAATGTGAACAAATTATCAGGCTCTGTGGCTCATCCTGATTAGTGTGATTCAGCAGTTAGTAACAAATTCTTTCCCTTTTCTCCGCCTGTGAATAACCACGAAGGTGCGGTTTTTGTCACTGTGCGCACTTAGAAATGGCCAGCCTCACAGTAGCCCTTCTGCTGGCTTTCTCCCCTCTCCTGCTTCTTTCCCATTTTCACTTCCTCCTGCTTGCCTGGAATCCCACTCCTTAATGGAATACTTCTTCTGTGCCTGATGATGATTTCATTTCTTTATTGTTTGGTTTCCATTGGGATTTCTCCTCTGATTCACTTGTTACTCACAAAACATACTGCTCGATTTTCAAGCAATTAAAAATTCCCTGGTTATCTTTTTTGTTATTGATTTTGCAGCCAGAATTCTATCAGAGAAGAAACACTGAATAATTTTGGTCCTTTTGATTTTGTAATGACTTGCTTAATGGCCCAGCATATGGTAAATTTTGGCCAATATTCCAGTAATAACTTAAAAAGAAGTGTGAATTTTGCACTGTTGGGTACGTGTCAGGTAGATACAGTTATTATTATTTGTTTTTTTTTTTTTTCAGACCTACCCTATCATTCCTGAATTTTTATTTTATTGTCAATCTATTAACTTGTAAGAGAGATATTTTAAAATCACCCACAGTAATGGGACACCTGCCTGTTTTTTCTTTAGTTCTATTCATTTTCTTTATAAAATTTAAAGCTATGGTTTTTAGAGGGTTATCTTTTAGATTGTGATATCCCCCAGGTGGATGGAGCTTTGCAGGGGTGTGAAATACCCTCCTGTCTTTCTAATAAAGTTATTTTGCTTAACATCTGCTTTTTCCAATATATTTGCATGATCTATATTTTCCCTTCCATTTACCTTCAGCATGTCTTTGTCCTCATGTTACAGGTGCATCTCTTGTAAACAACATGTGGCTGTGTTTTACACTTTTGTTTTGAATTCCACCTGACAATCTTAGTCTTTTTCAGAGTGTTTAGTCCATTTTCATTTAAAATAATCACTGATATGGTTATGTTTATATCTACCATCCAACTATGGTTTCTTGTTTGACCCATCTCTTTATGTAGCTTTTTCCTCCTTTCTTGCCTTTGGGTGGATTAATCAACTTTTTATTATCCCTTTCCTCTATTAATTTGTTAATTAATCTTATTTTACTCTTATATGTTACCTTAAATATAACAATGTGTGTCTTTTTAATTTTTAATTTTTTGAAGTTTATTTATTTATTTTGAGAGAGAGAGAGAGAGAGAGAGAGAGCGAGCAGGGGAGGGGCAGAGGGGGGGAGAGAGAGAATCCCAAGCAGCCTGCATGCTGTCAGTGCAGAGCCCAATGTGGGGCTCAAACTCATGATCCTTGAGATCACGACCTGAGCTGAAATCAAGAGTTGGACACTTGACTGACTGAGTCACCCAGGCGCCCCAGCAACATGCATCTTCTTAAAGTTGTACTCTAGATATTAACTATTAACTAGATATTCCTCATTTGTGTATTATATTCTTTCTGATGATTTTTAAAGAAGTATGATTTAACCCCTTTCAGAGTAATACAAACTTTAAATTATTTTCATGAAGTCATAATATCATTGACACCTGAGGTTGGTCAAAATTTCACAAGAAGAAAACTATTCATGCTTTCGTTTATAAATAGGAATGCAAACTCTTCAGAAAATTATCAGGAGAAAGACTCCAGCAACTCATTCAAGGAGTAATATATCATGATGAAGGAGAGATCATTCCAGGAATGAAAAATGATGAACTCTACTAAAAATAATTCATCATGTTAATTAATCTAAGGAAAAAATTATGTGTTAATCTCTATAGATGCTGAGTGTTCATTTGACAAAATTCAATAGCCATTCTGGATGTTTTTTTTTTAAAGAAAGAGATAATTCAATACGGTAAGAGTTAAACATTTTGTAACCATGACAAACTATTTATGCACTCACACATTCATACACACACAAACTCAGCCCAAAGACAGCAAAATAATTAATGGCAAAATGCTAGAGGCACTTCTGCTATTTCTGCTAAAAGACAAACAAGATAAGGGCGCACAGCTCTCACACCTATTTGTAATAGTATGCCAGAGTTATTAATCAACAAAGCTAGACAAGAGAAACTGTTATTTGTAGATGACTTCATACTTAGAAAACCTCAAAAAATGTAACTGGAAAGATTTCTAACTATGATTCGATTCTAACATCTAAAAGAGAGAAAAAAAGAGACAAATCTGACTCACTAAATCCTTTGGTTGACAACAAAATCAAAAAGCAGCAACTCTGGAGAAATTCTAAAGAAGAATGATAAGCTGGGGAAAAGTATTTACCTCTGAAATCAACAAGAGTTGTTTCTCTAATATATTTTAGAAACTGTGGGGTTGGGGAGAAATAAAAACAATAGAACAATGGAAAAAGATAATGATAATGAATAGACAGTTTGCAAGAAATACAAGTAGTGTAGGTAACAAGAAATAGTCTTTCAATTCATTAAAAATATTCAACCTCATGCAAATTTTTAGTTGTTTTTTAATTTTATTTAGGGAATATGGGAATATAAGTATATGCTTTTTAATTTGCTTGCATTTCATTAGGAAACTTTCAAGAATTCACAGGAGCTAATACAAAAGGTTGTTTAAATAAAAAGAAGAATGTGGAGAGAATATAGAGTAGACAGGGAAAAGAATCACGGCACAATTTCTAACTGAATACCTTTTCGTATTGTTTTGTTATTCAACCGTGTTTTACCTTTCCAGAAAAAATAAAATGTAATTTTTTGAGAATTTTTAAATTTAATCATATTTTATCTTGCATTGTTGATTACTGTAGGTTGAATTCTTTAAAGCGTTCATTTGTTATTTATATTTTTATTCTTTGAAATTATCTGTTCAAATTTTTTATATTTAGAGATTTTTTCTTACAAAATTTTATAATCATTTCATATATAAGGAACTAGTACATTTTAAGATGTTTATTTCCACATTTTTAGTCTGTTTATCCTATTATTCATTGCACATTAATTTATAGAAATTAATCGTTTTTATTTTGTCAAATCTATCAATCTTATTTTATTGAGGTTTTAAAAAATTGCTTTAAGCCTATCCAGAAGTCAGATGCTTACTTACATATTGTTTTCTAGATGTCTCTTTTTACAAACTGGAATTTGTCATATGAAGTGAGATGAGAATATAATTTTTCTCCTAAATAGCTAACCAGCGACTGTATAGAATTTTTGTGAAATAGCAAACATTCTCTTACCTGCTGCTTTAAGATTTCTTTCACTGAGACAGCTATCAATCCTTCAGTGACAAGCTTATTTTCATTTTGTAGTAAATTTCAACATCTACTAGGCCTAGTTATTTTTTATTACTTTTATATTTCAAAATTATTTTTACCAGTGTAGTTTTCCACATAAACTTAAAAATCATAGTGTCAATTTCACTTCCTTTGTCAATTTTTTTTGTCAATTTTACTTCCAATTTCATTTCTTGTGAAATAATTTGGAAAAATGATATCTCTGTAATATACATTGTTACCATCCAGGAATAAAATATGCATTTCAACTTATTTGATTGTCCTTTTTGCTTTTCAAGCTAGTTTTATTGATTTTTTTATATAGTTCTAGTACATTCCTTATCCTATTCATTCCTGAGTATTGTATAATTTTGTCGGTAATGTGAATTAGATAATTTTCTATCTTGCTAAGATATAGAATGATGAATATGAAAATAAGTAGTTATTTAATTTTTATTTTTCATTCATTTTTTTATAAATCATCTCATAGAACTTGTGATTTTAGGGGCTCCTGGGCTCAGTCAGTCAGATGTCAGACTCTTGGTTTTGGTTCAAGTCATGAACTCATGGTTCCTGGGTTCAAGCCCTGTGTCAGGCTCTGGGGTGATAGTGAGGAGCCTGCTTTGGATTTTCTCTCTCCCTCTCTGTCTGTCCCTCCCCTGCTCACTCTCTCTCTCTCTCTCTCTCTCTCAAAATAAACATTAAAAAAAAACAAACAAAAAAACAGCCTTGCTGTTTTAATCCAGTATGATGTCTCAGGTAATTTGCTTAGCTTTGTTAATTAAATAATTGTAGAATAAAAAAGAACAATTGTAGAGGAGTGTCTGGATAGCTCAGTCGGTTAAGCATCTGACTCTTGGTTTGGGCTCAGGTCATGATCTCATTGTTCATGGGTTTGAGCCCTGCATCTGGCTCTCCACTGACAGTGTGGAGCCTGCTTAGGATTCTCTTTCTCTCTCCTTTTCTCTCTGTGCCCCTCCACTACTTTCTGTCTCCCTCTCTCAAAAAAAAAAAAAGAAAGAAAGAAAACCACAAAACTTAAAAATACAATTGTATAATCTGTAATAGTTTTATGTTTTTGAATATAATTATAATTGTAGTTTCTTATTTTTATGCGTTATGTGTATTAATTAGAAATTCCAAGAAAGTGCCGAAAAATAGCCATCAGAGTATCTATTCTTATTCTTGAATACAATGGGGATACTAATAGTGATTTGCTAGTAGGTTTGAAGTTGGTATTAGTTTAAGGAAGATTTGATTAAGAAATTATTCTATCCCCATTACTAAGAATTTACTATTTTTTTGAAAAAAGAATGGGTAGTGAATTTTGTCAAAGGTATTTTTAGGGCACAACTGATGCAGTATTTAAGAGATTGGACTGACTGGAATTTGAAGCCCTGCTCTACTGGTTAGTACAGCATTGCATTGGAACCTGGGGCTAGTGGCTTATGCAGTCGTGTCAGCATTTATACAGTGCAGATAGAAATCATACCTGCCTCCTAGGCATTCTATAAATGGCACATGAGCTGAAGCCTTTCATGTGTTTTTCATTGCCCTTGGAATATAGTTGGCGCTCAGTAAGCAATGACTATTATTGCCATCTGTTGAGGTGATGGTATGATTTTTCTATGGGATAACTTACAGTGAATGAACTTGAGCAAAGCAAGTCTGACTGGAATCTTGGATAGCAGTTGCCTGTCTTTGTCAGACCACATATCCGCCCACCCTGTGTTTGAGCACCTGTGGTTTAACTCACACCCCTTTTTTCACTCTCAGCATGCCACTCACCTTAAAAAAAAACAAAAACAAAAAATGTGCTTGCTTTGTCCAGTCAGCAGGATTAGGAAACAAGTTTGTCTTCTACTTTTCAGGACTCTGTTTATTCAGTTATAGGAAGGAAGGGTGGAGTGAAGTCAAATGCTAACCTTTCAAACACTTTTATTTTCTTTTAGTTCTCTTATAGTGGGTGATATTGGGAAATGTGTTATTTTTGTCTTGGTATTGTGCACATATTTTAAGAAGTTGTCAAAACACTCTGAGGGGTAGCCATGTACACATATATACTGAGGGCTGGTCATATATGTATATTAACATGAACCTCACTTGCTAACCTCACTTAGTAAGCTTATGTAATTCACTATCTAAATTTTAATTTTCTGATGCAATAGATCACTTAAATATTCGATGGAAAAGCTGACATTTTATGGGATATTAAGCTTCGTCTGCTGTCTTTGTTGTTAGTAAAGCTCACTTTACAAAGATGGAATTTGTGCATTAAATGGGTATACAGGATGCATGATTATTTTTTACTAACACATATTTTATAATTGTGGTTAAGTCACTTTGTAATTTTATTAAAATTTGCTAAATGATTGCTTTTGAGATAGAGATAATACTTAGTGCCACATTTCCCGGAAAATATATGCGTATCCTTGTGGAGATATATTTTCTTTAAAGTGGAAGGTGTTTGGAAAGATAGATGCCACAGATCCTCTGAGCCTCCTCCGTCTGTGTTACCAGGCCATGCTTTTAAGCCATGTCTGTTGTCCTAGGGTCTGCTTCCTTTATGCCACCTCACCGCTGCCTCTCCTGTGCAAGCTGCTGGCTCTTTCTCAGCCATCTTCTGTGTTCCTTTGTGGGTTTAGGCAGACACGCCTGAATTCCTTCCAGAGAGGAGGCTTGGCTGTGTTACCTCAGTCCTTTCCTCTGCTTAGCTAATCCTTTGTTTTTTTTATCACATTCGGCTACCTCCCGAATGGATATCACATTTGGTATCCATGAGGAATTGCGAAGCAGCGAAGCAGGACCAAGTGCCCTCTCAACCCACTTTCCCAAGGGTATCCACCCATGGCTGGAGAATTTATTGCACACATGTCTTCTTCAACCTCTGTTTCTCTTAGCCTTCTTACCCTCCTGGCTGAAACATCTACTTGCATCACATCTTTCCGATTCCGAGGGCAACCTGTTTTCTAGCATTTATACATAGATAGTGTTTTCACTCTTTACTGTGGGAGAAACTCTATCTAGACCAAGTTTCATTTTCAAGGAAGAAGCCTCCAGAAAGCTAGGTGGTAGGGATCTTCCAAACAGGAGTAAATATTGACTTAACTGAGAAGAGTATAGCACAGGGGTAAAAACAGGGACGTAAGCCAGGCTGCTTGGTTTTCTGCTCTAGTGATGCTACTTACTTACTAGCTGTGTAACTTTCGGTGTGTTATGTAATTTCTCTGTTCCTCAGATTTCTCACCTTTAAAATGATGATAATAATTACCTTCCTTAGAAAGTTGCCATCACAAAAAATTTAGTTAAAATATATATGTATAGCTTAGAACAGTAACTGATACATAGTATTTGGTATTTGTTAGCAATTATTATTTTAATATTATTAATCACATTCCGAAAATTATCCTTCTTTAATATATCTGAAAGTATTGGAACATAAGTATAATGTGGTAAAGTGATCGACCCAACTGGAGGGAGATAGGTAACTTCTTATTGGCAACCAAATGGAAAATTTAGAAATGCAGGTGCCTGATTAAGTAGGACTTTGAAGGTGCCATAGAATTTAGACATAATAGTAAGCAGGAGGAAGATTTGATAAAATATGGGGACAGTAATATTGCTTTAAATGAATCCATAAAGAATACAAAGAGGAGAATCAAAGAGTGAGAGAGAGAGATTGTACTCAAGGCAATTCAGCCTTAAGGACACACAAGCCTAGATTAAGTTGTTACAAATAGCAGCAGGGATACAGGAAAACATAGAGATGGCCATCTGGGGTCAGACAGAGGTTCTGGCCACTGCTGAATTTCAGATAAATGGAGATTTGTCGGAAGAGAGTATTGTCTGGCAGAATTTTGTGTGTGTGGGGGGGCATGTTGGGAAGTATTCCTTTCTCTGCTATAGTCTCTAAGAGTTTTTGTAGGCCTGGGCAGAAAAATTTTTATTTTATTTTTATTTTTTTTAAGTTTATTTATTTAGAGAGAGAGAGAGAGAGAGAGAGACGGGGGGGGGGGTGGTTAGCACAGAGAGAGAGGGAGAGAGAGAATCCCAGGCAGGCTCCATGCTGTCAGTGCAGAGCCCAATGTGCGGTTCCATCTCACGAACCATGAGATTGTGACCTGTGCTGAAATCAAGAGTCAGACACTTAACCAACTGATCCACCCAGGCTCCCCCAAAATTTTGATTTTAGATTAATTTTGAGATAGTGATAGGCCATTCAGGTAGAAATACCAATTGGTCAGGAATTGACAAACGTTTTGTGTTAAGGGCAAGATGGTAAATATTTTAGTCTTTGTGGGCCAGATATGGAATCTGTTACATAATCTTTTTAAATTTTTTAAGTTCTTCTTTTGATTTTTTAAAAAAGGTAAAATTGTAGAACAAAAACAGGCTGCAACCTGATTTGCCCCATCAGGACACAGTTTGCCAACACCTGCTGTAATTTACTGCAAAAGAACAGAACCTTGGCAGAGTTGTTGGGGTCAGAGATTTAGAATTCTTCATCTTTAGCATGATGTGATTTGAGAAATCATTAGTGAGCACGGACACTATATACAGTATTCTAATTCAAATTGAATATTGTTGTTAAAATAAAATTATATAAATATTTAAAGTGAGAAAATTTTTGCCTAGAAATAGATTTTATAAAATTATGTTCTACATTTTGTGAGCTCTGTAAAGTTACATTGTAAAAACTTCTCTATCAACATATACAAAAGTATATTCAGTAAAATTAACATAGATATGTTTTAAAAATATTGATTAGAACTTAAGAGTTAAACTGTTTCAGAGAATTCTTAATTTCATAGTTCCATAGAAATTGATGTAAAATAATGTTTGGCTTATTGGGTGTTACAGAGACAAAAAGTGAAGCTTTTGGTTTATGATGCTCTCATCATGATAAACTATAGAATGAAACAGGACATAAGAATGGTAGCTAGCTGCATTTGGTTTCAAGGCATTGGGATTATTTATGTTTTAACTGTGGGATTGGAAGGAATAGTATTCTTTTAAAACTGACCAAAATATATGCATAATAGAATTTAATAAAACAATTTGAGTTCTTTAATTATATACAAATTAACCAAAATCAATGGTGCAATCCAAAGAAGATTCTTAAGATAGCCAAAATTAATGAGTCTGCTTTTTCCCTCAATTCGAGTAGATTACTATGGACTAAGTACATTTTCCTAACTGAATTTTATTGATCGTAAACTTAGCAAAAGCATTTTGCATTTTACAACAGATTTCTAGAGAGGTTGAATATTTTCCCGTTAAAACCCAGAAATTATTCTGTTTTCTTTAAGGTGATACTTTATTTCAGATAAACTTTTGAAATCTACAAAGAATATTACTCTCTCCCAGATTCAGAGTTCAGATTACAAAAAAAAAAATTATTTTAGATAAGCACAATATTATGTTCAGTTTCAGGTTCTAAGTTTTGAGGGAAACATTGATAAATAGAATTTGACTTAGGAGAAGTCAACCGAGAATATAAAATATCTAGGTACTAACTCAGATGAAAAATAGTCAAAACAGCTAGCATGGAAAAGAAAGACCTTGAAGGGGCTGGATGTGGGGGTGGGCTACATGTATATCATTTTTCTCCAATATTTAAAATAGCAGAAGCAGCAGATTAATCCATTCATCCATTCATCCATCTATCTATCCACCCATTTATCCATCCAACCTTTTAAAAATAACCTTCTTTATTTTGGTCACCGTGCATATACTTGAGGTACAAAGGTGTGTAGGATAACCCCTACCTAAAGAAGCTCACAGACCAGTGGGAAGACTCAGTTTTGTGGGCACACTTACTAGCTAGGTAAACTAATCGGCCTTTGTTTCCTCCTCCTTAAATCTGAATAACAATAACTAGCTCATAGGTTATATGAGGAAAAAATGAGGGTGTGGAAGGTACTTCAGAGTGCTAGGGAAGCTTAGATGATTTCATGTGGTAGTCTGAGGGTTACGTTGACAAGAAATTACTAACATATTTTCTAAATCTCATGATTGAAAAATTTATATATAGTGAATCAGTTATATGTTGCTGTATAACAAAACATCCAAAATTTAGTAGCTTAAAGCCACAGCACTTTATTATTTCTCATGATTCTGTCTATTGGCTGGGCAGCTTTTCTGCTGGTCTTGTCCGGTCTTATCCATGATCTCCTTACTCACATATCTAGGAACTTGAGACTGGCTGTGGTCTGAGTTTTTCTCTCCCTGTAGCTTCTTCATTAGTAATTTCCCTGGATTTTCTTTCATATGAACAGGAGCTCCAAGATGGCGACAGTAGGATGGCAGGGCCCCCTAGGACCTACCCTTGGAGATTACTCATTGTTTCTGCCACATCCTCTCAGTCATAGAAAGTTATGGGGACAGGACCAGCCCACATTAGTGGGAGGGGAAATAGATTCCAGCTCTTGATGGGAGGAATGGTGAAGTAAGAGCACAGGGACAGGACGAAATTTTAGGACCATGTTTGTAATGTGGTGCGTCTTCATTCCACATTCGATAAAATGTAAATATTTTTCTATATACAATGGCTAACAGTTGTATATTTTTTTTCTGTGCTTCAGTAATCATTACTAGCAAATAATAATATGAGATAAGATATGGTGGCCTTCTCTAGAGCTCATAGTAATTGCTTATAATTAAAGAAAACTTGCACCCACATCTAGCTGGTGGCTTGAGTGAAGGATCTGTTTGCATCTATGGGAAATCTACTAGTTGAAGAGTTTTAAAGTCTTAGTTGATCATTACCGTATCTTCAGTGGTTTAGCAATAGGAAATAAATGCTGTCTCTTAATAGCTGTCACATTTATTCCTCAACGACAGAAAGATAAATGTATTTTAATTCAACTTTTTTTTTTTTCCTCTTAGTGCATAACCAAGGCTTATAGAGCATAGGGTGGGGATGGGGAGTGATTTTGTTTGTTTGTTTGTTTGTTGCTCCAAATAATGTGGAGCAGTTGAACAAGAAGATGAAACTCAGCACATAGCACTTGGTCTTTCCGGTTTGGGTGCCAGCTTGCTTGACACTAGATTTGTGTAGGTTTCAGGCAGTTTTCCGGGCATTCTTTGTTGTAGTATAAAACCACAACCTAGAGCACCTCCAACCTCTGTTTACTTAATAGGATGTGAATCCCTTTTGTTGTTTTTTTAATGGTCAACTGAAATGCAGCATGCATAGGATGCACATACAGATTAATGAAACTGATTTTCACATGTGCTTTGTGGAATCCTCTGATTATTTTATTGTGATACCTCCTATAAAACTTCATTCTGCTTTCACAAACCTGTATATCTCTTCAGTGTATAGGGGAATGAAGGCAGAAGTATTACCCAAATGAGTTTGCAGAGGATTTCAGAAAGGTCGACTTATAAAATGTGTCAGAAATCTCTGAAGTTTCATAAAATAAAGTATTTAAAGGTACAGTAATTGCATCTTAAATGCTTACTGCACCTTAAATACTGCATTAGGCACGTTGCGTGCAGGACCTCATTACTTCTCATTACAACCATTTATTATTTGTATTATGTTTTTCAGAAGCTCTGGAAGTTAAATAAATAAACATATAGGGATATATTAGTTTTCTATGCTGTGTAATAAATATTTACAAACTTAGTGACTTAGAGTAACACCCATTAACTATATCACAGTTCTGGGGATTAAAAGTCAGACAAGTTCTACTGGGTATTCTACTCAGAGTATCAAGGTAGAAATTAAGGTTTCTGCCAGACTGAGCTGTTGTTCTCTGGAGGTTCTGGAAAGAATCCATGCCAAGCTCATTCAGCTTGTGGGCAGAATTTAGTTCTTTGTTATAGGAGTAAGGTCCTTATTTCCTTGCTGGCTGTCAGCAGGGGTCATGCACCATACCTAGAAACCATCAGTATTCCCTCTTTTTTTAATTTAATTTAAAAAAAATGTTTATTTTTGAGAGATAGAGCATGAGCCAGGGAGGGACAGAGAGAGAGGGAGACACAGAATCTGAAGCAGGCTCCAGGCTCTGAGCTGGTGTGGGGCTCGAACTCACAAGCCGCGAGATAATAACCTGAGTCAAAGTCAGATGCTTAACCAATAGAGCCACCCAGGTGCCCTGAGTATTCCCTCTTATATGGTCCCCTCAATCTTCAGACCAGCAAAGGCATGTGTGGTCCTTATGATCTGAGACTCCCTGACTTCTCTTTCTTCTGCCAGGCAGAAAGAGTTCTCTGTTTTTAAAGATTCGTGTGATTAGATTAGCCACTGTTTCTCCCCCTGCACCATCGCCTTCAATAATCTCCCTATTAAGGTCGACTATACCCATATAATGTAACACAACCGTAGCAGTGGTATTTCATCATATGCACATCTAGGGTGGGATTTGGGGGGTGGGGTGGGATGTATAATTCTGCTTGCTACATCCTATTACTCAAAACAGTAATTGACAGATTTGGAGGTCAAGCCTGGGTTTTGGCTGAATGACAGACCTTTGTCCCTATATCACACTGATCATAGGGTTTGATTTTCTCCATAGGCATTATGGAGACCAGCCTTACTGCTATATAGCCAGACTGTGTTGGTGCCACAGACTGCTGTAAAAAATACTGCCTTGGAGGGTTCCAACACAAGCTTTACATGCACACTGGTCCTGTAAAATAGGAGATGCAGATGGTCAAGAATCACATAAATTAGGTTTTGTTATGCTCTACATATTTCTGTGATTTGTGCTAATGTCTGTTTAGTCTGCCCTATTTGATTTCAAGCTTTGGTTTCTACTTGGTACCCTGTCTTCCCACTGTTTATCTTATAAACACACTTCAAATATTTGGTTAACTGAGAGTCAGGCTCATTTCTGTTTCTTTTGGAAATTTGAGTGCAATAATGGTTTTTCTTTTTATTTATATACTTTTAAGAATTAATTTGAGTATGATTCCTATAGCAATATGCTAAAGGAACTAATTGCAGAAGATACAAAGTCAATTAAGAAAAATTCCATTCTTGATCAAACAAAGCTACCATTGACTGGAGACCACATGAAACATGTTTTTATGAAGCAGAATATTGGAAGTGGGGTATACCACAATAAAGGAAAACAGATAAGTGTTATCTTATTGATTTTAAATAACATAAACAATTATGTATCATATATTTCTTAGGCTCTTGAAGCTAACATTTTTGAGAGAACCATTGATTTCTTTATTGGCAGCTTTGAATCTTCTTCTCCACCGCCCCTCCCCCCCCCCCACATTAAGACACTAATAGGCACCTGCTTTGTTCCCCATGATTTACTAGGTCAAGCGGAGCCGTATGGACTATAACCTCCTCAACTGTATCAGGAACAGTGCAGTTTGTGTGCGAAACAAAGTCCAGGCCTGGTTTTCTCAATAGCTAAGTAATTTGGGATCACTAGACATCTCTGAAATAGGCAGTTCTAAAATTCTATTACATTTTAAACACATCTGTGACATATTTTGGTTAGTTTCTGAGTTGCCGGAAATATTTCATTTATTTTGGTTTGACTGCTTAGAAATTTGTTTGCTGGATCTCATAAAGACATATGAAAAAATTTTACAGTTGAACTTGCATGAGTATTACAGTAAAGTTCATTGGCACGTATATGGGGTTTGTCATACTTAAATTATAGGATTGTTCTTTCTTTACACAAGAATACTTTCTTGGGTTCTGACTTTTATGCACACTTTGTTCTTCTTGAATAAGTGTTCCATTTTTATCCTGTCTCTCTTATTTCACCAGCAATCTTTTACTTGGAATGTTATTGGTCACAGTTTATGCATCATTGTCCTTTAATGAGATGTTCATATTTCTTCTATCTAGGATAAAATACCAATATATTAAAGCACAGACATCATGATAGCAGACTATGGCCAGAGTTGTCTTGCATTGAATTGTTAAAGACAACTTGGTAAAGTTGATTGCGCCTTTCTTTGTGAACTATGTTGTATGAAACGCTGGTATTGTCATTCTTATGGATTCTCTTCCAAGTTGATGGCCCACTTGTGACAAGTCAAAGCATCCAGTTGATATTTTAAAGTGTTAAAGAAAATTAAATGAACAGTTAAATTAGAAACGGGGTCTGAGCTATAACTTCTTTCCCTGGAAGGGAGGATATTATGGGGAACATGCACATAGGGAATGATTTTTCTGGTAATAAAGTTTGGAAAATAGCAACCAAAACAGAACGTAACTATTCATGCTGTCATTCAGTACGTAGAGAACAAAAAGAGTTTTCACTATGTAAGAGCCTACACTACTATATGTTTGCAGTGATGCCTTAGTGCAAGGGGAAACAGCTGTTTGTCTGTTTTTCTTTTGGTTTTATTTTCTTTTTACACCGCTATTCTATCAGTACGTGGCTTCATAAAGCTGTAGGATTCTGATAGGAAAACTACCGAGTCCATGTGCTTTGGAAGCCAATGTGTTGATTTTCTAGCTGGATAGCAATATTTTATTATAGCTGGAGGGAGAGTGTGACTCTAAGTGTTCAAGGCAGGAAGCCTAATGCCACCAATACCATGTCCAGGAGTGAGCTATCTCCTGTGTTTTATGTGCTTCATTCTACTGAATGAATATTGGATTACTGTTTTTATTTTGTTGTTGTTGTTGTTCTTTGAATATCAGAGACTTGTCAGTGGGTTCTGTTTCTGCTGAACACTTGATGGAAAGTTTTGTTGTAAAGCTTCCTTCATGGAGATGGCTTTATGTCTTGGCTATAAAGGAAAGTCCTATAAAATGTGATCGGAAGTTATGTTTATAGTTGCCGCCCGTGTGCTATTAAAAGCTCAGAACCTGAGTGTTAGTTTTAACTCAGAGCTGTGTTTGCCCAGTATATTTGGACACACCCTTCATCCTTCCTCTTTCTTTCTCCAAAACACCCCCCCCCCCCCGCCCAGTATTCCTGGAGGGGCTCCATAATCTTGTTCGACTCACCCGTGGTGTACATTAGAACCAAGCTTTCTGGGTGTCCTCCTTGGATATTTACATTGTCAAAGACCAAAAATCCTTGATGTTCAGTAATTTCCTCTTTTATTACTCTAGGAATAGATCCCAAGAACTGCTTCACGCATGGGAGTCCCCAGTGAGTATTAACTGGAGATTTTAGGAAGATTTTTTAATTGAAAGCAGCATTCTTTAATGGCAGTTCTTCTGTATTAAAATTTCTTGTTCTCCACCTACGTTTTGTGGCCAGAAGCTATTCAGTAGCCTATCTTCGTATTCTTATTAGCTGATATCTATGATCAGCTAATCATACCCATGATCAGTTAATCAGCCCAGCCAGTACATGCCTAAATTCTCCCTGTAATTCTGTAACTTATTAGTGGTCCCGTTTTGCCTAAACAGGGAGAGCCTGAGAGACTGCCTGTTTTCCATTACTGTATATTTTTCTTCTTTCCCCCAAACACTTTGAGATTGTTGCTCTGAACTCGAACACGAGATAACCCATGAAACATGGTTTCTTTCCTTCTCTTTTTTTCATATGAGTTGGTGTGTTTAATTAACTTGAGTAAAGAGGGAGAAGACATTTTTTAAAGAGAAATAGAAGTCATAGTAATCTTTTGTTCTGCCTGGAAACAGGTTGCTCAGCATACAAAGGGAGACTAAACTATACAGATATTTCCTCACATTTTCCTTTAAAAATAAATAAATAAAAAGGTATGTGGCAGTCCAGGCAGACTGTTTCATTGTGCTTTAATGGCCCATGGTAATCCAGATGTTGAAATGCTCTAAGTGGGAAAGGAATTTTCTGTCATCTTCTTTTCTGCTAATGGTGTTTATTTTATGTAAATATTCAGTTCTAGCATGATAATGGGTGCCCAAGGGAATCAAAGTGAAATAACAGGATTCTTAACATATTTCTCATTCCCATATAATTTATGTTTCATATATTTCTACTGGAAACTGAGAAAACATTTTTTTTCCTAAGGCAATTCCTCTGCATGGCCTTTTTACCCTATTATAAAGCCTTCTTTCTTTTCAGACAATAGCCCACAGAATCTCTCAGGTGCTCAGTTTAAGTCATTAATTGGCTTGATAAGGGTTGTTAGTACAGAAGAAGGCTTATTCTCTCCATTTGTTGTATGTAACTCCCAGACATTAAGTGACCCATTTTGTTGTTCCTGAGGCCAAGACTCATTATTTTCTTTTGGCACCATACAGACTGTGGATTTCAATTAAATTCACAGACTTATAGCTCATATTGAAGTATCTTCTGCTGAGCAGTGATTTTTCTAGACAATTGTTCAAAATTTTTGATGAAGAATCAACATTAGATACAACATTTGAATGCATGTACTCTACCATAGAGATTGTTATTGTAAGATTTTGTTCTTCTCGTGTGTCTTTCCTCCTTTAAAATAGGTTTTGCTATTTTATTTTTTGCTATTTTGCTAAAAAACTGTGGTTTTTTTTTTCTGAACCTTTGTTCAGAGTCTACAAGGGCAAGTTTAACTATTAGCTTCTCATATAAATTATTAATATGTTAATATCCAGCTTTGTTCTTCTTATATATACTTCCCTCTTTTTTTTTTTTTTTTTAAATTTTTTTTTTTCAACGTTTATTTATTTTTGGGACAGAGAGAGACAGAGCATGAACGGGGGAGGGGCAGAGAGAGAGGGAGACACAGAATCGGAAACAGGCTCCAGGCTCTGAGCCATCAGCCCAGAGCCCGACGCGGGGCTCGAACTCACGGACCGCGAGATCGTGACCTGGCTGAAGTCGGACGCTTAACCGACTGCGCCACCCAGGCGCCAATACTTCCCTCTTAAATCCATATTTGTTGAGAGAAAATGTGAACACTAGGAAAACTTTACTTAACAGTGATTAACTGTGAATATTCTTTATTGAATCTAACCTTGGAAAATATTGATAATTGAATTCCACCAATAGAATTAATTTTAATAATGTTACAAAAATTTTCTCACCAAAGTTTTGTAACTGAACCAAATGAAAGTTTGTCCACTCAGTGCACAGCAAGCCAATAAAAACTGACACTGAGCGTTTACAGTGAACAAAGATACTGTATTGGTGTGGCACCACCCAGGAAAATGGGGAGCTAATGCTCAAAAGTCCCAAACTCTCTGATGTCTTGGAGGTGAGGGGTTTTAAGGGCAAAATTTGGAGCAAGGGTCTCCTGAGAAGGTGGACACTGTTGATTGGAGCCCCTGAGGGTCATGTTAGCAGATGCTACTTAATAACTTCTGGTGCCACTCCATCTGGTCCTTGGGACATCTGTGCCATCCCAATAGACTTGGAATCTGAGATTTTGTTCTGTATGTGAGAGATTTCATTAGTGCTGATTAACTACTTGTCCTATAGTTACTTTGAATGGCAAGTAAACCTTCTTGCCCCTTGAGCATGTGTGTTCTTGCCTGGTCCAGCCATGCATTGGGGGTGATATGACCTCTAGTGTTTATCTTTCCATCTGAATTAGCAAGATGGATGCTGGCTTCCTAGTTAGAGTTCTAGAGGGGACTATATCCCAATCATACCGTGAACGGATTTGTAGAGATTGAATAATGAAGAGCATTAGTAGCCAAAGAGGGTCACAATCCAGAAGAGAGATCCTATTAGGCATATGTGCTGAGGATGCTAGAAAATTTCATATAGATATGGATACCAACTAATTATGACTCAACCCTGTACTTATTCAGCTAATAATTAACACATGGGCTCAACATTAAATCAACTACAAATTCTCAGGTCTTCTCTTTTCCTGTAAAAGGGATGACTGTCAATTACCAGGAATCACAAATGTATTTATTAAAGTAGAAGGACTGTTTATCAGATTAAGGTAATAGTTTAATAGATGAACAGCTAGTCTGACTATTCATACTAGCTGATGTTAAAAAAATGATATGTGACATTTTTCTCTTCAGTTTTTCATTTAATTACTAATTCCTGTCACGGACAACTCGTAGCTAACATTACTAAGAATCTAAAATAGTATCCCATTGCTTAGAAAATCAAATCAGATCCCTCAGCTTCATTTTGTAGGTCATATGTAATCCTGCACCAGTCTGACTATTCAAATGTGTTTTATTGGTGAAAAATTTTCCTGTACCCTTTAAGATTCTGGTGGCTGGTCTAAGAATTAAGTTGACATGAGACAAATTAACAGGAGAAAATAAAATTGAATTATGTATGTAGGGGGCTCCATAAGATTACGAGGCCCATAAGCAGTCAGACGTTTGAGGCTTATGTGCCATCTAGAGCTAAGGAGAAGAGGATGGGGTCTGGGACTTCAATGGGAGGGAAGACAATTCACAGGAAGATGAAAAAGAGCAAATGTTTGGTAAACAAATATTTGCTAGGTCATACAGAAGCAATGGGGCATAGAGAAGGATTTTACCAAACAAATTTTGCTAAATTCCTCCCTGTCTACCACTCCTAGCTCATATTATATACTGTTGTTATCTCTGGTGGTAGCTCCCTTCCCAGGGTGGGTCCTCTAAATTCTTTTAGGCAGTTGGGGGAAGGCCAAAGATTTTTCTGGAACCTTCTGTTTCTTAAAAATAATCAGCTTAGAATAATCTACATGCCAAAGAGACACGTCCTGGGATGACAAATTTTGCTTCTCTACAATTTCCTTTGACTTCCTTTGATACCTTTTTTTTCAATGGCACCTCTTAGGTTTTCTCATACTCAGGTGTTATTATTTATGCTGGATCAGTATTAGCTGGGCTAGCCTCCTTCTTACTCAAATTCTATTCACTTATTTATTTATTTTTTTTAGTTTTATTTAAATTCCAGTTAGTTAACATACTAATAGTGTAATATTAGTCAGCTGTACAATATAGTGAGTCAACACATCCAGACATCTGGTGCTCGTCACAGGTCACTCTTCAATAGTAACCACAATCGCCACTACATCCCAAAGCTTTCTCCATTTGCAGCAGCATTTATTCATTCTTATTTCTTATTTATTTATTTATGGGTTCACAGTCACTCTCCAAATATTTACTGAGTACTTTCTGTGTTAGAGGTGCTGCCCTTTCCTAAACATGAATTGTTATTCCGTGTACCGTCATATCTAAGTGGTTATACCGAGTTTGTACTTGGACCATTTATTTTCCCTCCATTGTAAACTGAGCCCACAATGGCAATGATTAGGTGTTTTTTTGTTTTTAAGAGAAATCATGAAATAGTGTAAGACATGACCAGGCAGGCAGTTGAGGCTGGTTCTGTGTCTTCAGTTGGCTACAATTTAGTTCTTGGATAATTCAAATTGGTGGAAATTTATTAAGCTTCTATCATATTGATTGCAACTTTAAGCACTATGGGAGATACACAGATAAATGTATTTTACGCATGTATTATGGGCATAGATAAGAAAAAAATCATTTTATGAAGCCAGCAATCCAGAAGAAAGATTATTAATCTGGGATCCTGAGACCTCTGGAGGATTGAATTTGTAATATTAAGATGACTTTATTTAAGTTTTTGGATATGTACTTATGTGCATTTTTCTGAGGAAAAAGCGTATAGCTTTTAGATGCTATGTATCTAAAGGTACCATTGATCATTTAAAAAAGAGTTAAAAAGCTCATGATCTCCATATATAAAAAACAAGTACCCAACTAAAGGACAAGAGCCATAAAAGTGTGCTGAGTTTAGAAAAAAGTAAAATGGTAGCTGATTGTGATCATTTAGGGAAAGGCTTCCTGAAAAAGACGACTCTTGTAATATATGCCACATATCTTTCTGGCCTCAGCTTCCTCATTACAAAAGAGGGTAGATTATAGGAGCTCTGTTACTGTTTCCAGATATAAATTTTTTTCCCAATGTGATCACCAAATACCTATCAGAATGCCAGTCACATCATAGGTACTCAGAAAATATGTGTTAATTACTCCTAAAATGAAACTTTAAAAATTTGTTACCCAAATATATCCACTATCTTGAGTTGAAATTCTAAAATATTGTCACATTAGCTCCCCAATGTTCCATGAATGAAAGGAAAACGTATCCTATGTTCATACACCATTGCTCACTCTCTTTCACCTGGCAGATGAGAATGTTTAATTCACTATTTCTCCTTTATTTATTTGTAGCACTTTTAAAAACCTGTGTATTTTATTGTGCTTTCTGTTGCAGCATTTTGGGTCTCCTTATTAGTCTTTATGGTTTGTGGGGGGTAGGAACTATATAATATCTGCCTGATACTCTCCAGCACCTGGCACATTCCCTTAACCAAAAAAGGGGCTTAGTAAATGTTGAATGATAAATGAGAGGCTACATATCAAAGTGCATCAAAAGAATCTATAAATGGATTATTTCAATATAGCATAGAATTTAAAGAACGTGAGCTCAAAAAAAAATTTAATGTTTATTTTTGAGAGACAGAGAGAGCATAAGTGGGGAAGGGGCAGAGAGAGAGAGAGAAAGAGAGAGATGGAGACAAAGAATCTGAAACAGGCTCCAGGCTTCAAGCTGTCAGCACAGAGCCTGATGCGGGGCTTCAACCCACAAACAGTGAGATCATGACCTGAGCAGAAGTTGGAAGCTTAACCGACTGAGCCACCCACACACCCCCCTAACTCATCTTATATACTTTATTTCCCACAAATTTTTTGTCTGCATACACTCAGATTTCCTCTTTTATATGATAATGATTTTAATATTTTTTTATAAAGCAAATAGAAAATTTATTTTTGTCTATAGCAGTGTGGGTAGAAATTTGTTTCTTATTATTGATGGTTTAGGAAGTATTCATTTACCTTGATAATGCATAACTAGAAACACTGCATTTCTGTTTCCACAGCGTCATGCTCAGGCGGTCCTTCTTGTTTGGAGGGAAACTGTGGAGAAATCCAGCTTTTGGGTTTCACTTGACATGATCTCAGACAGGCAATGCCTCCACAGCTTGGCCAGGTCCTTACTGTTCCCTCTTGGCTCCCCATCCCTACCCTGTGGATGAGGTCTTGCTATGAGAGATGGGGGCAAGGCATATAAAGTGGCTGAGAACCTGGGACCCATAGTGGCCCTGATGCATTGCATTCACATCCTTAGAGTCACAGATAAGGTCCAGATTCTTCATGAGGTCCAATGGGGCTAGATTATCATTAGAGTCCAAACGGATTGAAGGAAGTTCCGGCAGCCTGCCGGCAGGTAGTAGCTGCTTACAAACCCAGTATGACTTCTAGGAGGTAGAAGGTGACCAAAAGCGGGGGTCCCCTACAGGGCTAGGACTGTTGCTTCCTCACCATTGGCAATGCAAGACAGAGGTATGGGAGCACCACTGAGTTCGTGGTAAATCTGCCTCTCATTCTAAGTGCTCAGTAGGTTAGCACTTACCATGATTATTTTACTCTTTCATTGCCAAATATTTTTGAGGAAATCCCTAGGAATTTTGCAGTGGATGTCTTTTTTGACCTTACATAATTTTTTAAAGAAATAATGCTCTTTTTTCTACTTTATCCCAAACAGGGTAGGATTTCAGATGACCTATATTTTTACTAAAATTGATTTTGAAATGGGTTGTGCCAGAGAAAATTTGTGTTTAATACTTCATGATCATAGTAAGATCACATCATGCTGAGATAAAAATGCTGTATTTCCTTCATTCCTAAATAATCAGTAGTATTGGATGCTGTGCTGTGGGCATACTCATCTTAAGGAACGAAGAGTTTGTTATGCTAGCTGCTGGGAGTACTGCTTGCTAGAGTCTCAGGGGACAGTTCTCTCTGGGAAAGACTGTCCTTGTCCAAGGTCACACCCACTCCTCTGGGGCAGCCTGCATCCAGTGTTTCTTGGGAGGGAGTGTTATAAAGGCCCTCCTTTCCCCAACTTGGTGCAACTCCTGAGAGCTATCCCAGCTTTAGAGCTCCACAAAGCCCAGGTGGTGATGGCCTTACTTCTCCCTCTGCCCGATTGAGCTTTTTTCTCTTCCCTCACGGATACTGATCCTAAAGGCACTTCTCAATATACGTCCTGCACATAAATCCCTCATAGTCTCTTTTTCCAGTGCACCGGTGGTGAAACATCGTCATTTTTTTTAAGCACAATCTTTTTAAGAGCAGCTTTTCTGAAGATGACGATAGAGATCATTTATAAGACATGACCCTATTTCAGAAATGTTCACATTGAAAAAACGTGCTTCTTACATTCAAGGAAATGCGCCATCAGAGTCCATGAGAGTGCTATAATTGCTTGCTGTGTGATCACGTTAGCTGTGACCAATAACCTGAAGCAATTAGGAGCCTTTCACTGAAGCCATTATCTAAAGAAAGGTTAAAGATGTTTGTTCTCTCTTTTCTCACCGTAGTTTTCTCTTTACATGTTCTCCTAGCTTGCTCTCCTCCGAACTCACGGTTTTAAGCCAATGCCTTCTGTCTCCAGCCCTGCCATCTCTTCAGCTTTGATTTGCATATTCATCTGTGTGCCTGAACATTTTCTTTGGTGTCCCACCAGCCTTCCCAACTTGACATTTCCAACACTGAGTGAACCATCTTCCCTTCAAATGAGCCCAGCCTGGGTCCAATCTCAATTAGTGATCCCACTACCCTACCATCAAAGCATACAAGCCATTAGTCATCCTAGACTCTTCCTCCCCACCTCAGCGTACATTCTAGGACAGCCAACAGGACCTGCCAATTTTGCAGGGAAGTATTACTATGATAACTAATATTATTATTACTTTTCAATTCCTATTACTTCTTCCTCAGTTTAGTCCTTATGTTGACTACCGTAATAATAATTGACTCATTTTCCTGCCTTCAGTCTTGCTTCCTTTACGTACACCGTCTGCCCAGTGGCCAAGATGATCTATATCCAATGCAGATTTAATCATGCCACAGCACTCATGAACACAGTGCACAGCAAATTCTCCTGTCAGGCAGGGCTCCTGTTTATCATTTACTATACCACTACCATTCCTTTTCTCTAACTTGATATGCCGGGAAATTCACAGTGTTGGGGTTTACCTGCATGCTTCCTATGTTTCCTGCCTCTGTGCCTTCGCCCATTATTTCCCCTCCACCTGGTTAGTCCTTCTCTTCTTCCTTGGATTGGCTAACTTATTTATTCTCTCAGGGAATCTATTTTTGTCATCTCCTCTAGGATTTCTCTCAACCTAAAAATCTGGATACCCAAACTGTCTTAGTATTATGATATCATAATGAAAGTATATGTGTGTTTTTGTAACTTCTTGAAGAAAAAGGACTCTGCTTATTCTCCTTTAGAACCCTAGTGCCGGGCACATAGGGGATACCCAGTAAATGTCTGCTGTACAAGAACTGAATCGTAAAGACCAATAGGCCTCTGGTTTCCTTTGCACTCACCGATTCATTGCTTATTTGGTTTATTATCAATATTCCCATAATTCTTTCTGGGATCTCGGGCTGAAATCAAGCTTCTCCCATGTCTTGATAAAGTTGAATACCTAATAACCATGAAACTCAAACTCCTCTTTTCTCTGACCTGTTCCTCTCACAGCTTCCTTTGTCTTAATAAATGGTAACACTCTTCTTGCCATTTCTGGTCAAAGCCTTCAGAGTCATCCTGACACTTCTCTTTCTTTCATACCTAACATCCAGTTCATCAGGGCATATACCTCTCTGCATCTCTATTACTATTATTGTGGATTATTGTAGCAACCCTGTGCCACAATTGTCTCGCTGTGCCCAGGCTTGCCCACACAGTCTTTCTCAATATGGCAACCAGAGTGCGGCCTTTAAAGTCTAAGCCAATTCACATCCTTCCAGTGCTCAAGATGCTTCACACAAGTTTTCCAGTTAAACCCAAGTCCTTACCTGATGATATACTTCCTGCCACTCTCCCTTACCTAACCCTGACCTTACCTGTTGAATTTCTGGCTCAGTTAGCCTCCTTGCTGTTCCTAACACACTTCTCCCACAAGGTCTTTGCATTTCTTGTTGCCTCTTCCTGGAAAGCTATTTCCTCAGATACTGTTTGCTAACCCTCTTTCTTTAAATGCAATGCCATCTTATTGGTGAGGTCTTTCTTGCCGTCCTGTACAAAACAGAGGTTAATTTCACACATGCTGCATTTATTGTTCTCCATAGTAATTGAGGACATTGTAGTCAAACTTTAGAATTACACATTTTCTGTTTTTTTTTTTTTTCCTTTTTCCGTGCTGTGTCCTTAGAGGAAGAATTACTTACTGACACATAGTAGGGGCTCAGTAAATATTTGATAAATGTATAAGTGAATGAAGGAGCCAAGACTAAACTCTGAAACTTCCTTCTTAGCATGTGTGATGTTGGGCAAATTACTCAACTTCTGAGTTTTACTTTCTTTATTTGTAATTTACTTTTTAAATTTGTAATTTGTAATAATGATGCTTGCCATATTTTCTCAAAGGTTCTTGATGAATTGCCAAGGTAATGTTAATAAATATTGTTAACGACTCTTTCCTGTTTCATGCAGTGTCTAAAGTGCTTTACATGTAAGCATTCATCTTCACGTAATCATAGGAGGTATGTTCTGAGCTCATCTTCCATTTACTGACTTAGAAAGAAAAATAACCAAGGTATATACATGTCTTAGGGTCACCCAGATAGTAAGTGAGAGAGCCAGGATTTGAACCCACATAGCTGTGATCATATATCAGTGTTGACTAGCAGCCCTGATGGTGTGCCTCCTTGTTCTGTACCTATAGTGAAAATGGCCCCAGATAGGAATCCTGCGGGTTTGTATTAGTCTTATCAGTTGGAGAATATTTGACATTTTTTATTTTAGGAATTTATGCTGAGTTTTGTCCTGTCTATGAAGGCACCACATGACTTTTTCTCCTTTAATGTCTTAATATAGCAAGTACACTGATAAACTTCCCGATGTTAATCATCCTTTCAATTCAAAAATGAAATCTACTTAGTCGTTTAATTGTACTCTGTTAAAACACTGCTTGATGAATTTGTTAATTTTTTTTTTTTTTAAGTAGGCTTTATGCCCATCATGGAGCCCAATGAGAGGCTTGAACTCACGATTGAGATCAAGACCTGAACTGAGGTCGTCAGACACTTAACTGACAGAGCCACCCAGGCACCCCTGAATTGGTTAACTTTTTATTTTGGAAAATTGCATCTGTGTTCACAAGAGATTGCCATATAATTTTCTTTTTTGAGATACTATTATTTAGTGTTGGTGTCAGATTTTGGTGCCCCAGTTTTTTTTCATGAAGTGTACTGTTGCATATTGACTTTATCTTTATACTAGCATTATTTAAAAGTATCATTTACATTTTTAGTGGGCAGATTTTAGAATTTTTCTTTTCTTTTATTATTGATTTTAATTCAAAGTTCTAATATTATGAATTCAATATGATTCCATTCAGTAATCCAACGTTTATTGGTTTGTAATCATATAAGTGGCATATATGCTTTCAGATTTTTATAATTTTGAGGCTTTGTTTTAGGTCTGGCACATGGACATTTTAGATCTAGGTCATGGACAACTTTTATGAGTATTTTATGTGCTATTCTGTAGGATTAGAATGTTTTCATCTATCTATATCTATTTAATCTAAAAGACATATGTACTACATGAAAGATTATTCATTCTGGTTTTAATTTTACCATAGGCAATGGTTTGCTGAAAACAGTTCTAATCGGCTTGTGAAAGTGAGCAGCTAGTCAGGCATTTAATGAACTAGTTGTTAAACCATTGGTGGCTTGAAATCAGAATGATTGGGTATTTTCCACATCAGAAATTGGCAATGCTACATATCAGTGTTTTGTTTGTTTGTTTGTTGTTTGTTTTAAAGAACCAGCTTACTTGCACACCACAGACCATAGGCCTACTCATTTTCATATTTAAATTTCTGAAAAATGTTCTAAAATCTATATAACCCCTTGTTTTTCTATTAGTTTTTCCTTTATACAACTTATACCATGTTATTAGGTGCATAAAGGTTCATGATTATTATATATTTTGAAGATTATAACTTCTATCCATGTGTATCAGCCTTTGTGTTGCTTAGTACTTGCCACTTGAATTCTAATTTTTCCATAATTATTATTACTATAATCATATTGGCTTAAGCATATCATTTTTTGTTCTTTCATTTTCAAGCTTTTTGTGCCATTTTATTTTTGTTCCTTTTGTTATAATAGCATATTTTAACATTCATCTGTCTTTCTGTCTCTCTACTTTTTAAACTCAGTCTCAGTGTCTGTTCTTTCAGGAAGCAGGTGTAGTTTTATCACATATCACAATTTTATCACATTGCATGTGTGGAGGGATACGCTTGTATATTTAGACTTACTACTGCCACTTTACTCTGTATTTTTACTATACTTCCTCTATTTTTTTTTTCCTTTTCTGCCTCCGCTGTCTTCTGTTAGATTCCTCAAGTTTTCATTGCCTATTTTCCTTTTTTTGGGGGGAGGGGCGGGGTTTGGAAATTATAATGATAATATATTTAGGTTGTTTTTTTCTTCTGTAGTAAGCTTTTATCTTGATTGTTTTGCAGTTACTCACCATGAATGTGTTTCATGTTCTGTAAGTAAATAATGATCCTAGCATGTGTTTACTTCCTCTTCTTTTCCCACAGAGATTATCTGTACTTTTCCTTCCGCATCACTATTTGGGAAAGTACATATTAGGTCAGTAGTTACCTGGTATTGGGGTTGGGAATAGAGTGACTGTAAAGGGGCTTGAAGGCAATTTTGTGATTATATGTATATGTTTTCTATCTATGTGTTTTAGGGTTGCCATGGTGATTTTAAGATGTATACAATTGTTAAAATCCTGCATACTGTATACCTAAAATAGGTGTTTTTTATTATGTTGAAATTATACCTCAATAAAGTGGGTTTTAAAAAGTGGTGGAGAATGTCAGGGAGAGTGAGAGATTATTGGCTAGATGTAGAAAAGGCCCAGCAGAAGTTCTCAGAAGTTATAATGGTGCATTTTTTCCAGCAGTGCTTTGTAGCTTGTAATTTGAAATTAGCAAAATAAAATAGCAGAAAGATGAAACGTGGAGGGAATGTAGGATGCCATGTAGCATAGTATTACAGTGACTAACTGGGACATCTGGAGAAGCAAGTGCAGTGAAGAGGTTGATGGTTGTGAGGACAAGAACAATGTAATTGCAAACAAATGAAAAATCAAATCCAACAAACATAGAATATGTGCTTATTATGTACCTAGTATGCTTTTATGTGTTGGAGGTACGTAATGGACAAGATAAATAGGGTTTTTAAACCACAAAGATCTCAAATTTTATTTTATTTTTACTTTTTTTAATATTATTTTTGAGAGAGAGAAAGACACAAGCAGGGGAGGGGCAGAAAGAGAGGGAGACACAGAATCTGAAGCAGCCTCCAGGCTCTGAGCTGTCAGCACAGAGCCCAGCATGGCCTGAATCCAATAATCATGAGGTCATGACCTGAGCTGAAGTCGAAGCTTAACTGACTGAGCCACCCAGGTGCCCCAAGGATCTCACATTTTTGCAAAATAAATGAATGAATAAAGTAGGTAAAAAACCAACATACTTCAGAAGAATGGTGCCATTATTTAGACCCAATATAAATGTTATTTGTTTTATGCTTCCTATTTTTACATCCCACATCTTTTTCTATTTTTGGACATTTTTATTTTCCCAAAATACATTTTCACACTATTTTTTCACATTCTGTGGATTTTACATTTTCTAAGATATGTGTATGAAACAGTATTTTTTCCCTCTTTCTTTAATACCTTCTTAGGTTCAAGTCCATTTTCCATTAAAGTTTGAAGGTTAGTTCTATTGTCTTTTAAGTACCAGATTTAATCAGATTCATTCTGATTCTTGTGTTTAAGGTAACTTGGTTTTACTCCATGATACTATTAGCGTGGTTTTCTTTATCCTGGAATTAGAGAGTTTAAATTAAAAATACCACATTTTTAATCTATGCTTTTATGTCCCTTCAATGTAAAAGCTAGTGTCCTTTTCCAACTCTGTAGAATTTGTAAAAATCATTTTGTAATTAATTCTTGCTCTCTATTCTCTTTGCTCTTTCTGGAGTTCTGCTTCAGTACTATGTTGGAATTTCTAGATCTATCTCATAATTTCCATATTTTTCCTTTTGTGCTCTGGTTTGGGAGAATTTCTTCACCTTTCCCAAGCGTTCTGAATGCAGTACTTTTTGGAAAGTGGGGTAGAGGAACAGATCTCATTACCTATTCCTAGACAGTAGGTTAAATATTATAGCTGTGCTATTCTGGCAAGCTGTCCATTATACCTGCCCTAGAGAATTATACTAGCTACCATTTTTCAAAAACACTTACACAACACATTTTTCAAGAACATTGCACCAAATAATCAAAAAAAAAGCACATGAACATATTGCTACATGGAACTATGATCATAGAGTGGTATGAGCATATATGCCGTCCAGCTACATTTACGTACCATCGTCTTTGTTAGATGATAAACTACCTGTAGTGTTTCAATATTCATTTTTTATACCATCTATTTAATTAATGTTTTTTGAGTAGTCATGGTAACTAAGGTGTCCAGATTTTATCACTTCCTTTGTCCTTGGCAGTATAGGCATGTAAATGGTTGTGATTTGCTTTAGACCTTTTCACTATAATTAAGCAATTTGTCTTAAGTATTCCCGAAAACTTAACCATTGTTTAATTGAAAATGTATATTGAAAATATGTATTTTGTAAACCTTATATGAAATAGTATTTTTAAAAGAAGAAACATCTTAATCATTTATTTTGTTATTTTGATAAATTGTGAGATTTACAGGCTCTGTTAACATGATGTGTGACCTTATGAGAGAATTAAATACCAACTTCAGATCTTATATGAATGAATTTTTAAAAGTCAAAGTAGTGACCTTATGTGGGGCACCCAGGTGGCTCCTTCAGTTGGGTGTCTGACTTTAAAAAATAATTTTTTTTAATTTTATTTATTTCTGAGAGGGGGGGTGGGGAGCAAGAGCTTGAGTGGGGTAGGGTCAGAAAGAGGGAGACAGAGGATCTGAAGCAGGCTCCACGCTTTAAGCACAAAGCCCAATGCAGGGCTTGATCTCAGGAACTGTGAGATTATGACCTGAGCCGAATCAAGAGTTGGCCACTTAACTAACTGAGCCACCTAGGTGCCCCATCAGTTGAGCGTCTGACTCTTGATTTTGGGCTCAGATCATGATCCCAGGGTTGTGGCATCGAGCCCTGCATTGGGCCCTGTGCTGAGTATGGAGCCTGCTTAAGATTCCTTCTGTCCCTTTGGACCCTCTCCCTCGCTCTCTCACTCTCAAAAAAAAAAAAAAAAAAAAAGGAACCCACAGTAACATAGTCCAAATTGGGTGTTTTTAAAGCTTTAATATTGAACATAGATTGTCTTTAATGTAATTTCATATTTGCAAATTTCATATTAGTGTCTATTGAAAACAGCTAAAAAGCAATTACAGAAAAAAATGCTGGTACCGTTAATGGTAGGACAATTTGAGACGTTTAAACATACCGCTTTCTCAGCTGTATTCCAATTGGGACTGATTAAGAGATCCCCAGGAGTCAGAGGTCTGTAAACGATAGCCTGTGGGCCAAATTCACCAACTGTCTGTTCTGAATGCATTCATTCATACATCATCTATGGCTGTTTTCCCACTGTCATAGCAGGCTTAAGTAGTTGTGACCGAGAATGTAAGACAAAGGCTGACATATGTCCCTTTAGAGAACATGTTTGGCAATCCCTGCTTTATATACTCACAACAGTTTTGTCCATTCTTCCTTATCACTGCTTTCACACTATTATCAAATGACACACTTTCCTCTGAATACACACTGCACTTGTTTGTGTATGTCCTTGTTCAGGCTCTTTCCTCCACCTAACCTAGAATGTTGTCTCTCTGTCTTTACTCACATCTAAAATCTAATCATTCTTTTTTTTTTTTTTTAATTTTTTTTAACGTTTATTTATTTTTGAGACAGAGAGAGACAGAGCATGAATGGGAGAGGGTCAGAGAGAGAGGGAGACACAGAATCCGAAACAGGCTCCAGGCTCTGAGTGGTCCGCACAGAGCCCGACGCGGGGCTCAAACCCACGGACCGCGAGATCATGACCTGAGCTGAAGTCGGACACTCAACCGACTGAGCCACCCAGGCGCCCCTAAAATCTAATCATTCTTTAAGGTATGATTCCAGGAACACTTCCTCCATGAAGTCTTACAGTAAAAAACAAAAACTTAGATTTCCTGGCCATATCTCCATTGTACTTTCTCACATAACCTCAAGTCCCTTGCCTCTCTCTTGTTTGTGCTTGCTGGCATACATGACCATGATCAAATCCAGTTCTCCACCTACGGCAGGCCTGCCTGATCCTTGCAGTTTAATGTGGCTGCAAAAAACACGCACATGCTGATGAATCTTACTCTCTGACCATTCACGGCCATGGACTTCCTTCCAATAGGCATGGCTCTCATACTGTACTTACATTTGTCATTCTCCTCTGTCATATATTTTCCTCTGTCCTCAACCCAACACCTCTTTCCCTGTCCTCACTCTCTGCTAATACTTTTATCCTGATTCATTGAGAATATTGAAGCGTAGTGGAGGACATATACCAACACAGTTACTACCACCTAGCTATTGCACCACCTTGACCCTCAGCCTTCCTTCCATGACACAGGTGACCTAGCCACCACCCCACTGTGCATGAAATTCTTTCTCATCCTCACCTGACTTTTCAAGAAACGTTCATCTGGCAATGGTCCTGGCAATGGTCCTTTCCTCCCGCTAACATCCTTGATTTTTCCCTCAGCACATCTCTACCTTCTAATACCTATTACCACCATCTTTTGTTTCTCCCTTTTGGAGCAGTATTCTGCAAAACGTTGCCTGTACTTAGCATTTCATTAATTCTTCCTCCTACTTCTCCTCAGTCCATTTCAGGCGGCTTCTGTCTCCATCACTCTGCTGAGAGTGCTCTTGTTGGAGTCACCCATGACCCCCAGGTTACAAGCTCACTGGTCAGGGCTCAATCTGTATCTTCTTTGAACTCTCAGCACCTTTGACGTGATTGTCATTTCTTGTCCTGGATATAATTCTCATTGATTTCTAGAACATCACACTCTCTCCTTTTTCCCCCCTTTCACTGGTCTTCCCTTTGAGATTTTCTTTGCTGGTCCTTCTCCCCTCTGCGCCCCACCCCCCCTAACTAATTAATATTGAAATACCTTGGCTCAGGTTTGGTCCTCTTCTCTACCTTTCCCTCTGTGAAGTCCCACCAGCATCATGAGCTCTATATCGATTTCAGGCTCAAACCACTTGCCCGAACTCAGATTCTTGCATCCAACGGCCCCGTTTGACATTTCTATGTGGCTGTGCACTTGGCCTCTCACAAATTCCACATGTCCAAAATGAAAACTCCTGATACGACCCCTCCTTTCAGAGCATCTGTTCGGCCCACAGTCCATCTTGTTTCAGTTACGGCAGCTTCAGATCTCAGGTGCTCAGGCAAAAGACTTGGGAGTATTTTGTTCTCTTATGGCCCACATCCAGTCCTGTCAGGAAATCCTGTTGGTTCTGTCATATAAATGTTTCCTGACTCCAACTACACATCCCTGTCTCTACTTGCCACTCCGCACACTGCAGCCACCACTGTGTGTCACATGCATTCCTGTAGTCTCAGGACCTCTGCTTCCATCCTTGCCTGTCCTTAACACAGGGGCCAAGAACAGATTGCTTAAAACGTCATTCAGAGGGTATCAGTTATTTGCCCAAATGCTGCAGGGACTTCTCACTTCAGATCCTTAGAGTGTAGAGTGGCTGAAAGGGCACAGTCTGAGCCACCCCTCCCTGTCCACCTTTCTGACCCATCTCAGACTATGCTCTGCCTTGCTCGCTCCCTCAGCCTCTTTTCTGATCCTTCAGACTCACAGACATGCAGGTGCCAATGTGCCTTGATCTAGCTCTTCCGGGTGCCTCAAATGCTCTTTACTTGGGTGTATTAGGGCGCATTCCCTTCCCGGCCTTTGCATCTCTGATGTGATTTTATTCTCCGCTGAACTCTATCCTGATCACCTATTCAAAATTGCAACCACATCCTTCTTGCCTTACTTTGTGTTTCTTTTCCCTATATCACTTACCTCTCTCTAATCAAATATATAATTAACTAGTTTATGTATGTTACAAATGGTCTCTTTCCCCCTAAAATCAAGGTTCTCTGACCTCTGCATTGATTGATGTATCCCAAGGTCATAGAGAAATGTCTAGCAATAGTAAGTACTCAGTAAATATTACTAAATGCATAAGGGGCAGCAATGCTGTCTTCCATTCTTTATATTCTCCAGAAGCACGCAACGTTGGTTTGCCCTCACTTTTAGTTTTTTTTTTTTTTTGAGTGAACAGATTAATGTGTTTACCAAATTAACCAATACTTATAACTCTTCTTTTGTGCTAAGCCTTTTTAAATTTACTTTAAATGTGTGACAAGGCGAGTAAATAACGAAACAGAATAAAACAAGGCCAAACGGCAGTGCATTAGGTTATATTTCCTCACCGGGAAGGACTACAATATTGGTATGGAATGCAAGATGTGCACAATTATTTTCCACAAGTCACTCTGGAATTAGAGCTCTTAGAGCTGCCCAGCTGTGTTGATTTGTCAACTCTTCCCAATGTCTTACCCCTGGGCAGTGACATCCTGCTAGCTTTGCAGTGCCGCCATAAGGTCAACAGCCACCCTGCAGTGACACCCAATCACAAGATCGCAAAAAATTTCCTGCTTAAACTTTGTGAGCAACTTGGGTGTAGGGCTGGGATTTAGTCTTTCTTTTTTTCCTGGAGTCATGCACCCAGTTGAATGAAGGGCAAACCAAAGACGCTGATTGTGAGGGCATTTCGTGACCATATGCCATTAGTACGCCAGGATTAAACACTGCTTTCTCGGTTCTTCCCAAAATATGACATAAAGGCAAGTGGGTAATTTATTTCATACCTAGATTTGCCTTCTCAGAAAGTAATTAACCTGGTTTCAGCCACTTCTAGCGAGTGTTTTGTGAGAATCACATGGAATAATGGATGTGGAAGAACTTGAATTCTGTTCACACAAGAAATTTGAAAGACCTGTTTTAAACTGTTAGAGAGCAGGGCTTTTTATTATATATATATATATATATATATACACACACATATATATATGTATATATATATAGTCACATATATATTTTTGTTATTCACATATGTATATATTTTTTAATGTTTGTTGATTTTGAGACAGAGAGAGAGAGCAGGGAAGGGGCAGAGAGAGAGGAGAGAGAGAGAATTCCAAGCAGGCTCTGCGCTGCCGGAGCACAGCCGGATGTGGGGCTTGAACCCACAAACCACCAAGATCATGACTTGAGCCAAAACCAAGAGTCAGATGCTCAGCCATCTGAGCCACCCAGGTGCCCCAGCTACTTCCTATATTAAGGGGCTTACACTTCTCATTTCTTGCAGCACCTCCTCCTTCTGCCCAACTTGGATTGTGAGGGTAGATTTTCATGGCCACATGCATGACATTTACCTGAAGCAAGTCACTTACCTCTCAGAACCTCAATTTCGTCACTGTAAAATAAGAGTAATGTCTTTCGCTATAAGATATTGCCAGGATTGAATGTAGTACTGTATAGGAAATAATGTTATAAACGAAAGCACTAGGTAAGCAATACATATTATAATATTACCGCATTAATATTAATTATATTAATAGTTAACATTGAGTCCTGGCTAAAGAGAAAGGAATAGGGTATTCTAACCTTTTCTGTTTTTAAGATCCACACTGATTTTTGACCCACACACGTGCGTGCTTGCCACTCACACATATTTAGTAAAATTACTGGTCCACAGCACTAGTACGTGGCAGATTGAATGCTTCCAAAGCTGCTTTGAAAGCCAGAGTTTTTTGCTCTTAGCCTAGGAAACCACATCAGTTCTTTTGCTGGTGGCAAAGCTGTAAAAGTTTCCTTTTCCCCTCCATTGGTCTCTATTAACATTATTTTGCTTGAAGCTTTTTGATGTGGTTTTCTGCTGCATTCCACCATGCTTGGTAGGAGCATTCTGAGCACAGCACTTAGTTCTCCTTGACCTATGCCAGCTGGAGGTGGTTGGGCGGGGCAGTGCAAGTCCCACTGCCACACTGGTAAGGGTCAGACACCCTGCACGTGGGGAGATGCGCTGCCGCAAAAGCCCAGGATGAAATCCTCATTGCTTACTGCAGTAGTTTCCCAAGGCCTTATAACACCTCCGTCACCCTCGTACCCCTCAGTCCCAGGTCAATAGATACTGTTATTTGACCAATGCGAAGTTTGGGATACCATAACTCAAAAGAGGGGGAAAGGAATTTAAGAGCTTTGGACAATTACGAGATAACTGTGAAGTTTTGTAAAACCTTGAAGCATTGAGATAATACAGGCAAAGAGAAGATTATTGGTTGAGAGGAATAAGGAGAGTTTTGCTTTAATTAAAATCGTACATACGATTCAGGTCATATGTAACAGGAGGACTCAATTTAATATGTTATTATTGAAAAAGAGGCATTCCTGTTGAATGTAGTCTCATAGTGTCTTATTTAACATGTAGGTAAATACTAATTTTCTTTAAAGATTTTTACATCGGGGGTGCCTGGGTGGCTCAGTCGGTTGAGCGTCCGACTTCGGCTCAGGTCATGATCTCACGGTTCATGAGTTCAAGCCCCTTGTCAGGCTCACTGCTGTCAGCACAGAGCCCGGAGTCTGCTTTGGATCCTCTGTCTCCCTCTTCTCTCTGCTTCACCCCCACTCATGCATGTGCGTGTGTATCTCTCTGTCAAAAATAAATAAAACATTAAAATAATAAAGATTTGTACATCATATATCATAAAACAGTCATGTGAAAAATAAAATAATTGAATTAATTGACTTTACAAAACTTAATTGCAATGAATATTTATGTCAGGGGCAGAGCAGATTTTGATTTTGTGGAGAGGTCAACAAATACATACTATTTTTAAAGGATGGCAAAATAATTGTTTATATTTTATAATGTCTTAGTTTAATCTTTACTTTAATAAAATGGAGTTGAATATGGGACTGTGTAAACCTCACATTCTTCATTGCCTTGAATTAGAAAAAATAGAATTTGTTACTTAGGAAATTCTCAAATAACATTCAATTAACAGTGATTTATTCAAAGACTGAAAACAGCTGTTCAATGTCTGTAGAAGTAGGTACTTCTGTCGTAATTAAATTAACAGTCAGTGGTTTATATGAAGCCAGGTATTTGGTGACTTCTACTGTTACTAAGTAATATGCAACTTTGGAATTTGCCAATTCAAGAACATACTACAGTGGAAAGTGGTTTGGGCTTGTCTTCAGACAGACCTGGTCTCAAATCCTGGTGGTCTTGGACTTGCTCTGGGGCCTGGGCAGTTTACCCAAATGCTGGTAACCCCACCCCGTAGGATTGTTGTGAGGATTAAAGGTGATGTGTATAGAGGGCCTGGGTGGCTCAGTGGGGTAAAGGTCCGACTCTTGGTTTCAGCTTAGGTCATTGGTCTCACAGTTTGTGAGTTCAAGCCCCACATCGGGCTCTGTGCTGACAGTGCAGAGCCTGCTTGGGATTCTCTGTCTCCCTCTCTCTCTGTGCCCACGCTGCTCACTCTTTCTGTCCCTTTCTCAAAAATAAATAAATAAACTAAAAAATAATTTAAAGTGATGTATATATTAAGTGACTGATGAGTGCCCATGAAAAAGTAAGTGCTCAGTGAATATTAATATTCTCTTCCTTCCTTTTCCTCACTCGTCCTTTTCCTCACTAGTCCACCGTGTTTTTAATTCCTTACCCTTGATTGTATTGTAGGAAGTATTCTGGATGGTGGCTGCTGGAACCCACTGTCATAGCCAGCTCTTCTTCAACACTTAAGGATTTACTCTGCATTGAGTAATGAGAATTTCGGTAAGGAAAATTAGTAGAGATAGTATATGGACTTTTCAAAAGGATCACTTGAATCTCAGATACTTCATGATAAGTTATATGACAATTCTCCAAAGATCTTGTTGTGTCCCAGGGGTCTATTCATGTGTGGACTATTCTTATTTTGAAAAGTAGTGGAATAGGTATTGAACTCTACTAACACCCTGATGGGCTCTTCATGCCATTGTAAATGTAATCATTTCACTTTTCCTCACCCTGTTTTGTTCTTTTGAATTTCATCTACTCAATGAATAGTGTAGTCTTTGATGCAAGGGCTAGGTATTATTCATCCTTTCAGTGTAGACTAAAATGAAACATTCTTAGTGTTCAAGGGCTCTCGAAACTGTAAAGCTTTGACAGTGTGAAAGAGGCGGCAAACATATCAAAACTCTGAGAAGTTCTAAGATGAATTTTCCCTAATCACCAAGAAAAATTTATGTATCACTTGTTAGGAATGGCACAGAGTATCTTTAGTTGGGTCTGTAACTAGTTTCAATGACACCCAAAGAAAAAAAAATGAACATGCCATAGAGAATTAGACAAACAAACAAAAAATATATGTTGAATTATTAAAAGGAAAAAAAATATGAGAAGAGATAGGATAATAGAACAAAGTAAGTATGATATTAGTATATACATAGATTAGTAATAGGGGAATTTTCTTAAAATTATCGTCATTGAAATGCATCTGGAAAAATATATAGTAAGCAATTTTGCACATAGGAGACAGAGATGGCAGTAGGGAGAAAGGAAGAGAGATAAATTCTAGCTTCATTAATTCTAATAGAGAGCATTAATTCTGAAATTTTGATCAATTTACCTCCTGGAACCTACAATATGATAAAATATCATTTTAAATGTATATCATTTTTTAACTAAACATGTTTTAACTGCTTTGCATATGATTCTGTTTTTCAGAAACCATATTTGAGAAGTACTTCCATCCAGTGCTACTTGTGTTTACTTCTGAACAGCCATTTTTTAACTGAAGCTTGCATTCCTGTCTTCATTTTGAGGTAATTTTATCTTTCAGCCTAAATATCATCATGTTAATGGCCATGATCATTGTTACTCAGCATATTCTCTATTAAATTGGTTTATGTCCAGTTTGCTTAAATCCTTAGGCTCTAAGTATTTAGGAACAATAGAGGGCAGATTATGAACACTCAGAGGAAGTTTGGTTAACACCCACTTGAACATTTCTACATTCTGCTAATATCCCAGCTAAACTGGAACTCTTAATATTTACCTAAACTTGGAAGTACATTCCTTATTCACATCTTACATGATTTTCACAACATAAAAAATAGATACTGAGGGCTTGTTCGTGTTACTTTGTTTATCTATCCCTGGCACTGAAGTCTCCTGTCCTTTGAACCTTATCCTCCCTCAATTGGAAACATTTCTTATTAGGCCTTTTGTTTTTCCTCTTCATAAACATTCAGACATTTCTGTGCTTTGTTAACTTTCTTCTTCTTTCTTAGATGCAGCTAACACTCTGTACACAGTTGGCCCAAAGTACCCAACCTGTAGTTATGTAGTATGACTCCCAGCTCACTTTCCCTTACTGATGCCCTGCTGGTGTGGGGAGCTGTGGATGTGTGTGGTGCATCCTTGCTCACAGGAAAAATTAGTATTGGCTATCTTGCTTCTGTACAAGATCCATCAGGGAGCAGCTATTGGTTCCTGAAGTTTGAAGAATCATTCCACAGTCACTTGGTCAGTGTATGATGAGCCTTTTGCCCTGATGTAAAATTTCAGTGTTACCAAAATGAGTAAGTATATGATCATTCAAGACTAGATTTGGCTCAAGTCTGTAATATTTATGAAGGAAGCTAGGGCAAGCATAGTTGTAGCATGAGCAATGTGCAAGGTGCATGTTGAATCTATAGTAAGAATATTTACTATCAAGTCATTCCATGAAAGTGATTATTGCTTATTTTAAGAATCACATCTGGGGCACCTGGGTGGCTCAGTCCATTAAACGTCTGACTTGGGCTCAGGTCATGATCTGGTGGTTTGTGAGTTTGAGCCCAGTGTCAGGCTTTGTGCTGATAGTTCAGAGCCTGGAGCCTGCTTCAGATTCTGTGTCTCTCTCTTTCTCTGCCCCTCCCTACACTCGTTGCCCTGTGTCTCTCTCTCTCAGTAATAAATAAACATTAAAAAATATATAGGGGCGCCTGTGTGGCTCAGTCAGTTAAGCGTCCAGCTACGCTCAGCTCATGATCTCGCGGTCCGTGATTTCGAGCCCGCATCGGGCTCTGTGCTGACCGCTCAGAGCCTGGAGCCTGTTTCAGATTCTGTGTCTCCCTCTCTCTCTGACCCTCCCCCGTTCATGCTCTGTCTCTCTGTCTCAAAATAAATAAATGTTAAAAAAACATTATATATATATATAATATATATATATATATATATATAAAGAATTGCACCTATTAATAGACTTAAAGTCTGATGGATCTTCTACTTAAAGAATGTCAGCAGTTTATTCAAAAACATTTACTGAGTACTATCACACATCACGTACTGTGTGTTTTCCATTGTGATAAATTGCACCAGGTTATTTATAGTTATCCTTCCAAATTAGGTTTTCTCTAATCCCAGTTGGTCAGCCCTTGAATTAATCTAAAGTGTTAAGGGGTTGTACTGTATATTCTGCGTTTATATTCATCTACAAAGCTGTTGAATGCACAAAGGCAAGGATAACACTTATCTTTTCACTGATCAGAATAAGAAAATCTTGATTGCACTTTTGCCTATGTATTCATCAAGCCAGTATTATGCTTATTCAAAATGTTTTGTTCTTTGGTTTTGCTTTCAGCTGTATCAGTGCAGGTCTTCCTAAAACAGAGGCAAACTGGCAGGATGTAATAAGTGATTTGAAAATAATTGACAAGCTTATTCAAGTGAGTACTCATTTTTCCATAAGCTATCTGGTATGATTGCTGTGGAGTATGCCTCTCCCTGTGTTTCGCTGTCAGTCTTAATGAAATCTCACTTGAAGCAATATTTTTGTAGAAATTCATGAGCCTGGTAAAACCTTCAATGCTTTTACTTAACAATTTTCGGATCGTAATTATCTTTAAAACTCAATTTATAAGTGGCCCACTATGAAGAGCTCTCTATCACCACAGGCCAGAGACTCCTTTCTCCTACCAAAGAAACCTGGCAGCCTGGAGGCACTTGCAGGGGGGATGGCCTGGCCCAGGGAAGAGCTCTCTGTCCTGTGGCCAGAGAACCCAGTCTCTCACCTAGAGACACCAGCTGGCCTGGCAGAACTAGCAGGGGGAGGAAAACAGGAGTCCCACTGACAATTGGCCAAGAGAATTGTCCTCCACCCTTTGGGTGATACAGCAGGGGCCAGTGGGCATCCCAGGGGCATCTGGTGAACCGAACATTTCAAGTTAGCACCGCAAAGATTCTGAAAACTAAATCGTCATGGGAACCACAACAAATATATGTAAGTCAGAGCCTCAACCCAAACAGGGTTGCTGTATGCTAAAATAGAAGGTTTAGATGGAACCAGGGTCTCCTAACATAAAGCTAAAATATCAGAATACAGATGAAAATCACTCATTGTACCAAGAAGCAGGAAAAACACAACTGGAATGAGAAAAGTCTCTGAAATAGACTTTGAAATGGAGATGGTTTAGATGTTAGAATTATTTGACAAGGATTTTAAAGCAGCCATCATAAAAATGTACCAAGCAATTACACATACCCTTGAAAACAACTGGATAAAATGAAGTCTTAGCAAAGAAATACAATATGTAAAAGGAACCAAATGAAAATGACAGAACTGAAAAATACAATAACTGAAATACAAAACAAACTGGAGAAGCTCATGAGTGGGATGACTGTGACAGAGGAAAGGCAGTGAACTTGAAGATAGAGTAATAGAAAAACAGACTGTGGGGAAAAAAAAAGCCTCAGGGATCTTTGGGATAATAAAAGGTTCAACATTCCTATCATTAGCATCTCAAAAGGGAGGAGAAACAGAATACAGTAAAGGAGGGAGATTGGCCAAATTGATAACAAAACACCAACCACATTTTGCTATTTTGCTGTCTACAATTGGAAATTAAATAATAATACTTCAAACACAGTGGCATAAGTAGGTTGAAATTGAAAAGAGAAAAAATATACCATATTATAATGGTTTGAATAGTGCCCCCCCCACCCCATAAAAAAGTCATGTCTACTGGGAAACTCAGAAGGTGAACTTATTTGGAAATAGGGTCTTTGCAAATATAATTAGTTAAGATGAAGTCATACTGGGGTGGGTTGGGCCTTAACTCCAATGTCTAGCTGTCCTTACAAGAAGAGGTCAGAACATAGAGAGACTCACAGGGAAGAAGGCCATGTGAAATTGGAGGCAGCTACAAGCCAAAGAAGGCCAGAATGATGCAGCTATAAGCCACAGGAGGCCCAGGATTGCCAGGAGCCACTAGAGACTTGGGAGAGGTAAATAAGGATTGTTCTAGAACCTTTGGAGGGAGCATGGCCCTACTGACATCTTGATTTTGGACCTTTAGCTTCCAAAGCTGTAAGAGAATAAATTATTTTTGTTTTAAGCCCTCATTTTGATACTTAATTACAATAGCTTTAGGAAGCTGATGCACATGCACACAGTAATTTTTAAAAATCAGAAGTAGATATATTAATATCAGATAAAGTAGACTTCACAGCAAGTAAAATTACTAGAATCAAGAGGTACATTTCAAAATGGTAAGAGATCAATCCACCAGGACAATGTGATCTTAAATGTGTACACACCCAATGACAGAGCCTGACAAGGCAAGAAGCAAAAACGAATCAAACTGAAAGGAGAAAAAGCGCATTCACAATTATAGTGGAGGACTTTACCACTTCCTAAGTAACAAATGAATCACTGGACAGGGAATCAAAAAGGATATAGAAGAACTGGACAACACAGTCAGCCAACAATAGATGAAACCTTTCACCCACCAACAGGGAATTAGTATTTTTTTCAGGGACGAGTCACCAAGACTAAACATGTCACGGGCCATAAAACAAACTTTAACAAATTCATCAGAATTGCAATCATGCAGAGTATGTTCTCTGACCACAGTGGAATAAAGTAGAAGTCAATTATATAAATATAGCAGGCAAGTCTCCAAACGCTTGAAAATTAAATAATAATACTTCTAAGTATTCCATAGGTCAAAGATTAAGTCTCAAAGGATATAAAAAAAAGTACATAGAACTGAATGAAAATGAAAATACAACATATCGAGATCTGTAGGATTCAGGTAAAGCATTACTGAGAGGGAAATTTGTAAAGCTAAGTGATTATACTGGGAAAAAGGAAAGATCTTGGATCAACTATCCAAGTTCCCACCTCAAAAAACTGGAGAGAAAAGAGCAAAATAAACCTAACACAAGCAGAAGCAAAGAAAAAGTAAATATAAGGGCAGAAAATAATGAAATTGAAATCAGGAAAACAATAGAGAAACTTGATGAAACATGATGCTCATTATTAGGGGAAAAAATCAGTAAAATTGATAAACTTCCAGCAGGACTGACAAAGATTAAAAGAGAGATGATATAAACCATTAATATCAGGACTGAAATTAGAGACTATCACTACAGAATCTGCAGACATTAAAAGGATAGTAAAGAAGAACTATAAACAACTTTATTCTCTAAATTTGACAATTGGGAAGAAATGGACCAATTCCTCAAAAACACAAACTACCAAAATTTAACAAAGATGAAATAAACAATCCTCAAACTACTATAACTATTAAAGACACTGAATTCGCCAAAAAGAACTCCCCCAAACGAATCCCTACGCCCAGCTGGTTTCACTGGAGTGTTCTACCAAACACTTAAAGAAGAATTAACACCAATTTTACAATAACTTCCAAAAATAGAAGAACATCTTCTAACTCATATTAGGAGGCAAGTATTACCCAGATGCTAAAACCAGACAAAGACAGTACCAAAAGAGAAAGCAGAAAATACTTCTAATGACTTAGATGCAAAATTCTCAATAAAATATTAGCAAATAAAATCCACCGGTGTATTAAAAAAAATTACACACCATGACCAAAGGGATTGTTTCCAGATATGCAAGACCTGCTTAATATTGGGAAATCAGTCAATGTAATCCACGTTATCAACAGGCTAAAGTAGACTATCATATGATTAGATCAATTGATGGAGAAATAGCATTTTATTTATTATTTTTTAATTTTTTTTTTAACATTTATTTATTTTTGAGACAGAGAGAGACAGAGCATGAACAGGGGAGGGTCAGAGAGAGGGAGACACAGAATCTGAAACAGGCTCCAGGCTCTGAGCTGTCAGCACAGAGCCCGACGCGGGGCTCGAACTCACAGCCCTCACGGACCGCGAGATCATGACCTGAGCTGAAGTCGGCCGCTTAACCGACTGAGCCACCCAGGCGCCCCGAGAAATAGCATTTTAAAATATACCTATTCCTAGTAAAATTTCTCAGCAAACCAGAAATAGAGAAGTAACTTTTTCAACTTGATACCAAGCATGTACAAAAAACTTAGAGCTAACATCATACATAATGGGTAAAGACTGAATGTTTTTCTGCTGAGATTAGAAACAAGGCAAATATGTCACCTCTCACTACTCTTATTCAAAACAGTGTTGGAACTTTAGGTAAATTGGCAAGGCAAGAACAAGAACTAAACGTGGGCAGATTAGAAAGGAAGAAATTATAAATCACTCCAAGACTTTTTTCTGGAAGAAAGTACCCATAAATTGCTGCATATTATTTAGAGGTTGCAGATTAAAACGACAATGACATATCACTATACTCTTGTAAGAATATTTAAATTGAAAGTAATAATGCTAAATGCTGGCAAGGATGTGGAGAAACTGGATCACACATATGTCTGATGAGAATGTAAGATTTTATAGCTACTCTAAAATAGTTTGGGTGTTTTTTATAAAACAAATTTGCCACCAATATAAAACACATTTGCCATGTGATCCAACAGTTGCACTCTTGAACATTTATATCAGAGAAATGAAAACTTACCTCCACAGGAAAACAGGCACATGTACGTTCGTAGACCTTTATTTATAATAGCTAAAAACTGAAAACAGCCCAAATGCCCTTGAACAGATGAATAAACTGTGGTACATTAATCATGGAATAATACTGAGCAAATAAAAGGAAAAATTGCTGATACAACAAGTTGGATGGCTCTCTAAAGTATTATGCAGTGTGAAAAAAAGCCAGTCTGAATAAGCTAACAGAGGTACATCCATACAATAGAATATTATTCAGCAATAAAAAGAAATGAGCTTCTGGACATGAAAAGACATGGAGAAACCTTAAAAACATATCACTGAGTGAAAAAAAGCCAATCTAAAAAGGTTACAAGTGGTTCCAACTCTATGACATTCTGCAAGAATGGATACATAATGTATCCATTTGATAAGAATGTCCAATGGATAAGAATATCCAATGGATGCAGAATGTATCCAATGGATAAGAATGTCAAATGGATATAGTAAAAACATCAGTGGTTTCCAGGTGTTAGAGGAAAGGGAGAGATGATAGATGGAGCACAGGTGATTTTTATAATAAAATTATTTGTGTGATACTGTAATGGTGGATACATGTCATTATATATTGGTTAAAATTCATAGAATATACAACACTAAGAGTGACTCCCAATGTAATCTACGAACTTTTGTTACAGATGTATCAGTATTGGTTCATCAATTGTAATAGATGTACCACGCTAATGCAAGATACTAATAATAGAAGAAACTGTGCAGGGGGACAAGGAAGTTTGGGAAGTTTCTGTACTTTCTTCTCATGTTCCAGAAACCTACAACGGCTCAAAGAATAGTCTATTAAGTTTTTCAAAAAGCCAGTCTCAAAAGGTTATGTACTATATGATTCCACTTACATAACATTCTTGAAGTGATATAGGAATGGAGAAGAGAGAAGTGGGTGCCAGGGATTAGAAAGTGGGGGGTGGAATGTGTAGGGAGAAAGGTGGTTTGGGCTATGAAAGTGTGGGAGGAGGATTTTAATGGTGATGGAACTGTTCTGTGCCTTAACTGTGGAGGTGGTTACATGAATTTACACATCTGGTAAAACTGAGTAGAACTACATAGCCACATCAGTGCACATGGAACTGGTGAAATCTCAACAAGGTGGGTGGATCATATGAGTGTCAGTTTCCTGGTTATGGTATTGTACTATGGCATTCAGAATATTCCCACTGAGGAATGGTGAAGGGTTTGTGGGATCTCTCTACATTTTCTCTTACAATTGCATATGAAACTGAAATCATCTCAAAATTTTAAAAAATGTAATTTAAAAAGTTTAAAATGTTCAGTAAGTTGTTTTCACTATATCTAAAGCAGGTCATAATTTTTCATATCATCTAATTTTGTTCCCTTTCAGTCCTTACATATCGATGCCACTTTATATACTGAAAGTGATGTTCATGTGAGTAGAGTTTATTTTTTTTGAAAATTGTTATATTTTCCACTTTTCAAAAGTTGAAGAAGTATATTTTCATAAACTTACTGAAGGATGTATAGTTTTTAAGTCTAACTTTTGTTGTGTTCTGACAACATGCGATCAATGCATTTTGTAAGTAATTGTTAAGGTTGTGGGACTTGGGGACAAAGAGCTTACATAGATGCTATTTTCATAATGGTACCAAATCAAAATATAAAACAGCCTTTTCCATCAATGTCAAACAAAATATATTACATATTTTATGATGCAATTAGATCATGATGCAATTAAGTGCAAAAATCAGGTTAATGGATTCAATTTAAAGCTGTCCGCCATAGCCCTTGTTTCCAGTCCTGGAGTGTATTTCCACGCTTAATTATATTTTCTACAAATTGCTTAAATGCACTCATGTTCCACATTTTGCATGAATCTCTACAATTGTCAGAAAAGAATTCTGGCCAGTTACTCTCGATGTGAGAAAAGAAATAAACACAACTCATAAAACCTATCAGAATTAAAAAATGATCTTGAACTTGTTTCGTTAATACACTGACATTGCCTAAGGCATGTATAATTTTAGCTATGTTGCTGTTCTTTCCCTCTGGGTTGGCTACTAAAAAACAAGAAACAAATCCCCAACTTTTTCACCTCACGGAAAACAAACGCTATGTTGTGTGCGAGGAGGACAGTGAGTCCACTCTCTGTGATTGCTCAATTAGAACTTCTCTGAAATGGAAGAATTTGCACCTGTGAAGGCTTTTTCAGCTTTGGGAAGAGGGCTTCACCACAAGCTAGAAAAACCAGATATTCATCAACCCCTTGGATAGTGGTGCTACACATAGACATTGTCTTCCTCCTTAGGCTTTAGTATGTTTTCCATTTTTCTTTCAAAGTAGAGAGCAGTCAGGTAACCACCCAAACTCAGCAACCTGAGATTGCTTTTTTTGCAAGAAGATAACCTTGTAACTCATGGCTTATAGAAAGAAGCTGAGGTTGAAATTTAGATGTAAACTCTGATTCAGCCACTTCCTAGGTGCGTTGCCCAAGAAGTCACTAAACATTTATGAGCCTCAGTTTTATTTATTATTTTATCTACCTACCTACCTACCTATCTATCTGTGGGGATGGTATTTACCCTTGCAATCCTGAGCAGCTGCTGTGGGAGATAAGGAATATGGCCAATGCCAGGCATGTGGGTATGTTCCCTCCTCCCTTCATCCATTCAGTAAGCATTCTAGAAGTGCCTGTAGGATCCCAGGCACTGTACAAGGCAGTGAGAACCTAAAGTCAGACAATCCATGGTCACATCCCCAGATGATCATTAATGCTTCTTTTCTTTTAAGTTGGGGATTTTGTTAAAGTCACTATTGTGGGAAACATATTTTTGTGGTATCTGAAAGGTACCTTTCTGATGTGGCCAGCCCATGAATGGGCAGTACCCCTACCCTGATTTTTCTAATAAATTTCTTGGGATTTCTTCTGCCCCTGGAGCTCTGGGACTTATGGAACTAGCATGGCCAGCAGCTGTCACTGTTTCAGATATTAACAGTACAGGCTGATTCTAAAAATTCTTTTAGCAGACTATCTATACTAATGTTTTGAGAGTCTCAGGCTGGTATTACTACCCTTTTACAAGGAGGAAATGCTCTCATTGAGAAAAAGTGGCCTGTTATTGCCATGTTTTCTAGCTTTGTGTTCTTTCTTCTGTATACTATTGCCATCTTTTTAGATTGTTTTATTGTCCGTTTGTTTTGGTTTTGATTTAAAAACAAAACAAAGCAAAAAATTGCCTCCTGTGTAAAACTTCTTAGGGGTTTTGTGTTTCTTTATAAAATATTTGGATTAACTTTTTAAAAAAATCAAAATTGCATCTATGTAAAAGTGCATAATGGAAAGATAATTTTTTTTCAAAGTGATTCTTTGTAACTCTTTTTTTAGCCCAATTGCAAAGTAACAGCGATGAAGTGCTTTCTCCTGGAGTTACATGTTATTTCGCTTGAGTCCAAAAATGAGACCATTCATCAAACAGTAGAAAACATTATTATCCTAGCAAATAGCGGTTTATCTTCTAACAGGGTGAGTTACCCAATAGTCATACAGAGCTATATCGGATGTTTATGTCTTGGTTGGGAGAAGTCATTAGCTGGATGTAATGAACAAGCAGATTGTCTGAAGAGGCACTCGGGAGAGGGAGTTAATGCCAGCGGAGTGACCTTCAGAACTGGCACCATCAGTAGTGTGTCCAAAATCCTAAAGTGGTCTATCAGTGTATTCATTCAACAAACATTTACTGCGTGATTCCAGGCCCTTTTGTGCTAGAGTGACAGTGATGAACCAGTGAGGTCGTTGGCCCCAAGGTGTTTATCACCAGGTGCAGTGGATAGACATCGGTCTAATTACATGGTTAAGTGTTTAGCATCAATAATAGCAATTCACATTTATTCAGTAATTACTCTATGCCAGACACTGTTCTTTGAGGCTTAAACGGTGATTCATTACATCCTCACAATAAATCTGTGAGTTACCCTTGTTTCTGTTTTTTTTTTTTTTAAGTTTATTTATTTATTTTGAGAGAGAGAGAGAATGCATGAGGGGAAGGGGGAGAAAGAGGGAGAGACAGAATCCTAAGCAGGCTCCACACGGCCAGCACAGAGCCTGATGTGGGGCTCAAACTCATGAACTGTGAGATCACGACCTGAGCCGAGATCAAGAGTCAGACTCTTAACCAAATGAGCTGCCCAGGTGCCCCTCCTTGTTTCTGTTTTAAGGTTGAAGAAATCGGAGCACCAAGGGCTTGAATCACTTCCTCCAGTCCACACAGCTGGTAAAATGGGGAGCCGGATTCATACCCAAGCGGCTTCGCTTCAGGGGAGGTCTTCTTCTTATCCACTGGAAGGACAAATGCCACAAGAAGATACTAATAAAAATATTAAAAATTCAAGTAGAATTTGGGCCTTGCCATGCACCACGAGAAGTATGGTTCTAGGAGAGAAAATGCGAGGGACTCCCACAGCAGGCCTGAGGGTGAGCTGGGCAAAGGCCCTGAAGTAAAAGAATGAGGGTTTTCATGGCAAAACACTAGTGGCCAAAGCAGAGTGGATAGAAGGAAGTTTTACAAACAAAGAAGGCATAACAATAATTCATGAATTTAACATATACTTTTGGGGCCTCGTTGTAGGCCTTCAGGATAACAGAAGTGAAAAAACACACATGGTCTCTGCTCTTAAGGGACATAAGTAAAACGTAAATCATAAATAAAGCAGGCAAAAGGAAATGAATAATGACTCAGTTATTTATTAAATCAGTGGCCAAAAAGAAGGCAGGTAAGAGGGCTGGGGTTCTATTTTAGAGGTTTACCTGCTAAGCTGACATTTGGAAAGACATGAGGGAATGAGCCTCCTATCTGGGGAAGTATGTTTAACAGGCAGAGGAAACTGAATGTGCCAAGACCCTCTGAGCGAGTAGGGCTGGACACCCTGAACTGCTCTAAAAATGCCAGGTTGCTTTAAGGTCTTTGCTTAAATGTCTCCTTCTCAGTGATGTCACCTCTTCACAGTTGCAATCCACCCCCACACCCTGTCCCCTTCTCTGCACGCCCCCCTATCTGACATTTTACTTACTTGTCTGCTTTTCCCTACTAGAATGTCAGTGTCTAAGGGGCAGGTATTTCTGTGTGTCTGTGTATATGTGTGTGTGTTTTAGAGCTGTATCCCAGCTCCCAGAACAATGCCGGGCATATTCTAGACACTTAATATATTTATGAAATGCCTATACTGATGTTTAAAATACTCTTGTGATAGGTTACCTCTCTGTTATTGGTAGAATATTCAATGTGAATGTTCACAGTCACCGTCATCACGGCCTGGTATGTGTAGCACGTGTAGTAGAAGGAGCTGGCAAGATTGCAGTCAGAAGAGCTGGATGCAGAGCATTTCACTGGTTATGTCAACTGAGGTGCATCGTGTAATATCTCTGCCTTGCTATCTGACATGATTATTTTCAAATAGGGCAGCGCTGCATAGAATATGACAGTCCCTGGCATAGAGTATGTGCTTGATAAATGTTGGTGAATCTGAATTTCAAGTGCTTAATGGACATAAAATCTAATTTTGATTTTTGCTGGTACAGCTTTCCTGGTTTGGATGATCTCTAAGTAGTTTATTTATGATTACTACATTTGGAATATTCTAGTTATCCATGAAACGGTGTTTGAATTACAATTTGTGGTATTCACCTAAATAGTTTAGTTCAACCAGCGATGACTGGGGGAATGCTATGTGCTAGGCCTTATGCTAAAGGCTAGGGAAACAAAAATATATGGCCTTGTGCTCTTAGAAAAGCCTAGAGACTAGTGGTATAAAAATCAAAAAACTCCCTAATATCAATATATGATATGATATGATATGATATGATATGATTGATATATGAGGGAGAGTTCTGAGAATGTAAAGATGAAACATTTAGCCCAACCTGGGGAACTCCTAGGTTTAGGAATGCCTTCCTAATGGAGATAGGACCTGAGTAATCTCAGCCTGCGTAGTGGTAGCTAAAATAGCAAGTGTGGAATATGCAGAGAGAAGAACAAAGGCACTGGGGCATCTAATAGCATGATGTGTATGTGGGGGTAAAGGCATGAGCTCATTGTAGTTAGGGTATGTCATTGGAGGTGGTGGGGACAGGTGAAAGAAACAGGTGAGGAACCCCTCAAGGAGGGCCTGTGTCCCATGCAAGGGAGGCATAGTCTTTATGGGGTAGATGATCAGAAACTACTGAAGGGCTCTAAGCAGGAAGTCCATGGTCTGATAGACATGGCTTATTTCTCCAATGTCCTTAACCCATTATAGGAAAAATAAGCCTAAACCAGATCTCCCAGTTTTTTCCAGTGGCTTTTCCAAATATGACATTAATGTGCCAAAGTTTTTATGTCTCAAGACCTCACTGTATGGTTCAAATGATGTGATATTCCCAGGAAAGGGATATAGTAGTCTTTGCAATCTAATCTTTTCTTCTTATTCACTAGAATATAACTGAAACAGGATGCAAAGAATGTGAGGAACTGGAGGAAAAGAACATTAAAGAATTTCTGCAGAGTTTTGTACATATTGTACAAATGTTTATCAACTCTTCTTGATTGTGATTGATCCCCTTCAGCATTTCTACTGTTAGCAAACATCTTCCTGCGGCTTAGAGGCTGTGAAACTCCTCATTTCATGCATGCTGCCCCAATTTTTTTAACAAGAGGACAATCTGGAATCTTGGCTCACACGAACTCTTAGAAATGAAGGCAGAAAAATGTCATTGAGCAACATGGTGTCTATGAACTGTCTTCGTACTTATTTCATTCATTTATTCTTAATTTATTATTGAAATTGTACATATTTGTAGCATAATATAAAGTATTGAATAAAATTGTGTATATACTCTATCCTTCGAAATTGCATTGATGTTTACCTCCTGTAAGAAAATAGGGGACATTCGTTCAAGGGCAATAGTCAAATTGCACAAGCTGTGGGGCTGAGCACCCCTGGGGCAGGGAAACCGTATGTTCCAGCCAGCATAGGACCACTGACCACCAGCCTTCACTTCTCCATTAGGTGTAGCACAAGGAGGAAGAATTAACTACCAATGAGAAAGGAAGAAATAGGTGTGAAACCGGTGTTTTACTCTGTAATTGATATATAAAGCACCTGTTATAAAAGACAAAAAGTGCATGTACCTGGCAGGTAATATGCGTCAGTAAATCTTAGGTGGGAGTGACAATAATAAAGCTCCACTGAGGTAGATAGGTAGAATCGTGTATAGGAAACTAATGGTTGTAATGATGTTTGTATTCCATGCTTTCCCAAGTGCAGGTATTTTATTTTCACTTTTTTTTTTTTTTTTGCCATGCATGTATAATAAAAAATTTGCTGGTTCGTTAGAGCCAGCATTATCTGACATAAAGTAATTGTTTGTATATTTTTGCAGTATGCTGTCTGAAATTTGCAAGGTCTTTTTTAATAAAACTATGACTAAAATGAAATATTTTTGTCTTATCACCATTTCTTTCACCTAGTTCACTTATGGTGTTTTTGTTTGTTTTTCATTTTTTTCTTTTGTTTTGTTTTTCCTCTAGTTAGCTAGCTAATGGTGTAGTCTTGGCTTCAGGAATAGAACCCAGTGATTTATCTTTTATATATGACACCCAGTACTCATCCCAACAAGTACCTTCCTTAATGCCCATCACCCCTTTAACCCACTCCCCCACCCCCTATCAACCCTCATTTTGTTCTCTGTATTTAAGAGTCTCTTATCGTTTGCCTCCTCTGTTTTTATCTTCTTTTTCCTTCCCTTCCCCTATGGTCATCTGTTAAGTTTCTCAAATTCCACATATGAGTGAAATCATATGATCTCTGTCTTTCTCTGACTGACTGATTTTGCTAAGCATAATACCCTCCAGTTCCATCCATACTGTTGCAAATGGCAAGATTTCATTCTTTTTTGTCGCTGAGCAGTATTCCATTGTGAGTATATACCACATCCTCTTAATCCATTCCCCCATCAGTTGATGGACATTTGGGCTCTTTCCATACTTTGACTATTGTCGATAGCACTGCTATAAACATTGGGGTGCATGTGCCCCTTCAAATCAGCATTTTTGTATCCTTTGGATAAATCCCTAGTAGTGCAATTGCTGGGTCATAGGGTAGTTCTATTTTTAATTTTTTGAGGAACCTCCACACTGTTTTCCAGAGTGGCTACACTCCCACCAACAGTGCAGTAGGGTTTCCCTTTCTCCACATCCTCACCAACATTTGTTGTTTCCTGAGTTGTGAAATTAGCCATTCTGACACGTGTGAGGTGGTATCTCAGTGTGGTTTTGATTTGTATTTCCCTGATGATGAGCAATGTTGAGCATCTTCTCATGTGTCTGTTTGCCATCTGGATGTCTTCTTTGGAAAAAAATGTCTATTCATGTCCTCTGCCCATTTCTTCACTGGATTATTTGTGTTTTGGGAGTTCGGTAAGTTCTTTGTAGATTTTGGATACTAACCCTTTACCTGATATGTCATTTGCAAGTATCTTCTCCCATTCTGTCAGTTGTCTTTTAGTTTTGTTTATTGTTTACTTCACTGTGCGGAAGCTTTTTATCTTGATGAGGTCCCAATAGTTCATTTTTGCTTTTATTTCCCTTGCCTCCGGAGACATGTCTAGTAAGAAGTTGCTGTGACCAAGGTCAAAGAGGTTGCTGCCTGTTTTCTCCTGTCAGATTTTGATGGTTTCCTGTCTCACATTTAAGTGTTTCATCCATTTTGAGTTTATTTTTGTGTATGGTGTAAGAAAGTGGTCCAGTTCCATTCTTCTGCATGCTGTGGTCTGGTTCTCCCAGCACCATTTGCTAAAGAGACTGTCTTTTTTTCTATTGTATACTCTTCCGTGCTTTGTTGAAGATTAGTTGACCATATATTTGTGGGTCCGTTCTTCACTGAGAGACTCCAGGGTAGGAACTGATCTCCTACAAATTCATTTTCTCTCCATTTCACAATACAAACTAGTTATCTGTCAAAACATTCTTTTATCCCCAGTACCCCAACCATGCTCGTGTATCTCCATTGCTCTAGTCAATGTATGCTTAAGCATTTCTTTCAAGATAGTTTTGGAGAAATCTATATCCTATTTGATTTTCAAAGAGTCGTGTGTTGGCAATCAGTTTGTTCCCTGATATCAAATAGTATTTTACAGCCACACTTTAAAGTTTAGGGATTGAGATTGTGGCAAGTTTTTTTTGTTTATTTGTTTTAATTTCATCTGAAATGGGTTTTTAAAATCTACAGTTTATTTTTTTTTCCTAGCTTTTCTATTGATGGAGAATAGGAAAAGTGCACCATTTTTAACTGCAAGTTGCTATTCCAACCCTTAGACAAAAGTTAGCCTCCTTACAGTGTTTGTTGGGATGGGGAAGGAAAATCATAATGTTATGTCACCAATATTTTATAGTGGGCAATGATCTGTTCTTGTTATATAAGCACACAAGTCCAATTTGGCATTTTCCAGGGGCACCTGGGTGGCTCAGTTGGTTAAGCATCTGACTTTGGCTCAAGTCATGATCTCGTCATTGGTGAGTTTGAGCCCCACGTTGGGCTCTGTGCTGACAGAGCAGAGCCTGGAATCTGCTTCGGATTCTGTGTCTCCCTCTCTCTCTGCCCCACCCCCTGCTCATGCTCTGTCTCTGTCTCTCAAAAATGAATAAACATTAATTTTTTTTTTAATTTGGCATTTTCCAGCACTCGGAATTCCTCACACATTATTTACTTAGTATGAGTCACTTCAGTTAATCTTAAGGAACTCAAGGCATAGATGTGAAGCTTCTTAAAACATTCTTAGCTAACTTAAGAAAAGAACTAATCATGTAAAACATCCTAAGTGTTTTTTTTCATGCCTGAATTCTTAACAAAATCAGTTTTTCATTTATGTTTCAAAATTTTGCCTTCTTAAACTGTCCTCTGTAGTAAACCAGCTTAATGTTATTTGTGTAGACTGGAATACAGTGTTTGTGTCTCACCTGCTGTCCTATATGCTGAAAGCATTGGCTTTACACTACATTTAATCAAGCACAAATCCATAGACTTAAAACTCCAAATAGAAAAGGAAGCCTAATAAAAATTAGGCTTACAGTCCAATATCATTTTTGTGGATTATATCCTTACCTTTTAAAAATTTCAGATGAAGAAAAGATATGAGAGAATATCATTTCTACACTCTCTTGCAATAAGTAAAAATGGGTTAGAAGTCAGAGGACATGGAAATGCAAACTGAACCAATACATAATTTGTGAGCCCAGAGATTTTTAAAACCCAAGCACAAACCTAGTTTTACATACTCTCATTTTTCACCTCAGTACAGAGAATCGATGGAATTATTTCTTTTGCTGCTGTTACTGTTGTGAGAGAGCCTTATTATGTGTTTTGATGTGTTACTTCTTCTGTCCATCAAATTCAAAGGCTCATAAGGTCAAACCAACATACACAATATGAAAACCAAGTAAGTATGTGGTTGATCCCTTTCCCCACACGCAGAAATACTAGAAAATGCATTTTTGTTCCTCTATCTGTGTTAGATCAGGCTTAGTGTAAGTCTTTGCATTCATATATGAGTCACAGTTAACATATGCATGTCATGTATAAATATTTTGCCCAGAGGAAATCCCATTTCCATAGAGATTTAGTTCAATGCTTCTGAATGTATCTGATGATTGAATTTTATCTTCGCTAAGGAATTTATTATGCAAGGCAAACTTTAGCTTCATTGAAAAGTCCCCTAATTGTACAATCCATCGGATGCAACGTAGGAAAAAAACTAATGAATCATTAATAAAGAGTTGTGATTTTGTCCTTGTTAAAAAACAAATGGAGACCAGCCTTGAAAATCCCCTAAGCAGACAAAATCAGTTTAGTCATACAAACAAACCCTAATTTAGCTTATTTTGCAAGGCTGACCTGACTGGGTCATTTCTTGCTTTTGCCTCTGAAAACCATAAACAAAATCTAAACTATTTCTCGAGATGGATATGAGGTAACCATTGACCAATTCCCTATCATTTAAGAAAATTTTAGTATTATAACCAATCACTGTAAAGAATAGTCTGCCTTCTCGCTACAGGAACTACTTTATCACAATATACGCCTTGAGCTGCCTTCCATGTTTTGGTCTGAGCGCTTCCGGTTTGTAGACTTTTTGGTGTGTGCACAATAAACTTTTACTAATTACTACTTCAGTGATTCGCTGGCTTTATTTCTGTTATTTCTGAACTTTTGACAGTCCTATATTTTAGCTCTTTAATCCTGGATTTGAAAAGAAGTTATCTACGAGAGGAATTGGAAGAGGAAATTGTTACATAGAAGCCAAATTGAAAATCGTACATTTAGTTTTTACAAACTGTGTCAACACTTTGAGAACATTATCAGGGATTCCAGTGTCACCCTAAAGGCGATTTGTCTTCATCATCCTCACTATCATGAAAGAATTCACTTCTCTGGCCATATTGTAACTCCATTTATTGAAAACCCACTGTGTGCAAGCATTCTGCCAGGTGCTGCGGTTACAACTCTGAAGAAGGCAGCCATAGGTTCAGCTCTCACAGAGTTTACATTCTAGGAGGAGGGTCGTGGTATCAAATTAATCGTGTGCTGATTCAGTTCTTATCGGTTCTATGAAGGGCACGAGGTGAGCATATAAAGGAAGGGGCAGATTCATTCCAGCTGTCAGAGCTTCTTTGAAACAGTGGTATCTGAGTTCTGCTATGAATTATAAAGTCTTGCTGCAGGGGGATCAGTGCGGGAAACAGCCTGCCAAAACCTTGAGTATGGAAGGATTACAGCACGTTCAAAGAGCAGAAGAAAGGCCAGAGTGGCTAGGGTCAAAGAAAACAATGAAAGAAGCTGGTAAGATAAATATCAACTGGTCTCATAGGCCAAGTAAGGATATTGGTGGTAAAAATTTTGCGTTACACTCCAAAAGAAAGGGACTCTTACTCTGATATGTATAAAAATACAGCAGGTTTTGTTTCTGCTGTAGAGAAAAGAGTTGAAGTCAAAATCTCCTTACTGCTAAATCCCAGGATAATAAAATTATTTCTAATAGCATCATCTTCTACGGGCCTTATTATTTTCATCATTAATGGACTCCTTGCAACACTTAATGGAGACCAACTTCAGCAAGTAATTATTCATTCACTGTCAAGTGCAACAAACCTGTTTGCCGTATATATGACTTGAGAGGCCAAGGTCTCAGGATTAACACGTAAATCCAGTGCTGGGTTCTGAGGCCAGTCAGAATTGATCTGTGGTCCGAATCTTCACACCTGGAAGCCTTTCTGGAAAAAAAGGACTTTTTAAAATCACTTTTTAATGAGAACTATTTGATATAAGGGAAACCAACCATCTTCAGCAGGAAAACTGGGATAGAGGAAGGCACCAGGAGGTAATAATGGTGCTCTGCTGTCTGGTGGCAAGGCACAGTTAAAACAGGGAATGGAAAGGTGCAAGATAGGTGTGACTGGGGGGGTGGGGGGACTTGGGGGGGAAGCTTTGAAAGCACAATTACACACATATAACCAGGGGGTTAGGCTGCAGAAGGATTGAGAAGAGATGAATCCGAGATGTTTAAGGAGAGGATAAGAAAGAAGCCAAATTTCTGAATAAGCAGCTAAAAGTCTACAGGTGAGACTAGAATGTCAGGGCAGTGATGGCTCCACATGACAAGCACCATCTTCTCCAGAGTTTTTAAAGATCATGGCTGTCAGCGAAGTTCACTTTCGAGAGTTGATTTAATAAAGTCAAAGCCCTCGGTGTGTCTGAGTTCTGCTCTCTAAGGGCACACCAGGCTGATGGAAATAATATGAATCCCCTTATACTTTTATGGCTCTTTAAAGTCCACAAAACACTTGTATCTATATGATTGTATTCGATAAGAGTTTCTGTCCCTCGTGGGTAGAGATGAGAAGAGATACTTTGTCGCTTATGTGTAACATTTTGCTTATGTTGCTGATGTGTAAAAAACAAAGGAAGAAAGAAATCACCTGAAATTTTTGTCCGTGTTCAGTTCTGTATTTTTAAATGCCCTATTGCCTTTTATATTTCCTTTCAAGTAAGCAGGAGCATAATACTTGGGGTGGAAAATTATTTGTTGTTCAAGAAATCAAAACAGAGCTTAAGCATGTATTTTAATTCCATATTTTGATTATTTTTTCTTCACACAATTCTATTCTGGTGTTTTGTTTGCTTTGCCCAGATGGCAAATGCACCATTAAGTTTATTCAGCCTGAATTAATTATCTTTTTATAGTAAAAGAAAATCCTCTCCTTGTGACAAGTAAGATGTTTGTGCTGTATTTATGAATAAATAAAGGCAGCTGTTATACACAGCATTATTAATAGCATTGCTTTAAACATCTCATGTGAAAAGAAATCCACTATTTTCAATATAATATAAGCTCTTGGTGTCCCAGAGTTTATGAAAACCACAGACCTGTTATCTTTCTTCACTGCAGCATAAGAAAAATATCACACTTTCCATACAAGAAGGATTTAATTCAAATTGCAGATGTTAGGCAGTACTTTTTTAAAATGGTTATTGTTTGTGTTGGTCATTTGGCCCTGATTCTTCAGTGTTTCACAGGTTAAGCAACTGGAAATCAGCAAAGCCAATCTCCCTGGAAACAGAAAGTTAACAGGCAGCCGCAGACTTCATCTAAATGGCCACCATGATGCTACTCCCTGCTTTTCAGTTGAATGGCTTTTTTGATGGGTGATATGGCTAATATAGAAGGGATTTTTTTTCCTTTGGTAAGACAGGGTAGGTCTGCAAAGCAGAGGAACCCTTTCTCCTCACAGAGAGGTCTTTTGAACCCTGAACCAGAAGAGATAAGAGGAAGTATAACCTCCTGTCAACACGATGAGATCATAACTCTGCAAGGCATCTGGGCTTCAGACTTTTCCTGTTTTAAGGCACTTGGTTTCCCACGAGGCCATAGTGTTTTCCAGGCAAGCTGACTTGTCCCTAAAGATTTATTTCATTTCTTAGTCATCTTTATTTTATTTCAAACAATAAACATAAAATATGCTCAGAGGAATAAATATTTGCAAGCAGAGGTATACCTAGGGCTGACCATGGAAGCCCAGGTGTAGGCTTCAAGTGGGTGCATTGTCTGTAGAGAATTGAAAAACAATAATAAAATTGAAAGTCTGTCTGGTTTTATGATCACTATGTGCCAGTGATTCTAAGCAATGTCAATGGTAAAATACCCTTCCCTGAAAAATATTTTTGGAAGTCCCAAGTGTTAAGCAATTGTTAAACAAGTAACATTGTTTTTAATAACATATATGTGATCTGCAAATTGGCACATATTTATTACTTATCCTTTAATAAACATTATATTCTACATGGAAGCTAACTTGGAGACCTCAGTTACATGGCTGGCCATAAACTCTAGTGGATTCGATTGTCAGCCACTTCTGAAGTGTTCAGGCTTGTTCACACTGGCTTTGAGCACAGTTGGTATTCTCACTGCTCTGGTCTTGCACATTCTTTAAATAGATTGAAATAAACACGGATAATATAGTGATTGTGGAGATTAAGAAATTAAATATTACTTCAATTTTGATTTGTGTTTAACATTTGAATCTGAGAAAGCGAGCAAACCATAAGGTGTAATAGTTTAGTAAATTCAGATTTTAATTCACTCATTAAATAGTTTTCTGCATGTGACTAATTATATTTAACTTTGAAATTTGATCTTGTTACGGTGTTAAGTGTTTGGTTTAAAACTAAAACAAAAAGGAAGAAAACAAAAAGTGTCATTGGTGGTATGATTTATTTAGACAATGTCAAAATTGTGCCTTTTGCAGATGTTTCAATTTCATTAAAATTTACTGATTAGTTTATATATATGGTCAGTTATTTATTTATTTACTTATTTATTTTAATGAATATAATTTATTGTCAAGTTGGCTTATATACAACACCCAGTGCTCATCCCAAGTGCCCTCCTCAATGCCCATCACCCATTTTCCCTCTCCCCTACCCCCCCCACCCACCCTTAGTTTGTTCTCTGTATTTAATAGTCTATTGTGGTTTGCCTCTCTCCCTCTCTGTTTGTAACTATTTTTTCCCCCTTCTCTTACCCCTTGTGAAAAGATGCTGGTCAGTTATTTATACAAAATGTTACTTTATCAGACTGTCACTACAGAATCAAAGTCTGAACTCTTATATTGATTTTAAAAAATTAAGTAGTTGTGATGTTTTTCTTCATAAACTTAAAGGAACTTAAAATTTTTGTAGCATTTTTGTGAAAGTTAACAACGAATTCTAATTATTCTGATTTTGTAAAGAAATGTGTGTGAGGAAATTATTCCAATAGGAAATTACATTGACAGTGAATTTTCTTCTAGGGGCATGGACAGTGAGGACAAGAGAAGAAATGTTAGAAAAATTCAAAACCAAGAGTTTTCTTTTCTTTTTCTTTTTCTTTTTTTTTTAATGGAAGAGAGAAAGGCACTAGCAAAAGCCAAGTAAGACTAGACCAAGACACTAGTAAAGGCTTGGACAAGACCAAAACTTTATGCAAGAGGACAGGATGGATGCTAATCTATTTCTATATTACTATTTGTCCAGAACCAGTTCCAGATGATGTGAAAGTCTGAACTCTTCAGGATAAAAATATCCGTTCTCTGAAGTCCAAAGGAAAGGAAGAAAAGGGTAAAGAAGGAAGTCCATATTTGATGACTTTATAGCTTTAAGAATATTTATAAAATGGTGAAAAAGAGTTGAGAACTTGGAGAGTCTATTCAAAATAAAAAATACATATTTGGTTGTGGTTTTTTTTTCCTGCAGACTTATAGTTAATAATTCAAAAGCTGAAATATCCAGGTTTATAACTAAGTACATAATTATAAAATTATTGAAGTTAGGTTTTGAAATCATAGTTGAAGCTATATCCAAAAGTCCCCAGAATAATGTAACATTCAAACATCATCTTTGAAAAACACATTTTATCAATATGGAAGTGGAGTGAAACTCCAAATAACTATTGATCAAGTCCATGGAGAAGGAATGAATAAATAAAGAAATAGAGGCAAAAATTGATTTTCTTCTAGGAAAATCAATTGTGTCCATGTAAATGAGTTAAAGATGATAATGTTCTGCCAATTTCCAAGAATATGTATGTGGTTCAACTTATATGATCATACTGCTGATGACTGAAAGAGTAAATTTTTCTCTTTTGGCCATGGTTTTTCACTATCCAAACTTTGTATACTGTGTAGATTTCTCCGTCACCTTAATCACCTCTCAAAGGCATTTTTAACCTAGCATCTAGATACCTAGGTTGTACTGCAAGATACCTAGGTTGTACTGCATGGGTTTCAAGGAGTCATTAACTCTCAAGAAATAAGTATAAGTGTGTCTATCAGTGTGCATATATTGTTTTTTAGGAGAAGGTCTAAAGTTTGCATCAGGCTCTTAGAGTGTCCCATGAATCAGAAGATGCTAAGATTGCCTCTCTAGGAATCTTTTTTTCCTCCTTACTAAGTCAAAGGGTCAGGCAGTGCTAGGTCTTGTAAAACTTGCACCCTACTTTAATGCCATCTCAGGATCTTGTTTCAATGCAGATTATGACTCATTAGCTCCCAGGAAGTGTGATGTTGTGGTCCAAGGACCACATTTTGAATAACAAAGGTATAATACTCATAAAATGTGACATAAGGAGAGCTTTTGCCTCTGAGGTCTTCCAGGAGGCCACAATTCCAGGAGCCATTACTGAGTTGACACCACCTACAGAGTCAAGAAACGCGATGTGGTATTCATCGTCACCTGATGCTGGGCAAGTTGCCTAACCACTCTGAGCCTATTTTCTTGTCTCTAAAAAAGCAGTAACAATATTATCTGACAGGATTGTTGTGAATTAAGTTAGATGCTGGCTACAGTTCTTGGTACAGAGTAAATACTAGATAACTGTGTTCCCTATCTCCTCCCCTGAGCACTTTGTGGTTTCCTGTTACTCTAGTGAGGCGATTACTCAGGAGTTATAATCAGCAAAACAGAATAGCCTCAGGATAAAAAAAGTACAGTATTAAATATGTCCAGAATTTCCTTGAAAGAGTTCTATTTTAATACCTCTTGGACTTGAGCAGAATTTTTAGAGTTCCAGTCTTGTCTACCTATCAGATTTCATCAGTAAAGTCTCAAAACAAATTGTCCATTTGCTAGGCTTTTTGGCTTAGCAACTGGTTGCCCTGGGGAATGCTGCCTTTAAGCTAATTTGACCATTGCCTCTCCCACCTCTATTTCAACTTTAACACTTACTTATCTGAATTGTATTGGTTAATTGTCACCTGTTACAGGGAATATTGTGATATTCCAAAATTCTTATCTTCTCTTCCAACTCATTTTCAAGCTGTTTCATCTGCTAGCTTTCACCTATCTTACAAACGTAAGACCTGCAATGTTGACCCTATTACTGCTGCTGAATGTAATTGCTTACATTATATTATTTTTTATCTGATATATTACCTTAGTTACTCATCTTCTTATTTTTTGTCCTTAGATTGTCAATAAGCAAATATGTCTAGGTTGCATTGCATCACAACTCCCAAGTGCCAGGTGAAGCTAAGGCTGAAATGCTTTCGAATAGGTCACGGTCACTCTTTCTTGTAGTTTAGTGCACTGCCTTGCTAATGAATGATTTCATGCTCTCATTAAGCTACAAAGGCAGGGCAATTTGGTCAGTACTTTTTTTTTTTTTTTTTTAACCAAAGTATCAAGGTCGTGATTAACATGGAACTTACATTAGGTTGACCTACTATCAAAATTTCATTATTGATAAAGTCTCTAAGCAGATGGTAGTAAACAAATGTGGTAGAAAACAGGTCTTAATCTACAAGTTTTCAATTTTTGAAGTTGCCACTTACAAAGAGAAATCACAGTGTAAAAAAATAGAGAGAAAGGAAGACTTTTGTGTTATTCTTGAAGACCATTAGTCTCAAGGTTACCAGCCAAGCGTAATTCTTGTTTAATTCTCCCATTACCACCTAATCCTGTTTATATCAGGAACACCTTTAATAGAATGTCACTTCAAATCACTGAAATACAAAGACAGGCACTGTAATTTACATTAGCTACAAAATGAACACCCTTCCCATGGGGACTCTTCAGCTAGCAAGCACATCAGTGATGATGCATGTTGCCTCTGAGATCTTTCTGGAAGCTGTAGCCATTAAGTTGATTGATACCATCTAAAAAAAAAAAAGTAATTTCCTTATTTCCTTTTTTTCTGGGACATAGGTCTGAGTGTTCTCCTCCCTTTTCCTAAAGGAGGTTCTGGGTGCTTACTTGAAGGAGGTGGATTTGTTGTTTCTAGTACTTTTTTTTTTTTTTTTTAATTTTAGCATTTCTGTCTAAAAAGAAAGGATTTGACTTATCTACCCAATTCCTGGGTGTTGTTTCTTCTTTCCAGAGTGTTTTGATATTCCCAAGTGACTTTGGCTATCAGATATATTGAAGAGATTTGCATTAATATCTTTTTTTTAAGTTTATTTATTTATTTTGATAGAGAAAGAGAGAGCAGGGGAGGGGCAGCGAAAGAGGTAGAGAGAAAAAATCCTGAGCAGGCTCCACATTGTCAGTGCAGAGCCAAACTCGGGGCTTGAACCCATGAACTGTGAGATTATGACCGGAGCCCAAACCAAGAGTAGGATGCTTAACCAACTGAGCCATGTAGGCACCCCTCTGCACCAATATCTTTAACTCTGTTTTGGTCCCAATGTATATATGGAGGTCAGGTATGTGGCTGGCCATTGGTAGCTAGAAAAAAAAAAAAAAAGAGTAGAATTTATTGATGGAACCTCAAAAAAAAAACCCCAATTTTAAGAACAAATTGCTAGGAATAAAACCTCTTATGGACATACCATATAATTTTTCAGTAAGTCAATTGTCACATTGATAAGGCAAGGATACAAAATTGTTGACTATGCCATGTGATGACAAGAAGGAACCTGATGATTGCTCTTAGCCATGAATTGGGGCAGTGGAATATTCCTTTATTCTAGAAGTAAATAAAGTTTATGGAAACCATCATTGGCTAATAGAATTTATTGCATGGCCAACAAATAGGTAACTTATCATTGGACATACTTTGCAAAGGCAAAACCACACAGCATTTTACCTTTGTCTCTATCATATGTCCTACAGAATTTTGGGTGTCGTAACTCTGTTTTCTACCTTTCACAGCTAAATTGCCCAGACCTCAAGGAGGATGAGGTGAGGCAAAAGGAGGCAGAGTCACACTTCTATCTGTACCTCAAAAGAGTACTAAATGGAAGTGCATCGTTAGATACATTCTTGGGAGTGTTATAGGAACTCAAGAGTCTTGAAAGGAGCCTGACAGGGGTTAAAGCATATCTCTTGAAAGAGGTAATATCAAAAATTTAAAAGATGAGTAGAAGTTGACCAAAAGAGGTGGATGGACAAGGGCATCCCCATACGATTACCTTGACCTCAGAATTTTTGCTGTCACCACTGTGCTCTCATCACTTTCACCTCTTGGATATTTTCTCCCCACCCTGTGACCATCTCAGTCTTCCTCCCTCTTACAGAAGAGCAGAAGAAAGCATGCACTAGAGCAAAGTTTTTGTGATCTTTTGTTCTTAAGTGCTGCACAGATTGTTCTTTGTTAGAACAAGACAAAATTATTTTTCATTTCTCCCCACATCATTTTCCCCAAACACTAATAATTTAACCTTTTCTGTACAGCTGTTTCCCCAAAAACTTAAGAACAAAATTGTTACTTGGGATGATCTTGCTTTAATGTCCTAGCAATCACATAAGGAAAATTAATCCAACTGAAATGAGGATTGGTGTTTGAGAAAGAAGGCAGGGTCTACAGAGATACTGGTCCTAAACAATTGCCAGGGAATTCTGGTGGTTCACCCAACACAGGGACTGTAATATTTTAGAAAGAATTATCAAGAATGCATGACTTCTGGCTTTTCTGGTCATCTTTGAGATTGGCTTAGATTCTTTTGTGTCTTTCCTTGACATTTCAGACATTTCTGAGAGAGTTGGGTGATGATTTGAAGTCATTTTATAGTTTTATAAAATACTCAGCTTAGTCCAACATTTCTTTTATCAATGGGGTAGGCTCTATTTCGACACAGTCTCCACATACCTGCCTGGCTTTTACATCTGTGTAACTCCCTGGTCTCTGCTGCCATTTGATTATACAACCACTGGAAGATCCTGACACTTATATTTTATATCATGGGTCATCTTAAAATCCATGGTGTCAGAACACAAATCCTGGCTGCTAGTGCCACCTTTTCCAGAGAGATTTCTGAGACAGATGTATGTACAAAAGAAGAAGATAGACACAACTTGTATCTTGTTTTGGCAATTCCAAGTCCCAGTATGGAATTTTTTTGAGCTATGCTATGTGATGGCCCTGGTGGTTGCTCTTGCCTTTGACACTGTAAGCTCATCCCCTGAATCTCAAAGCTCAGCACCAAGGCTGAGACAGTAAAAATAAACTATCAGGAAAAACAAAGAATGGGACATTTCCTTAATCCTTAGAGGAGAGTCAGCCTGGTTACCCTTAGTCGTAGAATTCTTGTTAACATTATTGGTTCCATAAGAAGTGGAGAGTCTCTAGTGAAAAAGGAAAGCCAAAAAAGACCCCCTCCACACCCACACCAACACAAAGACTAAAATCTTTAATCCCTCCCCCGTAACTAGTCCTATTTAGCACAATGGTCTAACATAACATCTTTAAGTCTAATCCTGCTATGTCTTAGGGTTTACAAGGTGTTGCAATGTGGCTGGAGAAAGGTACTTAGCATTCTTCAGTGATCCTGAACAGGATCTTGTTGGTTGGGGATGCTATTGCCTGGAAGTGGCCAGACAATGGGCACCATAGACAGATTTGGGAATAATTATAGTGACTTTAATTATGGAGGTCAGTTTTTTTTTTTTTTAATTTAATTTTTGAGTTAAAAAAAATCCTTAATCCGGATTTTGGAATTTTCCATCAAATGGTCCACTTTAGTTTTCCAACCCCATCTCTCTAGTTCCCTAAAACTTCCTCTTCCCCTAACCTCATCATTTCTGATGTCCTAAAATAATGAAATATTCCCTCCTGCAAATTCAAATCCCATTTACTCTCTAAGGTTCAAGGTAAGTTGATTCTTCGCCAAGAATCCTTAACCATGGCGTGCTAGGACATCTGGATCTGTCCAACTCTTCACAGTCCTTGGTGAAAATTTCTGCGTCATGCAGTGTTATCATATTATCTTGTGAGTGTAATCAAGTTATTTCAAGCAGGTATGATATGTTTCCCAGAATAGGCATCAAGTTTGCAGAAAGTTTCTCTCAGGAGGAACTATTATCTTTTTTGCATCTCCAGGGCACTAGTAAATCATGCATTCATTCCACTTGCAAATGTGTGTGACTAGATAGATGAATGAACCTGCAGATCTCTAAATTAGTTCATCTGCAGGTGAGAGTGAATAATGTAAGGTCAAATAGGCAAGACAAAACCAGGTGACATTTACTTTAGAAGAAACCCATGTAAGAGACACATAGCAATTTCTAATAAGAGACCCAAAATGGAGTGTTTCGATCAATTATTGAGTTGTTGAGAAGTGGTTCTTGCATAAATCAGATGTTAATACTCTTTGCCAATTCCTGACACAGCTGTGTCTTTCATAGTGATAGACCCAATCCACTCTTCATTATTAATTTTCATATTACATATTTGCTATGGGAAGATCAGACAATTCAGGTTCTAATAAAGAAATAATTAAAATCACACCTGGTTCTACCACTTAGAGACAATCACTACGAGCAATTATTTTTCTAACTTGCTATTCTTGTGTGTGTACATTTCTTAAATATAAAAATAAGATTATATTATATATAATTTCTTATGAGCAATTTTCAGCAAATTTATTGTTAACCTGATTTTAATGGCTATATAGCAGTCTATTGTATTAATATAAAATATTTTCTTATTCAAAGCCTTTTTTTTTATTGTTGGACATTAGTTACTTCACACTCTTATTGTTATAAACCACCTCTTCAGTGAATATCTTTGAGACAATATTTTTGCATACTTCTAATTATTCTTTTAGGATATATGCCTCTCTGTCAAAGGATCTGGATAAATTTAAGGATGCAATGTGGTTGAATGGGGCCCTTCTCCTCCTCTCACATTTCTGCTCCTGCTCAGAAAAAAAGATTTAACATGCCCCAGCTTATTCATTTAGGAAAGTGTGATAGAGGATACACCTGACATTTCAGCCTCTCATTCTCCACCCTCTCCCAGGAGGAAGGGTGGCCAATCTAATTGATCAAAGGGCTCTTTCCACTAGCAGTTAGCATTTTTTTTTAAATTTTTTTTTTCAACGTTTATTTATTTTTGGGACAGAGAGAGACAGAGCATGAACGGGGGAGGGGCAGAGAGAGAGGGAGACACAGAATCGGAAACAGGCTCCAGGCTCTGGGCCATCAGCCCAGAGCCTGACGTGGGGCTCGAACTCACGGACCGCGAGATCGTGACCTGGCTGAAGTCGGCTGAAGTCGGACGCTTAACCGACTGCGCCACCCAGGCGCCCCAGCATTTTTAAATCAAAAGTCAGATTTGAGTGCATCTTGCCTCTTGCCTTGTCTCCTACTTCCAGCATCTTGTTCTGTAGTCTGGGCCTGACCATCTGTCTACCTCTCTGGCCCAACCATACTTTCTTCCGTGACTGAGTGGGTGGGTAAATTGACACCATAATTCTCTCTCTTGATTCCAGGTTCTTTTGGTTGGGAGCATAAGTAGAGTTAGGTTCAAAGGTTAAGGATTAAGAAATAAGAGGTCTTAAGACTCCTGGCCATGTTTCTAGCTTGGTCCAATGTGTCAGTGTGTATGTGAAGGGGATCGAGGCAGGGGTAGTATTAAGCACTGGCCAATATTAAATGGAAGAGTACTTTACTTCTCCATCATTTCTTTTGTGCATCCTCTCTCATTAGTAAAACCCAAAACAGAGGATAGGTGAGTAGTGAAATAAAAAAATCTATGCTTATTTCCTTAAGAAAGTGCTGTGGCCATGAGAAAGACTCAGAGCATATTATCAAGTACACTTGTCATGTTTTTGACAAAAGTTTTTATGTCCATGTACTCATGGTCAAATCAATCAAATACTTTCTTTATGGTTTCAGCCCTTGGTACCCTGTTTGGAAAGTCTTTCTTTAGCCCAAATGAAAGTCCATGAATCTTTCCTCCAGGTAGGTTTTTGGTTTCATTTTGGTTTTGGAAAAATTTGACCCTTTATTTTGATATAACGTATGAAGCGAGGCTGGGGTGGGGAGTGGTGTCTCAGTTCATTATTTCCCCCAAAGGTTAACCTACCACATTTTATTATATGATTATTCTTTTACATATATACTTAGATCCCTTTCTAGATTCTTTTTTTCCCTCTCTGTCTGTTAGTCTTGTTACTTGAGCTGACCATGTAACATTCTGCTGGTCTTAGCGATATTAACAAGTAAACATGTGGAAAAATAACATTAAAGATTAGATTTCTAAGACAATTCAAACACAAGTTTTACTCTGCACAGAATGGTGAATTCAGAGCTTTGCAAAGTCTTGTTTAAAAGAGGAAATGAGTGGAATATAACTTTATGGATAAAGCTAATATGACTGAAGAAGGGGTGTGTCCATGATAAGGAGTTTTAGCCATAAATGGAACCAAGATAAAGGAGAGCTACTGAGACAAGCAAATGCAGGGAACGGTCATGTTTTTGTTCCCTGGAAAAAGGGTTTTGTGGTTTAAGACTTGACTTATCATTGCCAGAGATAACTATACTTCTCTCATAGTGACACATGTACCAGGCTCTCAGAACCTGAACTTCAGTAAGTATTTGAATTTCCCTTATTCTCTTGCTCTGATGTCCTGTTCAATGAGCAAATCTCTGAATAAAAGCTGGATTCCTGTTGGTTTGCCTACAGAGAGAGGAGGTACTAACCTAAAGATGCATGCATCTGGTCTTTTGCCAATTATACATCTTGTGATAAATTTTTTTCACTGTTGTCCTCTTGTGAGCTTGTTTGTGTTAGCATCATTGAAATTTGGGTCTGCACATATACAAGTAGCATAACGACTAAGTAATTTTGTATAAGCAGAGCTAATAGGACTTATATAATACTAATCAAATACTCAATCCCGGTCTTAACTGAACCAAACAATCTAGATACCTAATAACACACTTTCTTTATGTTCATCAATTACAGTTCATTCCCACATCTTTGCATTTTAAATGGCAAGACAGCAGGGTCTTTGGTGCCCAAAAGATTTTAAGAAACATTTAAAATAAGAAAACGCAGATATTAATTATTTACTGCCAAGAAAGTATCCTCAAGTTAAAAATGTGTTAACTCCTCTTGGAAAAAAAACAAACAAAGAAATCATATGTGGTTATGGCCACTTGCATTGCATCAACTTCAAGAAGTCCTTAAGTTTAAGTAAAAATTGGTGAACCACTCAAAAGAAAAAAGTTGGAGACAATATGTAGAAGAATCCTATTCAATTTGTTTTTCAGGATTTGATCTGAAAAACAAATGAGTGGATCCAATTGGTTAGCAATTCTCCATCCATCAGGTAGGAAGAGATGAGAAGAAAAAACGAAATTTCATTGCAAATCTGTTTCTTTTCTTCCTGAGACAAACTATTTGAAATGATGGCTCTAAAAGTAATTGTGTTCTCTCAAATTCTTTTCTGTGTGATCCAATAAAAGTAGAAATCATTTTTAAAGATTTGTCATGAGGGTAAAGAAATATGGTGTATTTCTTTTGGCCTTAAACTTTGAGGAGGGAGGGGATGGTGCTTTATAACAAGTTAGCTCCAGAAGACACACAAAATTCTCTCAGTAGCTAACAAACTATCCCTTCTCCTTTCTTTTCTCATTCTGTCCAAACTGTTTAATTTCCTTTCTCATTAAGTCAAAGAGGATTGGACTACCCCCTCCTACCTTGAGTGCCTTTCCAGCTAATGTCATGACTCGTTTCTCCTCCAGTGTTACCCTTACTGTGTTTTCACCTGTACAAAAGTATTCAAAAGAGGAAACCATTTATCTGGAGTGATATGTTATTTGTGGTTATCTAAGCTTGGGAGTTGGTATTACAAAATTAAGTACATTTCAGCCTGTTGATGTATTTTTTTTTCTACAGAACAGGTTTTTGTTTCAAATGAAAGAACTAAAATTTCATTAATATTAGAATTTGATAAATTCTATTAGAATATTAGAATTTGATAAATTTGATACATGTGGCACAAAAATGTATCAGGGAGAAAAAATTAACTTTATACAGATTTGTCTATAAGACCATGTCTGAAGGTTCTACTCTATTAAATGTGTGTGTGTCTCTCTCTTTCTTTAATAAAAATAATTCATGGACATGGTTTTTTCACAAGCCGAGTACCACAAAAAGTGTTACGATGGAAACAAAAGCTGTCCCATGCCCCATGCCTGAGTCCTGCTCCCAGGTCACATCCGCTATCAATAATTTTAACACTTCCATGTTTCTTCTCATATTTCTAAATGCTAAGTTTATACTTTATTTCTAAGGAGAACAGATTTTTTTTAATGTACAAAATTTATTTAGGTTCCAGTTAACATGAGGTGTAATATTAGTTTCAGGAGTAGAATCTAGTGATTCATCACTTACATGCAATATCCAGTGCTCACCACAAGTGCCCTTCTGAATACCCAACACTCATTTAGCCCATCCCCCACCCACCTCCCCTCCAGCAATCCTCAGTTTCTTCTCCATAGTTACAATTGTGTTTTATGGTTTGCCTCACATTCTTTCTCTTTTTTCTTTCCCCTTTGTTCCTCTGTTTTGTTTCTTAAATTCCAAATATGAGTGAAATCACATGGTATTTTTCTTTCTCTGATTGACTTACTTAGCTTTTAGCATAATATACTCTAGCTCCATCCATTTTGTTGCAAATGGCAAAATTTCACTCTTTTTTATGGCTGAGTAATATCCCATTGTATATACATGCACCCCAATGTTTATAGCAGCATTATCAACAATAGCCTAATTATGGAAAGAGCCCAAACGTCCATCCTTTGATGAATGGATAAAGAAAATGTGGTATATATAAATAGAATAGAATTTTTAACTCTAGATATTATCTATTAATTCCTTTCTCTGGCAGGTATGATTTTTCAGTTTCATTTTCCCACCATACACTTCCCCTCGTACCAATACAGCAATTCCAAAATCTTTGGTTACATTAATACCAAGGGTTTAACTCTTATGACCATGTAGACACTATTCACTGGTGAGTCAATAGTGCAATCTATCTTGCTAAAGAGCATGTTTTGTTGTTTGTTTTAAGGAGAATTAGCTCAAATAGCATCATTAACAGGGATATCAGTACAACTCATAAGTCATATTGATTCATATATTTGTCACACAGTGGTAATATTTTGAGGCCATTAGGGAGAAAAAAAGGTGATCTCACAGTTAAAACAAAACCTCAGTATAATACAAGTACTTTACAAAACTGCTGAGAGTCCTATAAATACCTTTTTTTGGACCAAGATGTTGCTGGTTTAGTGGGTGCAAGAACTGCTAAGCTTTCAACAGTTTTTAACAAAATTATATTAAGTATTTTGGGAAGCTAAGTGTAGAAGACATTTCCTCTGATATTAAAAAATATTGATGGAGAAGTCTATTCCTGTATCATATATTTAATTTTGATGAAATTAATTACTTACAAAATGAGATCAAGCCAGATAATCTTAAAAAAAAAAGAACTTTATTTTTTTAACCCATCAAAGACCTAAGTTCTCAAAATAACATAATCAATTAAAATATGAGAAATGCCAAGTTCTCTTAGGAGAGGTAGAACCCATGGATATTTTCATCTCCAATAGAGTAGAAGAGGAAATTGCCATAAAAACAGAGTGAAAAAAAATAGGTGAACTTATAAGGATTTTTAAAGGTTGAGTATAGGTTGGTCTAAGAGTTTGGAGATCTTGAAGGTCCCATACACGGGTGAATCCATACTACCCTGCCAGCTCCTTTACCCAGGCCTTCACTGAGTGCTCAGCAGAGGGCTTGGTGGCAAGGCAGGAGAATGGAGAGAACCTTCTATGGTACAAGTGCCCCAGCCTGCTGTAGTCTGAGGACAAAGCAAAAGAACTGAGAGAAAATCTCCCACACTCCAGGCCTTATACTGAATATGAGATAATAGCAGTCTATTTCTGGGGGTGGAACAGGAGAGTTGAAAATACCTTCTGAGGGATGGATGCACATATGGAGCCTTCCTAATTATGATGGTGGGGAAAAGATCTGAGAGAAACATCACAGGAAATCCGAGCCTTCCGCCAAGTGCTAAGGAATGTCAGCCAAACACTGGAGGAAGACCAAGGGCTGAGGGAAACCCTCAGTGCGGGGGCACTATGGTGAAGGAGGAAACTGAGAAGAACCCCAGTATTTCAGGTCTGACACTGGAGATCAATCAGTGGCTTCTACCACTGACGAAGTCAGAAACAGACTTGTGTATAGATCAAATGGTTTCAAACAAGGAGATCAAAACAATTCAATGAAGAAACTGAAATCTTTTCAACTAGTAGTGCTTGAGGAACTGGATATCCACATAGAAAAAAAAGTACATATCACATCCTGAAGGAAACATAATTTATGATGGGTTATACAGTTAGACCTAAAGCTAAAACTATACAACTTCTAGAAAATATCATAGGAGGACCTTCACTACTGTGATTTAGACAAAGCTTTCTTTCTTTTTGGTTTATAGTTTTTTTTAATGTTTTATTTATTTTTGAGAGACAGAGACACAGAACCCGAAGCAGGCTCCAGGCTCTGAGTTGTCAGCACAGAGCCTGATGTGGGGCTCATACCCATGAACCGTGAGATCATGACCTGAACCAATGTTGGAGGCTTAACCGACTGAGCTACCCAGATGCCCCTAGGCAAAGTTTTCTTAGAGCAGATTCAGTATTAACTATAAAAGTATTGATAAGCTACATGTCATCAAAACTAAAACTTATGCTCATGAAAACTCACCATTAAGAAAATAAATAGGCAAGTCTCAGATTAGAGAAAGCATTCTTAACACAAATGTTTGACAAAGGATTTTTTCCCCAGAATATATAAAGAACTTTTACCACAAAGAATCCAACATGTAAAAGATTTGACAGATATTTCACCAGAGAAGATATATAAATGGCCAATAAGTACAGGAAAAGATACTCAATACCTTTACTCATCAGGGAAATGCAATTCAAAACCACAATGAGAATCTACTGTATACCAATTAGAATGGTTACATTGAAAAAGAGTGATAACACCAAATATTAGAAAGGATGTGGAGCAACTAGAACTCTTGTTTATTGCTCTGAGTGTGTTAAATAGTGTAATAGCTTTGGAAAACAGTTTGGCAATTATGAAGCTAAGCATATACTTTTCAAACAACTCAGCAATTGCCCCCTTCGGTACAATAATTTTTATAGCAGTTTTATATACAATAGCCCCAAACTGAAAACAGACCAGGTGTTTTACCAATTAGAGAACAGTTCAGTAAAACGTGGTGTGGTCATACAACTAAATACTACTTAGTAATAAAAAAGAACAGATTGCTGAAACATGCAAGGATATGGATAAATCTTGAGATTCATCATTATAAAGTTCACCAAAACCATTAATGCAAAATAAAAGAAGAGAAACCCAACAAAGTATTTATGGTAATATTTTAGTTATATAAGCTTCTAGGACAAATCTATGGTATTTGTTTTAGGTGGGGCTTTAACTGAGAAAAGGCATGAGGGAAATGTCTGTGGTGATAAAAATATTCTGTACCTTGATAGATGTGTGGACTATACTAATGTATGCATTTGTCAAAATCTTTGACATGTACATTTAAGATTTCCATATTTCACTGTATGTAAATTATATTCAACAACAACATTTTTAAAAAAGTTTTCAATCTTATATCAAATAGACATGACCTGATACATTTTCCTTTTATGGAATTAACTTAATGTAGCCAAATTTGAGTTATCTTTTAAAGAACTTTAATGAATGTCCTCTCCACCCAAAGACTTTGGGGATTTAAATAATTCATGTTAACAGATATGAACCAACTTTAAATTGAACTAAGCCCACTTAGTAAGTGAAGTTCATTCACTAGCAAGTGTAAGGCAGCTATCCAGTGGGGAAGTGTCTGAGCATTGCAAGAAGCCTGACTAATGCATTCATTATCTCGTGGAGCATGATTTCACAGTGCTGCAAATGTGTTAAACTTTAAGCCAGAGGACTTAATCCTATTTTGCTGTGATGCCTTAAACAATGGAATAATCCAAAATATTCAGTCAACATAGATTTGCTAAGAACTCACAAAGGACATAACCTTACCCACGGCTGCTTTGCAAACACCAAGAGAATGCTGAGACTAATTTGTTAATAAAAATATCAATCTCACTTACCTAAATCAGTGTTGTCCTTGCAAGTCCTTGGCTCTAGGTCCCCATTTAAAATTATATGCTTTTTGCTTAAAATTTTGTGCACTAATTTAAAAAATAACACTAACAAGAAGGAATTCTGGTAGACACTGGCTTGTTATTTTAAAAAATCTTGAAAAAAAACACTTGAAAGAATACTTATTATGGATTTTTTAAAATTGGGTTACCTATATTCTTTATCCAAATATAGTTCCAAATTACACTTGCTTACTATTTTTAAAAATAATCTCCTTCAGAGATGGTGATTTGCTACTATTGAGAACATTTAAGAGCTCCATTTGTAGGACTTGGTGTTATTTCTAAGAACTACATCTTTAATTTAGTTGAAAATATTAAATAAGTAATTTCAAGGTAATTGGCACTATGATGGGTACTAGGAAAATAATAGAAAAAATACACAACTTCTACCTACAACTGCTCCAGCCTTCAAGATATTCAGAAACACCCCATCATAATATAATTTTATAAGTCCATGCTAGAATTATGTAAAAGTTGCTATGTGGTCAGTGAAGGACCAAATAATTTAATCAGGGATAGTTTCACAGAGGCAGTAACAAGGAAGGAATATGAGTTTGGTAGGCAAACAAGGCAGGGGAAATTATCTTTAACAGAAAGAATAGCATGTGTGATGGCATGAAGGCAAGGAGCCAAGAAAGGTATACTATATTTAGTATACTAGACTATAATGTCTGAAGCACATACAGAAAAGTAGCTAGGGTGTCAGATGAAGAAGATGGTCTTATAAGACAAGTTAGGACTTTCAGTTTTATTCTATATGAGAACAAGAAGCGAATATTCTTAAATTTGAAAGAGCCACCGTGTCCATATTTATATTTTGGAAACATCACTCAACTGCCACTGTCCAAGATGCACTTAAAGTTCCTTCAACCTGACTAAACTTTAGATGGATTTCTTTCTGTCTATAGGCCCCTGACCTCCCTTTTCTTGGAGCATTTACTTTAGAAAACTTGTAATTATGATTTCTCTGTCCCCTTGAAATGTATGTAAATCTCCTTAAAAGCCTCTTCCCAGTTTTACAATCCAGAGAATATCTTTCTCAAGGACCTAGGAGCCATCCTTTTGAAATGTAATAGTCAAGGAAGATTGCTCCCCTATCTCCCAGTCTCTGTGGGAGGCAGGGGCCTAATGTCCATGGGCTACTTGGTCCAAGTTGTGAAACCATTTCCTATCATGAAGGTAGAAGAAAGTCTATTTCCTTGGGGGTAAGGCCAATTAGCAAACACAGGTGGCAGGTGTTAAGGTGACATACAATTCCTCCCATCCCATCTCTTCAAAAATCTTAAGGCTTTTGTTTTAGCAGAGTTGAGTTCAGTCTCTCTTCCTTATTGAAATAGTCTTGAGTAAAGTTTTTTTCCTGTTAACTTTGTCTAGTGTAGTTTTTTGTTTTGTTTTGTTTTTGTTTACTTTGACATGAATTTGGACAATGGTCCTATAAATAATGGATAAGCAGGAGGGGGCACTGGGAGCAAGTGATTAATTATGAATCTATTATGATAATCCAGGCAAAGTTATTGAGACTCCGTTAAGAAATTAGCAGGAAGAGACAGAAATAAGAAATATTTAGAGGGTAGAATCTATAGGACTTAGGGACCATGGATTTTTAAAGATGTGTTTGGAGAATGAGTCTCAGAAAACGAGTGGAGAATCAAACTTCTGACTGGGTGAATGATACTAAAAATCACTGATGGAGAGAATAAAAAGTTTGCATTTGAAAATGGAGATGGGTAACTACATTTTTCTCCTTATTTCTTTTCTGAGTTGATATTTGGAGGCCTGTACAAATTACACACCTCCAAGTTTCCCTGCATGTATTGAGGGTACAGTCTATAGAGAAAAGAATGTGGTTGCAGGTAACGTTGGCTGACTTCATCCTGAGAAAAATGGAAGTTCTCTCTTATAGTTCTTTCTTTCAGAGCTGTCTCTAAATTCCTGTAACATGCTGCTGGCTGATGAGAAGTTTTAGGGGATAGGCAACTTATATCTCATCTCTACATTGATCAAAGTAATCCCATCACTTCCATCATTTGATTAGATCTAATGCTGGAACCAAAAGTCCATTTGAAAGATATTGGCAAATAATAGCATTGAACAGATTCAGATTTCTGCATATTTTCAACCAGAACATAAAACTCTGTCTCCAGGGCCATTCTCTACATTTCATCAACAGACGGTGTCACAGTTGATTGCTGTGCTCTTGTACCAGCATACAAAATCTAAAGCAGCTATCCAAGGGTGCATTAAATATAAAACGCCTGAGTCATTCTGTCTTACACGGAAACATATGGGAATCTTTGCTTCCTAATAAAGAAAACAATGGGGGTGGAAGCAGTCACCACGGGAATAATCTGAATCACAAAGCTTCCAGACTCAGCAAACAGCTTGAAATGTGCAACAGTTTTAGGCTGTTAACTTTCAAGTATAATGGAATTTTGGAGGGGCAGTACTTATTTCCCCCAAATTTCCAATAAATTCAATTCCTCTTTGACCCAAGGAGCCCAGATGAGCTCCTCAGCTTAATATTAAGCTTCTTTAAACAATCCCTTATTATTCACGTTCAGCACACTTTATTTCTCTGAATACTAATCTCAGTTTGCTCTTACATTTTAAGCCATCCTCCACCAAGGAAAATCCAGAATGAATGTGCTTGACCTTATCTTCCTATTGGAAACTTTTGAGTCAACTTGATGTATTGAGGCCATTTTGGCTCAATCAGCTGAATTAAACTGTACTTGGAATGGGGACGGGAGTGCAAGAACAGAGAGCAAGTGCTTTGAAACTGGGATGGTTCTTAAATTTCTGAGGTTCTGTCTTTATCTTAGAGATCGTTGAACTGGTGACATCATATTCATGGAATGGATTGGAGCAGCTGCATGATGAGCTGTGCTGCTCCCACTTGGAAAAGTACAGAGAAGAGAAAGAATGCTTTTGCCCTTCCAGATGTAAACTTTTGGAAGCTTATCTTTTGTGAATGTATGCAAGCTCAATAGTAATCATACAGGTTAGAGACTAGAACTGTTTTGTATGTGTTGACCTTTCTTTCTGTCTTTCTTTCTCTCTCTCTTTCTTTCTTTTTTCTTCCTTTGTTTCTTTCTTTGTTTCTTTCTTTCTTTCTTTTCTTTCTTTTTCTTTCTTTCTTTCTTTCTTTCTTTCTTTCTTTCTTCTTTCTTTCCTTCCCTCCTGCCTTCCCTCCTTTCATCTGTCCTTCCTTCTATCCTTCCTTCCAGTGTGGTGAGAGACTACTGAGGTGTTCTACTGCTGCTTGATGTTGTTGGCAAATTACTGAGGCCTTTAATATGGTTCCATCCTAGTTGTCTAAAAATTTCATTTCTTACTAAAATCAAGATAAAACTTCAAGGATTTTAGTAGAAATCTTCCACCTTTGAAGGACATGACATAAATTTCATTGAGGGTATTATTTATTATGTTCTAGTTCTAAAGTATTGAGGAGTAGTTGATTTTCATGTCAGTAGTAGTATAACCAGTGCCCTCTAGTGAAAGAAAATTCTTATTCCTTCCTTTGTTGTTCAGTACCATAACTCAAAATGATAGAACTCCAAACAATTGGGTCTCAAGAACAAAATTACATAGAAAAAACGTGCAATTCTAAGTTGGAGTATGGAAATATTTACTAAAGTTGAAATAGTCACAAAATACCATTTAATTATCACTTAGGACCTGACTTATCACAAACAATTTTACTGTCCCAAATGCATATCCCTCTTATTCTACACACCCATCAACCATCTGCATTTTCCAGATCATCCATGTCAGTCCTTGATGACAATATCAACAGGGTATTAATCGAACAGTTAGTTCCATTAATGGGAATTCAATGGATGGCAGCAACAGAAGTTCAAACTATAATGGAAGGAAAGAATAAAACCCTATAGATAATGAGCTTTTATGGTATGGGTCTCATGCATATTGCCGACCTAAAAATAGTTTTATTTTATGCCTCTGAGGTTTACTATCCAGTTACCAAAGTCTGTTTTCGTCTTTAGTTAAGGTGGGTAAATGCTAAGGTACCTTCTTGAAATAGGATATACAAAGGCATCAGTCTTTTGTGAATGACTTTAAGGGAGTGAAATAAATATTTTACAGCCTTCTTGGGCATGTTAACCATCAGGGGAGCAAATTAATTGAATAGTTCTTGGACTTCAGCAAAGTACCAAGTCCATTTGCTTGACAGTCACACATGTCTGCTCTGAAGTAAAGAGTAAAATGACTTATACCTAAATTAATGTTTTGAAAAGATTCTTTAATAATTTACAGTATAAATTAATTACAAACCAATCTTTAATAATGATATGTGTATCTCTGTTAGTATAAGAAATTTAAAAATTGCCAAAGCAAATTCTCTCAGAGATTTTTGTTTTTTAAAGGTCTAGAAAATTCCAATAAATTGTGAATCCCTAGAAGAGAATTAATATCCATTATTATTTGGTCCCATGTGTGTAAGTCATATTTTTCTGGGAAGAAAATTGAAATAAAGAAGGACAAAGCAATTTGTATGAAAAATAAGCTATGCTAAAAAAAATTTTAACTTCCAAATGTGGATAACCCAATCATTGATGAACGTTTCAAAGGACTTTCATGATACTCTAATACTACCAATGCAGATTTCACATTTATTACTATGAGTATTGAGAGCATTATTTTCTGTTTAAAAAATGTATTTTTATTTAAGTGCTTATTTTAAAGTCATGCTCTAATATTTCAGAGATTTTATAATTCCAAAGTTGTTAAGAAAGTATCCTAGGTGGGGTGCCTGGATGTCTCAGTTGGTTGAGTGTCTGACTTCAGCTCAGGTCATGATCTCATGTCTCATGGTTTCGAGCCCCACATCAGGCTCTGCACTGACAGCCTGGAGCCTGCTTCAGGTTCTGTGTCTCCCTCTCCCCACTAACCCCCCCCAAGGGGTTCCCCCCCAAGAAAAACCTCTGTCTCTCTCTTTTTTCAAAAACAAACATTAAAATTTTTTTTACAAAAAAGGAGAAAGTCAAAATCAAGATTATGAATGTTTCAAGGTACTAACAATATTCTCAAAGAAAGAGCTGAATGTGTAAACATGAAGGTGGTGTGTAAATTTTAGCAATAACCTTAAGTCCAAAATAAAAAAGAGACTTCAGAAACAAACAGAATGGTGGCTACTCTGTAGGATGGATAAAATAGGAAATTGTGCCTATCTAATTAGAAAAGTAATCATGTTTTTTCGTACTGTAGAAATGTAGACATCTTACATTGTAAGTACCTTTTTCTGCTTCTTGCTATGGGTTAAAAACAAACAAACAAACAAAAAAACCCAAGAGGAAATATGAATGAAGAAGCATATAGTACAAAAAATGTTCCTTTTCTATACTATCTAAAAGGACTAAAACAGGCATAATAGAAAGTCTCCAATTTTTCCTTTGTCTCCTTCCTTCCTTCTTCCCTTCCTTCCTTCCTTCCTTCCTTCCTTCCTTCCTTCCTTCCCTTCCTTCCTCTTTCCCTTCCTCCCTCCCTCCCTTTCTTTCTTATTTGCTTGCTTCCTTGCTTTTTACTACCTTCATACACTTTCCTTCATGTTGCTTAACCACCAAACTGAAAGGCTTTGCAAAAACAGGTCTCAGAAAATACTGTTAGGACATATTTTAGGATGGGATTGCACTAATAACCTTGAGCAAGAGCCACAAACTCTGAAACATCTCCAACTGCAAGTTTCACAGCATTTAATGAGGAAACTGTGACCCCAGCCAATCCACCAGGACCTGTGTCCTCTTCTTCTCCTCACCTGAAATTCTGACCTGCATCTAGACGAGTTACCTGTCCTTCAGTGTTCCCTGATGCTTATCAGCTGAATAAAGCCTTCAACCTTGGCTTGAGTCACTTTTTTTTTTCTGAAAGAGTTTATTTGCATCTCTAATAAATGGAAGTCAATGAAAAATTATAAAACTTCTGTCTGAAAGGAATTTGATAGTAGAACCAGTATGAACAATCAAAAAATGTAATATAGAAATGTCTTAAAAACATTCTGAATATAAACTAAAATATTTAAGGAGTGTGATTTTTCACAACCCTGGGGACATAACTTGAATAAATAAGCTCCCTAGTCATAAGTAAACATACCCTAACAATCATGTTTGACCTAATGTAAACAGTATTAAACAAAAATTTTTATTTTTGTTTTAAAGGAAACATTAGTGAGTGGAAAGACACAGTATACTCCATTACTCTGATAGACATACCTAGAGGCATTAACACAACTAAGACAGCACCTTTCAACACATGCCAGATAACTCTGTTTAATGGCAACAAACCTAGCAAGAGATACTGTTACCAAACTACCCAAATATTTTTCTTCACTATTGCTTGGTTAGAACATCCTCTAGATCTTTTCATTATAAAACCGTTTATGCTCTTTTAAAAATACATATGATTATTTAGAATCATAGCACCATTATATTAGCACATTTATACCCTTCTGGCCTTCATTCCTAGGCTCTATGAAGCCCTCCAGAGTTTGTGAAGAGCTTGGACACTTCTAGGGTAAATATTTTGTTAGAAATAAATTCTCTACTCCTCATAAGAAAATGTGTAGATATACCTTAGGTACTTAGATCTACTTGTAACCAGTTTAATTGACATTATCTAGAGGAATCAAAGTAAAATCACATGATACACCGAGACATATATACTTCGGAATTCATTTGGAAAGTAGCTATGATAATAAAGTTTGTGCATTCAGTTGTAAGTCACCATTGATTAAGCAATTCCAAATGGCTACTTATAATTAAGGATTCCAATTTGGCTGTGCTCTAAGAGGCCCTTGAGAGTAAATAGGAAATGAAAGAACATCCAAATGAAATATACTTTATTAAGATATGGATTTTTTTTTCATTTGTAGGTTTACACTTAATTTATTTTAGAAAATTAAAGTTTTAACCTAATTTAGCTAAGATAGTGAACTACAAAGAACTAATAGAGATTTGTGGTTCACTACAAAGTTTGGAAAGATACTGGAGGCATTGATTCCATATCAGACCACACCAGGGCATCATGAATGATGCAGTGTTTTTGTTCTTTTTTTATTGGTTTTTTTTTTTTTTAAGTTTATTTATTTGAGAGAGAGACATACACAGGAGGGGCAGAGAGAGGGAGAGAGAGAATCCCCAAGCAGGCTCTGTACCATCAGTGTAGAGCCCAACGAGGGGCTCAAATTCACCAACTGTGAGGTCATGACCAGAGCTGAAACCAAGAGTCAGATGCTCAACTGACTGAGCCACCCAGATGCCCCTTTATTGTGGTATTTTTGGTCTTGGTTGATTTTATAGTAACACCCAAAGCTGTAAGACAGAAGAAACATACATTGAGGGCCTATTTTGTGATAGGCACTGCTAAAAGTGCCTAGACTTTTACAGACCTTTTCATATAATCCTTAAATAGCATTAAGAAATAAGCATTATGATCTTAAAAACATATGCTCAGAAAGGCTAAATAACTCATCCCAGAGAAAAAACCCTAAAGATACAAAAATCAACATTGGAAGCCAAGCCTTTTTTAGTTGGGCACTTATTTGACAATGAGAAGATCAAATATCTTGAAATGTGGATTTGAGATTTCCTGAGATTTTTGATTTAGCTGCCATTTATGTGTGTGTGTGTGTGTGTGTGTGTGTGTGTATGCAAAATTATAACATGTGAAAGTATAGTTATACCATATAATTATATGTATTAAAATTATAATTATAATTCTCCCCAAATGATATAAGTTTATTTCTTATGTCAAATCTCTAACCGGCAGTCCTGATTTTTGGATGGTTATCCTAGTGATGATTCAGTCAGGCTTTTTATACCTTCTTACTCTATCATCTTCAGCACTTGGCTTCTGTTAGTTGCTTCAGGATGGCAGAGGGAAAAATAGGATGAGAGGTGTTTCCTTTTTTTTAAAAGTTGGGCCGCTTTTTGTTAATATTTTGAAGTGTGCAATTTGCTGGCATTAATTATATTCACAATGTTGTAGACTCATCACCGCTATTTCCAAAAAGGTTTTACATTTTTAAAGAGCGGTAAAAAACAAAAAGAATATGCAACAGGCTACATGTTGTTCTCAAAGCCTGAAATATTTACTACCTGGCACTTTACATAAAAGGTTCGTTGTTACTTGCTCTAGACTCATGAAACTGTCAAAAGAAAATGCTCCTATGGCAAAAAGACTCTAAAGGTCAGGATCAGCTCCCTGTTTTGTCTACCTTGGTAGTTTGTTTCTTTTTTTTCTTTCCTTTTTTTTTTATAAGACTATTATTTATTTATTTATTTTTAATGTAAATTTTTTTTTAATGTTTATTTATTTTTGAGAGAGAGAGAGAGAGAGTGCACGTAAGCAGGGGAAGGGCAGAGAGAGAGGGAGAGACAGAATGCGAAGCAGGCTTCAGGCTCTGAGCTGTCAGCACAGAGCCTGACGCGGGGCTTGAGTCCACAGACCGGGAGATCATGACGGAACCGAAGTTGGGCGCTTAATCAACTCAGCCACCCAGGCACCCCAGGACTACGTTTTTTAGATCAGTTTTGTGGTTACAGCAAATCTGACAGGAAATATAGAGATTCTTATCATATGTCATATGATAAGAATATGTATAGTATTGCAAGAAACTGGCAGACTGTGTTCCAAAGTGGCTGAACCATTTTGCATTTCCACCACCAATGAATAAGAGTTCCTGTTGTTCCATATCCTGGTCAACATTTGGTGCTGTCAGTGTTTCAAATTTTGGTCATTTTAATAGATGTGTAGTGATATCTTGTTTATATTTGCATTTCCCTGAATTTCTCCATATGATGTGGAACATCTTTTCATACGCTTATTTGCCATTTGTATTTCTTCTTTGGCGACTGTCAAAGTCTTTGGCTAATTTTTTAACCAGGTTGTTTATTAAGTTTTTAATTTTAATTCCTGTATAGTTAACATACAGTGTTATATCAGTTTCAGGTTTACAGTGTAGTGATTAAGCAATTCTATACATTAGTCAGTGCTTATCATGATGAATGTACTCTTTAATCCCCATAACCTATTTTATGCATCCCTCCCCCTGCCACCTCCCTTTTGTTTTTTGTTTTTTTTTTAATTATTTTTTTAATGTTTATTTATTTTTGAGACAGAGAGAGACAGAGCATGAACAAGGGAGGGTTAGAGAAAGGGAGACACAGAATCCGAAGCAGGCTCCAAGCTCCGAGCTGTTAGCACAGAGCCCGACATGGGACTTGAACTCACGGACTGTGAGATCATGACCCGAGCCGAAGTCAGATGCTCAACCTACTGAGCCACCCAGGTGCCCCTGCCACCTCCCTTTTGGTAACCATCAGTGTGTTCTCTTTAGTTAAGTGTCTGTTTCTTGGTTTGTCTCTCTCTCTCTCTCTTTCTCTTTTTCATTTGTTTATTTGTTTCATTTCTTAAATTTCACACATGAGTGAGATCATATGGTATTTGTCTGCCTGTGACTGACTTACTGTGATTAGCATTGTATTCTCTAGTTCCATTCATGTCGTTGGAAATGACAAAATTTTATTCTTTTTTTTGGCTGAATAATATTCC